>NC_133470.1:76123433-77334072 GCF_048565385.1 Saimiri boliviensis | reverse complement strand
TAAATGTCCTAATGTAAACCTCTTATGCCTTTGACACTTAGGGTGGTCTAAAAGACAATGGAAAATGATTTAATTTGAAAAAAATTAATGAAAAATAAGTTACATCAACTATTTTCCTGAAGTAAATGTGTTATCTGACTCTGTAAATACAACTTACATCTTTATTCTCTTATATTTGACATAGAGATACTAGAAGGTACATGGAATTCTTGGAAGCCAAAGGATGGGTAGACTTGGACAGCTGAACTTATTCACAGTGAGTAGTATAATCATTCTCTATATGATGTGAATCCTCTCAAAACATGACAACAGAGCTATAAAGATAAAATAGAATGTTTTAATCTATATATGTTATCAATAACTTCTATTTTGCAGATCAAAAGTAATTGCGAAATCTCCGTGCAGTTCATTTTATCAAATGCTGTCTAATCTCTGATCACTTGAACACATAATCAGCTACACACTTCTACCCACCTGAGAATTATTGATTCTTTCCATTAAAACACAAGTTCAGGTGACACATATTATAATTGTCATAGGTAAGGTAATCACTGCATGCCAATTGATTACTATAATTAGTTTATGGTTATTTGTATGAGAGAGAGAAGTAAATTGCAATGTTTTGGGGGAAAAAAGATTAAGACAACATATCCCTCAGCAAACAAATAAAGAGGAAGACCCATTAAGTTAACAATATCTGTCACCATGACACATGTTTTAAGATATATTAACTGAACCACTTCTGGTCGCAGATTTTAAATTACTTCAGCATGAGGAGGAGAAGAGAGGACTAGATGTGGGAAACAGAGGAAGAGAAAATAGAAGATTCAAAGAGAGGGATGGAAAGAAGGGAAAGAAAAAGGAAGAAGAGAGGAGAATAGAAGGAGAGGAAAGAGAAGAGAAAGTGGCTGACTTCACACAGAAAATTAATCTAATATTATCATAATAGTGCTATGTATTATGGTATTGCTCATAAAAAGAACTAGGCTAATAGTGCCATTTTATTCCAAGATTTTTCTCTGGTTTTAAAATTTTCATTTCTAAAAAGAATTGGCTTTGACATCCTCACAGCTCATAAATTAAAAAACAACAAAAACAAAAGTGCCATTACATCATGGGAGAGACAAAGATAAATAAGACATGGTTTCTCTCAAAATAAAATGATTTTTGTGAGAGATTTTTATAGTTTTTTATAATTTTCGAATAGTTTTTAAATAAACCATTAAAAAAAAAAACATTGGGTCTTTCAAAATGTTTCAATTCTTTCTTATTTTAAATTGTACTTTAGGTTCTGGGGTACATGTGCAGATCATGCAGGTTTGTTGCATAGGTACATACATGGCAAGGTGGTTTGCTGCCTCCATCCCCCCGTCACCGATATCTGGCATTTCTCCCCTCATTATCCCTCCCCAGCCTTCCCGCCCCCCACCCTGCTGTCCCTTTCCTAGCCCCACCCTACTAACCACAGTGTGTGATGCTCCCCTCCCTGTGTCCGCGTGTTCTAATTGTTCATCACCCACCTATGAGTGATAACATATGGTGTTTGGTTTTCTGTTCTTGTGTCAGTTTGCTGAGAATGATGGTTTCCCAATTTCATCCATGTCCCTATGAAGGACACGAACTCACAGTTTTTTATGGCTGTGTAGTATTCCATGGTATATAGGTGCCACATTTCTTTATCCATTTTTAACCAACATTTGGGTTGGTTCCAGGTCTTATAAATTGTTCTATTATAAAGACACATGCACATGTATATTCATTGTGGCACTGTTTAAATTCTTAAACATTATTGGAATACAAGTCAATTAATTCTTAAATAGTTTATTTTGTTGATGAAACTTCACACAAAGGACATCAGATTGGTTTTTTTGGCTGAGCCTTATAGTATTTTATTTCAGAATGTAATTTCTGACTGATCCTGAATACAGAATAATTTACTAGATTAAGTCATAAAATTGACCTTTTCCACAAATTTTGTGCATTTGTGAAATGCAAAAAAAAAAAATCACTTTATGGTAATATTTGTTTCAACCATTTTGTTTCTCCTTTTTTCCTAATGACTCTCTTGTATTTCTTAAAATGAAAATAAGTGTTTCTATAAAATTCCTAATATTTAGGATAGGCAAATTATGTATGAAGCATTTTTCCACCATACAATGTAAAATCTTCACAGTGGGTTAGTATGAATAATTTGCAATATAAAATTAAATATAAACTTTAAAAATATACCAACCTGAGAAATTATAAAGCATTTATATAAATAATTAGTAGATTTAAAATAAATAAGCATCTGTCCATTGTAATCTAGACATAAACAGTAGACACTCATTATGTTGAATAATATCACCCAATTTTATGTTATTTGATTAAGAAGAAATATGTCTGGGCCAGGTGTGGTGGCTCACACCTGTAATCCCAGCACTTTGGGAAACTGAGGCAGCTGGAACACTTGAGGTCAGGAGTTTGAGACCAGCCAGGACAACATGAGGAAACCGCATCTTTACAAAAAAATACAAAAATTAGCCAGACATGGTGGAAGATGCCTGTAATACCAACTGCTTGGGATGCTGAGGCAGAAGAATCCCTTGAACCCAGAGGCGGAGGTTGCAGTGACTTGAGATTGTGCCATTGCACTCCAGCTGGGGTGACAGAGGGAGACTCAAACTCAAGAGAAAAAAAAAATGTTAAAGCATTCCTTTTGTAGGAGACAATTTTCATTTTTGGCCTGGCTTGATCTAAAATATTTCAGTTAATTTTTTATCATGATATTACTGAGTGAATGGGATTGAATATATTGGCAATTCATTTGCTCAGGCAAACTTTTAGACAGCTGAGATCAAGGTTTTAATTACATAAATCATGGTAAGACAGAATGATGGCTCCTAAAGATGTCCGAGGTCGTCCAATTCCAGAATCTATTTCTATGTTACCTCACATAGCAAAAGTGACCTTGGTGGATGTGATTAAGGGTAAGGTCCTTGAGATGGGGAGACTCAAGGACCTGGATTATGCAGGTGGACCCGATCTAAACACATGAGTGCTTAAAAAAAGAAAATATTTCCTAGATGTAGTCAAAGGGAGTCATGAGGTGAAGAAGGGTGAGAGAAATGCAGTCTCTTTAAAGATAGAGGAAGAGACCATGAGCCAACGAAGGTAGAAAAGGGAAGGAAATGGCTTCTTCCCTAGAGGCTCCAGAGGAAATACAAACATTTTGCCACCATGATGTTAGTCCACTGATACCTATTGGGCCTTTAACCTTACAGAAATACAAAATGATAGATTTGTGCTGTTTTCAGCCACAATTTGTGATACCCTGTTACAGCAGCCGTAGAAAACTTATATACACATAAATATGGCTCAGTTGCTACATCTTGATGTTAACATAGCATCAATGACATATATAAAGATGAGGTTTTAAAATGGTTGATTCATACATAATTTAATAGAAAGTTAGCATATTTATGATTCAATTAATTTAAATCTTTATTAACTTCATTTCTCTAAACTACTTTAAATTCTTAGTATTTACTATTTTAGTGGGCATAATTTAAAATTGTATCCCGTAAAAATTGGCAGTTGAAACTGCCAGAATTTTTAAATGAGTTGTTCTACTTCTTCCTTACCTCATTCCGTAAAATCTATTTTGAAGAAGGGGCTGAGGTTAACTGTGCTGAAATAAGCTTCTCTGAGCTAATCACTAAAAGAAATAGATTCATGAGGAATGAAGCCAGATATGCAAGTGAGGGAAGAGGCATCTGCTGTCCTCACTGTAGTGGGATATATCCCCGTGGGAGGCTGAAAAACATCTGTGCTTCATGAAACCCTTCCGTGAAAGAATTATGCGTCTCCACCAGACATTTCAGGCTCTTTAAAAAAAGATGCATTTTAAAAAGACAATTTTCCATACTAGCATTTAACTTAGCATTTGGCTTAGTTTTATTCTGAATTAATTTAAGTTTCCTATGAAGTAGATTTCAAGCTAGATGTGGATTTCTGCTAGTTTTATAAAGCATACCCTTTCCCTCTGAAATGGTAACTCCATGAGTTTGGAAGGCAGGAAAGAAGACAAGAAGGATGTATTTAAAAGTTAAGTCCAGATATAAGCAAAACAAACAAAAACCTCAGCAAAATCTCCATTTCAGCTGGAATACGGTAATATTCTGTGAAGAATGCAAAGCCTCCAGGGGAAAAATAGGATTTGAGTATGGTTTTCCCTGAATGTCACAAGTTAAACTTTGAGCATGTAAAACCTAGTAGATTTCCATTTCTGTTAATACGGGAAAACAGATAACCAGAAAACTCTCCTGCTACAAAATCCATAGAACTACAGAAGAAAATATAGCAACTCCCCTTTATGTGTATGACTTTTAGATAATAGGAAAAGGAAAGCAATCCTTAGAGGAACAATACAAAAAAAGTCCCGACATCAGGGCTGCCCTAGTGATGACTTTGTGGTGGAGGGTGTGCAGGTTGTGGGAGGACTTAGAGTTCCTCAAACCAAGGAGCTTGGGGTTCAATTGCAAGGAAAGGACACAGGCACAAGGCTAAGGTCTTAGGTTCACTTAAAGTGGGAATTTGGAAATGAGATTCCCTGAACAAAGCCAAGACTTTGAAGAAGCATACATATGTTGGATTTTTAAAAATGCCATCAGAACAGTGAGATTTCAAGCAACTACACCTAGGTTAGTCTGATCTCTGGATGGGGGGAAAAAGTGTCTCCTGAGAATTTATAAATGCAGATCTTCATTTTAGCAGGTTATGGTCTGAATTTATACTACTCACATGATCTATGGACACCTAAAGTAAAATATTAAAGTAAAAAGTGATCCTCAGTAGGCAATACGCCTGGGTTGCCTTAGCAGTGGAAAACTCAAAACTCGTCTATGAGGAATGTTCAATCCAGGCAGAAGAGGATTCCTACAGATAAATTATCTCTGAGGATTAGTTCAGAGTTCAAAATTTGCCATAGAAAAGAGTCAACAGCCGCAACAAATAGCTCTGGTATTACTCCAGGAACTTCAAAGAATCATTAGGTAGATAAAAACAATATCATTAAATCAATTAAAGAAACAGTACCAAAATAATGTTTTAAAAATGAGGCAAAGAACATTATGACAAAAGTTAACACATATTCTTAAAGAGATTAAACTAATAAACATGAATAAATATATAGGTATTGAAACTAAAGGCTAGCAGAATATTTATTAAAAAAGTGAAAATCTCCAGAGTGATAGGATTCTAATGGGTAAAAACCTATTAAAGCGGTTTTAATAAGGTAAAGTTAAAATTAGGACAGTCATGCCACATAGATTTCACTTTATTTTAAAATTTCCCCTGATTTTAAAATAATACTATAATAATCCTAAGGTTAAAGAACATCACTGACTTTTAGATAGCTGGATGTATATTTTGTAGTAAAACAACTGAAAAGTAATTTTCGTATGACATACAGTATGCAGTAATAAATTGGGATGATTTTCCAAATTAAACTCAATTAAAGACTTCGAATATAACTGTAAATGCTAATAATGCAATAAGAACACAGTCTACATATAGATAAGTATTTAAATATGAGCAATTTTCTATGATACTTTTTGTCTACAGATTAACATATAGTATTTTTCACGTACATATATATTCTTCATTTTATTAAATTGGCTTTATTGGTGATTGATACAGTTCAGCTCTGTGTCCCCACCCAAATCTCATCTTGTAGCTCCCATAATTCCCACAGGTTGTGAGAGGGAACAGGTGGGAGATGACTGAATTCTGGGGATGGGTCTTTCCTCTGCTGTTCTCGTGGTAGTGAATGGGTCTCATAAGATCTGATGGTTTTAAAAATGGGAGTTGCCCGGCACAAGCTCACTTTTTGCCTGCTGTCATCCCCCAACATACGACTTGCTCCTTCTTGCTTTCCGCCAGGATTGTGAGGCCTGCCCAGCCATGTGGAACATTAAGTCCAATAAACTCTTTTATAAATTGTCCAGTCTTGGATATATCTTTATCAGCAGCATGAAAATGGATGAATACAGTAGTATAAAAGGTTGTGGTAGATCCAGAAATATAACCTATAATTTCTGATTCCAAATTATTATTTTTTCTGAGGAATCATTTTGTGCAACAGCAGGCAGTGGGGGATTTATCAGCTAGCCACAATTTTTTTTTTTTAGTATGCATCATTGTAGACTTCCAGACCACTTAGGAAACCACAAGAATAAATCATTGTTCAATATACAATCTCTGCAAGGACAAGCCAAATTTTACTTGAATAATTAAAAACATAGCTAAGATGGAACTATTTGATGGAACTTGGTTCTCCTTCATTTTTTCCTTATTCAGTTCTCCATTCAATGATTGAATGAGGAGGGAAGTAAAATCACAAATAACTTGTCAGTCATAGCACCGTAGAGTTAGCTATTAAACATTTACGAAATGTAAGATTGCCATGGTGAGTTTCTTGAAGAAAGAGAACAAATCTTGCTCACTATATATATATATATATATATATATATATATATATATATATACATATATATATATATGTGTGTGTGTGTGTGTGTGCATACAGAACCTCACACAGAACTTCAAGACTAATAGACACTCAATGATATTTACTGAATTAACAAATTAACTAAATTCAACTGCTATTCATTTCCTTCTTTTTAAATATAAAAATGTAGTAATGCGGTATTATCATTTGATATGTGTTGCATGTCTTTCATCAAAGCAACATAAAATGCTGTATAAAAATCTCCAGTTTGGCCTGGGGGTGATGGCTCATGCCTGTAATCCAAGCACTTTGGAGGTCAAGGCGGGTGGATCACCTGAGATTGGGAGTTCAAGACCAGCCTGACTAACATGGTGAAACCCTGTCTTTAAAAAAAAAAAAAAAAAAAAAAAAAAAAAAAAAATCTCCAGTTTGGGGCTGGGCACAGTGGTTCATGCCTGTAATCCCAGAATTTTGGGAGAGTGCAGCGGGAGACTGTTGAGCTCAGGAGTTGGAGACCAGCAAGGCCAACATAGTAAGACCTTGTCCCTATTATAAACAACAACAAAAATTAGCTAGTGTGAGCCTGTAGTCTCAGCTACTTGTAAGACTGCTTGAGCTGGTCCCACAGCACTCCAGTTTGGGCAAGACCCTGTCTCAAAACCAAACCAAATGAAAAAAAAAATAATAAAACCCTCCAGCTTTTTAAAAATTGTCACTTGCTAAAATAACTTTCCTAAGACATCCATCAAAAGATCAGAGCTAGAAAGATCTGTTGAGCAATCATTAAAATGTAATATGATTGGTCAAGGAAACATTCCTGCTTTGAGTCAGCTTCAGCCTTTGCTTTGAAAGAAGTGCTGAATATTGCCGGTGGAGAAGTTTGCAGAGGGCAGTTCAGAAAGATGGAATTGCCTGACCTAGGATTCCAAGACTGTTTTAATAGCATAAATACTCTGGTTCAGGTTAGAGCTGTCAGCTTTTAAAATTCTAAAATTTCTACTCCACTCCTCTCTTTCATTCAACTGAATTTTGTCCTAAACTTAGGATAAACAGCCAAAGCTGTTTTTACTTCTCAGAAATTAGACACCAAGCGCATTCTTGCTAATTTTAATCCAGGGCATTTCAGGATAAGTTATCATTTGGTAATCTCATCAATGCCTGCCCAGTTTTTGATGTAATCCTCAAACTGTTGACTATTGAGACTTATAGCTTGATGAGTCAAATTGTTTTTTTTAATATTTTATTGCATTTTAGATATTGAGGTACATGTGAAGAACATGCAGGATTGTGGCATGGGTACATACATGGCAATGTGGTTTGCGACCTTCCCCCTCATCACCTATATCTGGCATTTTTTCCCATGCTATCCCTCCCCAACTGCCCCCCCTCACTCTCTCTCCCCTAGTTCGGCCCCACAGACCCCAGTGTGTGATGCTCCCCTCCCTGTGTCCATGTATTCTTATTGTTCAACACCCGCCTATGGGTGAGAACATGTGGTGTTTGATTTTCTGTTCTTGTGTCAGTTTGCTGAGAATGATGGTTTCCAGGTTCATCCATGTCCCTACAAAGGACACGAGCTCATAATTTTTTATGGCTGCATAGTATTCCATGGTGTATATGCATCACATATTCCCTGTCCAGTCTATCATCATTGGGGATTTGGGTTGGTTAATTGTATTAACTCACTGCTTTTTAAAGTGTTTGCCTTTAGATACAGCATTAAACAATTGGATTGGTTGCTATATGATTGTTTTGTTGCTCAATAATTACCATTTGGTCACAATTTCATTGGCAGTAAAGATAAGGAATGCTTTAACATTTTGCTTTTAAATTATTTGTACGAACAGCTATGATGACTGTAACTCCACAAATTTGTAATCACATTATAGAGAAACACAGCATCTCTTCTTTGCAGTTAATAAAACAGTATACACACTGGAGATTTAAAAAAGTCAAATGAATGGGAACAGCATACGATTATGTTAAGGTCCTTGGTGTGGAAATGAAGGGATCTGAATTTTAGTCCCAGCCCTGTTACTAACTAGTTGTATGTCTTTGAGCAAGGCATTTAGATTCCCTGACCTTTTGTTTTCTTATCTGTAAAATTATATGCTCTATTTTTACAGTAAAAAGAATATAATATGAATGGGATTGGCAGGAAGGAGAAGAGGAAATACATTAAAGAAGACAATATAAAAAGTAAAACAGCCTGCCATTACTCTTTCTTGTCTTGCATTTACACTTTAACAGAAGTATTAAGTTGCCTTAATATTCTTAAGCAATGCAAATTATTATAGGTTAATTTAAGCCCCGGAAGGGTAATTTTGCCAGTTTCATATTCCATATCTCGCCAAATAGAAGAATTTGTGAAACCTCACTCTGAAGAACAAACCTACTGAATTTTATTATGGTTAGCTATTCCCAACTGATACCCCGTTCATGTTTGTTATAGACATATTAACATGATGTCATTAGTATACTATATGTTCAGTTTGAATTTTATCTCAAATGTCATGAAAATAATTTTTACAATGCATTCGAGTATATAGAAAATTCAATGTATTTGATTTATTGTTACATTTTAAACAGACAAAAATGCCCTTATGGAAGGCTCATATAGAAAAATAAATGCAGATATGAAGTGCTGAATTACACATACCATGTACCTCAAATCATCAGAGGTAGCGCTAGAATTAGGCTATGCCCTGAGATATTGGAAGAATCCTGGAATCTGAGAAAAACGATAGCAGCCGCTGTTACTGATGCTGGCGCCAAACCAAACTGTGATGTCTACAAGCATCAATCACAGCGCCCTGAGTCCTGGCCTCTGTCTTTATCACCATCTCCAAAATTGGAGGGTAAAGATGTAAGATTTATAAGCAAAACACCATAAAGAAGTTTAAGAGGACAAGAGGAAGAGATTGAGGATCAGACAGACAGCAAGTGGGTAGCAGCTGCCCACCGAACATAAGTAGGGAGAAATAGGGAGATTCCTCTTTCACCTATTCAAGGAACATCCCTTGTGCACCTATTATGTGCAAGACACTACTGGGTGTTGGTAATACAAAAATGAATTTGGTTTAACCTTGCTTATCACAGAGCTCTCCGTACAGCAAAGTGAAGCAGGGACACATAACTCTTGAAATACATTATGGTTAGTGTTACAATGAAGAGATGTGCAATGTGTGATTGGTAGCCCAGAAAAACAATCAACCTCCCCTGAGACTCAGGAAACTCTTCACAAAGGGATTATTACATGAGTTGAGGCTGGGTAGAAGAATAAGCATTTTCTAGGTAAAGGAGAAAGTCCAAGTGAGTATAGGCAGAGAAAAGCACAGAAAAAAGAAAGGGAGCTGAAAGACGACTCAGGCTAAAAGGACTAGGTATAACTTGCTCTCTGCTGTAGCTCTTGGTGTATGTTGTGAAGACAGGATATTAACAAAAAGTGGAAGTGAAGGGACTGGGAAAAGTAGACTGGAACCACGTGATGAAACTTTGCATCTGCCATGTTAGAGTTTGGATCTTACGCCACATGCAATACAGAAGCGAACAGGAATTCCAAAGGAGGGTTATATAATCAGAGCTGTTTTCTTCGGTTACTGAATCTGGGGAAAGGGTGGAGGGTTAGTTGGACAGGGAGGATTTACAACTTGAAGAAAACAATTAGGAGACTGGATTACAACTGTCTAAGGAAGGCTTACAAACCCAAATGCTTTGGAAGGCCTCAGAAATCATGCATGTATAAAGCAGCAGAACCTACCACACCCACCCTGTCCCCAGGCATTACATTCAAATTTTAAATAAAAGAAACAACTATGCTGGCCAAGTATCACTCAGGATGGAATTAGGTTTAGATGTCAGTTTTTTAGATCATATGTAGGAGAAAGGGGGATGACATTATAAATTTTGGAATGGAGAAATGAGAAAAAGGAGAAGATGAATTCCATGTGTATTTCAATGGTGAGTTAGACTGACTGTTCCTACTTTTAAAGCACTAGGAAATCAGGAGATTCACTGCAAATGTTTGACATGTGCTCATGGACTCTATCCACTCATGGCTAAGGAGAAAGCAAGAGAGAGATCTCTGCTCCTAATACACTGCCATTGAAACAAAATTCTGCATAGATACAGTTATAAGTTAATGTGGTTTGGGGTGTTTCTTTCTTTAACATATTGAAAATACTTTCGGCCTAACATAAATAAAATGACCTTGTCTTAGTTAGAAGCTGGTTTATTTGTATAGTTACTTATTTTTGTAAGGCAGACAGTGGCTGAATTAAGCACCTGGGAAAAACCACAAAACAAACAATTATGCTATAGCAATGACAAGAGGCCAAGATGACTATATAATTAGAAGTGATTTTCTTTTTATTTTTTAAAAGAGATTTTCATTTATAACTTTATGATAATTTTATACAACTAATCCTCTTATTCTTGCAATTTATATCTAAATAGACGTATTATCTATAACCACAGTATGGCAGGAAAGGACGCAGACATAATGTCTACTTAGACTTGGAGAGGGAAACATAAATGAGGAACTACAGAGACTTAATTCAAAGGTTGAATAATTTCTGGACAAAACAGGAATTCTAATGGATAAGAATAATGGATTGAATACCAGCTGTTATCTCAAAACCAAAGTGGAGCATTAATATGGCTTTTCTCCACTTAAGCTAACCTGATCATAAATAATTACGGAGGTAATATAGATAAATATAATCTTAAAAACTACTATATGTGGTAAAAAGCACCATATGCGATGCTGGTAAATTTAAACACACAATTTAAGTGCATTTCCTGGTTTTAAAAATGGCTGCAATTTACATGTATTACTGGCATAAATATAGAATACCTCACATACATGAGGTGATTAATGAATAAGTTAACTGAACAAGTGGCTAGATAGCATAAAAGAAAGAACAGTAAACTTCATATCAGAAGACCAACATCATCTTCAGGGCTGAGAGAGAAGTTAAGTGTCTTGGTTATATCATAGCTAGCCATCTGATGTGCAAGACATTTGACCTCTCTGTTCAGATCTCTCTTTTGTGAAGCAAGATTAGGAAAGGCCAAATAGCAAACCAAGATTTCTCTCTAACAAAAAGTCTATCATTCAATGCCCTTATAGAAGAGAGAAAGTATGTCTGGCCTTGAAGAGGAACATGTATTTAGATGAAAAATTCAATTATCTTGAGCTAGAAATCCAAGTCTTTTATACGTCTATATAATAATGAAAATAACTATACTATCAAAAGTATACCTCTTTTATTTTTTTTTCTATGCCAAAGCAAAAGTACATTTAATAACCAGGGGTCACAAATTCAATGCTCTTTCAGGAGCCAAGCAAGAATCATAAATATGGGCCGGGTGTCGTAGTGCATGCCTCTAGTCCCAGCTACTCAGAAGGTTGAGCCTGGGAGGTTGAGGCTGCAGTGAACCCTGATCACGCCACTGCACTACAGCCTGGGTGACAGAGTGAGACCCAGTCTCAAAAACAAAAACAAACAGAAAATAAAAATATGTGAAGACCCTCAAACAAAAACAAACAGAAAATAAAAATATGTGAAGACCCTCAAATATAAAATAATATGACATGATGGGGTCTGTGGCTAATAGGAGAGGATGTATCTCCCAATAGCCTTCACATTCAATTATCTTTTTCTAAACACTGCCTCTTAAAGCCCATCTCTGTCTACATGTGGGCAGTGGGCCATAAGATTGTGATCCCCAGTCTTAAGTTGTCTATTATTAATAGCATTAAAGTGTCTTCTTTCATATGGATATTGATGTGGCTTCTCACAAGTCAGTAAACTATCTTATCAATGATAAGTTTCCTCCTCATCTTACTTGATGTTATCAGCAGCGTTTAACCCAGTTGATCCCTTCCTCCTCCTTGATGACTTTCTTCACCTGACTCCCTGGATGCCACACACTCAGGTTTTCCTCTTACTTTTACAGCCATTCCTGAGTCTCCTTGGCTAATTTCTCACCTTCTCCTAGATCTCCAAAAGTTGACGTTCTCTAAGGTTTTCTCGCTTTTGTATCTACACACTCATTTCTTTGGTGATAACCAGTCTCATGACTTTAAATAACAACTGCATGTTGTCAACTACCAAATTTATACCTTCAGCCAGGACCACTCTCCCAAACTCCAACTTCTTATATCCAACTGCTCACTCAGCATCTCCACATAGGTGTCGAATTGACATCTTAAGATTAAGAAGTCTAAAGCTGAACTCCTGATATATGTGCATTCTTAGCAATCTCAGTTGACCGTAACTATTCTTTCAGTTGCCAAAGCCAAGAATCTTGGTGTCGTCTCTATTTTTCTCACATTCCGTATTTTCGTCTATTAAGACATCATCTTACCTGTTCCTAATAAATATAGAATCTGATCACCTTTCACCACCTTCATTGCTTCCATCCTTGTGCAAGCCATCATTCTCTTCTAAGGAGTACTACAATAGGTCCCTGCTTGCATCATTACCCCATATGTTCTATTCTCAACACAGCAGCCAGAGTGATCCTATTAAAACTCAAGTCAAAGGCCGGGCATGGTGGCTCACGCTTGTAATCTCAGCACTTTGGGAGGCTGAGGAAGGCAGATCACCTGAGTTCAGGAGTTCGAGACCAGCATGGCCAACATGGTGAAACTCCGTCTCTAATAAAAATACAAAAATTAGCCAGGCATGATGATGGGTGTCTGTAATCCCAGCTATTTGGGAGGCTGAGACAGTAGAATCAATTGAACCTGGGGGGCAGAGGTTTCAGTGAGCGAAGATCGCGCCACTACACTCAAACCCGGGCCACAGAGTGAGACTTTACCTCAGAAAACAAAACAAAACAAACAAACAAAACCAAGTAAAATTATTTCATGCCTCTAGGCAAAAGCCTGCCATGGCTCCCTGTTTTACTCTGAATTAGGCCATTGTCCTTAACAGTAGCTTCTTATAAGGCCTTTCAAAATGTCTCCTTTGCCACTGTCATCTTCCGTGTCATGTCCTCTCTTGTCACTGCCCCCTAGTTCAAGCTGCGTTAGCCACACTGAACACCTTATGATTCCTTGAAAATGCCTGTAATGTTTTCATATAATGCTGAATTATTCCCACTCCCAGGAAAATTATTCCCCTGGGTATTTGCTTGAAGAAATCTCTTACCACCTGTAATGTTTTCATATAAAGCTTAATTAATCCCTTGGGTATTAGCTTGATGAAATCCCTTACCACATTTAATGTGGGCTCCATATTCCGCCTTTTCAATGAGCAAACCCTGACCACTTGCGGAACAGTGACGACCGCACCACTGGTACTCCTAATTCCATTTATGACGCACCACAAAGGTTGTCAGTTTCTAATAGTCTCTAAACTTTGCACTCGTTGTCACTTAATACAAAATTGATGATTTTTCTTCAACAAGAACTTTTATATATTTCTCAAGATAATTAATATATAAATATCTAAATAAATCATGGATAGGTAAGGGTGAGACTGATCTACAATTAATAAAAATAAATAAACCATGGATAACTGGCTGAGACTCATCTACAATTAATTAGTCATCCATTTCGATTTTAACATTCTTAAATCTTTGCTCATATTATAGAAAAAATTCTTTTTTTTTTTTTTGCAGGTTTA
Source organism: Saimiri boliviensis (assembly GCF_048565385.1). Classification (NCBI taxonomy): domain Eukaryota; kingdom Metazoa; phylum Chordata; class Mammalia; order Primates; family Cebidae; genus Saimiri; species Saimiri boliviensis. Next base: position 77,319,945 of record NC_133470.1, on the reverse strand, counting down.
TGAAAAGTTTTCTCCCACTGTAAAATTGAGAATAAAGAACTGATACAAATGTGAAATAAATTCAATATAAAGGCTTTGTAAAATACTTGCTAATTTTATTTTTTCTTTTCTTAAATTTATTTTTTAGTTGACAAGTAAAAGTTGTAGGCTGGGTGCGGTGGCTCATGCCTGTAATCCCAGCATTTTGGGAAGCCAAGGCAGGTGGATCACCTGAGGTCAGGAATTCAAGACCAGCCTGACCAACATTGTGAAACCTCGTCTCTGCGAAAAATACAAAAATTAGCCAGGCATGGTGGTGGGTGCCTGTAATCCCAGCTACTCAGGAAGCTGAGACTGGAGAATTGCTTGAACCTGGGAGGCAGATGTTGTAGTGAGCCGAGATCACGCCACTGCACTCCAGTCTGGGTGACAGAGTGAGACTATGTCTCAAAAAAAAAAAAATGTATATACTTATGGTGTACAATATGATTTTTTCTGTATGTATACATTGTGAAATGGCTAAATCAAGCTATTTAACCTACATTAGCTCACCTACTTATGATTTTCTGTGTGATTAACTATAGTCACCGTGATGCACAATAGAGTTCTTGAACTTACTTTTTTTTATCTAATTAAAATTTTATGTCGTTTGACAAACACCTCCCCAATTTCCCAAGTCTCAAATGCTGGCAACCACCATTTCAGGTAGTTTTATTTGTAAAGTATATCTTACATGTAGATACTAGCTTCTTTAGAGTTTATCAAGCAATATAAAAATTACCCCAGAAACCATAAAACAAGTTCTCTCCATGTTTTCCCTAAGTTTTCAATGCTTAAAATTGAACAGATCAGCTACTGGAAGAAATATTATGGGTTCGTCTGACAGCTTCTGTTCACTGTCAGAATTCTGCCAACTAGTTGTTAGCACAGGCAAAAATTTGTCACTTAAGAGACTAGTGTGTTAAGTCTAAAAGTCAAATTGCTCATTAAGGATAAGATGACTGTCTATACGAACAAACAGCTATGTTTTTATTAGAGGTAAAGCTCTCATAATCATATGGCTATTTACATCAGAAAATCAGCCACTTCAGTGAACAATTTATCTTCCAGACTGGATTCATTGTCTATGCAAGTGATACAATTCCCTGGTTTAGAGCTTATTATCATGCTGAAAACCGAGTAACATATTCCCCCGGACATAAATATCTACAGAGCTCCCCTTAACAAGAGTCAAGTGTCCTTTTCAACTTTGCTAAAACACTAAGATGCCCTGAATAAGCTTAATTGAATTACTTTGTTTTACTAAAGTATGCAAAGTTGTTCAGTTTCTTCTTTTTTTTGTAATAATGAGGACCCCAGGTACACATAAATGAATTCTCTCCTCCTTTTGAAAAAGATCAAGAAAAATTCCCCAAGTGCAAAATCAAAAGAAAAGAAAGCTTTCTTTCCTTACTTGAGCTACAAATCTTGTCTTAATGTTCCTGTAATGCTTTCTCAAATGATGAAAATAAGTAAAGAGCAGGTAATCATGCATTTTTTCTTAGCCATTTTCCTAAGGGAACAAATTTATTAAAATTTCAATGTATTTTTAAGTTATATTAGTAGTAAGTAGTACCTGCATAACACTATGGTTGACCATGCCTTTCAACTTCATTTGCATTTGGTCTTTACAATTCATTGAAAAGCTGAAAGTAACAAGCAATCATTGGATGCTTATGAGGTCCAACATTGTGTTAAGTGCTTCTCCATATCACATCTCAGTAAGGTAGTTATCACTATATCTTAATTTTTACATGTGGAAGCTGAGTATTTTCCTGTTGCATCCTATTTCATTGCATCTGATGTTTTTGAAAAGCAGAATAATCATCAGAACTAACTTTAGTCAGTGCCTATGAGGGGCCGCACTATGAGGTGCTACAATATGAACTTTATCTTATTGCTAATTTTCATTAAAGCCATTTAAGAGAGGTATTATACCTGTTTTACAAATGAGGAATTGAGCTTTAGTGAGATTCAATACATTATCCTAAGTCACAGAACAGGAACACAGTCAGGATTCTAGGCTGTGTTCTCCACCAAGCCATGCTGCTAAACAAGATGATCTCTTTTTCTTTCTTTTGAGACAAGGACAACTCTTGTCACCCAGGCTAGAGTACAATGGCACAATCACTGCTCACTGCAGCCTCAGCCACTTGAGCTCAAGTGATCCTCCCACTTCAGGCTGCGGAGTATTTGGGACACAGGAGCATGCCACCACGCCCAGGTAATTTTTTATTTTTCATAAGAAGGGGTCTCCCTTGTTGCCCAGGCTGGTCTAAACTCCTGGGCTCAGGCCATCCTCTGACTTTCTGACTCCTAAAGTGTTGCGATTATTGGTGTGAGCCACCATATCTAGCCTACGATGATCCTTCTTTGATTATCTTTACTAGCTTGAGGCTTACTTAGTCAATTCTAAACAATTCTTCAATTTTACTAATGTGATGCTACTTTAAAAAAAATTACAATGTTTAAAAAAAAATCACAAGACACTATTTTCCAAGTAATCCACAGGAAGTGAGCAAAGACATGTTTGGATACTAAGTTCATGGTGTAAATTGGTACAGGGAAAGTTGCTGTGACCTGTGTTTATACTTGTAAATTTGGCCCTTGGCCTTGCAAAGTATTCTCTAGAGTCAAGCAAATGCTCATATAATCAAGCTCCCCATTCTGAGGTAACCACTTTTTAACCAACTATTTTTTATAGCAACTACATTCCTTTGGGTAATAATGGGGGGGTCTCATATTATACCCTCATACTTTATAGTGTTTTAATTGAAAGAAGTATCACTGAATACTTAAACATTTTGTGTCTGCCAGAATCTATAATCATGCAAATAAAAAGGAGCTGGGAAAGAAAACGCACATCTTTTCTGTTTATATTTCAATTAGGATGTGAAAGTTCATTGCTGAAACTGAAGATTTAAGACTTTCTAAGAGAAATGAAGACATGCCTTTATAAAATTCTAAGCTACACAGATTTCTACCAACAATAGCTTTTAATAATTTCATGTTATACATATATGTTGCATTTGAACGTACAAAGTATGATTAAACTAAGTCACCCATTTTTAGATTTATAACAATATCGTGTGAAAAATCACAATGTGTTATTGCAATATTTCAATGTGGCATGGTGAATTAGACCTTTCCAAATTGGTAAGGTCTTCTGGAGTTGAAAATAAAACTTCTTAAAAGCTACACACACACTTTTCATGTCATCAGGTTATTTTATAACATGTAATGATAAATGGTTAAGTATACCTAAAATACATTATTATAAAGTCTTATTAGTCTCTGAAAAATTAAGCTAAGACTAAAAGAGGGGATATTTAAAAGAAAAATAAATAAATAACTTTTACTGTCCAAACAGCTCTAGCCTAAATTTAAGAACCTGAGATTTGTGCTGTACACAAACTAGCCGTGAGACCTTGGGCAATGCTGTTTATTTGCTTGTGACTCAGTTGCTTTAAATGTGAGACAGGAAAACAAACTAAAGAAAAAATAACAAATATGGTGGTATTTTGAGATAGAAAAAGACTATTTACAAATCTAAGGTATTCCTATTGTTATTTTACTGTTTATACTGCAGACGGAGACGATATAAATACTTAACAAAGTGAACCTGTTGAAAAAAATATTAAAACCGCACAGAAGAAAATACAAAAAAAACAAACAAACAAACAAAAAAAACCTTAACCTTCTATCCTAAATCCGCTCCCCTGGAAAAAAAAACAAAAACAAAAACAAAAACAAAACTACTATGTTCTGCAATCAGATTTTGAAAAATAAATGTGAAGATTTTCTATTACAGTGAAGAGTTCATTTTGAAAAATCAGTTCATATTTGAAGGCTTGCTTTTCCATTCACTGCACTACTCAAAACTGCATTTCACTCTGTAGAACCAGATGTGAAGGAAAAGCAAATGGATTGCACTCAGAAGACCTTGTTCAAGTTCTGGCATTACCCTTTATTAGCTGGGTGAGAAGGTTAAATCTCTGAGTATAAATTTCCCACCACTAAAATCAGAGTAGCATTTCCTTTCAGCCTTATTAATGAAAAAAGAGAACATAAAGATATTCTTTAAATTATAACAAGCAATATTAATTTAAGAGATTTGTTATACAACTAAGTTGTTCCTGCTAATATAGTTATTAAAAAGTAAATATTAATCTGTATAGATAGAGATAACAGAATCAAGTACTCTTAAATTTACAATGTGTGCTCATGTGATGTTGCTAGGAGGTTTTACCTCTTTTCTACTTTGTCAGCTCTCTGGAAAGGTTGAATGCTCAATTGGAAACAAGGAAATATTTCTGTTTGACTCCTTTTACAAGAGTGGTCCCCAAACTTTTTTGGCACCAGGGACCGGTTTTGTAGAAGACAATTTTCCATGGCTGGAGGGTGGGAGCGGGTGGGTGGATAATGGTTTCAGGAAGAAACTGTTTCACCTCAGATAATCAGGCATTAGTAAGATTTCTCATAAGGAGTGCACAATCTAGATCAATTGAATGAGCAGTTGAGAATAGGGTTCGAGCTCCTGTGAGAATCTAATGAGGCTGCTGATCTGACAGGAGCTGAAGTTGAGGCCGTAATGCTCGCTTGCCACTGCTCATCTCCGGCTGGCAGGCAGGCTGGCTCCTGATAAGCCAATGGATAGGTACCGGTCCATGGCCCAGGGTTTGAAAACCCCTGTCTTGGGCAGGCGCGGTGGCTTACACCTGTAATCCCAGCACTTTGGGAGGTCGAGGTGGGTGGATCACGAGGTCAAGAGATCGAGACCATCCTGGTCAACATGGTGAAACCCCGTTTCTACTAAAAATACAAAAAAATAACTGGGCATGGTGGCACGTGCCTGTAATCCCAGCTACTCAGGAGGCTGAGGCAGGACCATTGCTTGAACCCAGGAGGTGGAGGTTGTGGTAAGCCGAGATTGCGCCATTGCACTCCAGCCTGGGTAACAAGAGTGAAACTCTGTCTCAAAAAAAAAAAAAAAAAAAAAAAACAAAGAAAGAAAAGAAAAGAAAAGAAAACCCCTGTCTTACAGCATTCTAAGTTACACAGCTAGTTCAAACCACTCCCCCACCCCCCCACCCCCACCAATAACTATACACTGGTAACAGACAAAAAAAGGGGAAGAAAAGAATGACACTAAAACATCCCTTCCAACATCTCTCCTTGAATGAAGCTGGAAGCCATCATCCTCAGCAAACTAACGCAGGAAAAGAAAACCAAACACCGCATGATCACATGTTCCTACTTAGACATGGGAGTTGAACAATGAGAACACATGGACACAGAAAGGAGAATACACACTGGGGCTAGTCAGGGGGTGGGGAGCAAGGAAAGGGAGAGCATTAGGACAAATATCTAATGCATGTGGGTCTTAAAACCTAGATGGATGGGCTGAAAGGTGCAGCAAACCACCATGGCACGCATATAGTAACAAACCTGCATGTTCTGCACTTATATCTTGGAAGTTAATGTAAAAATAAAAAATAAAATTAATTTCCCTTCACTGAAGAAACTGTTCTTTAGTTGAATAACACATCTCTTCTATATTCTAGGAAACAGTATTCTGAATAAGTTAATTTTCCCTCCAAAAGCATCAAATATTCATTCTCTTGAAACCGACTCAATAGTCCCATAGACAGTTGTTTTTGGATAAACATAGATGTTGATCTTTCTGGTCTTAAAGCTTGAAACTTACATTTATTTTATCTGCATTCCTTCCTCAGGAAATGATGTTCAGGCATCTTAAAAAAAAAAAAAAAAAAAAAAAAAAAACACACAGAGAATCGAAACTCACCAGATCAGGGCATCCAGACAATGAGATGCCAGACCCCTTATTCATCATGATTGCTTTCTTACCCTTCTCTAGTTCCTGTCTTCTAACACATTGTCACATTTCTTGCCTGCTATATAAAAACTTAATTTTAGACAGTCAAGGAGAGGGATTTGAGACTGAGCTCCCATCTCCTTGGCTGCAGTACCCAGTTAAAGACTTCTTCCTTGGCAATACTTGTCATCTCAGTCATTGGCTTTCTGTGCAGAAAGAGTAGCAGAACCTCGACCAAACCCATTCTATTTCAGGAACACTTTCGACTGACAGAATGTGGCCTTCTAAAAATTAGAGAAAACCAAATGTATGGTTTTAATAGATTTCCTTTCTCTTGTAAGCCAATGTGTTCAACTTCTTAAAGTGATAACTAATGGTTGCTTAAAGAACTTCATTCATTGAAAGAAGTCTTTTATTAGGAGATAGATATAAAGAAACATCAATGGAGAATCAATTTATCCTAAACTGGGGCAAAGAAATCAGGTTTCATAAATTGTAAAAATGACTTCATTGTCTGTCAAGTCCCTTAATTGGTCTCTCAACTACAAATTAAGTTTAACTCACAAATGTGTCTAGAAGACACTCCATCTAATGTCTGCTGTCAACACAGTCAGAGCTGGGAATTGCACATCTAATGAACACGGCCTCTAATTGTTATTTTGGCTGTAAATAAAAAGGAAAAAAAAGAAGTCAAAAATGGAGTTTGCAAGGGCCCACCAGTATGCTTGACATATAAAAATAATACATTATGTGATATACAGTGTTTGTATGAATGAACTGTTCGACTCTGTGTGTTCTCAAACATAACTTACTCTGACAAACAGAATAAATTATAAACAATCTTCTTAACCACTATAATTTCTATTGTTATTCCATATTCAGCTTTCTCATGCACTTTTATATTATCTCCCACTTCCATTATAAGTCATTAAAATAGAAGATTGTTATAACTTTCCTCTATTTCCAATAACTTTAAGTTTCTCCTCTGTTCTTTTAAAGAGCTGAATGTACTTTAAATTACTGAATGCAAAAGTAAATATTCCCTTTTTTCATGCACCGTTAAAATGTTAAGGCTTTACAAATTATCTGTCATTGATACTCAAAAACACCCATGAAAAAGATAAAAACTCAGCGACCCACAAATGATAGCAAGCTTTGGCACCATTTAAACTAAATGCAAGCAGTTTCCTTCAGCTCTGTCCTTATGTATGTCTCCTGTTTTCAAGAGCTGTCTACTGTTCCTAAAGATTCTAAGGATTGAAACCTGTACCCTAGTCATGAAAAGTCATCTGACACTGCATGTTGCTAGGCCAGAGAGGCACACTTGGAGTATGTGCTCTAGTACAACTTGCCAGCTCTCTAAACAAAGCACGTGTAAGTCCTGCTGATGGAGGAAATCTGGAGAGAAAACCCCACACTTTAGCAGGAGCATTTTCAAATAGAAAAGATAATGTAAAAATATTATTTAAATTCAAAGACTCTGATGCTCAATAGTGTAATGTTACATTATGGTTTTCTTCCTAAGTGATCTTGATCTTTATGCCGTCATAATAACTAAGTTTTCAAATAAAATATGATACTGTTCATTAATATAACATACCACTATCATGTTAACGCTTAACATGCATTCTTTCTAGCTGAACAGCTGGATAAAATCTTGCAATATAAATAACAAGTCTTAGGCAAGACTGTGATAACTACATAATAGACCTACTAATGAAATAAGGTTTCTTAAGTTTGCGTTGGCTATTCTGGATACTTGGTGGTTCCGTATGAATTTTAGAATTCTGTTTTATATTTCTGTGAAAAATAATATTGGCATTTTAATAGGAATTGCACTGAATCCATAGATTACTTTGGATGGTGTGGACATTTTGACAATATTAATTCTTTCAATCTAAGAACATGGGATATCAGTGGCTGGCAAGATGACCAAATAGGAAAAGCTCTAGTCTGCAGCTCCCAGCAAGATCAATGCTGAAGGTGGGTGATGTCTGCATTTCCAACTGAAGTACTTGGTTTATCTCATTGGGACTGGTTAGACAGTGGGTGCAGCCCAGGGAGGGCGAGCTGAAGCAGGGTAGTGTGTCACCTTACCTGGGAAGCATAAGGGGTTGAGAAACTCCCTCCCCTAGTCAAAGGAAGCCGTGAGGAACAATGCACTCCATCTCAAATATATATATATAAAATATTATATAATATAGATTATATAATATATTGTTAATACATAATAATTATATAATATAAATTATATAATGTTATATAATATATTGTTATATAATAATTCCTATATATAATATATAGTAATTCCTATATATAATATACATAAGCAATAATATATTATATAATATAATAATATATAATATATTGCTTATGTATATTATATATAGCAATTACTATATATTATATATTATATATAACTACATATAATATATATTATCATATTATATAATATAATAATAATATATTATATATTATATATAAGATATATTATATATATTATATATAAGAATTACTTATATATATTATATATATAATATATAAGAATTACTATATATTATATATAGTAATACCTAATCAGAATCACATTAATACTAAAAATAATATAATAATGTGTTTTGCAGCAACTTAGGTAGAACTGGTAGCTGTTATTCTAGGTGAAGTAACTCAGAAATGAAAAACCAAATACTGCATGTTCTCACTTAGAAATGGGTGCTAAGCTATGGATATGCAAAACTATACAGACCGGAATAATGGAAGGACATAGAAGACTCAGAAGAAGGGAGGGTGAGAGGGAGGAGGGATTAAAAACTACCTATTGGGTAGAGTTGCATGCTACTCAGGTGATGGTTGTACTAAATCCCACACTTCACCATTATACAATTCACCATGTAACCAAAATTACTTGGAACCTGAAAGCTACTGAAATAAATTAAATTTAAGATGATAAATAAAAACATTGCCTGCTTTGAAATACATTTGGAAATGCTGAAATATAGTATTGTCTTCAAATACATTCTACAAGAATGTAACATGCTAGTATAAATCATTAAATCACACAATCCCTATGTGATGTCTCATTGTCTACTCTCTATTCCTGTCTGGCTGCTCTCATGATTGGCCCATCTACAAGCCACTCCCCTTCTCCTCATCACTCCAGTTATGCCTCCTGTTAGAATTCTCTTTTTTGTCTCCCTTTCTCTATCTGCCTATGAAAATCCCAGCCAGCTTTTTACGCAACTGCAATCTATATACTTTGAATGCCACCTCTTTCCTAAACCTCCGCCGTCATCCCAGCCTTTGCTTATTTCTTCTTTTCTAAAAAATATAAAACTATTCACAAATATACATTCTCAAATATAAATATAAAATCATTAAAGGTCTGATATATAAAGCCATTACATAGGTCTGGAGTGAATTTTAAAGCTCATTTAATCTAATTTCATTTTATAGCAGAGAAAACAGTGCTAGAAGCTGAGTGATTTATCACAGTCAACCAGGTTACAAACGTAGTGTTGAGTCTGAAAGCCTCAACACTTGACTTCTAATAAAGTATTTTTCCACTCCATCAAACTGCTTGTATGAATTAGTTTTAATGTTTTTCCTGGTCGCTAGACTTTATTTTACCATTATAAGTTGCAATCAAATTCCAAATGCTTTAGCCTATGGTATTAATATTATCTCTCAGGTTATCTCGTCTATTCAGAAGCCACAGTATTTTCTTCTGTAAGGTTCTTTTCCCTCTATATCTGCCTTCTCAAAAAATGCTTGGCATTTTTTGTCTGTTTAACTATAATTTGGCTGTTCTTGTCTTGTCCTGTACTTATCAAGCTGTTATTGTTTCAACTCATCTTTGTCAGAATCTTCCTTGAGATAATCAACCCCCAAAGATCGTAATAGCTTCTTACTGCTCCCTCCATGCACTTTAGTCTTCAATAGGACAGACCCATTCCATAACAGTCTTTTTTCTGTGAACCCAATAACACGGGAAGTGCTGAACTGCAGAGTATTGGCTTTGTGTATGTATTTGTATGTTGTAACAAATCATCTCTCTTAATCAGGCTCCTCCAAGGCCTCTGCTTGATGAGACCTGATCTTGGGTTTCCCTCTCTATCCTTGTAGAATCCAGTTTGAGTAAGAATCCTTCTAAACCAGTTTAAAGAAAATCCCCCACCCTTGGTGTCTGTCCTCGTCCTCACCTTCTATATCTTATTGTCCTGGTCTGTCTTCAGCAAGAAGTCTGTTGAGTTGGCATAGCAGTAATCTTTCTTAAGCCTGATATTTCCTCTTAATGATATTCTATCCACTGACCCCAGACTGTTCCTTGGATATCAATCTCCACTTGTCTTTGTTGGAGTCAGAGTCAAGCCCGATCTCTCTTCCCCACTGCACTGCAAGGCCCCACTGCAGTGGTCCCTATACCTATTGCAATGGTCTCCCCTTAGGATCTTCTTCATCTTATTTAACAAGTGTTATAAATAATGTTTTTCTTTAACAGTTCTAACATATTCAACTAACATGAATGTATCATCTGATTGCAACATCTTAGCGTAGGACAAAGCACAGCTGGTATAACCATGAGGTCTACTGTATTGAATTCTAAACCCAAGATACATTGTCGGATCAACGTGGAATTTTACATTTCTTCTTTACATGCCATCACTTATCCCACAATCCATTATCCCTAGCACACCAACATAAGCTGCATGAGTTTAGTTGCTTCTTTTTGGCTGTAACATAACATGGAATTGGAAATAATGTGGTGGGCAGAATTGCCAATTATTACTTAAACACAGATTTTTCTTTCACTTTGATTGCTAACTTTATTGTGCGAATTTTAAATAGCATTTCTTTTTTTTTTTTTTAAAGTGATAATGTTGACTTAAGCTTTCCTTGGTAAAAATTAAACATTCCGTTTAAAAATAGTTTTATAGGGCCGGGCGCGGTGGCTCATGCCTGTAATCCCAGCACTTTGGGAGGCCGAGGCGGGTGGATCACGAGGTCAAGAGATCGAGACCATCCTGGTCAACATGGTGAAACCCCGTCTCTACCAAAAATACAAAAATTAGCTGGGCATGGTGGCGTGTGCCTGTAATCCCAGCTACTGGGGAGGCTGGGGCAGGAGAATTGCCTGAACCCAGAAGGTGGAGGTTGTGGTGAGCCGAGATCGCGCCATTGCACTCCAACCTGGGTAACAAGAGCAAAACTCTGTCTCAAAAAAAAAAATAGTTTTATAATAATGATAATTAAAAACTCTTAGTTAAGGCATAGCATTGGAAGCTAAGGATCCAAGAATTGTAAGACTGCTTACATGAGAAAGAAGTATAAACAAAGAAAGCACCTTAAATTTGCTTCTAGGAAATCCTAAAACATAGGATGCCATATAGCATATAACAAAATTTAAAACATTTCAGAGGTCTCAGTAGCCTAGATTAGGAAGGAGATCTTGGTAGCATGGAATGACTCATAACACATTGCCTAGAAGGCATTTCCCTCCAAGCAACTGAATCTGATTTTTGAAACAGAAACAGGATTGGCTTCTGTTTTCCAGAAATTTGGGTATCTGGCAGGATACCAGTATGTTACCCAAGTTATTAGAAGTGTGTACTTAGAAAGGATATGATTTAAGGCAACCATATCCCACACACCAATCAGTGAATTGCAAATGACTAGATTCCCTGATTTTTGTGCATTTGTCAAGACAAGGCCTGGAGCAAAATTATTCTTTATATACCCCCAGGACAGTGGTAGAGAAAAGAATTCCTAATCAAAAGCCTCATCCTGTAGTCTTCTTGAGAAAAATCTGTATGGGCATTTTCTCCTCTCTAAGATTTCTTTTCTTCTAAATTTCAAACTGCAAAATAATATCAATCTTTAGCTGCAAAATTTTGTCAGTTGTCACTAAAATAACCACATAGAATATGAGTTTTAAACATAAAACTTCCTCCAATTACTAAGTGCATCTTAAAAAATGACAACAATTTTGTACAGTGTATGTATGCAAAACACATCTTGCAAGTGCATAAATGTTCCCTAAATGTGACTATACAGAAATACCTGACTTCTGCTCTCTCTATTCTGGAATTGCTTCTTACCCTACAGTTTTCGTATGTCCCTTGCATCAAGATTTACACTTGAATGATGTTGATAACAACCATTACTTGGAGTCTACTATTAAGACTTTTTTGACTGCTGCACCCCCCAACACAAACCTTCCCCTAGCTTGCACACTCAAGTGCACACATGTGCCAAAATTTTTATAAAAATTTGCATAGCTAGTCTCAGCATGAATATGAATATAGGGGAATTCTTAGGTAGTGTGCTCTTTGCAGTAACTGCACTTCCTGATTGGCCGCTACTCAGGATCAGCTTTGTAATACATATTATCCAGGGTTTATCATTGGGATTCCTATGATAGGTGTTCCAGAGTTAAGCCGCATGCTCTCCACTACAAGAACTGAAGCATGTATCCAGGCACAAAAACACATATTCATTATACATAAAATAAAAATTGTATTGAGATACGTCTTCAGGATTTTTAAACTTGACCTGCTTTCATTTTAACACCTATAAGCATACCTTAGGAAACTGTCTGTGTAAGTATGGACAAATTTTGAATAGTCACAGTGAATATAAACACCAGAAGAAAACAGTGAGAATCAGTCAGAGAGAAAGGTAAGAGAATGAAGATCAGAATTAATGAGATGCAAATTACTGCTAAATTTTAAAAATGTTTATTGCTTCAACCTGTCCTTCATTTAAAGATAACTATATCACAAATATTTCCGAGTAGAATATTTTAAATAGAAAAAAAAAATACAACAGGGAAACAGGTTTGAATCCAAATTCAAACTCCAGACATCAGGACATATGACAAAAGCACAGCGTTCTTATATTTTTTTAGGGTCATATATTATACTTGTAGTCAAGTATAATATATTTTTTAATTAACTTTGCATGGGATTCCAACATTTCACAGTTTAACAACTATGTTATGAATAAGATCATGGTACTGGGAAAGTTTTTTCAGCATCAACTTTAATAGTATAATGTTTAAAGTATAAATTACAATATTCCTGACAATAAGAGCGTGAAAAAGCAAAATTTAATATTTAGTTAAGGCAAAATAAATGTGCACTTCCAAGATATGTGATTCTGGGTCAATAATTGAACCCACCCACCTGTTCTTCCTTATCTATAAAATGGGGATCACAATATCTATATCAAAAAGGGTATTATGAGGAGTACAACCAGCAAAAAATGCCCAAAACACACCCTTGCATACTAAATAAAATGGCTCTGAGTATTCGGTTTTATCATGGAGACGATTCAGTGTGTGTATATATAAAATCTTCCTTATCCATTCTATGCGTTGTGTGTCCCCATTAAAAGTATAACGTAGTTATAGCACCTGAATACTAAAAAATGTCTAGCTCATTCCTGAATCATTGGTTCATGCCAAAAGTAGTTGATGCTAAATGCCTAATCTGAAATCTGGCAACAGAACTAGTAACAGAGCTGAGAAGTAAGGTGTAGAAAATCTAAGATGGGTTTGGAAACATGCAGCAATTTCAAAACAGGAAAAGGTTCAGATCCATCCTACAATTATCTGAACCTAGAAGACAAATTTTAGTTTTTGTAAAAGCCTACTATAATTCTTTCTTTGTAACAAAAGTGGAAACTTACCATTAATTTTTACTTATAATATTTATTATAAGATGCTGGGAAATAGGCTGTGTTTTTAGAACACCAGACAATGCATTCTACTACCATAAAATTCCAAAGATGTATTATCCTGTACTTGTCTTCTGACTTAAAAATATGTTTAGAATACAAAGAGTTGCCCTCTTTGAAGTCTAACAAAAGAACGTGGTGCATCTAGTTCATCATGTATGACAAAACTGGTCTTTGCATTTTGGGATAAAAGAGGCTCCAAAAATTTAGGAATTTCATTTAGAGTTAAGTTTGACTTTCATTGTAAAGGCCAGGATTATTTATAATTTATTCTCACCTCCATAAAATTTTAGTTGTTCAGTTTTGACTGCCAGCATATTAATAAAGTGAATTGGCATGGCACTGTAGAACTGTCCTGCTATCTACTTGCATATGTTAGACATAAGATTGAAAGATTTAGCCCTGAATGATTACAAAATTAAAATAAAATTAGTCCTTTCATATAGCTTTTCATCTTATACCAGAATAGTATTTTTCTTTAATCTAAACCCCCAGAGATTAATTTCCATAGGAACAATGTATTTTTAAGATCTGGCCATTTTCACTGTGTATGAAAATAACACCATCTTTTTGACATATAAGAACATATATATATATATATATATATATAATATATATAATGTATGTATATATATGATGTCTGTGAAGACTTAGAGAAAAATAAGTGAGAGCTGCAATTCTAAGCAGTTAATATAAAGACTTTCAGAGAAGAGGGATTTTAAGTATGATCTTATGGTACTATGTGTCATGTGATGGTTTTGATCTAAGTACTGATGTGACTGCACTTAATGGATTTATGTACTTGATTTGTATTTTGAAAGCTGTTCCTTTTTAATAGTATGAAATGTCTTTAAAATAATAAAATAATGATTGTTTTCTATCAACAAATGAGAATATGATGCTAAAAGATAAATATCCCAGTTTCATCTTACATGGTTGCATTAAATGTGTAAATCCATTTAAAAAGAAAACCCATACATAATTCTTTGACTATTACTAAGGGATTTTGAGGGGTCAACTAAAATAAACCATTTCAATTTGTGTCCTGTAAGAATATTTCCCTTCCAACCTATTTTCTACAGACAGCCAGTGTATAAAAATCTAAGAAAAATGAGGAAATATCAAAGGGTTATTTGATGTTACATAACACACTATATGATTGACCTGAAAATTACTTTCTTCATGTATATTGTTTCTTAATTTTTAAAACATGATTTATACACAGATATTTTGTGTGAATATCCCTATTGTGTGAGATCAGATACAAGCATTTTTAAGAAGTTTTCATGTGCTAAAGATCACTAGCTTTCATCACAATAATTTTGATGTAGCTTTTCCCCCTGAAGTATAGGCAAATAAAATGAAATCTAACAGTACCCAGAACTCTCCTTATAAGAATTTCAAGCTAAACTAATTGTTTTTGTGGGTACTCTTACAAATTAAATTCAGCCACTTCTACTCACTTCACATGTTACTATCAGTTTCCTGTTTTGTGTGGAGTAGGTAATGCTAATTCTAGCATAATGTGATCAAGGAAATCTAATTGTATACTAAAAACTTTTGTAGGTCTGTTACTATGCATTGAAGAACAAGTACATGAGCATGTGAACAGACACACACACACACACACACACACACACACACACACACACACACACACACAATCCAGAAGGAGATACAGCTTTGAGATATGCACCTCTGAAAGGAGAAAAGCAGTTAAGCCAGTAAGCCAGCTAAGGTAAAATCACAGATGTCTGTCACCGAGTTTGTTGGATGTTTTAATGACTACATCAAAATGTGTAAGTAAGCTTGTGGCTTGTTTTGGTTTACTTTTTAATCTGAAAAAAAAAATGCATAGTATCATAATTAGCAATATTTATGCGTTTCTCTTAACTATGGCAAGGCTGTTATTCTGCTTTCAAATGTCAGATGTAAAGTACTAACTGATAGATTAAAGACAGTGCTGTTAACCTTTAATATAATAGTTTCCTAATATTTGCAGGTCTTGCTTTTGATATTCAGGGGAAAGCATTCTGTTTTTCACCATTATTATGTTGTTACCTGTAGGTTTTACGTGGATATTATATTAGGTTGTGGAAGTTCTTTTCTATTTATATGTTATTAAGAATTTTTATAAGAACTAGATGATAAATTTTGTCAAATGTTTTTCCTATATTTGCTATGATGATCACATGATTTTCCTTTTTAAATTTTCTTAATGATAAAATATATTAATTGATTTGTTTTAATAGAGTTATTTTTTAGAGCAATTTTAGGATCACAGCAAAATTGAGAGGAAGGTACAGAGATTTATCATATACTCTCAACTCCACGCATGCATCGCTTCTTACATGTTAATAGCCCCCATCAGAGTGGTACATTTTTTACAACTGATGAACCTACAGTGAGACATCATTATTAGCTAAAGTTCATAGTTAACATTTGGGTTCATACTTGGTGTACATTTTATGGGTTTAGACAAACATAATGACATGTTTCCACCACGATAGTATCATAAAGAGTAGTTCCACCACCCTGAAAATGCTCTATGCTCCATTTATCAGACCTGCCACAACCCCAGGCAACAATTAATCTTTTTACTTTGCTTTTCCCAGAATGTCATATAGTTTAAATCATAAAGTAGCATTTTCAGATTGACTTCTTTCAGTTAGTAATACACATTTAAGTTTCCTTCATGTCTTTTCATGGCTTGATAGTTCATTTCTTTTAAGCACTAAATAATATTGATAGATTTTTAAAAGCTTCACTTGATCTTAGCCAAAAGGCCAAGAAGCGATGCTTTTTAAGAGCTAAACCATCCTTGCATTCTAGAATAAACATCACTGGCAAATTATGCATACCATATTGGATTTGACTTGATATAATTTTGTTTAGAATTTTATATCTATATTTATTATGGATATTGATCTTTAGTTTTCTTTTTTCTTTTTCTTTTTGTGTAATTTCTTTATCAGGGTACTGCTGGCTTTATAGAAGGAGTTGGGATATATTCTCTGCACTTTAACTGTCAGGACACTTTTTATGGGATTAGTGTTATATTTCCTTTAAACACTTAGTTGAATTGACAAGTGAAGCTATGTGCGCTTGCCATCTCCTTTGTGGGAAGATTTTAAATAAGAAATTCCATTTCCTTAATAGATATAGGACTATTCAACTTATCTATTTCTTTAGCGAACTTTGGTTGTTTGTATTTTTAAAGCAATTTGTATATTTCATCGAAATAATCAAATTTATGTGCATAAAGTTATTCAAGATATTCCATCTTTCTCCTTTTAATATATTTCTAATTTGTAGTGATGTCACTTCTTTCAGTGTTGATATTAAAAAGTTGCATCTTCTCTTTTTTATGTATGGCTGAGATTGATCAGTCGTAAACTTACTGATTTTTTTCTTGCTTTTCTTGTTTTCAGTTTCACTAGTTTTGGCTTTGATCTTTATTATTTTTGTGTGTGATTCCTTTGCGTTTAACTTCTTCTTCCTGTTGCTTAATATTAAGACTGAGGTCCTTGATTCTTTTTTAATAAATTTAGACTGAAGTCATTGCTTGTAGTAAAAGCACTATAAATTTCCCCCTATTTTCTGGTTTAGTAGCATCATGGAAATTTTGACAAATTGATTTTTCCCTTTCCATTCAGTTTAAAATGTTTTATTTTGGTACCAATGATTTATTTAAAAGTGTGTTATTTAGTTTTCAATTATTTGGAGATGTTTCCAAGTATCTTTCACTTATTGATACACAGTTGAATTCCACTGAGTTTACTAAACATACTTTCTATAACTTGAATTCTTTTAAATTTATTGAAACATTTTATAGTCCAAATTAGAGTGTATCTTAGTAGATTCTCTATGTGCACTTGAAAAGAATGTATTCTGCTATTGTTGAGTGGAATGTTCCATAAATGTCAATTAGGTCAAGTTAGTTGATAATGGCAAATGAGTATATTATGTCCTCTTTGATCACAAAACTTGTTGAATCAGTTAATGAAAGAATATTGAAATTCTCAGCCAAAATTGTGAATTCTTCCATTTTTCCCTACTGTTCTATCAGTTTTTTCTTCATGTATTTTAAAGTTCTTTTATTAGTTGTACAAACATGAATAATGTGTATATCCTCTTGATGAATGTGTGTCTTTAACATTATGAATGATCTTGCTTGATCTCTATTAGTATTATTTACTGAAATCTATTTTTCTGATATTAAATAGCCATTTCAACTTCTTTTGACTATTGGCTGTATAATGTATAATTTTAGATGTGTTTTTATAACTGAAGTGCATTTTTGTAGAGAGTCTACATTAAAGTCTTGTCTATTTTCATCAAACCTGATAATCTGCATTTTAATCGAGGTGTTTAGACTCTTTACATTTAATAGTATTACTGGTTGTTTAAGATTATGTCGATCATTTTGCTATTTTTTTTTTGTCCTATGTCTTTCCTGTTTTCCCCTTTTTCTGCTTTCTTTTCTGAAGGTGGGGTATCCACCCCTGGAGCAGTTATCCTTTGAGTTTCAAACAATCCAATTATACTCTTTATTTTAAAATGCACAATTAAGTTATTAGTGACTACAGTGGACTGAATTTTTATAATCCAATTTTATTTCTGTTGTCATATGTATATATAATTGCACTTTAGGTTCTGGGGTACATGTGCAGAACATGCAGGATTGTTGCATAGGTACATATGTGGAAATGTGGTTTGCTGCCTCCATCCCCCCATCTCCTGTATCTGGCATTCTCCCTATGTTATCCCTCCCCAACCTCCCTACCCACCACTGTCCCTCCCTTATTCCCCCACAACAGACCCCAGTGTGTGATGCTCCCCTCCCTGTGTCCATGTGTTCTCATTGTTCGTCACCCACCTATGAGTGAGAACATGCAGTGTTTGATTTTCTGTTCTTGTATCAGTTTGCTGAGAATGATGGTTTCCAGATTCATCCATGTCCCTACAAAGGACACAAAATCATCATTTTTTATGGCTGCATAGTAATCTGTATATGTGCCACATTTTCCTTGTCCAGTCTATCATTGATGGGCATTTGGGTTGGTTCCAGGTCTTTGCTATTGTAAACAGTGCACCAATGAATATACATATGCATGTGGCTTTATAATAGAAGGATTTATAATCCATTGGATATATACCCAGTAATGGGATTGCTGGGTCAAATGGAATTTCTAATTCTAGGTCATTGAGGAATCACCACACTGTCTTCCACAGTGGTTGGTTCATACTCCCTGTCGTTTTAGATACAACATTTTTGTTTTAGTGGTGGCTTTACTACTACTGGTATATATCTTTTACTTATTGTAGACTGCCTTCAAACTATATTATCCTACATCATGTCTATTATAAAAACCTTGCAATAATATACTTCTGATCGGGCATAGTGGCTCACACCTGTAATTGCAACACTTTGGGAGGCTGAGGCAAGAGTGTCACTTGAGCTCAGGAATTTGAGGCCAACTTGGGCAAAATAATGAGACCTTATCTCTACCAAAGGAAAAAATAAATAAATTAGCCATGTGTAGTAACATGTACCCTTAGTTCTAGTTACTTGGGAGTCTGAGGCAGGAGATAATTTGAATCCAGGAGGGTGAGGCTGCAGTGACCTCTGACTGAGCCATTCACTCCAGACTAGGCAACAGAGTGAGATCCTGTTTTCAAAAACAATACATATGTATGTGTGTGTGCCTGTGTGTGTATATGCGTACACACACACACACACACACACACACACTTCCATATCTCCTCTTCCAAATATTTATGCAATTATTAAAATATATTTTACTTATATATGTTATAAACTCCAATATATTGCCATTAATGTTTTATAAATAACCAAGTTATTTTATAATAGAGTGTGTTAGGCTGTTCTTGCAATACTGTAAGGAAATACCAGAGACTGGGTAGTGAAAAGATCTTTATTTAATTGGCTTATGGTTCTGCAGGATGTACAGGAAGTATAACATCAGCATCTGCTTTTGGGGAGGCCTCTGGAAGCTTACAATCATGGTAGAAGTTGAAGCAGGAGCAAGAGAGGAGTGGGAAGGTGCTCCATGCTTTTAAATGATGAGGTCTAAAGAGAACTCACTCATTATCACAAGGACAACACCAAGGGGGATGGTGGTAAACCATTCATGAGAAATCCACTCCCATGGTCAAATCACCTATCACCAGGCCCACCTCAAACACTGGGAATTACATTTCAGTATTAGATTTGGCAGGGCACACATCCAAACTATATCAGAGAGTTCAGTGACATAAAAAAAAATTGTATATTTACCCTGTAATGACCATTTGTAGTGTTATTCTTTGTTTTCGTATGTCCACGTTTCCATCTGATGTTTTGTTTTTCCCTGCCTGATGGACTTCAACATTTGTCTGCCGGTGATAAATTCTTTTGACTTTTGTATACTGGAAATATCTTCATTTTACCCTCAGTTTTGAAAGATGTTTCCTCTGGATATAAATTTCTAGGTTGACTTCTTTTTTTCTTTCAGCACTTTAAAGATGGTCCTCCACTGTCTTTTCACTTGCATTGTTTCAGACAAGAATTCTGCTGTCATCTTTGTTTCTCTCTATACAATACGTTTTGTTTCTTTATCATTGATTTTGAGCAATTTGATTATTATGAGCTGTAACGGGTGTAGTTTTCTTCATGATTCTTGTGCTTGGATTCATTAACCTTCTTGACTTGGTGAGTTCAAAGTTGTCATTAAATTTGGAAAATTTTTGCCATTATTAACTCACATATTTTTTTTCTGACAGTTTCATACCTCCTCTCTATCTTGGACTCTAGTTCCACATATATAAAGCTACTTGAAATTGTCCCAGAGCTCAGTTACTTTGTTATCATTTTTTAGAGTCATTATTCTGAATTTCATTTTAAATAGTTTGTATTTCTATGTCTTCATATTCACTAATTTTTTCTTTTTCCATGTCTAATCTAACATGAATTCCATTCTGTGCATTTTTACTTCTCATGCATTGTAGCTAGCATTTCTGGAAGTTTGATTTGAGTCTTTTCAATATTTTATGTACCTCTACTCAACATTTTGAACATATAAAACAATTACAATAACATTTTAAGATGCTATTATATGCTAATTCTAATATTTGTGTCAGCTCTCAGTTTCCGTTGATTATTCTACTCATTATAGATTATGTTTCCCTGTTTATTTGTATATTTGGTAATCTTTGCTTCTATGTCATTTGTTGTGAATTTCACTGTGTTGGCTTCCAGATATTTTTCTACTTTTACAAATGTGATTAATATTTTATCTGAGATGCATTTAAGTTACTTTGAAAGTTTGATTCTTTCAGGCCTTCTTTTAGTTATTTGTTAGAAAATGCAGAGTTCTGCTTCATCTAGGGACTAATTATTTCCCACTACTGAGAAAGACATTTCAGAGTACTCTGTTCAATGCCTTGGAAACATATTTTTTTTCCAGTCTAACAAGTAGAAACAGGCACTATTTCTAGCCATGTATAAGCACCAGGCACTATTCTATAATACTACTGGATGGCTTTTTCACACTGACTTCAGATGGTTCCCTCACTGATATACTGATCAGCAAGCTGATGTATACCCAAGGGAAACCCTGTGCTGATCTCCAGGGTTTTCTCTCTGTCTAGCTATTTTTTCTTCCATGCTTTGCTCTAGAAATTCTAACCAGCTCTGTCTCCTTAACTCAGGAATTTATTCAGGCTCCCCCTGGACTATCTTTCTCTGCAATGTGTTCTGGCAAATCCCTCAAGATTGTGAGCTGTGGGAATTTTAGGTTTACTTCGCTTGTTTCCTGACTGTCAGGGATCACTGTCCTTTTTGGCCTGAGG
This sequence comes from Saimiri boliviensis, assembly GCF_048565385.1. NCBI lineage: Eukaryota > Metazoa > Chordata > Mammalia > Primates > Cebidae > Saimiri > Saimiri boliviensis. Next base: position 77,298,503 of record NC_133470.1, on the reverse strand, counting down.
TCCATAATTTTACAGATGTCATTTTACATATTCTCTCTCTCTCTCTCTTTTAGTTGTGTCAGAAGTAGGATAAATCTGGTTCCTCTTATTCCATCTTGGACAGATAGAAAAATATTAAAGTAGTTTTTAAAACTACAAATATGCTTTTGAGGGTGTGTCATGGGAAAACACATATGTTCTGACTTAGACGTGTTAGGCTACTTTGATTCTTCCAACCTTCAGATATTAAAGGGAAGTTGTAGCAACTTTAGATTCAAGATAATAGTTATTCATGGATATTACCTTTCTTTTGGAAATATGTTATGAAGGAATATGCATAAAAGAAACTTACACATTTTTAAAAGGAACCAGTATTGTTTCATTATGAAATGTTCTGGTGATAATTTCTTCAATGTGAGAAGAATTGCATAATATCATATGGACAATCTAAAATTAATGGTGACTTTATTGACCCAATTAGACAAATAGGCATACATAGTGAATTTAATTCAGTTACATGAGATGTAAAAGTCATATTGGCATGAAGAAATTAAGCTTAATTTTTCAAATTTGAGGAAAAGAAGAAAAATCTGCTGAAACAGTATAAGATGTTAAAATTATTCAATGAATAAAGGAAAATCTTATACAGTCACTAAAGACAGAGAGAGACAGTGTAATGTTTTGAACTAATGAGACCCAGCTAATCAATCTAATCACTCTTCCTATCCACACAGTAAAAGCTCTGCATATCAGAATGGATTATTGAAAGAAACAATTTCAAAATACATTTTCTAATATTAGTTTTTTTAGACTCATACAAATCTGGAAGAAATGAATTAGTAAAACTGTTAGCAATCATTTCACAAGCAGCCAATACGCAGACCTTCTAAATTTTGTTGCATTTATTTGAATCTTGTATTTTACTTTTTTCATAAGGAATAAACTTTTGGCATTTAATATTTGTCCCTATGTTTGATACAATGGGAAATTATTCTGATTTTACTCTTTAGATATGTTTATTTTAGAAAACATAAGTGAAAGCAAAGCAAATAGTTTCATATATTAGGTAAGAAAAAATTTTGTAAATTTGACTAGACTCTCGAAACTATAATAGCATAGTACTGATGTGTACTATTATTAAAAAAAAAACAGTCATGTATATTGAGTTATTGACATAGAAAAAGTGATCAGACTATTGTCCTCCTTCTCATTATATATATGGCAGTTGAGTGAAAAAAGTCAGTGAGTCTAAACCTCTCCTCACTCACAAAATCTGTATATAGTCTTAGAAATATAAATTCCTATTAAGCAGCAGTGATCTATCAATCCAGAATCTTAAAGGCTATTATGGTTTAATTAAAGTGATTCCTTTGCCAGTTGTAACTTTGAATTAAACTACTTAAAACATTATATAAATAATTATAACAACATATATTTAAACTTCTTAATAGTTAAATCTAATAAAATGAAAAGGTAGCAAGCATCCTTATTGAATATTCTTAAAAAATGAAAAGGTAAAATGTTAAGCCCACTCAATTATGATCATTTCCTTAATAACACCAATGCAGATAAGAAATAAACTTTATTTATATATGGCTTCATGCTAAAATCATATAAACATTTTGCCTATAGCTAAACTTAAATCATTCCTTTCAGGACTCTGAAAAATCAAAAACAAATCAACAAATGCCTTCAAATATTACCTTCAAGTTAATTGCAAATGATAAAAATTATTTTAGTTTAGGAACCATTCCCAGTGTTAAAAGAACTGTATTATACAAGCGGTAGGCATTGTTTCAATTTCAAAAAGAACTAGCTATATGTTTCAGAGAGGAGTAAGTCAAGAATGAAAATATGATTGTAAGTTTTAAGCTTTTCAGATAATTATAAGTGATCAAATGTGTAATTTTTGGTGTATACATTAGCTAAATGTTAAGAAGGTTAACATTACTTAGGCAAATCAAATTTTCATCTCACAGAACTGTCAATTACAGTTTAACTCTATGTCCACTGCTTTCTACTTCTTTAGGAACTATCAATTGAGGGTTACTAAGGAGAAATATTGTCCTATAGATCCCATTATTCTGAAATATCCCACCCCCTCTGTATTGTACAAAACTTGAAGATCATAAGGTACCTGGATAGGACAAAGAAACTGTAAACCAAAAATAAAATATAAAAGCCCCCTGCAGCCATCTGAATGGGCTCCCTCCTCTGCCAGGGCACCCTAGAATTTAACCTGAAAGGCTGGTTCAAGCCATTATGAGAAGTGGGTGTTTGGCATGCCTCATTATAACCTTCCAATATTAACATCAATATAGACTTTGGTAAGAAACACTTACATTTGATTCTCTCAAAAGTCTGCTACTTGGAGGCTTCATCTGCAGGATAAATCCTAGGTCTCCACAAACGCTTCTAAGAACCCAGAATTTCCTTTCTATAGATAATAACTCTTTCAACCAGTTGCCAATCAGTGTATGTTTAAATCTACCTATGACCTGGAAGCCTCGGCTTTGAGTTTTCCCACTCTTCCAGATTTAACCAATGTAAATCTGGTTTGTGCTGATTGATGTATTACGTCTTCCTAAAATGTATAAAATCAAGCTGTACCCAACCACCTTGGGCACATGTCATCAGGACTTCCTGAGGCTATGTCATAGGGGCATCCTTAACCTTGGCAAAATAAACTTTCTAAGTTGATTGAGACTTGTCTCAGGTACTTTTTGGTTTACAAAACTGTTTCCCTAAAAATATGGACAGTAACAAAAAATGTGACAACGTTTAGTAGATACTCTCAGTACTGAGCCACTATGAAGATTTAAGAGTGTATTGTTAAATTAATTGAAGCTCACTGATAATATAAAATAACACGTAAATTCAGGAATAAATCTTCCTTAGGAAAAAAATGTATCTTTAGGATAAATGGCAATACTAAGCCAGGAAATGTAAGTGTAAGAAATTGTACAAAATTACAAATGATAAAAAAATAATTTAGCTGTCCATGAAAACTGGGTCTTCCTCTTGTACTGGGTCTTCTCTAGTAAGACATTTATTATCTCTATAGCCATGAAAAACTGAAAACATGTTCCAATATTCTTCCTCACTTGCATATTTCCTTTTTAAACAAAGCCTTTTTTAAAACTTGAATTTCCTAAGCTTGACATATAATTGGGATAACACATCTTGCTGAGGTATTTTCTACCTGAATTAGCATACATTGAAAAATACTTATTTCCCTTTCAAATTTCTTATCTTCGTTAAGCTGTGTCTATTTAGTTACATTGCCTTACAACTTGCTGAACTGCATCTTATACAATTAAATGTTCTTCTAATTGCCTAGTAATTTTCTGTTCAGCTTTGGGTGATTTATTTTAGATACAGAGTTATTTCAGTTTAAACTCAGTGACATATCTACAGTGCGATTCCAGTCTAATTTCTATAGTTTGCCTATGACTGTCAGGAAGGAAAAGACAAAACTCAAGCATTCTTCAATTCAGTGAAGGGTAACAAATGGTCTTCATTGAGGAAAAACAATGAGGATGGCTCAGTTGAAATTGCTGTCATATAATGTACATAAACACGAACAATTTGATGTTCCAGCAAAGTCAGTAGCATTTTGGGTAAATAATTAATTCAAATTACTCAGAATTAGAATTTTAAAATCATACATTGACTTAAAATATAATTTAAACGATTTCCATATAGTTTTAAAGAATTGGATAAGGTGTCCTTAGTCTGTTTTAGAGTATCCTAAAGAGAGACCCACAGAAGGTATCCCAGAGCTAATGTCTTCAAACCTCACTAGAGTCAGAAAAAAAATCTAGCTAACAGTGGAGTGTTGTGCCAAGAATTTCCAGTTTTAGCAAGAAACAAAGAGTGACCTGTAAGTCTCAAGAAAAAGCTATTCTTTCAAAAAGAGAAAATTATCTTTAGGGAAAAAAAAAACGGTAAGACTAGAAGCATAACAAAGGCTGACAGACATCTTTAATTATGGGTGCTATTCTAACCCAAGCCTAAAATAACTAAGCCTTTTCCTGGTGCTGGTAAAATGTGAATGCCACTGATCAATGATTTTAATAGCTTGGGCCATGAAATTATTCTACAATAACATTCCCAATGGTCAGGGACAACTAACAAAGGGAAGAGCTAAAAGAAAGACAAAGACAAAGCCCAGTTTTAAAGGAAATAAAGATTTCAATAGCTGTGGTGGAACATTTAGCTATGTTTTAAGAAAAGAATATGTCTGGGTGTCAGTTTTATTATTGTCCTAATTAACAGACTTACAATGTTTTGCTTGGATGGAGACATATCCTTAACTACAACTTTTTTTTTTATCATCCTTTCTCTTTAGAGATACTCAACACACTCAATGGAAAGGCCATTAAGAATGTCTCCATTTGGAAACCCTATTTTATGTGATTTTTGTTAATTGTTCATATTATGATTGTTATTCCTTTTTTTGCTGGAAACTTTTTGAAGAGAAGAACTAAACACTAATTGCAAAAGAAATGAAATTTGGTTAGGCATGTCTGACACCTAAAATATTCACCTATTCACACCAACTCTCCTATTTAGCAATACTTATTCACTGACAAATTTAGAAATAACTGCTTACTACCTAAGCAGTTCATAAATATGCATTGATTTTTGTCAACAAACAAAAAAACTAGAGCATATTTTGATACAAATGCATCTAAATATGTCGGGATTACTAGCTAACATTAATGTTGTTTTTCCTATAAAAGCTGAGCTCTTTTTCATTAGTAAAATAAATTTTCTTTAAAATTCATCATGGGTGGAAATATCTTCAAATATTTGCATAGAACTGTGCTAAATTTTGTTTGAAGGTTGAAAAAATGCATTGTAGGTATCTGTAAACAAAAATTCACTGATGTAAAGTAACATTATACATCAAAACAGTTTCTAATTTTTTACCAAGCTATTTCACTGCTTATTCTTTAAGATGACCTGGTCCATGAGTAACCCATTATCTTTCCCAAGGCTGATAGTAGCAGAGGAGGAGACAATTTTCTCTGGTTGTGTCTGAATCTTCTGAATACAGCTTGGTCTGTTCATTACTACAGTCTTTCAACTGGCACAAATGAGGCATTAGGAAGTAGCAAAAGTTTTGTAAGACAGTAGGTCTGCTTTGACCAGTTAGAGATTTTCAAAATAGACCCACCTATTAATCTTAAAATAATTTTATCATCCAAAAAGTGATATTTAGGAAGTCAAGAAGTTAAATGTTTTTGATGATAAACTTTTTCATGACATCTTCAATAAATGCATCATTTCAGTATTTGGTCATAACAGATAAATTTTCCATTCGAAGGTAAAGGAATCAAAATTAACTAAGGGTGGGTAATTCCAGAGACTTAACTGCCTTTAAGATTTGGGGGTGAAAATGGTGGGAGCATGAGTGCCAGTAATCTCCAATTCTTATTGGAAATGCTACTTGTAATGAAGTCATGCATTTCATATAGGATAATTTTAAGACATTAATGAAAATGTTTTTAATTATTAAGCACGTACTGGATGAGTATGTTTCGGTACACAGTTAAGTCTAGAAATGTACTCTCTTTCTCTGTCTCTTTCTCTCTCAGGCACATATTCACACCACACACACACACACACACACACACACACACACACACACCATGCCCACTTCTCCATACCTCTCTTCCCTCCCTCCTCTCTTTCTCTCTACTCTTTTCTTCCATTTCTTCCCATTTGTCTCTTGCTGCTACTGATTCTGGATGCCTCTCTTCATCTTTCACACGTTTTCTCTCTCTCAGTCTCTCTTTCGAACTTTCCCGCTCTTGCTCCCCTTTCCCTCTTCCCATGTTTCTCTTTATCTTTTCCGTACTCTTTTTCTATTTTTACTTCCCTTTTCTTTCAGGCTTCTCCCCCCATCTCACCTCCTACCTCTTTTCTGTCTCTCCCCCTTTCTTTCTCACCATTTCTCTTTCCAAAACTCAAAAAAGGCCTGACATTTTTGTCTTTTCCTATTTAAAAATAACATATACACATAATTGTACACAATGTTTCACAGTTGTGGCTCAGCTTTGGTCAGGAACAGACCGTTAAAAAATATAATAGTGTATTCCGTGGAATACTATGCAGCCATAAAAAGGAATGACATCATGTCCTTTGCAGGGACATGGATGGAGCTGGAAGCCGTTATCCTCAGCAAACTAATACAGGAACAGAAATCTAAACACTGCGTGTTCTCACTTATAAGTGGTAGCTGAATGATGAGAACACATGGACACGTGTGGGGAAACAACACAAAATAAAGCCTGTTGTGGCCAGGCACAGGGAGGGAGAGCATCAGGACAAACAGCTAATGGATCCTGAGGTTCATACCTAGGTAATGGGTTGCTCTGTGCAGCAAACCACCATGGCATATATTTACCTATGTAACAAACCTGCACATCCTGCACATGTCCCCTGGAACTTAAAATAAAAGTTGAAGAAAAATAAAAAAAAAAAAGATATATATATATATGTATGTATAATGGTGTATTTTTCTCTTGAGTAGAGAATATTTTGACTGCTTAAAATATGATTTCTCTATGGGATTAAATTGCATTCATCAGCCAAAAAATATTATCTTAATCATTTTTTGCTGAACCCAACCTCTGACAAAAGACCAGATAATGCACATCTAAAATACCGTGTTTATTTTAATCAAGAAGTGTTTAAAAAGTCATACGATTATAAAATACAGAGATAGAAGTGGACTTAGAATTCATATAGTGTAACCTCATCTGAAGCCCTTCAACGGAACCCTCTGTCTGTGTCCACATATCCTTTGCCTTTTCAATTTTAGTGCTTGAAATGTCACTACCTCGTAGGATAGCTCATTTCATTTTATTAGAAAATGCTGTCTTCTAATGAAATAAAATCTGTCAATGTAAACTCCACTCATAGGTTATTACTAATTACTCATAGTGCATTAGCAGATTATTTTAAACATAATTAATTTGCCTTTCATAATTTCTTTTTCTGGCAGCCCAACAGGCAAATAGTTTTACTGCCCCTTATTATATAAAAGTTTATTGGAACAAGCTAAAAACTTTCAAAAAGGTTTTATTTCAAGTAAACTAATGTTGACAGTTATTTTAAAATCAATGATCACACACATGCATGCAAGACACACCACACACACACACACACACACACACCCCACTAAAGCTTATTGAAAAAGAAAAGAAAAATGAAAAAAAAATACCTATAATGAATTTCTCAAAACAAAGTTCACCTAAGCTCTTTTTCCTGAACAGTGTTTCGAAATATTCCCTCTAAGATTACTTGCACTTTTAAATCTTATATATTTAGAAATCTAAACTATTTAAGACTAACCATAGGAGTGGCTACAGAATTTTCCCATCTACATATATATTTTACACTTAGACTTCACGTCTGAACACCATAATCGTATTGAATGAACCAGTCTAATGACCAAGTCTGACACTAGGCTACTTTCAAAGCTGATTTACCATGCTCTCTGGTTCCAGCATTAAGGGCCAAATTAAACCATCACATCTAGTTTGAAGTAAACATAACAGTTGTCCTTGTATCAGGAATTATACGGAAAACTAAGTCTTAAACATGCTACAGCTTGTGACAGAGGTACCAGCTTTGTTGCATTTGGTAGCTAAGGTCTAATCCCTACCTGCCACTTTTGGTGGTCACAAGTTGTACCTCAAAGTTTATTTGTTTTTTTTTTCTGAGCATGAAACAAATTGATATGTATATATTTGGAGAGGATCTCTCTTCTTTTTTGCTCTTACTATTTTCTGCCAAAAATCTTTCTCTCCTGCCATGGTTAATCTGTTACTTTACAGAATTAATATGACCATATATCTCTCCATAGTGTCTTAGAAGAGATGATTTCCTTTTCTTTATTCTTTTACTAATATTTCTCACACGCACACAAACACACACACACACACAAACACACACACACACACACACAGCATTTTACCACTACTATCAGGTATGCTTCCAAATTTTGTGTTTTTTTTTTGTATATTTAAGATATATTTCTACCTATTACTACCATTTTTTTCTATCACTTAAGTCCAGTGAATATTCCATGTTATAGAACTATCTACGGACATTTGGGCTAGATCTAACACCTTTTAATGAGTCTTTGGGCCTTATGAAACTTCTATTTTTGGGCTTATTTCTCTTTATTATCTATCTGTTCCTGAATTTATTTTGAGACATCATGTATATATATGAACACTAATTATAAAATAATTAAGTAGTTTCTTACTACTTTATGAATTTTAATTTGCTTTCTGTCATTTTAGACCTCCTCTTTTTAAGTAAATCATTCCTCTCTTCTTCTCAATAGAGACTTCTGTGAGCCTGCCTAGTATATGAAGAACACAGAATCACCAATATATTATATAATTGCATAACATTGATAGAAGTCATGTAGTTCTAAAAACTCACCAACTTTCTGAGAATTGAACTGTCTAGAGTTAAATCTTTACTGCATATCTTTTCTTATAGACTGCTGGAATCTCACTGAACAATGGAGTCATTAAATGTGTAAATTCTTATATCACTTCCTTAGCATTTTATCTGATATGAAGTTAATTTTATTATTTTTCCCAGATTGCTGCTTTTAACAGCATGCCTCAATCTTTTGTAAGGGTATTGGTAAGAATGCTACTGCTTTGCTGATCAACATGGTCATGATAATCAGTAATGATAGTTAAAACAAAATTCCTGGAGCTAGACTATCTGGGCTTGAATCCTAGCTCCATTACTTCCTAGGTTGATGATCTTGGGCAATTTACTTAGCATTTCTGGGCTTCAGTTTCCTTACCTGAATAACAGAGATGATACAAAGAAACATAAGTATTTCATAGGGCTCTGTGTTATGTTCAAGGGCTCAGACTAGTACCTGGCACATAGTAAGAACTCAACAAATCTTGTTTACTCTTTTACTCATTAGACTCTCTGTATTCATGACTATCAAGTAGATTGTAAATATAATATGTTAACTATAACTAAATATAAATGAAACAATTCACTGTAATGATCGAAATGGTAGATAAAAGTCTGATAAATAGGATTTATATTTATCAGACTTTAAATTTATTATTTTATTTTATAATTCAAATATACTAACTATATAAAATTGTTTTCATTATTATCTAAACTGGGCACCATTCTATCAGATTCAGGTTACAGTTGTTGGGGTGCCTAACATATTATAGAAACACTCCTACAAAGCTCGTAAGACATCTACACAAATGTTTGTATATACACACTAGACCTAAGGATTTGATTCATTTGCTCACACTTAATCTTTGTTCACAAGCTTACACAATTTATTTGTTTCATTTTTCTACTCAGTTTTTGATTAATTCTATGATATTCCAGAACAGCGAATTTCATATATTAAAATATGCTTTATAATGTGAATTAGAAGGACATTATATCAGATCAGAACACTTGAAAATGAATCAAAACCCATCTGTATCATTTTCAGGGCATGTATTATCCATTGCGAGCTCTTACGCGTGACATTTACATCCTTAGATTGGATATACCAGCCATTAATTTCCCTCTACAAAGAAATTTGCTCACACAATAAACCACTAATTGTTGAAATGTAATTTGAGGGTATCTGAAAGTGTATTGTCTGGAAAAACTTCTGTTAAAGCTTAGTAAATATATTAAGTACTTATTTTCTTCCTTGCAAAGTAATATTTAAATTTTATTTAGGCTCCAAATGTGTTTCTTCATTTACAGTAATTATTTTTGAATCTCATCATGTCTAATGAATTTAATCAGGGCCTTTTTAGCATCTTCTCTATGCAAAGCACCACTCATTATATAATATATATGCCTAAATGATGATCCTCAGCATGATAAAAGGTTATATAGTTACTATGGGTGCCTACAAAGAATAAAATCTACAAGAGCCAAGTTTGATTAGGTTGTTCATTTTACAAAACCCCAAAATAAATAGTTTGGTGATTTTTATATAAATAATGAGAGAAGTGTTACTAAGTGCATCAGTTAAGTATATATTCACAGCATGCTGTTGGTAGTAAGTACAGATAAGGGGAATCACGAAAATAAACCATGAAACTTAATTTCCAGGCTAAGTGTCTGTTTCATTTCTTTTTTTAAACTGAGAAATAGGTGCAGAGAAATACATGTACTTTTATCTGGCCGTTTATTTGGACTATAAATTAGACTAAATCTGCCTTTAAACACTGGCTGAACGTTAAAACTCCCTGGTAAACAATGAAGCCCTGAGTACAATTCATCTTCCTCCACACCTTTATGAATCGTGAAGCTTATTCATGTTCATGTCTAAGCCAATATCTAAATTAAGTAGCAGATCAGAAGCTGGAAACAAATTCTGCAGGTGTTATACAGCCTGTTTCAGAGCGATTTATTTTTCCTGCTTCCCTATCTCCCACCAGCCTTCTGTGATAGGGGAACTTCTCAGAAAAGTTGTAACAGATACCAAAGATGTGTTGCATGAGCAGAGCAAGTCATTTTACTACTCTGGTTTCCTAAGATTCCTCACTGATAAAGAGAAAGATTCAGACATGAAAGCTCTTGTAGCTTTGTGAGTCTAAAATCTCTATCAATTACATTGTTTACAACTGAATCACACTATGAGAATTTTTTAAAATCTCATTTGAAAGGCTTTATAGTTTAATTGTCAAGAGAATGGTCTCTAAAGGCAAAAAGGCTGGATTCCTGCTCTGTTCCTCAGTCTTCTCATTCATGAAATGGGGAAGATAATGGAATCCGTATCATATAGTTATATGAAAATGAAATGAGTTAACCCATGTATAGCACTTAGAAAAGCATTTGACACTTAGATGCTGAATTTGTCATGGTCTCTAACTGCTGATGATTCTTCGATCATATTGACTACATTTTCATTATTTTACTGAGTATTTCACAAAAACATTGTCTTCTACCGAGAAACATACATATTCAGGAAACATAAAGCGAGTGTGCATGCACGTGATTGTATTATTTAGCACATTATCTATCTAGATTATTTATTTCCCATGTGTCAAAACAGATCTTTCTTTCATTCTTGATGCAGAAGCTAAAAAGTTTGATTTCACAGAAGTAGAGAGTTGAATAGTAGTTACCAGAGGGTAGGAAGGGTGGAGGGGCAGGGGAGGTAGAGGTTAGTTAAAGGTTACAAAATTACAGCTGGAAAGAAAAAATAAGTTCTAGTGTTCTATAGCACTGTAAGATGACTACAGTTAAACATAATATGTAGTTTCAAATAGTTAGAAGGAGGATATTGAATGTTCCCAATGCAAAGAAATTATAACTGTCTGAGATGATAAACATGGTAATGACCCTGATCTGACCACTATACGTTATATGTATTACAACATCACTATGTACCCAATAAAGATGTACAATTATGTGTCAACTAAAACTTTTTTTAAATATACAAATCAAAAAAATATAGTATTTGCAAAAAAATTCTATTACAATCAGAATTACACATGGAACATACAGATATTTGGGAAAAATGTATTTACTTAGTTTCAATCAATTGGCTGTCTGATATAACAATAGGCTTTTAAAATCTACAATAGTTAAAAATAAAGTCATAGAAGCCAGGACAAAATAGCACCCTCCCCAGAAGAAGTGATAACTCTACAATGGCATGAAATGTTTCTTACAATATCATGGGATGGTTAATTTTGGAGCCAACTTGAAGGGTGTTTTTGCATTTAACATTTAAATCAGTGAACTTCGGGTAAAGCAGGTTGCCCTCCTTGATGTAGGTGGGCCTCATCCAATCAACTGAAGGCCTGAATAGAACTAAAATATGGGTCTCCTTGTGCAAGAAGAAATTCTCCAGCAGATGGCCTACAGATTTAATCAGTTCCATTGGTTCTCTTGGGTCTCTACCTTGCCAACCCACACAGCAGAATTTGGACTCACTAAGCCTCCATAATCTTATGCTTCAATTTCTTATTATAAATCTCTCTCTCTCTCTCTCTCTCTCTCTCTCTCTCTCATATATATATATATATATATATATACATATAATATATGTATATTAGAGAGAGAGAGAGAGAGAGAGAGAGAGATTGTGTGTGTGTGTGTGTGTGTGTGTGTTGATTCTGTTTTTCTGTACAACCCTGACTATACAGTATTTGCTCAGTCTTCTAAGTGTCCCAACTAAGAAAATGCACCAAATATTAGGAGAATATGTCATCAAGCGATACCTCTCCCTTCTATACCAAGAAAGGAAACGTATCAGCGTGCTTTGAATTGAAAGGAAAAATCAGTCAAGGATGTGATAATTCTGCCATACTAACTTAGAATTCATTTAGGTTAAAAAGTCATTTACTGTTTTAAATCATTGCACAAAAGCTCTAGCTATATTTTATTTCTCAATCCTGAGACTCCTACTTGTTAAAAGAAATAGTATTATTAACTATGAGTAAATCCTCCATGATGATAAAATTCAAGTTTAATGGTAAATTATTCACTAAGAAGTTTGGAAAGCACCTGTCTGCTTTTTAACAATCTTCAATTACCTTAGCATTTCCTCTGAAAATCAGTGTTCTATACAGCTAGTGCTTGGCAACAAGGGATCTCAAATAACCAGTTTAGTGAGATAGAAAAATCTGTTTCGGTTCAAAAACAATTACAGAGAAAGACAGCTAGATCATGTATTCATATTTCAATGAAAATAGAGTTTGTTCCCAATATCAGCTTTTCTATATAGGCAGTCCCTGACTTACCATGGTTTAACTTAATGATTATTTTTTTTTTTACTTTACAATGGTGCACAAGTGATACACATTCAGTAGAAACCATATTTTGAGTACCAATACAACTTTTTGGTTTTTCACTTTCTGCACAATATTCAATAGATTACATGATATATTAAACACTTTTTAATAAAATAGGCTTTGTAGTGGATGATTTTGCTCAACTTTGGGCTAATGTAAGTGTTATGAGTACATTTAAGGCAGGCTAGGTTAATCTATGATGTGCTGTTAGGTTAGATGTATTAAGTACATTTTTTACATACAGTATTTTTAATTTACTGTGGGTTTATCAGAATGTAACCGTACTGTAAGTTGAGGAACAACTGTATTTATGTTTACAATGTTTGCCTAGTTGATTCTTAATACTGGTAGTTTCTTTTTAAAGATTTTGTAGTACAAGTCAAACCACGATGAAGATGAGACTGCCATGTGTTTCTTTCAAGTTGAGCCTCAATGATCCATTATTCCCTTGAAAGTTAGATACTAACATATTTCTTAGTATTTAAGCCCCTAAGTGGCATGTTTTAAAAAATATTTCCAGCAGCCATTCAGATGTTTCTATACTAGTTTTGTGCCTTACTTCCCACACATACACAATTACCGATGAGACCAGGAGGAAGTAATGTGTTTAAAACAGCTAAACAAAAGGTACTCATTTTCATATTCTCTATAATCAGAAGAATTGGAATTCCAAGTAAAGTCCCACAAAAAACAAAGCCAGCAATAGGATCTAGACAGATGCAAGGATGAGAGAGCTCAAATAGGTTAAAAGTCAAAAATTAACCAACAGATAAATTCTGCATATGGCTTGAATAAGCAAAGACAATGTTTTCAATTAAAGCCAAATTTTGTTTGTGTGCTTGTGTGTGTGTGTGTTATTACTTTCCTATCACCATTGTGCCAAATTACTACAAAATGGTAGCTTAACACAGTACAAATCTACATTACAGTGCTGGAGGTAGAGTTCCAAAATGGGTCTTGCTAGGTTAAAATGGAGGTGTTGGCAGGCCCATATTTCTTTCTGGAGGCTCTAAGGAAGAATCTCTTTCTGATTTCTAGAGACCACTCACCTTTCTTGGATTACAGCCCTTTTCTTCCATCTGAAAGCCAATAAGGGCAGGTCAGTTCTTCTAACATCCCATCACTATGATCTTGTGTTATGCCTCCCTCTTCCAAACTTAAGGAGCCTTGTGATTAAACTGAACAAACCTGGGTAATTCGGGATAATATATTATTGCAATCTCACCTGATTAGCGACTTTCCATGTCCTTTCCCATCTCAGGCATCATATTCATGGGTCACATTAAGGCATGGGCAACTTTGGGAGGCCATTACTCTTTTTGCTGTTGTTATGAGTTTTTTGGATGATTGCAAATTTTATTTTAGATCCAGGGGGTACATGTACAGGTTTGTTACATGGGAATATTGTGTGATGCTAAGGTTTGGGGTATGAATGATCCCTCACCCAGATAGTGAGCATAGTACTCAATTGGTAGTTTTTCAGCCCTCCTTCCTTCACCCTCTCCATTCCAGTAGTCTCTAGTGTCTACTGTTCCCATTTTTATGTCCATGCGCACTTAATGCTTAGCTCCCACTTATAAGTTGGATCATGTGGTATTTGGTTGTCTATTCTTGCATTAATTCACTTAGGATAATGGGAGGCTGCGTTAGTCAGAGTTCTCTAAAGGGGCAGAACTCATAGGATATATGTACATATGAAGGGAAGTTTATTAGGAGACATGACTCACACAATCACAAGGTGAAGTCTCATGATAGGCCATCTGCAAACTGAGGAGCAAGAAAGCCAGTCCGAGTCCCAAAACCTCAAAAGTAGGGAAGCCGACAGCACAGCCTTCCATCTGTGGCCCAAGGCCTGGGAGCCTCTAGCAAATCACTGGTGTAAGTCTAAGAGTCCAAAAGCTAAAGATCTTGGAGTCTGATATTCAAGGGCAGAAAGCATTCAGCATGGGAGAAAGATAAAGGTTGGAAGACTCAGCATGTCAAGTCCCTCCACCTTCTTCTGCCTGCTTTATTCTAGCTGTACTGGCAGTAGATTAGATGGTACCTACCCAGATTGAGGGTGGGTCTGCCTTTTCCAGCCCAATGACCCAAACGTTAATCTGCTTTGGCAACACCATCACAGACACACCCAGAAACGATACTTTGCATCCTTCAATCAAGTTGGCACTCAATATTAACCATCACATGTCCAGCCCTTGTCAACTTGAATCCATACACATCTCTTGAAATAATAATCTTCAAATATAAACAATAGTAAGGTTATAACTACGCCTAACATACAGCTATTCTTCATACAACCGGAAGTGCACTAATTATTCTTTGTAGCACAATATGTATATATATATATATATTATTTACATTGATATCCACAAAATATGCATTTGTTTTTGATTTTTATTAATTCAAGAACCTGTATCTTTTGATTTAGAATCTCCAGAAGCTGCTATTTTGTAGAGTCCGTGTGAAATGGCAGGTCATCTGAATTTGCCTTAAAAGTTAGCAAGAGATATCTTACATCAATTGCATTTGCTAAGGGTTATATGCTGCAAAAGTGATTTATCCTCTGAAAGACATTTATAACAGAGACTTAAGATTCTGTCCTTGAAAGCAGGGGTCCTCAACTTTTGTGGCATCAGGGACTAGTTTCATGGAAGACTATATTTTCCAGGGACAGGGGTAGTTTTGGGGATGAAACTGTTCCAAGTCAGATCATCAGGCATTAGATTATAAGACGCGCACAACCTAGATCCTTCGCATGCGCAGTTCACAACAGGGTTTATACTCCTAATGAGAGTCAAATGCCATCACTGATCTGATGGCAGGCAGATCTCCGGCAGTAATGCAAGCCATGGGGGGTTGTTGTAAATACAAATAAAGCTTCACTGATTTGCCATCCACCCCCACCTGCTATGTGGCCCAGTTCCTAACAGGCCACTGACCTGTACCAGTCCACAGCCCAGGAGTTAGGAACCCCTGATCTAAAGCATCTTAAACACAGCTACTATATAGTCTTAAAGTCTAGAACTAGACAGACTGTGTTTAAACCCCAGCTTTACCACTTACTAACTGTGTCATCTTCAACAGGTCATTTAACCACTCTAGGCTTCAGTTTCCTAATCTGAAGAAACAGAATTTAAAATATCACCTAAGTGAGATATGACCTAAGGATGGTGTCTGGCACAAAGTTAAGTGATACATACATGTTAGCTATTATCACTGAGTTATCATTTTAAGACTATCCATCTAAAATATCTAATTTAATAAAAACATATTGCCAACATTAACAGTAACAGATCTTGTCTCATTTCATAACTACTAACAGTATTATGAAACAAACACTGGTTTAAAAATTATACATTTTATACATGCATATGTAATGCCAAATACTAACCGAAATAAAGGTCATTCCTATATGATAGAAAACATTGAGTCATAAAATGGCTGAGTTATTATGTATTGCCATCTTGACAGTGAGAGAGAATCTACGGTCACTTTTCAAGATAGTTTGGCAGTTTCTCACAAAACTAAACATGCTATTAACCATAAGGCTCAGCAATCACATTTCTTAGTATTTACCCAAAGGAGCTGAAAACTTAGTTTACACACACCCAGCAAACAGATATTTATAGCAGCTTTATTCATAAATGCCAAAATTTGAAAGTAACCAAGATTTCCTTCAGTAGGTGAATAAACAGTGGTAGATTCAGAAATGATTATTCACTGTTAAAAAAATAAAAATAAAAGAGCTATCAAGCGATGAAAAGACACGGAGGAGCCTTAAATCTATATTACGAAGTACAATAAGTTAATTGAAATCGGCTACATACTGTATGATTCCAGCTATATGACATTCTGAAAAAGGAAAACCTATGAAGACGGAAAATACCAGCAGTTGCCAGGGGTTGTGGAAAAGGGGAAGGGGCATGAACAAGCAGAGAATGGAGGATTTTTATGGTAGTGAAACTACTCTATAGATACTATAATTGTGGATACTTGTTATTATAAATGTTTTCCAAACCCATAGAATGTACAAAACCAAACCCCACTGTAAACTATGGACTTTGGGTGATATCGATGTGTCAGTGTAAGTTCATCAATTATAACAAATGTGTCACTCTGGTGGGGATATTGACAATGAGGGAGGTTATGCACGTGTAGGGTAGAGAATATATGAGAAATCTCTGTAACTTCCTCTCATTTTTGCTGTGAACCTAAAACTTCTCTAAAACCTAAAGTCTATTTTAAAAAAATGAAGAGGGGTCAAATATTTCTGAGTCCCCTGGGGGGAAAGTTGTAAATGGGAAATCCACTCACAGATCAACCATCACTGGAAGCTTTGTGGTAAATGCTATTATTGCTTTTTTAATAATACTTTGACTCCAGAAATCCATATAGTGAAAAGCATTTGTAGATCTAGAGTTTTTCAAGTGTGTGCTTTCTGTAAGTACTCAGATTATGAAATTATAGACTAATTAGTATAACTGGCAATATGGATCTCAACTGAGGTTTCTAAAATCATAAGTCTGCTAATGAGCAGGTAAAAGAGAATTCATGATTCCAAGATTTCTTAAGACTTAGAATTTTTCAAATTTTGAACATACTAACATAACAGTAAAATTATATTTAGTGAGAGAAAAAAAGAGGGATCTTTTTCTAAGCAAATATATTTTTCTCACTTTTAATGTTCACACACAGTGTAAATAATTAATGCAGTATAAAATGCCTCAGTTGTTAAGAAAACATTATGAAGCAAATTATAACAACAATAAAGACAAAATTCTTGATTTTGGTGAGGGAGGGATAGGTGGGGTAGAATGAGATTTCTATGCTTTATCGTTACTCGTAGAAACTGAGAAGATAATTCAGGATCATTTTATATATCTGCCTTCCTTTCAAAATTGAAAGCAGTAAACTGAACAAAACTCCTTTTTCAAGCTTCATTGCTTTGTGTTTGCAGTTGTTTACTGAATGAAAAATGCATGTTTGAATTATTTAGTATAGACGGGGCTTATAGACAGCTCTAGAGAAAATGCCTTTGGTACAATATAGTGTGGCCCTATTTTATCCACCATTGCACAGAACATCTATAAATGGTCCCAGTGCTTGCACAGTGCTATAGGGCTCATTCCCATTATCTCTGAGCTGTGGTTACTTCAAATGCTCTGCTAATCGTTCTGTGCTCTAACATGCTCTGGAGAAAAATCTAAATGTTCCCACAAAGTCAAAGAGAAGTCCCACTAATGAAATTAAGCAAAGGGAATAAATGTGTTTTTGTCAATGTAGGCCCCTTAAGTGAAATTTTGCAAGGTGATGCACATGGATTATTCAGTAGAAAAGCTTTTAATTAGTGTTACTTCACACTTACGCTGTAAAGGGCAAAAATAATCAAAACGGTCCATCAAGTTTGTTGAATGTGTAACCTAGCAAGTTTTCAACAAGCTGAGTTCCCATCAGTTATTTACTTGAAAAATATCTGAAAGTTAATTTATGAAGAGTTACCGGAGTGGGTAATCCACTGCTTTTAGAGGAAACATATTTTGTTCCTTTAACCCATAAAAGTAATTTTTATCAAGAAAGTATTTTTTATTAAACCTAACCTTCATTATTCTTTTTCTTTCTTTTTTATCCAGATAATTTTTATTACTATTGAAATGCCTAAGAATGTGACAGAGAGATATGAAAACAGAAGAAAGACAATTTCATTAAAGAATATACTTGAACAACTTTCTAATGGTTATTTCTTTCTCTTCCTGGTAAGGTACTCTTTTTCCCAGTACCTCACTCTTTGTGTCCTGGTTGTGGAGTGAAAAGTGCATTGAAAACAGCAATTTCCAAAAGCTTTGGTGAGGATGTTAAGACAGCGAAAAAATATGCAAATATTCTGACTCTACCTCAATAGTGATTTCAAATCAGCCTGATGTGTTAATGTAATTACTTTAATGGACAATTGTCTACACCGTTTAAACTTCAATCAACCTGAGTCATTTTCACGGAAGTACTCACAACATTGTTGATTCAAATATTGCCTCTGGAAACAAACATAATCCTTTTTTGAGACTTAAAATTTAACTTATAGACTGCGTGTGACACCAGGTCAGAGCCATTAGCTGAACACCAATTGACCTTGACAGTTCTGACATTTTAAACAGGCAATTGGTAATGATTGGCTCACCGAGAAGAGCTCATTACTTACAGAGCTATCTCTTATAGAAACAAACAGCTCATTATTTATAGAGCTATCTCTTATAGAAACAACTTGATTCTGACCTGAGTAGTTTTCATCTGCACCTGAGCAGTGGAGAATTACAGATCCCTACTGAATTGAACAGTAATTTGTTCCTTTGTATTCCTTAAGTTTATAGTTTTCATTTTTTTCCATACCCTGCAAGGTTTGTACCTCCTCCTGCGGGTGACATCCTATCTAGACTGTTTCAGTGAAAAGTACTGATGATACATGCATGTCTCTCTTAAGTCTACATCATCCTAAATGCTATTCTGTGGAGTACAATTCTTCATGATATTTGAAGAGAGAGAGAGCGAGAGAGAGAGAGAGAGAGAGAGAGAGAGAGAGAGAGCGCGCGCTAGAACACCAGTGGTTGTTTTAGTAGGCATTTATCATGTGCCCATAATAAATTTTAAAAAACCCTGCACATGCAAACCCATAAAACTCAGTTTGATTTATCAGGAGGTTTAATAAAAATTCCCTGAAATAATTTATAACTTCCTTTTATTAAAAGTGAAAATTCCACCATTAGTACAAAATGTGGGGAAAAAAACATTTTTTGGCAGTAAATATCCTCATGGCAATGTTCCTGAAACAAATTTTAGATTAAGTACAATGTCTCTCAATCAACATCTTACTTTACACCTGGCTTATTGTTATCTATCATTATCTAGATATGCTTCTCCTTGTGTCTTCCAATGTTTAGGTGCAAAATAAACATATTATTCCTAGAAGTTTAGCACATAAACACTGCGTTGGAAAAATTCTACTACATATAAATGTTTGAAACAAAATTTCAATTAATAATATGTGGCATTCTGCTTGTAATATTACTCAGCAAATGCACAGCACTTTTATACTTGATCTCCTTAAGATGAAAACAACACAGCAAGAAATTACAGCACAAATAAACATACTTTTCTTCCCAAAAAGAAAACCTAGCCTAACAGATTAAAAGTCTTCACCAAATTCACAGTGCTATTAGTGGCAGAATCAGAATCAAAATCAATCTTAACAGGCTCTAAATTCAATGTTCTTTTTTGTATACAGCCCTCCAAATTAAGAGGAAGCATGGTCTCATGCACACTGAGATTTTAAGCAACTGTAATCACTAGAAGAATAATAACTGTGACACATCCTTTAACTCTCCACTCCAACCCCTCAGGTGCACACACACACACACACACACTCCCTCTCTCTCTGTCTCTCTCTCTCTCGCTCACCCCCACACACACCATTAAGAGAAGACTTAAGATTGACTATTTACTAAGTAGTAATTTCTTTGGAAAGCCCAATGAACTTACTAAAATGTGGTAACGATATATCATAATAAAAGCAATGGAGTAGCATCACACACAGGGGGCAGTTGGGGGGTAGGGGAGAGACAATAGGGGGTGGGGAGGGAGGGGTGGGTGGAGAGGGATAACATGGGGAGAAATGCCAGATATAGTATGCACCTAAAGTTAAATAAATTAATTAAAAAAAAAAAAGAGGCATCTTAGGAACAAGAAAAAAAAAGCAATGGAGTAAAATGTGACAAGTAAATAGTAAAAAACAAACAAACAAACAAACAAAAAAAACTAAGCAGAAAAGTGATGAACTCTGATGGACAACTATGAATGAATCAACAAATTCAGCTTCAAATATATCTAAGAATTAATTAATCAAAAATCTCAAGGCACATTATCTCTGCCAGACATCTAGTTCCCAATGTCAGTGGTAGCTCTCCTTATTGGAAGGCTAGGTCTCTGGGGCAAGGTTCTATGCTCAGTAATATTCAAAGGATAGCTCCTTTTCCCCACAAGTTTAGGAACAAATATTTTATCTGATTCCTTGTTTTCTCTTCTTTGCCAATACAACAAAGAATAATGACAAAAATCTAAGAGTAATAGTCAGCTAGCAAGGAAAACTATAATTTTGAATTCAATAATCTACTAACACAAAGGAATTCATAGATTTTTAAATCACTAAAGGAACTCAGTTCTCCATGTGGTTTACATGACAAACTGACAAAAAGTTTGTATGTATGTTTGTTGATGAAAATATATAAACTTCAAGAATTATAGTAAAATGTATATATTTTTAGAGAAAGAGTCTTGCTCTGTTGCCCAGGCTGGAGTGTAGTTGTCTGATCATATCTCACTGCAGCCTCTGGCTCTTGGGCTCAAACAATCCTTCTGCCTCAGCCTAGCGCATTTTATGGACAGAATCATCTTTCATTAATTATATGCTACTTTCTTATACTAATATAATTTTAATTGAATGTTTTTATAGAATTACAATATAATATGTATATTAAAATGTACAAACTTCATAAAAGAGAGATTCTCATCTTTAAATTATATGATTTATCTCCATTGTGTAAAGTACTAAGATTTTATGAATACAGAATACTATAAAATAAATATTGTCCCTCAAATTGTTATTTCATCATAGAGCTAAAAATTAGCTGTTATAATCCTAAGGTCAAGTTCTAAAATCAGGACTCCTACAGGAAAAATTCTAATAAACAATTTTGTCTCTAGGTTGAACATACTCTATAGATTGCCGCTATTGCAGCTAGATTGTATGTTATAGAAGGTATAGTGATTTTGAGAAACAAGTTGGAAATTTCATATTGTAGCTAGATTATGGAGGATTTTAGCTACAAGACAAAGAAGGAACTTCTTCAGTAAATGATGGGAAGTTTGGAGAAGAGTATGACATTATTAGAACATGACTATAGGAAGGTGATTCTGACACCAATTGCTCAAATCTGCTAAAAAGCAGATAGCTTGGAGCCAGTGAAAACATTTAGGAAGTCATTTTAATAGGTACAGTGAAAGACCACAATAAAATAAAATAAAATAAAATAAAACAAGCAAAAATAAGAAAACTGGTGCCTGAATTACAATGGCAGCACTGGTAATGAAAACAGGTGAGCTACTTTGGAGTTAGAGTCAAGAGCTTGGGACGTTAATGGGTATGAGGATGAAGAGGAATGTTGCTACAACAGTTATTACTATATTTTAGCATTAATACGGTGATATCAGGCACCCATTTAGCCTACAGTTAAATTTCTATAAATGAAGTACTATTAAATAAACAAACGCGTAATTAAGCAGATCTTAACAAAAGTGACACAATCAGGTGTCCCAAATTAACTTTCTTCATACAAATGAATGTATCTTGGTTTTATGTATGACTTGTGCTTTTAGATATTTACCTGTAATTCACATAATTTTTAAGATGTTAAAAACTGTACGATCACTTCCTATAGTTAATTAAATGATGCTTTTTAATTCTATGTTAATCGCAGAAATTTATTTACTAGAAACCAACTTCAATAATAATTGAAAGACAGAAGAAGTTGCAGAAAACTAAGATTAAAAGAAATATCATTGGCCTGATTGTATAACCTTTATTACTTTACAGGAATCCATCATGTCAACTATTAGTGGTAAAGAAACTCTCATTAAGAGAACACAAAAATCTCTTTAGTGAACATGAGCAACAGATGGCCTGCTGTTGGAATACAGATAATTATTTACATAATATAACTTGCTTACATTATGATTAGACAGAAGGAATATTTGAATATGTTTAATACTTCACCAGTTAAACCCAAATTTGTTAATACCTGGATACACACTGAGATACATAAATTTGAATTATTTCTCTTTAAGTATGTTTATTTTTACTATTTAATTAAAATGATAATTTATTTGATCTTAATTTTTCCATATTTCAATTCAATTTGCAGTTTTTACAAATGTGTTGTATCAACGCCTTTTAGCTTTATTTTATAAAATTCTAACATATGGCATAGCCTTAGTGCTTTATTCATAACAATTGTGATCTCTGAATATCCTTGCCCTCTCCTTTGTTACCAAAATTAGCTAGATACGTTTTTTAAATAATTAGCTTCATTAACTGGATGTTAAAAGCTACAAAAACATTTTAAAAGTTGCTGTGCATAAGAGAAAAAATTCCACTAAACTAATGAAATCTTACGACTTAAAATTGCTTACTGAGCTGACAACTTATCCAGGGGGAAAATAATTTACACTTTTTTGTATTCCAAGCACCCAGTACAGTGCCTGGTATCCTCAATACATACCTTAGTTCTTTTTGAATGACCCATAATTCAAGTAATTTTTAATCCAAAATCAATATACATGATCAGCCAAAAAAATTCCACTATTCTTTCTGTGGGTTAGCTTTATCTCTAGAAAGTTACCAACAACCAATGAAGATAGGAAATCTATAAAGTATGACAATTATCTTTAGGATATTTTGAGAAGATTGACTTGAATCATTGACAATTTCTAAATAATTTGATTGGAAGGTTTAAAAGTCCAGTTACATTGCTAAGTGAAACCATTTCAAAAACCTCTTGCACTTTCCAAATCATTTTGTATAATAATTACTTATGGTTTTAGATTGTTCACAGAAATGGAACAGATATTGCTACCTAAAAATTCACTGTTCATGAATCACTCCGTGATAAGTATAGCCACTTCCTTAAAACTACTGCTTCATAAAATCTAATTTCATTATTTTAATAGTGCTTTCTGTTTCTATTTTCTTGGTCAGTTAAAAAGTATGATACAGATATCCCTGAGGGCCCCTCACGCGGCTGCGTTTGAATGGCCCTGAGTGGGACTCGGCCCAAGCGGAGGGACACTCTGGGCTGTAGGGGGATCGTCGGCGACAGGGCTGGGCTAAGGCGCTGCGGTACCATGAGGTGCGGGTGCTTAAGAGATGGCATCGGAAACCCACAAATGTTAAAAAACGGAATTTTCTTAATAAGATTGAGGATCATTTCATTGATCTTCCTAGAAAAAAGATCTGTAATTTCACTAATAAGAACACGAAGGAGATTAAGAAATCTCCAAAACAGTTGGCTGCTTACGTAAATAGAACGGTTGGACAAACTGTGAAAAGACCAGATAAACTATGTAAAGTGATCTATCGCAGAAAGCTCCCTGGAAGTGGGGGCTGTGACATGGCAAATAAAGAGAATGAACTGGCTTGTGCAGGCCACCTGCCTGAAAATTTATATCATGATAGTCGAACATACTTAGTTAACTCCAGTGATTCCGGTTCTTCGCAGACAGAAAACCTATCATTGAAACACAGTAGGTTTTTTCCTGACGTTTCTCAGGACCATGAAACAATGGCCCAAGTTTTGTTCAGCAGAAATTTGAGATTGAATGTAGCTTTAACTTTCTGGAAAAAGAGAAGTATAAGTGAACTTGCAGATTATTTGTTGAGGATAGAAGATCTTGGCATTGTAGTAGAGTGCCTTCCTGTGCTCATCAATAGTTTACAGGAAGAAAAACAGTATATCTCACTTTGCTACTGTGTAGACTTGTTGGCTCTAGTAAAGTCACTACTTAAAAGCACATTTGAAGAATATGTCATAGTTGGTTTAAACTGGCTTCAAGCAGTCACTCAAAGGTGGTGGTCAGAACTATCATCCAAAACAGAAATTATAAATGATGGAAATACTCAGCTTTTAAAACAACAATTCAATGGATTATGGGAACAGGAAAACCATCTTACTATGGTTCCAGGATACACTGGTAACATAGCTAAGGATATAGATGCTTATTTGTTCCAGTTACATTGAGAGTTTTCATCTACTAATGAGCATTTGGTTTTTCAAAACATTCCTGAACTACATAATTTACAAAAATTAAAAAAGTCTGGTCTGAGAACTGTGAACTGTGGAAGAAATCAAAACTATTTTTTCTTTTAAAAAGCCACATAGGGCCGGGCGCGGTGGCTCAACCCTGTAATCCCAGCACTTTGGGAGGCCGAGGCGGGTGGATCACAAGGTCAAGAGATCGAGACCAACCTTGGTCAACAAGGTGAAACCCCGTCTCTACTAAAAATACAAAAAATTAGCTGGGCATGGTGGTGCATGCCTGTAATCCCAGCTACTCAGGAGGCTGAGACAGGAGAATTGCCTGAACCCAGGAGGCGGAGGTTGCGGTGAGCCGAGATCGTGCCATTGCACTCCAGGCTGGGTAACAAGAGCGAAACTCCGTCTCAAAAAAAAAAAAAAAAAAAAAAAAAAAAAAAAAAAAGCCACATAATGAAACCACTAATAAAACTGCAACAATCTACTTCACATTGAAGTGGAAAAATATCCAAAAGGAGCAGCTTCAACTTCATGGAGGTGAAAACGCACTATGAAAATTGTTCACCTTTGCTGCGTTTGGGAGTTATGTGGTTTAGTAACATTAAGAGCTATTGGATTTTAATGCAATCCTGCATAAGAATGTAATTTATACTATGTGAAAAAATAAGACAGGATTTATTAGTAGGAACCACCAAGACCAATCATCATTAACTTTGTTAAGATTATATTTTAAGAAAAAAACCACTTAAATGTGTACAGCTGTTTTCTTATGCTGAAAAGACTGAAAGTTTAAAACATGGAAAAATCAATATTAATGTTTTTTGTTCACACTGAAAAAAGTATTATAAGTACAGTGGTTAAATTCATAAAATTATGTAAAAGTTCTTTCTGATAATAATACTGATAATAATTTAACTTTATTTAGAATAATGACCCCCAGTTCCATGTTAAAATTAAATAATAATAATAGCAATAATTTCTTTTAACTTGTTATCTATCATAATTAAATATAGGACACTAAATGAAAATGACAGGAAAACAGAAAAAATACTGAAAATAAATATATCAATGGGAAAAATGACAGTAATAGCGTATGTTTTAAACAGAAATGTTGTATAGTAATAGAATTCCAAAAATCAAAATACGTTTAAAAATCCATGACAAATCTGTTGATTTAATACAATTTTATCAATTTTGATTAAGGAGTGTTACCAGGGAAACTCGTATTTTACAGGTAATTAAGTATCCCAAACCATATTGCAAAACACATGATTCTATACCAATTATACTCATGTTTTTCTAATAAAAACTACATGTTCACAGATATCACGACGTTTAGCATCCCACTCACAAAACATTAATTATCCAACCTATTATGCGATATGTGCTGTAGATATGGAAACATCTACAGCATATAACTGAAGATATATTTTGTCTAAACATCTACAGATTTAGACAAAATCATGGGACCACAGACGAATGTGACTAATATCATGCTTAATGCAAATGGAATGCTTCTCCTTTCCTGTTTCTCTTTTTGTGAATAATTATTTCACAGACTTAGTTTATTTGTGAAACGGCAGCCTTATCTTTTGGGTAAGGCTGAAATTTCTGTTCATTAGTAGTGTACTCCTCTGACCTCTTGCAGAGTTATCTGAAGAACTAAATCTCTCCTTAACACAGAGAACATAGAATGGTATATTTTATTTTTTTGTTTCGTCACTTGAGACAGAAATAAAAGACAAGACCCCTCAAAATATTGGTACATGTAACGGATTACCCAGAGTCCAATTTACTTCCAGAGACAAGATTGATTAAAATGAGAATATTGAGAACTAAGTAGATCATTTTTATCCAATCCCTTTTGTGATAGAAGTCTAAAATGCTCCTCAAAACCCCTAACACACCCATTCTAGTCTCTGGGATTATGATGATGATGAAATGCCTGTGATTGTGTTACACTGAGTGGCAAAAGGAATTTTGCACATGAAATTAAGTCCCTTACCAGTCGACTTCACATTCATCAAAAAGAAAATCTTCTGGGTAGGCCTACCCTATTTACATGAGCCCTTTAAAAACAGTATTTCTATTCTAGCTGGTAGAGGATAGGATGTCAGAGAGACTGGAAGTATGAGAACAATTCATGCAGAAGGTTTCTCCATTGTTGAGATGGGGTGGCAGATTCATGAATCAAGGACATAAAGTGGTCTCTAGAAATTAAGAGAATGGCCTCTTGCTGATGACCAGTAAGAAAACTGGGACCTTGGTTGGGTGTGACGGCTCATGCTGGTAATCCCAGCACTTTGGGAAGCTGAAGTATGTGGATCACTTGAGGTCAGGAGTTCAAGACTAGCCTGGCCAACATGGTGAAACCCCATCTCTACTAAAAATACAAAAATTAGCCAGGCTGTGGCACCAGTTTGTAATCCCAGTTACTTGGCAGGCTGAGGGAGGAGGATCACTTGAGCCCTGGAGGTGGAGGTTGCGGTGAGCTGAGATCACAATTCTACACTCCAGCCTGGGCAAGAGCCAAGATTCCATCAAAAAGAAAGAAAGAAGGAAGGAAGAAAGGAGAGAAAGAGAGAAAGAAAGAGAGAAAGAAAGAGAAAGAAAAAGAAAGAAAGGAAACAAGAGAGAGAAAGAAAATAAAAAGAAAATGAGGACCTCAGAATTACATTTTACCTATAACCTGAATGAAATTGGAAGCGTATTCTCTATAGACTCCAGATAAGAGCCAGCATGGCCAATATATTGAGTTTAGCCTGTGAAACCCTAAATAATGAACCCAGCCAAGCCTACCTGGACTTCTGATCTACAGAACTGCGATATAACAAATGAGTGGTTTTATGCTTCTAAGTTAGTGGTAATTTATTACACAACTTCCAAAACTAATACAACATTCATTTTTTTTTTTTTTAGATAAAGAAACTGAGACCCAGGGAGGTCCACAAATAGAAAATGATGTGTCTCTCTTCAATAATCACATTCCAAATGGCACACAAGCATTATGTTCTTCTATTGGCAACTGTCTATGAATCCCACAAAGCAAAGATAATTAATATTTTAAATAGCCAAATATCCATAACAACTGGCAGGGAAATAATACCTGAATGACTGAATTATCAAATGTACTAATGTGGAAATGATTGTTATGCAAACCTATATCTTAATTAATTGATACAACTTTCCTTTTAGGCATGGAAGTAATAAACTAATGGGACCTCCCATATTAATAGGTCCAGAGTCTTTGGGTGCTCATAACAACTTTACTTCATATACATTCAATTAATTATGTAAAAACAACCTCTAGAGATAAGCTTAATTATTCTGACTTAGCTAGTTTCATTATTGGACATTGAACATGCAAAAGTTCCTAGGTGTTTGCAAATTTCAGAAATAAATATAAAATCAACTATCTTTGTATAGACCTAAATGAGCTTTAAAAATACATCACGTCAAATTAACGGAGTTTCTGAAATCCTATTCAGGAAGAGAGAAACTGCTTATGTGACTGGGGAACCTGTCATTTGCTAGAGTTACAAAGTGTTTGTTCTCAACAACTTGTCAGGCAGTAAAATTAGGTGTCAACTTGATTGAATGGAGGGACACCTACATGGTTGGTAAAGCGTTGTTTTTGGTTGTGTCTATAAGGGTGTTTCCAGAGGAGACTGACATTTAAGTCAGTGGACTGGGAGAGGAGGAGCTACCCTCAATGTGGGTAGGCACCATTCAATTAGCTGCCAGCATGGCTAGAAGAAAGAAGGCAGAAGAAGGATAAACTTGCTTGATGAGTCTTCTACCTTTCTTCTTCCTGTGCTGGATGCTTGCTTCTGTTCCTCCTACCCTTGGACATCAGACTACAGGTTCTTTGGCCTTTGGGCTCTGAGACTTGCAGCAGCAGCTTACCAGTGGCTCTAGGGCATAAAAGCTTCCCTGCTGGCTTCCCTGGTTTGGAGGTGAATTCCAGACTGTGTTACTACTGGCTTCTCTCTTCTCCAGTTTGCAGATGGCCTATCGTGAGACTTCACCTTGTAAGCATGTGAGCCAATTCTCCCTAATAAATTCTTTTTTATATATACATATATTCTATTTGTTCTGCCCCTTTGGAGAACCCTGACTAACAAAGCTATATTAGGATCCTGCAGCTAAAAAACAAAATAGAAAATTCTAAGTAAATATTCAGGATGTGCCCAAATACCAGATTCTTTGTTATCGTGTGTGTGTGTGTGTGTGTGTGTGTGTGTGTGTGTGTGTGTGTACATTTTATGTGTGCTTACTGGCATTATCTATAGAAAAATAAGGATGAATTAAGTGATATCAATTGAAGAGGCATGTTAGTGTCTTGAAAAAAATTACTGAAGTAAGTAACAGAGAGTAGATTTGACTAGTCTCTCCTTAATCCAATTTCTGAGTTGGCTTGTTTTTACCTGGTTGGTAATGCTCCTTCCAATTTATGGATATATTTTAGAGATAGGGCTAATAAACTTATTATCTGATTATTTGCTTATATATGATATTTTTCTTTTAAGTCCTATTCCTCCCCTGTAATTTCGTTTCTAATGATTATAATGTTATAATGATGATCAAAATTAAAAGAAGAATGAACCTGTGATTTTTAATCAGTAGAGCTTGAGTTTGATCCATTTTGCTTTTGATTCTGTACTCTTATGGTGCAAATTGTTTGCATTTATTCAAATTGTTGATGCCCTCAGTTCATCTTTAAGATATTGAATTTTCATGTTCATGGACCATGACACAGAGGGATTTGATTTTTGTAGCTAAGTCATTATTTCTGAGAGAAGGTTTTCTACTTTTATGTACATCTGTGTTTTAGTGTTTGCTACACATCAGTATGGTGGTATATTTTGCTCCATGTGTAATGACTGTATTAAAAGGAATACTGATCTATAGTCTCTATTTTGTTAGGTCAAACATGAGTATTTTCTCAGAGAAGATTAAAATTATTTTTTGAGTGAATTAATAAAAATAATTAATTTTCTATAGGTCTGCTTCAATATATGCAGGCCAGGAGCACAGTGAGATAGGAAGCTTCTCTACCATGGCATTTGAATGATATTGAAAGTGAATGACTCTTAATTTTTGTACCTCAACCTTGTCTCAGACCTATAAGGTACATTGACTAATTTTTACATTATTTAATTTTGTGTCATTTTTTTTTTGGTAAAGATGCTATGCTGAATAACAATTGCAGATGTACAATATGGACATGTTTCCATTTTTAGTATTTGTACAAAAAAGAACAAAAATGTGATACAACACACAAAATCTATTTGAAGAGATGAATGTATATGCTCACCAAGAGGTTTCTTTATAATGATGAGACAAATCATAAAACATATTATACAATGGATACATAAAAAATAAAAAGCTATCAATTAAATCATACCACCAGAGAAAATCTTCCCTGAAAAGAAGGCGGGAGGACAGAAAAGAAAGAGGACCACAAAATAACCAGATAACTAACAACAAAATGGCAGGAGTAAGTCTTTACCTATCAATAATACCATTGAATGAAAATGGACTAAATTCTCCAATCAAAAGACATAGAGTGGATGAATGGATTTTTAAAAAAGACCCCATGATCTGTTGCCTACGAGAAACAATTTCACCTATAAAGACATACATAAACTGAATATAAAGTGATGTAAAAAAGATATTCTACACCAATGGAAAACAAAAAAGAGAAGTAATAGCTATGCTTATATCAGACAAAATAGATTTCCAGTCATAAATTATAAGAGACAAAGAAGGTCACACTATATGATGACATAGGGTCCAAAAAAGCAAGAGGACATAACAATTGTCATTATATATGCACCCAATGTTGCAACACCCAGATATATAAAGCAAATATTATGAGAGCTAAAGAGAGACATAGACTTAAAAACAGTAATACCTGGAGAGTGCAACAATCCAGTATAAGCATTGGATAGGCTCCCAGACAGAAAATCAACAAAGAAACAGCAAACTTAATCTGTACTAGAGACCAAATAGATCTAATAAATATTTATAGAGCATTTCATCCAAAGGCTGCAGAATACACATTCTTTTCCTCAGTAGATGGATTATTCTCAAGGACGGACCATATGTTAGGTCACAAAAGAAGTCTTAAAACAGTCTAAAAATTGAAATAATATCAAGCATCTTCTCTGACTACAATGGAATAAACTAAAAAATCAATAACAAGAGTAATTTTGAAAACTGTACAAATATATGGAAATTAAGCAATATGTTTTTGAATAGCCAGTGGGTCAATGAAGAAATTAAAGAAATGGGAAGATTTCTTGAAACAAATGATAAAGGAAACACAACATACCAAAATCTATGGGATACAGCAAAAGCAGTACTCAGAGAAATTTAGAGCTATAACTGAGTATATCAAAAAAGAAGAAAAACAAAATAACCTAACAATGCATAATAAATAACCAGGAAATCACGAGAAAACCAAATCCAACATTAGTGGAAGATAGTAAATAATAAAGATCGGAGCAGAGATAAATGAAATTGAAATGAAGAAAACAATACAAAAGATCAATGAAATGAAAAGTTGGTTTTTAAAAAAGATAAACAAAAGGCAGAATAAATAAGAAAAAAAAGTGAGAAGATCCAAATAAATAAAATCAGAGACAAAAAGGGAGAGATGCAACTGATACCACAGAAATTCAAAGGATCATATTTGGCTACTATGAGCAAATATATATATGCCAATAAATTGGAAAATGTAGAAGAAATCTATCAATTCCCAGACACATGCAACCAACTGAGATTGAACCATGAAAAAACCCAAAAAGTGAACAGATCAATAGCAGATAATGAAATTAAAGCCATAACAGAAAGCCTCTGAGCAAAGAAAAGCCCAGGACTCCATGGCTTCACTGCTGAATTCTACCAAACATTTAAAGAAGAATTAATAGCATTCCTTCCCAAACTATGTCAAAAAACAGAGAAGGGAATACTTCCATATTCATTCTATGAGGCCAGTATTAGCCTGATATGAAAACAAAACTAAGACATATAAAAAAAAAAAATAAAAAAATCTGGGTGTGGTGGCCATGCCCATAATCCCACACTTTGGGAGACTGAGCAGCCAGACTACTTGAGGTCAGGAGTTCAAGAACAGCCTGGCCGACATGGTGAAACCCCCTCACTACTAAAAATACAAAAATTAGCCTAGTCTGATGGTGTGCACCTGTAATATCAGTTGCTAGGGAGCTTTGTTTTGTTCTTGTTTCTCTAGTTCCTTGAGGTGCAACTTTAGATTGTCTACCTGTGCTCTTTCAGACTTTTTGATGTAGGCATTTAACACTATGAACTTTCCTCTGAGCGCTGCTTTTTTTTGTATCACAGGTTTTGTTAAATCGTGTCATCATTATTCAGCTCAAATCTTAAATTTCCATCTTTATTTTATTGTTGACTCAAATGTAATTCAAGAGCAGATCATTTAGTTTTCATGTGTTTGTATAATTTTAAGGATTCCTTTAGGAGAAGATTTCCAGTTTTATTCCACTGTGTTCTGAGAGCATACTTGATATAAGTTTTTCTCAAATGTATTAAGACTTGTTTTGTGACCTATCACACGGTCCAACTTGGAGGATATTCCATGTGCTAAAGAAAAGAAAAAAAGTATAGTCTGCAGTTGTTGGGTAATGTTCTGCAAATATCTGTTAAGTCCATTTGTTCTATAGTTTAAGTTCATTGCTTCTTTTTTGACTTTCTGCCTTGATGGCCTGTCTCGTGCTGGCAGTGGAGTATGGAAGTCCTGCAGTATTATTGTGTAGACATCTGTCTCATTTCTTAATCCTAGCAGCAATTGTATTATACATTTGAAAGTTTCACCGGGTGTGGTAGCTCATACCTGTAATCCTAGCACTTTGGGGGGCCGAGGCAGGTGGATCACCTGGGGTCAGGAGTTCAAGACCAGTCTGGCTAACATGGTGAAACCCCATCTCTACTGAAAAATACAAAAATTAGCCGGGTATGATGGTGGGCACCTGTAATCCCAGCTACTCAGGAGGCTGAGGCAGGGGGAATTGCTTGAACCTGGGAGGCGGAAGTTGAAGTGAGCTGCAATGAGGCCACTGCACTCCAACCTGGGCAACACAGTGAGACTCATCTCAGAAAAAAAAAAAAAGGCGGGGGGAGTTATTTTTGTTGTCATAATGTTTTCTTTTTCTATAAATATTTTAAAATAAAGAAGTCCTTTCTATTTTTATCTGTCAAAAGGAGAACGTAAGGTTTTTTATACTCCTTGATATTTTGAAAAAAAGTATATTGATATTTCTTATATTATGAAACATAATTGCAGTCATATGAGGGTGGAAATAAGGATTGAGACAGGAGATTCCAAAAAGATTTTATCTCAATTTTGAAACTACTTAAGAAAAATGTGAGTTTGCTAGAGTAACTTATTTAAATGTCTATTTCATTTCTCTAGCATTAAATTACTAAATATATATCATTGCTTTGAGTAATTTTTCTTTTAAAATTAACTCACTTTTCACAGTAAGTCAACTAACTCATTGCCTACAAATAAGTAAATGCTTCATATTTTGTGTACATTATATTTTATTGAGGAAAGAATGACATGTTCCAGTTTTATGCTATATTCTTAAACTATTTATGACTTACTAATAGGTACTTGGGATTACTGCCACACTCCACCATGCCCAGCTAATTTCTGTATTTTTAATATAGATGGGGTTTCACCATGTTGGCCAGTCTGGTCTTAAACTCCTGACCTCAGTTGATCAGCCTGCCTCAGACTCCCAAAGTGCTGGGATTACAGGTGTAAGCCACTACTCCTGGCCTTGACTTTTTAATAATAGCCATTCTGACTGGTGTGAGTTGGTATCTCATTGTGATTTTGATTTGCATTTTTTAAATGATCAGTGATGTTGAGTTTTTTTTTCAAATGATTCTTGGCCACATGTAAGTCTTCTTTTGAGAAGTGTCTATTCATATTCTTTGCCCACTTTTTTACAGTGTTGTTTGTTTTATTCTTGGAAATCAGTTCCTTATAGAGGCTTATAGTTCTTTTTTTTTTTTTTTTTTTTTTTTTTTTTTTTTAAGAGTGGGGTTTCACTATGTTGGCTAGGCTGGTCTCGAACTCCTGACCTTAGGTGATCCACCTGCCTTGGCCTCCCAAAGTGGGCTTATAGTTCTTTATAGAGGATGGATATTAGATATTTATTGGATGCATCGTTTCCAAATTTCCTTCCATTCTGTAGGTTACCTGTTTACTCAATTGTTTTGCTGTGCAGAAACATTTAGTTTAAACAATTAGTTTAGTTGGATCCCATTTGTCAATTTTTGCTTTCATTGCAATTGTTTTTCTGATTTTCAACATGACATGTTTGCCCATGCCTATGTCCTGAATGGTATTGCCTAGGGTATCTTCCAATAGCAAAAACATGGAATTAACATAAATGCCCATCAATGATAGACCGGATAAAGAAAATGCGGTAAATGTACACCATGGAACACTATGCAGTCCTAAAAAAGAACAAGATCATGTTCTTTGCAGGGACATTAATGGGGATCATAATCCTTAGCAAACTAAGACAGGAATGAAAAGACCAAATACTACATGTTCTCACTAATAAGAGGGAGCTAAATGATCAGAACACATGAATACATAAAGGTGAACAACACACAATGGGGCCTTTCAGAGGGCAGAGGGTGGGAGGAGGGAGAGGACCAGACAAAAACAACTAATGGCTACTAGACTTAATACCTGGATGATGAAATAATCTGTACAACAATCCCCCATGACACAAGTTTACCTATGTAACAAACTTGGACTTGTATCCTAAACTTAAAGTTAAAAAAAGGAATTACATAACTGTGATTGTTTGAAAAACTGTTAAAGAAATAACTAAAATACATATGGTTGTCCTTGACATTGGCAATATATTAAAATTGATTTTTTAAAATATAAATTGAAAACCATTGGTACTATTTAAGACAATGGCAATTTGAATATCTATATTTGTCTATTAAAATAAATTCATGTCAGTCTCTCTCTCTCTCTCTCTCTCTGTGTGTGTGTGTGTGTGTGTATGCATATATGTTTGTGTCTTGAGGGTGTGGTGTATATCACGTACAGGCATGAGTGTATCAATGGTTGCTCTTTGGGGAAGTAACAGAAATTTAGAATCCACATAGCAAATAAAAAATAAATACCATATACACCTATCTCTATCTGAAGATCAACTATTTACAAAAACACTAAAATCATTGTAATAACAGCTTATGTTTTAGAATTATAATAGTATAATAGTGTAAATAGTATGGTAGTACACATAATTTTTATACTTTTACTAGTCATGTCATTTTCTTTTAAAAATAGCATTAAAAACTATATATTGTCTGTATGGCATTAATTTGGCAGAAGTACCTAAAATTTATTCCTTGGTCACAAACAGTGTGTTCATTAGCACTTAATTAGCCAAAATACCTTGCTAGAAAAAATTATTTTTGGTTTTCCTCAAGTGATTTATCCTTCTTGGACAAAAAGAGTAAAAGAATAATAAAAATTTGTTCCAAAGTGGTTTTGTGTTTGATATTTAAAAAGAAATTTCACAAATATTTTGCTTGTCACTACCTAGGAATCGAACAAATGCCAAGATTCTTCATTAATGAGTTCATATGACCATAATTAATTAATTAATTAATTTTTCTGAGTGCCTATGTGCTGAAAACCAAGCTGGTTACTAGGGATACAAAGCTAATAAAGGCTTTGTGTTTGCCTTTCAAATGCTCTGTCTAGTGAGTAGAAGGTTTTTAATGAGCAATACTTCAAGTATGTGGATAAGCAGTCAATTAATGAATGCAGGTATGTTTATGTTCAGTGATTATCATCCTTGTTTGCTCAATATAAATTATTTGTCAGGCTGATTAAAAAAAAAGAAACAAAGACAACTAGGCTTTAACTCAGACCTCTATTAGAATTTCTTAAGATATATTCTGACCTCCAAATGTAATTTTAATGTACAGCCTGTGTTGTGAATTTCTGGTCTAGACATTGATCAAATAAAAGGTCACTTTTATCAAAGTGGTTAACATATTCTGCCACTGATGATTCAGCTTGTTTGCATTATTCTAATAGTGGGAGAAGGTGAAGTCTTCATTACTCTAAATGAAAACATAATGGGAAAATGCTAAAGAATCTTCAGTGCATAATTGCTTATTAGATAGGTTGACTGCCCATATGCAGCATAGGAAACAATATTCAAGATGTTGAATTTTAGTAATATAAGGTTAAAAGTTACTTATACATATCTGAAGTAAGTTGTCGTCATCTTCTACAGCAAATTGTAAGCTAAAAATGTCTTCTCTATGACAATTTTGAATATATGGGTCAACTACATTAAAATTGTTTAGTCTTTATCTATGACCCCAAAATGTAAAGATCTTATATGTACATAGAAAACCATAAAGTCTGGTCTGTGATACTTCTACGTGAGTTGTCTGAAGCAGTAATTTTGAAGTATATAAATGACAAATGACTAATTATATATATGAAGTCTAAGAACAAATGAATTATAAACCTGTTTAACTTACTTAGAAATTATGCAGCAAAAATCAATATAAATTGGGCAGATTTCTTTTCTTCTGACTGGTACCCTGGTACAGTTAAACACTTAGAAAAAGGCACAATTTATTTTTTAGAAACAAAAGTTTCAAATCTTGAGAAAGTTAGTTGATGTGTCATTTCATACCTTAGTAAAAAAATGTGTAGAGCTAACACAGAGGGAAAAAATGAAAGAAAGAAAAATGAAAATATCATGTGTCTTGAAGAAAACTATTAATTATGCATTATTTTTCAATTAGACATAAAACATAGTTAAAATATAAATCTAAACTCGTAAACTGAATTTCTCTATAAAATTACTTTTATACAAAAAGTAATTATTATATTAAAAAGAAAAGTATTTAATAGTGATATGTTATCTGTTAGAACATTGATAATGGTTGAGATGGTATAAAAATATCTTTTAAAACTTAGTAGCTTTCAAATATTTTTCTTATTTATCTGTACAATAAATTTCTGGAAGTAGAATTACTGACTTTACTACACATCACAAAAGTTAACTGCTAAAAGCTGTTCTTCCAGCCTAGGGAATATAGTGAGAACTTGTCCCAACAAAAACTAAAATAATTAGCTGGGCATGGTTGTGCACACCTGTAGTCCAAGCTACTTGGGAGGCTAAAGCGGTAAAATAGCTTGAGCCTGGGAGGTTGAGGCTGCAGTGAGTCAAGATTACACTACTGTACTCCTGCCTGGGTGACAGAGTGAGACTCCATCTCAAAGTAATAATAATAAAATAATAAACAAAAAAGTAAAAAATAAAAGCTGTTCCTCTTTACACTGCCAGAAGATTTTCTTGGAGTTTCTTGGTGGAAGATCACTATAAACAATAAATATTAATAGCACTATATTTTTCTTTTTAATATTTATTCTTTTTCCCTGTACTATTGTTTTAAATGGAATGTCTAACACAATTTTAAACAGGTAGTGATCTTAGATTATTATAGATTTGAATGGAATTGCCTCCAGTGTTTCTTTGTGAATTATACTGTTAGCTGTTGGATTCGTGCACAAAGAGATTTATGTTCAAGAAGGTTCATTATAGTATTGTTTATAATAGCATAAAAATAAAAAACATTCATTAATATTGGATCTCTAAATGTATTATAGAATATTTATATGATGCAATGTTATATAGATACCAGACATCTAATTTGAGAAGAGTATTTCATAAAATAAAAAAGTATGGGCACATACATAGAAAAAAGATTGAAAGAGGCCAGGCAAATATGCACTGAATTAACATTTATTATCATTGAGTTGGTAGGATTGTAGGTAATTTCCGTTTCTTTTCTATTTTATCTCTATTCATCTGTATTTTTCAAGCTTTCTACAATTAATTTATGCTATTTTATAGTCAGATGGGTATCAATTACCAACAATTAAATAACAAGTTATTTAAGTCATTCTTGAGAAACATAATAACCAAATTGAATTCCAACTGAAGAAACTCTTTGCTTATTATTAATCAGTTAATTATAGTTGGATGCTTCCACCAAACTATACAATGACAAAATGTAAATATGTGATTGTACTGCTGCTTTAACCTCACACTATATTCCCAGCATATGTTCAACTGTGCTAAATATCCATTTACTTATTACATTAGGTTGGTGCAAAAGTAAATGTGGTTTTTGCCATTACTTTTATGTTATGTAAATGGCAAAAAACATAATTACTTTTGCACCAACCTAATATAACAGCTTTATCATATACTATTTCCTACATTTCAAAGTATTTAATCCCCACACCCACCTTCTCACCCTTTTGTCCCATAGTTAAAATGAATCAGAGTTTTGCCATTTTTACACATAAAACATCTTAACATTTGTTCTCCATCTCCTCAACTCCTGCTTCTTTACAGAACTTACACTCCTGATTACCTTAGTTCAAACTCCAATTGCTAATCTCTGGTAAACTGCCTTCAATTTTCGAGTTTGCACTAGAAATTATACTCTATTTGATCCCCATACCATCTCATTCATCAGCCCCTATTTTCAATTCCCAACTCTACTACCCTCATCCTGGCCCTTGTCCTTTATTTTGGTCTTAAGGCAATGTTCTTCTGGTTCTCCTAGCTGGTTTTCCTACTTTCA
This sequence comes from Saimiri boliviensis, assembly GCF_048565385.1. Lineage (NCBI taxonomy): Eukaryota > Metazoa > Chordata > Mammalia > Primates > Cebidae > Saimiri > Saimiri boliviensis. Next base: position 77,260,141 of record NC_133470.1, on the reverse strand, counting down.
AATTTGCATTCCATTTTTCATTATAATTTTTAATTAATCATCTCAAAATATTTGTTATATTTTTTCCTACTCAAAGATTTCATACACACAACACACACACACACACACACACACACACACACACACACACACACATGCACATACACATGGAGAGGAGCCTGAGCTGAGTCAGGACGATTCTGTGGAATTTAATCATATTATGTAAATAGAATAGCAAAGAGCAAGTCTCTGCTATAAAAAATATGAATGAATTTGCAGAAACTAAAACCAGCATGCTGTATAGTACAAAACTTCAAGGAATTTGATATCTCTGAAGTGTAAACTATGACCCAGGGATGAATGAGACCTCAAGTTGAAAAGTAAGCAGAAGACTACACCATGGAGAGTTGTGTTGGGTATACTTAAAAACTAGGGCATTTATACTGAAACTTACGAGGATGCAATGAAGGATTTTAAGCAGAGGAGTGGGATGATGAGATTTGCAAGTGAAATAGAATATTCATTGGCTGTCTGATAGCTGATTTGAAGGAAACAAGATTAGAGATATGATGAATGCCAGCTAAGCAGCTATTGCAATTGTCCACATAAAATATGAAAAGAACTTAAAATAGGATACAGGAGTAGAGATAGGAAGCAATAAATGCTACTGTTATGTTTAAGAATATAGAATTTGGAATGTAAACATTTGCATTTAAATAACAGCTTTAGTGAATACTATCTGTGTGACATATAGCAAGACAATGAACCTTCCTAAGCTCAATTGTTCCCATAAGTGAAATGGGAAAAATAGTCCCTGTAATATGAAAATTAAACGAGTTAATATTTTTTAGATTCTTGGTACCAAAAATTGCATGCAGTACCTTTTCCAAAATATTATCTTCTATCATTTTCATTATTTTAAAAACATTTTAAATGTAAAATCAGAAAAAAAAGTTGTGAACAATTGGAATAAAGGGGAGGGGGAGAGAAGGAAGCACAAGATGTTACTGAAATTTTTAACTTGAGTGACTTGAATGAATGGTGACTCTATCAGTTGATGTAGGTAAGAAACAGATTTGGAAAAAGGAAGTTGAAGGGAATCAATCCAATTTGGAGCAAATGGAGCTTGAGCTTCCATGGACCAGTGAAGGGGAGATGTTCATAGGGGAGCTTGATATATCAGTCAAAATCTCCTGTGAGAAGCCAGGACTATGTACAGAGATTAGAACTCATCAGGATATAGGTCATATATAAAACAACAGATTATAAAGTGATGGGAACAGGCTGAGGATATAACTCTAATAAAAATTAACACTTAGGCAGTGGACATATGAAATTACCACACAGAAAAAGAAATGGAATTATCAGAAGGCCAAAAAAAAAAAAAATCAGAAGGGAATATCACCATGCAAGCCAAGAAAATCGAACTTCAAAAGGAGTGAATGAAAGAAAAAAAACTGTCAAATGGATCAGAAAGATGGAAATAAAAAATATCCATTGAGTTTAGCAAATAGGAGGCCGCTGCTAACTGCATGAGACATGCGAGTGAATGGATGAGGATAAATACTAGATTAAGATATTTTGAAGAGCAAATGGGAATCAAGGAAGTGTAGATGGTTGATGTAACATTCCCATTTGAGAAGGACACATGAGAAACAGTATTCCAAAAATAAATATAAAAATTTCTTTCATCGGTTATTTATTGCCTCCACAAAATTGTCAATAATATGGCCCTAACATCTCCCTAAATGTTATCTCAACAGTAGTTGAGAACATTGCTCCAGAAATATGACATATGTTTTAGCTTATTTAATTCCTACCAACTGGGACTTTTCCTTTCTCTCCATTTTTTTCAAATTCTGCATTAAGGACCAAATCATGTTCAATCTCTTCCATGAATCTTTCCCAATTTACTCTAACCCTTTCTAGTTTCTAGTTTCTCTCTTCAGACTCAAAAATGGGAATTATTCTCATACCATCTTGCATTTTAGGTATTTATTTTCATGAATGTATCCCTGGTAAGCCTAAGTAGTATGTATTCTGAAACCAGTCAAATAAGAATTAAATTTTGTCTTTATGTTTTATCTTGGGATGCCTATTTTAGTTAGAGTTATCTCTGTAAGACATCCACCCGCAATCAAGAAATAAAGTGTTTATAATTTCAAAGATAATAGAGTGATAATAGAGTAAAACGGCTAATACTAAAATCACATATTAAGTCATATTCTTATGATTTTATTATGAAATTCCCCCTTAAAGTAATTTAGAGGTAATTCAGAAAATAGAGTTATACTTACATAATATCTCCCTATGCCTTTGGAGAAAGAATGTGAAAAAGATAATTAATTATATATTTAATGCCATGCATAGTGACTAGTGACTCAAATCTTATGAGTTGATAAACTACTATTGAACAGTGGCATTTGAAGTCTGATGCCAGAGGCAGAAATGCTGACAGGAAAGAACTGGGAACTGAGAGTTAGCCAATCTTGGTAAAATTCTAGACAGACCACTTACCAACTGCCTGAGCTTAAGCAAATCACTGCGACTCTGGAACTCAGTCTCCTATTTTAGTTTGTGATGTGGGGATAATGCTAACATTACTTGCCTACCAGGTAGTCTGGCAGGTTAGTTGAGATCACTGGCGAAGAAGGGGCATAATGCTTATCAAGTATCTGTTATGTCCCAGTCACATCTCATAGTTTATCTAATTTAATTCTCACAACGAACCTGGGAATTTGACATTACTTTTGCCATTTTTATAGTTAAAGATCCCAAGGCTCAAAATCTTAAATAGTTTTATGCAAGGTCCAACAGCTAAGGACCAAAAAGTCAGTATTATAACCCATGTCCCCTGATTCTGAAGCTCATTCACTTCCTGTGACCCCAGTGTGCCTGACGCAGAGTAGACACACAAGAACAATTTTCTCCTTCGCTTTCTAATTTTGAGGAGAAGCACTATAGTTACCATTTCTAAAATGGCCTTACTTGCCACCAAAAACTGTCTGTTTCCTTAATTAAGTGCCATACAAACCCACGGTTTTAAGGAATTTGATTTCTTGTCCTTATGCGCTATTCTAAGAAATACTTGGCATAAATTTAGTTTATGAATTAGAAGTTGCATTTCAGAAACATGGGAGTCTTACAGTCACCCCCCATATAATCCCAAGTTTGATATTTTGGATACTTGCATGAAATTTTAGGATATTTGTAATCAAAGACCCATCATTTTCAGTGTCTTGTAAGGGAGGAAACCTGATTGTAGAGCAGGTTGAAAGTCTTGTTTAATTACATAGTGTTCCCCATCATCCTGAAGCAGCTGGACTGATAGAGTGGTGAAGGCTTTGCAGGGCTGGGCCAAAGTTCTCCAGAAGGTGGCATACGCTCTGAATCAGCATCCAATATATAGTATTTCTTCCTACCATAGACAGGATTCACGGGTCCAGGAATCAAGTGACGAAAGTACAAGTGGCATCACTCACCATCACCCCTAATAACCCACTAGCAGAAGTTTTGCTTCCTGTTCCAGGACAGCATATTCTGCTGGTCTAATGGTCTTAATTCCAGAGGGAGGAATGCTGCCACCAGGAGATACAACAATTCCATTAAAACGGAAGTTAAGATTGCCACCTGGCCACTTTGGGCTCCTCCTACCTCTAAGACAACAGGCTAAGAAGAGAGTTACAGTGTTGGCTGGGGTGGTTGACCTGGACTATCAAGATGAAATCAGTCTACTACTCCACAGTGGAGGTCAGGAAGAGTATGCATGGAATACAGGAGACCCCTTAGGGCAACTCTTAGTGACCTGTACTGTGATTAAGGTCAATGGAAAACTAAAACACCCCAATCCTGGCAGGACTACAAATGGTCCAGACCCTGTAGGAATAAAGGTTTGGGTCACCCTACCAGGTAAAAACCACGATCTTTTGAGGTGCTTCTTGAAGGGAAAGAGAATACAGAGTGGGTAGTAGAAGAAGGTAGTCATCAATACCAGCTATGGCCTTGTGGCTAGTTGCAGAAACAAGGACTATAATTGTCATGAGTATTTCTTCCTTGTTAATAACATGTTTGTGCCTGTATACACTTGTACTAAGAAAATACCTTCATTGTGTTTCCATTCTTTTTTATCATGTGACATAAGATTTATTGATTTCATTTCAGCATCTAACTGTTGCCAACTTTAGAAAATAACATTTGGGTTAGGGATTGGTGTCTTTCTGGTTATACAAAGGATACCTCTATTATGTTAGGTGTAATTGTTTGAAGATCATATATGTGTATAATTTAAGGAGACATATATAGGTTCAAGTTGACAAGGGGTGGACTTATGATGGTTAATATGGAGTGTCAGCTTGATTAGATTGAAGTATGCAAAGTATTGTTCCTGGGTGTGTCTGTGAGGGTGCTGGCAAAGGAGATTAACATTTGAGTCAGTTGATCAGGAAAGGCAGACCCACCCTCAATCTAGCTGGGCACAATCTAATCAGCTGCCAGCACGGCTAGAATAAATGCAGGCAGAAGAACCTGGAAAGACCACTGGCTGAGTCCTTCAGCCTGCATCTCTCTCCCATGCTGGATGCTTCCTGCCCTCGAACATCGGACTTCAAGTTCTTCAGCTTTTGGACTCTTGGACCTTCAACCACAGGCTGAAGGCTGCACTGTTGGCTTCCCTACTTTTGAGATTTGGGGACTCAATCTGGCTTCCTTGCTCCTAAGCTTGCAGACAGCCTATTGTGGGACTTCACCTTGTGATTGTGAGAGTCAATACTCCTTAATAAATTCCCTGTCATACATACATCTATGCTATTAGTTATGTCCCTTTAGAGAACCCTAATAAACATGGTATTGGTAACAATGACCATTTATATAACGTTCTCATTTTTCAAATGCTTTTTGAAAAGTCATCTTGTTTGGAGTTCTGAACAACCCATCATCTTCATTTGACACACGAAGAAATTGAGTCTCAGAGAGAGATGACTGATTTTCCAAGGTCACAGTAGATACATTAGATAGGAAACTAAACTTCAACAATGGTCTGGCTCCTAAAATGGTATTATTATGGTTAACTTCACTTTTTCTTAATTTTAATAGTCATCAATGCCATTTCATACAGTTGCTACAGTGTTGTCACATAGTAAACAGAATGTGTATTCAATGGTAAGTATCCTGGACCGGAAGTCAGGAGCTTAACACTCATCACCCACTTCTATTAAAATCTAACTGAAGAAACTTGGGCAAGTCATGCACACATTCTGAGTCTTATCTTCATCTGACATTTTATGATTCTACCACTTAGTCAATATCGTCAATAATTTTCACTATCACTAGAAGACAAGGCCGGGCGCCGTGGCTCAAGCCTGTAATCCCAGCACTTTGGGAGGCCGAGGTGGGTGGATCACGAGGTCAGGAGATCGAGACCATCCTGGTCAACATGGTGAAACCCCGTCTCTACTAAAAATACAAAAATTAGCTGGGCATGGTGGCACACGCCAGTAGTCCCAGCTACTCAGGAGGCAGGAGAATTGCTTGAACCCAGGAGGCGGAGGTTGCGGTGAGCCGAGATTGCGCCATTGCACTCCAGCCTGGGTAACGAGAGCAAAACTCCGTTTAAAAAAAAAAAAAAAAAAAAAGACAAAACTTCACATTAGCTGTATTGAAAAGTACCTTCATCTACAACTGAAAAGGCTTTAAAGTTACATTACTGCCCAGAACTAGACTCAATATTTCTATTCAGGCTCCCATAAAGAACCCACATGGCAGGGTTTAAGAAGCAACATTCCTACCAGGCAAGCGAGCTCTAATTAAGCAGTTAATAAAGTAGAATCAACTAGACTGTTGATATGAGATAGCTTCGGTACAGGACAATGAAAAATAAATTGACTAAATTCGGCTGGGGCAAATTATTGAGCTCTCTGAGAGCTCAATCTTTAAAATGATTATGATACCAATGATATCTAGCTCATAACATTATAGGAAGACTAGATGAGTTCATCTATGTAGAAAAGGACTTATACTTACTGTTCCCTTTATGCTGTGACATGTACATTTTTACATATTATCTCACTTACTCCTCATGATCCTGTTGATTAGACATCTTGGTATCACTGGAAAGATGAAGATCCTGAGATTCAAAGAGGATCAAGACCAGAGCTAAAACGGGCAAATCCAGATTTGGAAAAAAGGTCTATCTGCCTTTAAAGCCCAGTGATGTCCCACCACACCTTGCTTCTCAGTATACCTAGCACTAGGCCTGGGCCGTAGTAAGCACTCACAGAATTTTCCTTAATTAATCCTTCTCTCCTTTTCTCCTTTTTACAAATTCTAATTTCCAGAACTTAATGTAGCACAGGAATTTGATGTATGGTCCCTAAGTGGACGTAAGGAGTAAATGCAGCTTCCTAAATAAGTGATGAACTTTACCTCTTTGGCACAAAATGTATTTATATTATGGCATGGTTTATATTTGACAATATTAAAAATTAATGTTGCAATTGTTACATATGAACTAAACAGTTAAATTAGGAAGCACAATCTAGAAACAAAATATATTTCCAATTTATATTATATATGCAAAAGTCATTCTGACTAATTTGGGAATTCATATTGTAATTAAATTGATTATTTTCCTTACCTTTCATAGATATCTGGTGGTCCATATTTGATATATATTTCTGGTCATTATCAATATATCTAATCAGGTTAAGTAGGAATTCATAGCTATATTTAATGCATCAAAATGTTCCTTTTCATTATAAATTGATGTCAAAATTACTTTACACTTAGATTTGGTGATGTGTATATATTCCCTCCTCTATCGAACTCACCCTATGGCTTACAAAACTGCAGGACATTAGAATCATATTATGTTTTAAAGATGGCAAAGGCAGAATCGATAACAGAGCTGGGGCTTGCAACACACTATCTGCAGGAAGTTCAAATAAAAGTTTTTGAATAACTGCTACCTTCAGAATTTGTCCTGGGTTCATATATCAGAAATGAGAGTAGATGAAAGAAGAGGAACTTCCTTGTCTATGCTATTTACATTTCCCAACTGATTTGTTCATAGGAAATTATGCCCCATGGCAAATATCTGCTAATAATAGTAGCTTCCAGAATGAATGTAGTGCTTGCCAACTTTATGAAAATTTAATAAAAATAATCATATGCCAGATTATCTACCTGACCTTAAATAGAAGAGAATGAGTCTAGGGAGGTGCAAAGAGTGTTGGGAAAATATAACTGAACTTGGTGTTGATTTATAGAGCAGAGGAGAATTTTTTTTTTTCTTTAGACAGTGTCTTGCTCTGTCACTAGGCTGGAGTGAAGTGGCACGATCTCGGCTCACTGCAACCTCTGACTGCCTAGTTCAAGGGATTCTACTGCCTCAGCCTTCTGAGTAGCTGGGATTACAGGCATGTACCACCACGCCCAGCTAATTTTTATATTTTTTTTGTAGAGACTGGGTTTCACCATATTGGCTGGGATGGTCTCAATCTCCTGACCTTGTGATCCACCCACCTCAGCCCCTCAAAGTGCTGGGGTTACAGGTGTGAGCCACATGGAGCACTAAAAGTGAAGGGCCTATGGACTTCAAATTAGGAGATTGGGGAGCCATAGATCTGCCAGAATTGTGATGTAGTATAGTGGAAGGAGAATTTAAGAGTCAATCAAACTTAACGTTAGATCTTCTCTCTGCCACTTACTAATGTTGTAACCTCTCTGAGATAATAACTAACATATGTATGGCACCTAGCACATTACCTGACATAAAATAGCTGCCCATTAAAGGTCAGTTCTTTCTCTGGGCCTTGGTTCCATCATTTGTCAAATAATAGAGGCAGAGTAGGATACTACATGATCTTTAAGGATCCATTCCATCTCTAAAAGAGAAGCAGAAGATAGATAAAACAGTAAGTCTCATAAAAAGTGTAAGTGATACTACAGACTCCAGCTTTAGGTCAGGCAGTATAACGCAACCACCAGAAGACTAGAGAGCATTCTTGATATAAATTAAGGCCAGGTGCAGTGGCTCACTCCCAACACTTTGGGAGGCTGAGGTGGGTAGATTGCTTGAGTCCAGGAGTTTGAGACCAGCCTGGCCAACACAGTGAAATCACATCTCTACTCAAAAATACCAAAAAAAAAAAAAAAAAAAAATCCAAAGGTGGTGGTGGGTGCCTGTAGTTACAGTTATTCGGGAGGCTGAAGTGGGAGAATCACCTGATCACAGGAGGTTTAGGCTTCAGTGAGCAGAGATCGCACCACTGTGCTCCAGCCTGGGTGACAGAGAGAGACCTTGTCTTAAAAAAAATGTAGTAATTAGTTAAGTAAGTAAAATATTTTTCCAAGATGAAAACAAAGATTTGTTCCCATTAGAAAAATATAATCTTCATCTTCTTAGTTTTTTAAAAAATTATGGCCTAAGTTCTAGTAACTCTATTTTAGTTTTATATTTATATATACTATGTATATGTATTATATACATATATATGTTATATATGTATTATGTATATATGTATAATGTATGCAATGCTATGTGTATTACATATTATACATGTAATAAATACATAATACATAATGTAATACATATATAATACACACAAAATATATACATATATATAATGTAGGATGTATTATCAGTATTTATACATCTGTATAGAATCAAACCTATATAAAGATCTTTCTGGACTGTTATGTTTCTTTGGGCAAGGGGAAACCTCAGGGAGAATATATATAACTATTTGATTTTTTTTTTGGGGGGGGGGGGGACAGATTCTTGCTCTGTCACCAGGCACCTGGCTGGAGTGCAATGGTGTGATCTCGGCTCACTTCAACCTCTGCCTCCCGGGTTCAAGCAATTCTCCTGCCTCAGCCTCCTGAGTATCTGAGACTATAGGCACATGCCACCCCATCCAGCTAATTTTTGTATTTTTTAATAGAGACGGGGTTTCACCATGTTGGCCAGGATGGTTTCGATCTCTTGACCTCATGATCCACCTGCCTCAGCCTCCCAAAGTGCTGGGATTACAGGCATGAGCCACCACTCCAGGCCTATTTGATATTTCTGTCAGAGATGAGAGAAGGTGGTATAACTTGGGGGCATGACTATGTGAAACCTTCGGAAATGACAACTTGTTTAACGACCAATCCTAGGCATTTGCAGGGAGAGGCAAACTAATAAAGATACAGGTTGACGAAACTGAGGAAATGTCTGAGAGAATCTATAATTTTGATCTTTTGGATCCTACCACCTCTTTCTCTTTTCCTGATTGGCTTTTGATCTTTTTAGCACTAGCACCCTCTCCCTGTCTCAATCTCTTTTTGTCAACACTCAACCACCTTGTATAGCTTTAGCTACACAAACTACACTTCTCTCAATGTGAAAAACGTATTTTCTGAATAGCAGGTTACGTGATTAAATAAACTTTACTTTCCATACAGTGTATATCGACATTGTGATGAGGATAGTGACCACCGCTTAGGCAATGAGAATTCAGGTGATTGGAATAAAGTATACTACAAAGTACCATTGTTAAGAAAGGCATAAAAATGGATTATAACGGAACATGATCAGAAAACTTTTCCTGAGTAAAAAGGAGTCCCCTTATCCAGAAAGTCTGTAGGTAACTGAGACTTTTTCACCTACTGGATGAACAGCAATTATGTAAGAGACAAGGCACATGTCCCTATGTGAACGTGGTGTCACAAAGGGTTCCCAGAGGATGAGAAGGTCTGACCTACAGCGTGTTTCTTTAATGTGTTAATAGGACAAGTCTCTATCTGTTAGTACATCCAGCACTTCCCATATCTATATGTGGTAGCCAATCTGGGGTTCTAACACATTCTAGATGCCAGACTAACCTAAAAAAGGATACGTTGCAAGTCTATTTTCTGAGTTGTCTCTTGGGATTTCGATTTCATATCAGAAAGGATATGATGTTTTTCTCCATGAAAGAAAAAAATGGACCATGAAATTTGAAATTTCATACATAAGCATAGTGATATTTGAGGTAGAAATAGAGTTAAGGCAGATTTGGAATATTGTTATGGTACATTATCAGTTAGATTCATTTTAGTTATAATTGTTTATAAGGAATAAATCAGAGTAAAATATACATATGGCCTCTATCAGATTAAAAAGGAATGAGGGTGTGCATTTATGAATAATAATCTTGCCAATGCCCTGATGAAAGTACTTAAAAAAATATAAGACACCACACAAATATAAAGGAAACGTTTGTTCACTAGAAATATGGTAATGCACTGCTCTTGCTACGTTTTTCATGTTGTTGAGTCCTTAGCCTTGCTCTTCATATCTAGTCTTCCACTTTATTATCCCTTTATAACGACCCTCTATTACCAAGGTATGTGCACTGAAGAAAACAGTCACCTATTTTAAGAATGTTAGTAGCCTCTTTCATTTTATCTGGGATGATTGAAAATTCTCTATAGTTGTAACTGAGTGAAAGAAACATTATTTTCCTACTCATGATCGTGTTCCTGGCTTTTATAAAACCAGGTGAAATAAGTAATGAATTTTTGTAAAACATGTACCATGGAAATGTATTATCCTAAAGTTGGTGTTACAGAATCTCCTGATATAAGATTGTCCAGGGAAGATATGAAAGAGAAACAAAACAAAATCCCAATTCCTCAGAATGTTTCCTACCTATAATTTAGAAATACTTTTTCTGTCATAGTAAGAACGGGAAAAAAAAAAGGGCTAACTTATGAACTCAGTGGGTTATTTTTATCTGTTCTGTTTCTAGGAAGCAGGTAGCATATTTGCTTTCAATATATGTGCCAAGAAGTTCATTCCTTAAAATCATACACACACACACACACACACACACACACGCACACACACACACACAGTCAGTTTTGACTAGGGATATGTAGTTTCTGCATTTTAGAGTAGATCTGCCATGTTATAATTTGGACATACATATATGTACATTTGATATCCCATGGTTTCTCCATCTGTTCATGTTTTCCCAAAATTGATAACTTTGCTTTTCAGTAGAGGGGAGAAGAGACACAATGATTTCTATTTGGGTGAACATTTCCTCTCAGTACTTCGGCGACAGAATTTATATCTATACAAACACATCGAAGCCATAGTCATTAATATAGATTTGCGATTATTCACCATAGAAAATGTCCCTCTATTGAAGACAAGAATATCTTTTTTTTCTTGCCATATAGCATACTGGCAATATTTTTCTTTGAAGAAATCACACTCTGAGATGCTTCTTGTGCAAAAATGCCTAAAAGCAGTATGTGGTTCTCTCACCCCTTTGTATATTGACTATATCTAGATCAACAAATGGGTTACGTTTTTTCCTTTGATATTTTTTGAGTACAATTTATGGACAAAGGCGTAACAACAATCAAAATATCCAAAATAGATATTTAAAATTCTTTCTAGAATTAATGAAGAAAAGTAATGTAACAATTTTCCAGGAATAGTGTCCACAAACTAATGTTTAGAGGTTATATGACCTAGTCATTTATTTGAAGCATTTTAATTTTATAAGAATTATGTACGGTTGATGCTAAGATTTGAAAAGATATGGAAGGAAATGATACCATAAAGACTTGTTTCATTTTTAATAAAATCAGATCGCTTTTCTTCATTTTTGTCATTCTATCTGGTATTAAAATTGTGTTCTTGTCCAGGCACAGTGGCTCATGCCTGTAATCTTAGCCCTTTGGAGAACGAGGCTGGCGGATCAGTTGAGGTCAGGCTTTCGAGATCAACTTGGCCAACATGGTGTAACTCCCACCTCCACTAAAAATACAAAAATTAGCCAGAAATTGCTTGAACCCGGGAGGCTGATGTTGCAGTGATCCGAGATGGGCCACTGTACTCCAGCCTGGGCAGCAGAGCGAGATTCTGTCTTAAAAAAAAAAAAAAAAAAAAAAAAAATTGTGTTCTTGTCCTATCTCCACAGTTGCACTTCGATATAGCCAACTGCAGCTTATTTTTGTTGTCCTCACAGCAGTGTCTTAACCAAAATAAGTCCTGAATACAATTCTGGTAAATGGTGCAGATTTATGGAGGCACCAAGGTGCATGCCATGGTCAGAGAAGAGGGGATAGCAGAAGAAATAACAAAAATATGAGGTACATGGCATGGTAGGAGATAGAATGAACAAGTAGAACTGGTTAAGATTGCAAAGTCCCTTGAAAAATAGAATGATTGAGGCTTTATTCTATGTGCAATGAGGAAAGACTCAGAAGCTTTTCTATCAGGCTTCACTGGATCAGACCTGTGTTTTAGGGATATTATGGGTACGGGGTAGAAAACTGATTGAATGAATGAAAGTAGGAAGTAAGACAACCTGTTAGTAGTGGAACAGGTAACTGATGATGAAGACCGGAAATAGGAAATGGCAATGGAACAAATGTCAGGGGTATTCTGGAGGTACTAGCAACAGAATTTAGTTGTTACTTGGATGTGACTGAGGGGAGGAAAGTGTTGCTGACTTCAGGATGCTTCCTGAAATGGGTTAGGAGCCTGCATGCCCATACCCAATACATACTTGGGAGGTGGTTCACCGGTGATAGTCTCTCCCTCTCTCTCCTCTCTCTCTCTCTCACACACACACACACACACACACACACTCCTAATTATTATAAACACTGAAGTTTTTAATATTTTGTCACTTTTATGTGCTTTCTTGTTTCTTTTTCTAAAATTTGATATTAGATACTCAGAGATTTTCTGAACTGAAAAAAGAAAAGTTGTTGTTTGTTTGTGATTTCTTTTAAACATACTTGCAGTTCAACTCCCTGGGCAGGGGGCTTTTTACATTACTGGCAACTAGGAGAGAACCTTGGTCATCCTGCATTTCCATCCCCCTATACCCCGTTTCTCCCCATAACCATTGACCTTCTCCACACTGCCTTACTCACAGTAGGAGTTTGAGAAATATTTAATCTTGTTTGAACTCATGGCAAACTCTATCATCGATAATGTTTTATCAAACACCGTGGTTCACAAATGATACCACCTTACCAATATTCAAAAAAAGTTAGTACAATAAAACGCACAACATTAAAACTTTAGTAAATATGACTACTTCATTGTTTTGGGTTAATCAAAAAAGATCAATTACACCACAATGGTGGTGAATAGAAATGACAATATAAAAGTTCTGGTTAATCCAGCACAGATAAAGAGCTACACCATGAAGAAGGGTATTGTTATTGTGCTAAAAATATTTTAGGATCCTTGATGATGTTAATGAAACTAGTAGCCCCTGCTGACAACAAGCGCTTCAAAAAATATCAGAAGATGTGTTATTGGAATGCAGAAACAACTTTATTTATAGGTATTTCACTTAATACAGATTACACACACTGCATGCACTGAAATTACATCAAATACAACCAGGTTTTAGTATCTACATGTATTCCAGTTGAAAGATGCTCTATAATTAGTCATTCTAATGTACTCATACAAAAACCTGTTCATTCTTTTTTTAAAAAAATTACAGCTCCAAAGTACAAAGCAAAAACAATATTTTTAAAGTGATTATGAATCCTCTTGTATTTTAAATCTCCATAATTTTAATTTTATACTGCTTTTCTTCAACGCTGTTCTTAGTACTAACTCTACTCAAAATCAGAAATGATAACAAACTGTATACCCATTGCTCAATTTGAAAATTGAATGTATCTTCATAATCATATTCCTATGATTTATGTCAGTCCAAAGTCCTCACTGAGCTGTTTATAAAAACGTTTGTTTATATATACATAGGTAGGCATGTACTCATGTATATAATTATGGTAAATCTGTACCATAGCCATTTGATGAAGATGTAAATTAAACCCATTACGTTAAAGACATATGAAACTGCAGATCTGACACTGAGAACTACTTATTTATTTTCAAAGTTATTAAAATTAAAATAATGTAACAATTCAAAATAAAAAGGATTGTTTTAATGAACTTTTTTGGGATATATTTTAGTTATAACAACTAGGTGGAAGTTGGCCATTACAGAATGCAAATTTATTTTTATTTGTGTGTGTGTGAAGCAGAATCTGTGCTTAGATAACAAAAAAGTTTAATTTTTTTCATATGTACTTTAACATTACTGGATCTGTGATCATTTGGGAAACAGCCAAACAATTTGATTAAAAGAAGAAAACACAGGACATATACAGAATGTACTTGATATGACAGGAATTTTCTAGATGAAAGATTATATATGGGATGATATAAGGGATACTCGATGATTATGGTTTAGAAGCAAGGAATAATAGTGTAAAGGGGGACAATAACATTGTAAATGTAGGTGCAAAATCTTTTAAGAAGTTTTTTTTTAGTTTGCAGTTTATATTACTTTTTCTGCTGGAAATTTGACAAACATAAATATGCACACAAATATGCAAACATATCTGTGCTTACACATACACTAACCCATTTTAATTCTAATACGTTAGAATTGCTTAAACATCAAATTAATATGACTTTTTTTCCAGACACACAATTAGCTTTATTAACTTCTAAATATGGGTTTGGTATATTTATCTTTCAGTTCAGACACCTAAAAAGATTGAAATGTTCATTCCCTCTCATTTCTGTAATTTGTGTTTATTTCAAAATAAATAAGCGTATGGCTTTATACACAACTGAAATGTATATATGTAAAATTGAATTGCAGCACTGTGTGGAATTTTGTTGTTAGCTGTTATCAATTATTCTAGATTCAGATAATGACAACTTTATATAGCATGTAAAAAGTCTTTTTCTATAGAAAATGAAACTACTTACAACATCACTCTGTAGTACTAAATTCTGTGTCTTTATGTAGTCAAATAATTTTGTCAGGTCAGCAAAATATCCCTAAATGTAGTAAAAAATTGTATTTTGCAAACACAGCCATGATTATCATCTGGAAGATATCAGCAGCTTCTCTTGGATAATTTTGTGTAAAAAAAAGTAATTATTTGGTCAGGTGTGCTGACTCACGCCTGTAATCCCAGCACTTTGGGAGGCCAAGGTGGGCAGATCACCTGAGGTCAGGAGTTTAAGACCAGCCTGGCCAACATGGCGAAACCCCATCTCTACTAAAAATATAAAATTTAGCCAGGCATGATGGCACATGCCTGTAATCCCAGCTACTCAGGAGGCTGAGACAGAAGAATCTTGAACCCAAGAGGCAGAGGTTGCAGTGAGCTGAGATCAGGCCCCTACACTCCAGCCTGGGAGACAAAGCAAGACTGTGTCTTTAAAAAAAAAAAAAAAAAAAAGTAATCATTTGATCTGAGCATCATAAATGATGTGTATATTTTTCTGCAAAAAGAAAATACACTCAATTCATAGTTTTGAATAACAAGTGATGAAATAAATTAATAATAAAATGTAGTCTCTCATTTAAGAGGCCATAAACTAGTTTGAATATGAGACTACATCTGTATTTACATGTCAAAAGAGCCAGTCAATTTCTAAAAATGATTTTAGTTACTTCAAGTTTGTGTCGCTCAACAACTGTTCAACGTGCATATTTGAATTACCGAAAATATTTTTGGATAACAGTTGTTATGATCAATTCCTTAAGTTATATCATTGAAATGGTGCTCTGCATTGATTTTGTAACTGAGGTTAGAACTGATATAGAATAAAGAAATATATTTTAAATTTTATTTTATAGATTTCTGTAAATAATGTTTTTCTTTAGAGTTGCATCTTTGTTTTACTTTTCACTACCATTGAATAAGAGTAAGAGCAGTGCTACTTAAACTTTCCTCTAACTAATGAAAGTGTTATCGTATCTAATGTTTCTTCTAAGTTTTAAGACAAAAATAATGAAAATGTTTTTATTTATTTATTTGTAAAAAAAATTCTTTCAGATGGAGTCTCACTCTGCCACCCAGGCTGGAGTGTAGTGGCATGATCTAGGTTCACTGCAACCTCCCCTACAACCCCCCTGCCACTCAAGCAATTCTCCCATCTCAGCCTCACAAGTAGCTGGGACCACAGATATGTGCCACTAAACTCAGCTATGTTTTTGCATTTTGGATAGAAACAGGGTTTCACCATGTTGCCCAGGCTGGTCTGGAACTCCTGAGCTCAAGCAATCCACCTGCCTCGGCCTCCCAAAGTGCTGGGATTACAAGCGTGAGTCACTGTGCTCGGCCACTGAAAATTTTTTAAAAAGTCAACTGTATTCAAAAGATAGTAACATTTTATGAAGTAAATCAATATATAATTGACACATATAAGGTTCCAGGATAAGGAATAAAATACAAATATTTCTAGAAAATCTATTGGAATACTTGATTTTCATTATTATGTGAATTTGACTACCTGCAACCTAATGAAATGTGATTTGTGATTTTTTTCACTTGACAAAAAAGTTTTATTATTAATTGAATATACTTGTGTATGGGTGGATAACTAAATAAAACTAACCCTTTCAAAAAGAACAGTTAAAACAATTTTGGTTGAGAATATCTAGAATATGGAAAAATTAAAAGAGTTGGTTCTGAAAATTCAGGGAAATAATTATGTAACTAGATTGTTTGTTCTAAGGAAAGTTTTGGAAAACATTTAGATGGCATTATTTTAAAGTCTAAAAGCTTTTTCATCAAGACTTTCTATTTTTACTGAGGCGAGTTTAATCTCATGGTGGAGATATATAACATGCCTCTGTATTACACTATCAACTAATCAAGCTATGCAAATTACATAAATTTGTCCAATCATACATCTATAAAAATAAACAATATGCTTAATAAATCAATCTTCAATACATGTAAAAAATCCTGCATGTATAGTTTATAATTATAAAACAATAAGCATAATTCTATAATTTAAAAATGTACCACTTCCAAAAGTTATATAGCCTTCAAACAGAATTACTATTATAAAGAACTTACTGCTATAGCTTGAAATAAAAACAAATAATTTTAAAATTCTTCATCTAAAATCTTTATACTATTTTCTAGATTTTTTTACAATAAATGTGTATCACATGTACCATAAAAATAGAAACCTATAGCTACTCTAGAATTTTAAAAGGCTACTCCTAATTCTAAACACATTAAATCAAAGATGTCATGTATGAACACCCATGATGTATGAAAAAAATGCACTGTAGTTCTTTCTAAAACTACTAATTATATACAACAAACACAGCTTTGTATTACCACAGAACCTTTGAATATTGTAGAAAGCTAAGGCATATTTAAAATAAACACAAACTAAGCTTCAAAAAAGCTAAGAAAACACGTCTTTTACCCGATAGCACCTACAGGAAGCGTTTATGGAATGTGGCTTAGATTTATATGAAATTACTCAAGGTCTGCTTGTCCTATAGCATTTCTGTTGCACTCAGGCTGCACATCACATGTAGCTAGACACACAACTACAACATCTAGTTGAACAGTGAGGAGTACAGGTGACAAAATAGCAAAATGAGGCAGTAGTATTTCATGATGAAATGAAAAGGATAATAAATATTGATTGAATATAAATTCATTTTTTAAAAATTATTCTAAAGCATATACACATTTTCATTTATAACATGGACAGGGTGGTCAACAGAGAAAACAGACTTATACATAAAAGATTAATGAATGAATGGGATTAAAATTGTTTCATAATTTTTCCATTTAAATCATTGAATATAAAAAGTGTCAGAAATATAATAGCTTAAATATTGTATCATTTAAAAATAAACTTGCATAATTCAAATAAATGAGATAACATATTTCAGAATTTTCTGTTCAGTTTATGCACTATAGATTTTGATCAAATTAAGTAATATTTCTTTGAGTGCTTGCAGGGGAGAAAGAATACAGTACACTCTAGCTCATCAATTAGGCTACTTATAATTTAATAGACAAAGTTCACTGAAAGTTCCTTTTATTTATCTATGATGACTAGTCTTAAGATTTGCTATCTTTCTGTCTTTTTCTATGCATGACTAGAATAAGAACCAGAGAGACCATCAAGAACATTTCATTGAGAATATTCCAGGAGTCCATTAATGACAACACAAAAGGTTGGAAGATATCTGTGACTTTGTGAGGCAAACATAACATAATAATGACAAATAAATTAAAGGTGCCACCAAGTCAACTGATTAGAAGGAATCAGGTAAGGAAATAGATATTTTTGCCCTCTAGCCTTTGTGGAAAACTAGCCTTCTATATTATTCTCAAATGGAGATAATCTCTCAAACAAAAGCAAAGGATAGATCAATAATAGTTAATAGTCAAAAATAGCATTCATTTTCATCTACGGCCCAAATGTAAATACTGTTAAATCCCAGTACTATCATTGGCTTATATGGGTAAATATTTTAGCCCAAAGCAGAAGTCAGTTTAGAAGTTCCTTTCTCAGAGACACTGCATTCTAAGACATGGAGTCACAGCTTTAAAAATAAAGTATCTATTTTCATCTTCTTCAAATACAGCACTCATCAAACCATTGAGGAATGCTTTTAAAAAGATTCTGGATAATTATTTCAAGGAATTTTCATCTTCATATATACAAAGGAGTGATAAGGACCTTTACTCGTTACAGTTATGAAGGAAAGGTTCACTGAAATGGAAGAAAAACGAGGTATTCTCCCTTAGTTCAGAGGGTGCAGAAAAGGAAAGGCCAGGATAGTCATGACACGAGCAATCAAAATGCAAATGCATTTGTATAAAAATTACATACACTAATGATCATGAAGACATGGCAGCTTATTATGGGACATTTCAATTTCTGATTCACTTTTCTGGGCTTTGTCATTTTATTCGAAATTAAATTAAGACTTAAGATTTTGGAAACCTCCACTCCAGGTATATCTTGCTACCTGCAGGGCACTGATTTTAGGAATATACTAAGTTAGCTCAATTTTTACATTCCTTGGAATGATCTGAACTAAACTGAAATTATCAAGAATAAATGGGAGGAGCTGCAAACTTTTTCTATGTGAATAACTTGTACAAAGGTATATTTTAATTTCAAGCAATTTTCCTACAACAGTTGTTTATAAGTATGTAACACAATATTGAAACTCACATGACACCTCACATTACCAGTAAAAGTAGTTAACACTCACAGTAATTATAATCCACTAAGTAATGTTTAAATGACCAGATAGCATGTACATTCAAGGAACCTGACATCACTGGAAATACAAGGGATTCTGTATGGAGCTAATGGGAATACTAAATTTTAACAGAAACTTTAAAAAATATTACCTATATATTAAATACCCAAGAATTATACTAATTTGAAATACTGAACAGAGCATAAAACTTTTCTATATACCTTTACATCAAAGAACACTTCAAATTAACACACTAATTTTAAGGTACATACAAAACAGACCAAATCCTATTCACACTTTCAAGATAAAATGATACATAATTAACATTTGAATAAGAATTCAAGAAGCATATGTTACGTAGTCATTACAAGGGTCCTTTGTACTCCCTTTTTATCCCAATAAATCATGATTTTTAAAATTTCTGTTAGTACTGTAAGTCATAGTTTAAGAATATAGCATAAAATTGGAACATGTCATTCTTTTCTAAATAAAACATAATGTACACAAAATAGGCATTTCTCATTTGTGTAGGAAATAAGTTAGTTGACTTACTGTGAAGGGTTAACATTAAAGGAAAAATTAAAGAAATGATATATAATTAGTAATTTAATGCTAGAGAAATAAAATAGACTTATTTAAATAAGTTACTCTAGCAAACTCACATTTTTCCTAGGTAGTTTCAAAATCGAGATAAAATCTATTTGAAATCTCCTATCTCAATCCTTATTTCCACCACATATGACTGGAATTATGTTTCATAATATAAGAAATATCATTATACTTTTTTTTCAAAATATCAGGGAGTAAAAAGAACTTTACATTCTCCTTTTGACAGATAAAAATGGAAAGGACTTCTTTATTTCAAAATAGTTATAGAGAAAGAAAACATTATTACAACAAAAATAACTTTTTTTTCCTTTTTTATTTTCCGAGACAGAGTCTCGCTGTGTTGCCCAGGCTGGAGTGCAGTGGCGTGATAGTGGCTCACTGCAACTTCTGCCTCCCGGGTTCTAGCAATTCTCCCTGCCTCAGCCTCCCCAGTAGCTGGGATTACAGGCGCCTGCCACCACGCCCGGCTAATTTTTGTATTTTTTAGTAGAGACGGAGTTTTGCCATCTTGGCCAGGCTGGTCTCAAACTCCTGACCTCAGGTGATCCGCCTGCCTCGGCCTCCCAAAGTGCTGGGATTACAGGCGTGAGCCACAGCACCCGGCAAAAAATAACTTTTTAATGATTAAAAGGAGTGGAACAGCATGATTACAACCAACATAAAAACCTAGTAAAATTGTTTTCTGTGATTCAACTTTTAAGCAGAGAAGTGGGTAATTATAGTGATTTTCTCAGTAATGTATCAGTGAATATTTTCAAAAAACTGAACCAGAGCTTTTTGGTTTCGTTTTTTGTTTGTTTGGGGTCTTAAAAAAAATCTCTTGCCCTGGATATTTTTTCAGAGAGTAGCCTGGATAGTTCAGCTTCACTTACAAACTCCCAGAGATAATGTTTTAATTATTTAACAATTAGAGCAAGTAATTGCATGTTTCATGACTGATATATTAACCATAAGTTTATATACCAAGACAGCATTATATTACATCACAGCTGTTGACATTCAGAGCAAACAAACAGAGAAACAGCATGAGAGAACTCTGTTATTGCACTGCACTGTCTCTTCCATAAATTTTAAACTTCCATTACTAGATTACAGCTAAAGAAAGAACAAGGTTCACTGGGACATCATTTTTAAGATAGTTTTTGTTTGCTTTCAATGGGAAATCTAAATCACAAAATTAATAATCTTAGCCTAATTTGGAAATCACAAATCATCGAATTTTTTTGGAAGGGGAATAGAATTTTGTTGTTCCTAGAAAGTTATATCTCAGTGCAGATTTCAATAGGTGATGTACTGGAATCAGTCTAGGACAAGAAAAATAACACGTTATCAAAATCAGATGGTTGTGTTCTAGGAGTTTTATTTGCCAAGCATGCTTCATGATTAAAATCCACATTACCAAAATATAAATGCACAGACTCAAAGTTACTGAATTTTACGATAGCGAATACCAATCCTATTCCCAGCTAACTCAGACTGCAATTATCATTTCAAATCCATGTATCATGTCTACAGCATAGTTTCATGCATGAATTAGAACTCTCTAAAGTTTTCACCGTTCATTTCACCTCATTTCTGAAACTGAAAGACTATTCCAACTCAAATCATGGAAATTTGTAAGGTTTGTTTTTTGGGAAATGATATACCCCAAACACATGTCTTAGACAGTGACTGGAAGACCCTCAAAAAATTCTTCATTTTTATTCTCCCTTCTGTTTTTTTACATGTATAGTCTTCACAATATTTAATGGGGAAATTGTATTAAGGAAGACATGGTTTTGGCAGTTTCTCTCTTTTATGTGATATTGATCAAAACAGATTTTAAAATAATTGTTTATACTTATGGTTTCTCTAGTGTCATACCAACCAATTACCATCGGCTTGCTCTGGAAGGTTTTAATAGAAAATAATGTGAAGCCTCATCCTCTCAAATTTCATGTTTTTAAAATTTCTACTAGAATACATACAAAAATGCCTTCCATAATACATGTAGAAATTGATGCCAAAGAAGAGCATTATATTCCCCAGGTATAGATGGCTTTATGCAATATATGCACTTCTAGCTAATAAATGTTCCATATATTTTTAAAACATCCAAGTCAGAAAAACAACCTATAGAATGATCAAAGAGAATGAGAAATTATGAGGAGAAAGTATTTGATTCCCTTTTTAAAACACAAAATTTCAGATGAATTCCCTTGTCTCTTATAGTCTACTAGAACCATTTTATATTCCACTTTCATGTTTCTATTCAGATGAGTAATGAACTAACTGTAAATATCCCCAAATCCTCATTTCAAAAATGCATTTCTCACTGTTTAAGATAAATTGGAATACTTCTGCCTTCTGCTAACAGTAATATTTTATTCCACTCTAAGTATTTCCTTAAGGAACAATGAATTTGTATTGTATTGGCTGTCACTTCTCCCATTTTGTATGATATTTCTTTAAAAAGAAGACACCTACTGTATTTGAATTTTTAAATACATAATTTCTTTTTCAGTGTTCACGTATCTTCCTAGCATTCTGCAACAACAGTGAACACCCTAATATTAAACACAGATTGGTGAGTATATAGAAAAGGTAAAGAACATTGAAATGTAGCACGAAAGGTAAAGATACAAATTATTTTTAGTATTATGTTAGTCTGCCTAAGTTCACCAATTCATGTATTGAAGATATTTAGTAATGAATATGAAGCAACTGTGAACCAATGACAAAATATGTAATTTGTTTATTTTTAAAGATGTGAAAAATATCAAATAAGTCATCTGCAAATTCAGTGATTCTAACACAGTCCTTTTAGTTAATAAATACCTAATAACAACCAATAACTGACTGTCATTAGCATTTACTTTTTTGTATTTTGCTTAATTCTTATGTTTAGGAAAATGTCTCCCAGTTACATAAGATGCATCATGAAAAATGGTTTATTAATTTTATTGACTTTTTAGGATTATAAAATATTTTAAAAAACAAAAAGGTGAGGATTTTGAAAAATACTTCAATTTTTTATTCTTCATCCATGCCCTCCTTACTACATATTCATAAACTCAAGTAAAATTAGTCTAGCTCATAAAATATCTCTGTGCCTTCACTAAGCACTGAAACTAGAACTTACTCTATAACTTCATTCATTCTATTAAAAATGATGACCTACACATGTAATTCACAAACCCACTCTTTGTATACATTTAAAGAAAGTCACAAATTAAACCCAGGAAAAAACTGTTATTATACCCAAACCATATCATGTTACTCATAAAAAATACTTTTACGTTGAGAAACTTATCCAGTAAGCAGAATAGCAATAAGAATTAGGAAATGAGAGTGCCCTTTTTAATGGTTAAATATAAACAAAAACACATCCTGTGGAGACATTTGACGTCTATTATGTTTGTTGCCCATCCCAGATCCACTAACTATGTAAAATATGGTATTCATCTGAACTGTAGAAATAATGACTGCAGCATAAATTCATTTAAAGTCTAACAGTAACTATACAAACACTAAGTTTCTAGTTTACCTTTTGAAACAGCATTTAATTGTGTACCTATTGTAACAAAAATGCTCCCACATCTGAATCAGTACCTTACGTTCACTGTGTGATTCAGAGAGCAAGGTTGATGTTATTGTATTATTTAACTGTGCTTATGCTTGAATGACTTCCATTCTTAAACCCATTTCCAAAGCTATGATAAGTTATTTGCATTGTTATCTTGAATGTAGTGACTTCTTTAATATCTCAGACTTTTGGTGAAAGAAAATCCGTTTTGACTTTCACATTACTACCATTTTGTTAAGCTTGAATAGTTGTTCAAAATACTTTACTCCCTGAAACTTAGATTACCACCTTCTTAAGAGTCAACACAGACAAAATAATAAAATCAACATATAGCATGACTTCAAGAGAAAAAAATGTAGGTAAATTCCATTGCTTGTCTTTTTAAAGGGAATAATCATATGGAAATCATTTAATATTTATGAGTTTCTGGATAAATTTGTATTCATTTCTCCACGGAGCACTGATAAAAGGCACTGGATAAACTCTTGCTTTCATAAATGCATTGGGTTTTAAATTATCATGCACCGATTTCTTGAGTCTTAACATGCCCACATTTTTCTTTGTGCCCATTAGAGAAAGCAAACATTTTATTTTCCAAAATACATCTTTTAAGACTGTCTTCTGAAGAGCTCAAAAATACGTTGAATAAATATGCAAATATTTAAATAGCTATCTAGAGTAGAGACCTCATATATATTTCATTCCCTGGCTTAAAGATGAGAGTGAGTAGGCTTTCATTTTTCTAATCCCATTCTTGTTATATTCTATGACTGTAGATTTGATGAACCAAAATAATTTTGAGTTCCTAATCTGAAAATGACACTTTTCTTTGTGAGGACCTGAAGGCCTGGTAGAGTGGGTGGTGGTGGGGATTATTTTGGTGCTGAATTTCTGTGAACAACCATAAATTTTCTCAAGTGTAGCTAGGATTCTAAACATCATTAGTATTTAGAGCTATTTATCAAATTCTGGAAAGCTTTACTGTGCTGTATCTAACCCAGACTATTCTGATCCTCATGCACACAAAAATGGTACTGAGGACAGGGCTACAACCCTTTGTGTTGAAGTTTTTCTAATATATTCTGTAGCAAGAATTGTCATACTGCCATCTACAGACAAAACTGCCCCTACTATAATCATCATTCTACATGCAATTTTCCTAAAACAGCAGTTATTTTGTTCTCATCTTCTACCAAACTCAAATAAATCCATATATCTATTTGGATACATCTGTAGAATATGATTGTTTAGATCCCTCTTTGAAGTCAATAGATTTTGTAAAGTTCTACATCAACTGAAAATAATAAAAAAATATAGTTAGAAAGTTGTATTAGAAATCTGGGTTACCTACCGGTCTGGCGTGTACAGACACAGGTGCCTTGAAGGTTGTCACTGGATAGTTGCAGTCAGAAACACTGTAGGGATCGGAGCTGCTTGAGGAACACTTGGAGATTGAATCACAGGCCACAAAGGTGTTATCAAGAGGCAGTTCTTGGATGATGTGGTGCTTTGAATTCAGGGGAGTTTCAGGCTGAATCTGGAAGGCAGGCTGTGGAGAGGCAGATCTGTAGTGTCGGGCCAAATCAGGGCTGTCAGGCTTGAAAGTAGTGGGTGTGGTGCTCCAATTGTACTTGCCCATGGTTTGCTCTTCTAGATCAATAGGAAGGTCTAGTGTGACTCTGTTTTCATCATTGTCAACATCATCTGTCTTAGTTTCTTCAATAGTGACAAATTTAAGCAGCAGGTTCTTAGGGGAATGCTTCTTCTTCTTCTTTTTCTTCATCATTATCATCTGCCTGTTTTCTGGGTTTGGGGTAGCCCATTCAGAATTCTGCTTGTTTTTCTGAGCAGCCTTAAGGTGTGGTGCCTGGTGACATCTTACTATAGCAGTGATGGAAAGAACTACAACGACAGTTATGGTGCCAGCAAGAACTGCAACCAGGATCTTGACATAGTCACTTGTTGGTGAGGATGTATCAGCTATCTCAGTATTTTGGGTCACTGGTGATTCAATGCTTTTGTGCACCAGTTCATTAATCAGCGTAGCGTTGGTCACTGACTCATTCACAAACAGATTGACAATTACAACACTGAAGAGAGGATCCGGTTGTCCTAAGTCCTGAGCTTTGACCAACAGTCTGTGTAAACCAAGGTCTGTAACACCACATTTCTCCTTCAGTGTTATGTTGCCTGTTACTTGGTCAATTTCAAACAGATCTTTTGTGTTCCCTCCTACAATGCTGTAACGAAGCTCTGCATTCTTGCCAGTGTCATTGTCAACAGCAATTACCTTAAAGACCTCTGTGTCTGGATTAGTGGATGGTAGAACCAATTCGTAAGAGTAGTTGGAAGGAGGGACAATAAAAACTGGTTTGTTGTCATTGACATCAACCACATTTATGGTTACTCTGACACTTGAAGAACGTGATACTCTACCACCATCCTCAGCCTTTACATAGAAGGTGTAAGATTCTTGTTTTTCTCTGTCAAATGAAATATTTGGTCGGATGACACCAGTTTCTGAATCAATGGTGAAGTAATCATTCATATCTAAAATGGAGAGAGTAACTGCAGAATTCTCTCCATAATCAGGATCAGTTACAGTGATTAGTCCTACTGTACCATGTTTTGGAAGGTTTTCTGGGACATAGAAATTGTATTCATTGTGAGTGAAAATTGGGCTATTGTCATTCTGATCAATAACATTGACAAAGACCGAGACATTGGAGGTTAAGGGTGGCACCCCATTGTCTTTTGCCAGAACTGTGAATAAATATTTTTCCTGTTTTTCTCTATCTAGTTTCTTCACTGCAGACAGCATGCCTGTACGACGATCCAGCTCGAACTCAGGTGGAGCATCACTGCCCAGCAGGAAACTGATCTCCCCATTAGGCCCACTGTCTGCATCTGTTGCACTTACTTTCGTCAACTGTGCACCAGGAAAGTTATTCTCAGGAACAGAAAGACTTACGAAAGACTGGGTGAAAACTGGAGGATTGTCATTTTCATCTTTCAGTTTGATGAGGAGCATGGATGACTGATTCAAAGGAGGTTTGCCAGCATCGGTAGCCAGTAATTTAATGGCATATTCTCTTGTGGACTCAAAGTCAAGAGGTGCTGCGGTCTCCAGGAGGAACTGATTACTGAATACTGGCCTTAATCTGAAAGGGATTTCAATATCTGTAAAGCACGTCACCCTGCCATTATGATCTGCATCCTTATCCGTCACAGTTATGAGGGCAATTTTGGTGTTGTGTGGAGCATTTTCTGAAAGAACAACAGTGCCATTGATTGGATTGATGATGTATCTTATGTCAATGGATGGGACATTATCATTGACATCTGTAACATTTACCAGCACCATTGCTTTTGCTGGAGTCAATCCACCATCACTTGCCAAAACCAGTAACCTGTGGCTTGGTGATTCTTCCCTGTCCAGTGGTTCTTTGATTGTGATAAGTCCAGTGGTGGCGTTGAGGTGAAATAATCTCTTGGCAGTGTTGGAGACTAGATTGCTGAAATAGAAGTGGATCCTGGCATTTTCACCTATGTCAGCATCTGTGGCATGGAGCTGTGTCACTGAAGTACCTACAGGAGCATTTTCTGGTATACTGACTTCAATCTCCTCCTCCTTAAAGACTGGGTGGTTGTCATTTACATCAGTAACACTTACTTGCAAAATAGCTGTACTGGATCTTTGAGGAGAGCCACCATCTTCAACCTTTATTTTCATCACGTAGGTATCCTTCTCTTCCCTATCTAACTCCTTTTGAACAATCAGTTGTGGTATCTTGTCTCCTTCTGGTGTTTCAATGACTTCGAGGCCAAAAACGTCTTGACCCTGGAAAACATGCAATGAAACAGAATTGACTTATGTTAATATAAATTAATATATGAATATGAATAATAAAATATAATTTAACTTATGTTAGCTTATGTGATGAGAACAATTTTCAGTTTCTTGAAGCCACATAACATAGTAGGATCAGTTCAGACACAGGTGTCAGAAGACTTGAGTTCTAAGTCTCAACTCTGTTTGTAACAATTATTGTGACTACAAGTAAGTTACTTAACATTTCTCGACACGTAAAATTAGAGAACTGTACTAGACGATGTTCTGGGGGAGGGAGGCTTCAGATTGTAGCATTTTATGGTAATAAATGTAACTCACTTACGTGAACTATATTTTTTTAATTAATTTATTATTTTATTTTATTTTTCCATAAGTTATTGGGG
The DNA here is from genome assembly GCF_048565385.1 of Saimiri boliviensis. Classification (NCBI taxonomy): domain Eukaryota; kingdom Metazoa; phylum Chordata; class Mammalia; order Primates; family Cebidae; genus Saimiri; species Saimiri boliviensis. The sequence continues at coordinate 77,232,688 of NC_133470.1, read as the reverse complement.
TTCAGGTGGTATTTGGTTATACGAGTAAATTTTTCAGTGGTGATTTGTGAGATTTTGGTGCACCCATCACTGGAGCAGTATACCCTGCACCATATTTGTAGTCTTTCTTTCCTGGCCTCCCTCCCTCTCTTCCCCCCAAGTCCCCAAAGTCTATTGTATCATCTCTACCCTTTTGTGTCTTCATAACTTAGCTCCCATGTATCAGTGAGAACATATGATGTTTGGTTTTCGAACTACTTAAGTTTTCAAAAGGAAAAAGTATACAGAATTGTAAAAATAATTGTCACTAAATTTTCACAAGATAAATGAAGCTATAAGCGAACTATCCAAGATTATTCCAAATGAATTAAAATATTTTTGGCTGTAGATTTCAATTGTCTAAGATGCTTTTTCAGTACCAAAGTAAGCACCAAGATAAAAAGATTCCTCCAAGACAACATCATAAGTGTCATATCTAATAAATACAGCTAAAACCTTTAGCAGATGGGAAAAAAAAAACAACTCTGGTCAAAATGTAAACTTATATAAAATACACAGAATTTCAATATTTCCCATAGGAACACACAATCGAAATGAAATTATCTCAGAGATTAAAAATACAACATTATTTTCTTAACTTTTTTTGTTAACATGCAAGCACAATGAACTAAAATTCACTGGTCAAATCTCAAATTGAGAAAGACATGTTGGGATAGGACCTATTTTCAATTCATGCCCACAAAGTCACAGTATGGGAATATTTAAAAAGCAATCTCCTCCCTGAACTATAATAAGATAATCCCTACACACAAACATAGTGATCTTGCCAGCTCACCGAGGAGTAAGGAGAGAGGAGGATTCCTGTCCAGTGTTACTTGCAGCACTATGACAGAGATGAATGAGATAAAAAGGTACTGCGGGGTGTGAAGAAAAGATCAGAAGAAGACCTTAAGATTCCTATTCACAGGTGATTTATGAATATATATATAGACACACACACACACACACACACACACATACACATATGTACATCTGAATAATTTTTAATTATCACTTTTTTAACATACATGTTGTGGACATGTGGCAAGGATCAGTTATTGGTCTCTTATTTATGTGCTGTGTCATGAAAGAACAGGATAAGATCTGAGGTTATATTTTTGTCATACTACTGTCTAAAACAAGATCCTAAAAATTAGAACCTAATAAATAATAATCGAATTTCAGAGATTGCTAGAATATATAGTTTACAAATATATTTTGATCACATTCTCTTTTAAAAATTTACCTTATAATTGCCTAGTCTTTTTATTTATAAACAAAATATTTTATTATAAAACCATACATTGATGGAATGATCAAATGAGATTATAGAATCATGGCTATAGAAATAGAAATACAAGTCTATTGACTAAGCCCACTATGACTCATGTAGGATATCTTCTAGAGAAAAAGATGGTCATTTAATCAAGTACTTGTGATCATCGTTTTTAGAAAGAAAAGTCAGATGATTCCAAGTTCTAAAGTCAGAAATAGTTAAATTAATAACTGAAAAATTACAGATTTTATTGAATAAATGGTTATTTAGTTGTGAAAATATATTTTTTCCTCCAGAAAGTTAACATGCCTGAGTACTGACCCTCTTTTGTTTATAATTGACAATATCCCCAGGATGTTTTTTTCAAGAAAATTATCAGTATAAACATTTTAACTCTCTAGAGAAAAATTTATATATAATAATTTTCTTGAAGGAAACATCTTAGGATTTTTGCCAATTACAAAGAAGGCTTAGCATTCAGGCTCTTTGTCTTAAGGAAACAGAACTTTGCATTTTTCTTTAATTGCCTAAAAAAACCCTGCTGCATAGAGCTCTTTATGACTCTGATAAAGGACATGTGTTTTTGTGTATCTACTAGAAAAAGGAGCAACCTCTGCTGCCCAGGTTCAAGCAACTCTCCTGCCCCCAGCCTCCTGAGTAGCTGGGATTACAGGTGCCTGCCACCGTATCAGGCCAATTTTTGTAGTTTTTAGTAGAGATGGGGTTTCACCATCTTGGCCAGGCTTGTCTTGGATCCTGACCTCATGATCCACCAGCTTTGGCCTCACAAAGTGCTGGGACCACAGGCATGAGCCATGGAGACCAGCCAGATTCTGTTCGCTTAAAGCAGGATCCATTTTTCACATGTAATTTCACAATGCGTGCTATGACCAGCTAAGCCTATAAATGATCATTGCACGAAATCAGGACTCTAAGGTACTACTGTTTTAATTTACCATGGCCTAGCACATGTAGCAAAGTTGCATAATAGAAGAAAAACAAATCCTGGTCTTACAATTCTCATGGCATTAACATAATCTCCAGTGAGTAAAATGATATTTCTTAAAAATTGGCCCAATTTATCTATTTTAACTATAGTCTATAAGGTACTTTCAGTAACAAAGTGATTGTGATAAAGAAGAATGCTGGCCAGGTGCAGTGGCTCATACCTGCAATCCCAAGACCTTGGAGGACCAATGCAGGAGAATTGCTTAAAACCAAAAGTTTGAGACCAACCTTAGGGAGACATCATCAAATACAAAAAATTTTAAAAATTAGCTGAGCATGGTGACAAATGCCTGTAGTCCTTCCTACGTCAGAGACTGAAGTAAGAGGATCACTTGAGCCCAGGAAGTCAAGGCCGCACTGAGCCGTGATCATAGCTACCCTCTATTCTGGGCAACATAACAAAACTCTGTCTCATTAACAACAACAACAACAAATAATCTTTTTTCTGTCATTCAACACTTGATTTTGAAAGCTTGATAACCTGGTTAATAGAACTGAGGGTCCCTGGAAAGAGGTGTTTTTTTCTTTTCTTTTTTTTAAATTTTTAACAAGTTCTAGGGTACATGTGCAGATCGTGCAGGATTGTTACATAGGTATACATATGCTATGGTGGTTTGCTGACTCCATCCCCCCATCACCTACATTAGGTATTTCTCTCAATGTTATCCCTCCTCAATCTCCCTACCCCCTGCTATCTCTATTTGATTCTTCTCTCTCTTTTTTTATTTTTTTATTTTTTATTATTAGTCTGGCTAGCGGTATATCTATTTTGTTGATCTTTTCAAAAAACCAACTCCTGGATTTATTGATTTTTTTTGAAGTTTTTTTTTGTATCTCTATCTCCTTCAGTTCTGCTCTGATATTAGTTATTTCTTGTCTTTTGTTAGCTTTCAGGTTTTTTTGATCTAGCTCTTTCAATTTTGATGATAGGGTGTGGATTTTAGATCTTTCCTTGCTTCTCATGTGGACACTTATTGCTATAAATTTTCCTCTAGACACTGCTTTAAATGTGTCCCAGAGATTCTGGTACGTTGTGTCTTCATTCCTGTTGGTTTTGAAGAACATCTTTATTTCTGCCTTCATTTCATTGTTTATCCGGTCAACGTTCAGGAGCCAGTTGTTCAGTTTCCATGAAGCTGTGCAGTTCTGAGTAAGTTTCTTAATTCTGAGTTCTAATTTGATTGCACTGTGGTCTGAGAGACTGTTATGATTTCCATTCTTTTGCATTTGCTGAGGAGTGATTTACTTCCAAATATGTGGTCAGTTTTAGAGTAGGTGTGATGTGGTGCTGAGAAGAATGTATATTCTGTGGATTTGGGGTGGAGAGTTCTATATATGTCTATTAGGTCTGCTTGGTCCAGATCTGAGTTCAAGTACTGGATAACCTTGTTAATTTTCTGTCTCATTGATCTGTCTAATACTGACAGTGGAGTGTTAAAGTCTCCATTATTATGGTGTGGGAGTCTAAGTCTCTTTGTAGGTCATTAAGAACTTGCTTTATGTATCTGGGTGCTTCTGTATTGGGTGCGTATAGATTTGGGATCCTTAGCTCTTCTTGTTGCATTGATCCTTTTACCATTATGTAATGCCCTTCTTTGTCTCTTTTGATTTTGTTGGTTTAAAGTCTATCTTATTAGAGACTAGGATTGCAATTCCTGCTTTTTTTCTGTTCTCCATTTGCTTGGTAAATCTTCCTTCATTCCTTTATTTTGAGCCTATGTGTGTCATTGCAAGTGAGATGGGTTTTCTGGATACAGCACGCCAATGGTTTTTGACTTTTTATTCAATTTGCCAGTCCGTGTCTTTTCATTGGGGCATTTAGCCCATTTATATTTAAGGTTGATGTTGTTATGTGTGAATGTGATCCTGCCATTTTGATGCTAGCTGGTTGTTTTGCCCATTAGTTGATGCAGTTTCTTCATTGTGTCGATGCTCTTTACCATTTGGTATGTTTTTGGAGTGGCTGCTCCTGGTTGTTCTTTTCCATGTCAAATGCTTCTTTCAGGAGCTCTTATAAGGCAGGCCTGGTGGTGATGAAATCTCTCAGCAATTGTTTGTTTGTGAAGGTTTTATTACTTCTTTGCTTATGAAGCTTAGTTTGGTTAGTTATAAAATTCTGGGTTGAAAATTCTTTTCTTTAAGGATGTTGAGTATTGGCCCCCACTCTCTTCTGGCTCATAGGGTTTCTGCTGAGAGATCTGCTGTGAGTCTGATGGGCTTCCTGTTGTGGGTAACCCAACCTTTCTCTCTGGCTGCTCTTAGCATTTTCTTCTTCATTTCAACCCTGGTGAATCTGACAATTATGTGCTTTGAGATTGCTCTTCTTGAGGAATATCTTTGTTGTGTTCTCTGTATTTCCTGGACTTGAATATTGGCCTGCCTTGCTAGGTTGGGGAAGTTCTCCTGGATAATATCCTGAAGAGTGTTTTCCAGCTTGAATTCATTCTCTCTGTCATATTCAGGTACACAGATCAAGTATAGATTAAGTCTTTTCACATAATCCCTTATTTCTTGGAGGCTTTGTTCATTTATTTTCACTTTTTCTTCTCTAATCTTGCCTTCTCATTTTATTTCATTGAGTTGATCTTCAATCCCTAATATCCTTTCTTCTGCTCAGTCGATTCGGCTATTGAAACTTGTGTATGCTTCGCAATGTTCTTGTGTTTTTCAGCTCCATTAAGTCATTTATATTCTTCTCTAAGCTGTTTATTCTCATTAGCATTTCGTCAAACATTTTTTCAAGGTTCTTATTTTCTTTGCATTGGGTTAGAACAGGTTCTTTTAGCTCAGAGAAATTTGTTATTCCCCACTTTCTGAAGCCTGTTTCTGTCAATTCATCAGACTCATTCTCCATACAGCCTTGTTCCTTTGCTGGTGAGGAGTTGTGATCCCTTGAAGGAGGAGAGGTATTCTGGTTTTGGGTGTTTTCATCTTTTTGCATTGGTTTATTCCCATCTTTGTGGATTTATCTACCTGAGGTCTTTGTAGTTGGTGACTTTCAGATGGGATCTCTGAGTAGAAGTCATTTTTGTTGATGATGAAGTTATTTATTTCTGTTTTTTAGTTTTCCTTCTCACAGTCAGGCTCATCTGCTGTAGGACTACTGGAGGTCCACTCCATACCCTGCTTGCCTGGGGATCACCTGTGGTGGCTGCAGAACAGTAAGGGTTTCTGCCAGTTTCTTCTTCTGTTATCTTCGTCCCAGAAGATACCCACCAGATGTCAGCCTGAGCTCTCCTTTATGAGGTGACTCTTTGGTTCTATGGGGGTCAGGGAGCTGCTTGAGGAGACAGTCTCTCTGTTATAGGTGCTCAAGTGCTGAGCTGTGAGTTCCATTGTTCTGTTCAGAGCTGCTGGGCAGGTACATTTAAGTCTGCTGCAGTGGAACTGATAACTGTCTTTTTTCCCAGGTGCTCTGTCCTGGGAAGGTGAGGTTTTATTTATAAGTTCCTGACATGCTGCTGCCTTTTTTCAGAGCTGCCCTGCCCAGCAAGAAGGTAGCCTAGTCACAGTCTGCCATCAGAGGCATTGCTGAGCTGCCATGGGCTCTGCCCAGCTGCTGTGTGAACTTCCTTGTGGTTTTGTTTATAGTGATGTAGTTAGAACTACCTCGGTAATAGCGGTCTGCCTCAGTAATGGCAGACTGCCTCTGTAATGGTGGACTTCCTAGGTAATGGTGGACTGCCTCTGTAATGGTGGACTGCCTCAGTAGTGGTGGATGCCCTTTGCCCAACACAGCTGGACCATCACGGGTCCAGCTGCGTTTGCTGTGAAGCTGTCAATCCAGAGTGTTTCAGATTGCTGGTCTTTGTGGGGATGGGATCTGCCCAGCCAGATCACCTGGCTCCCTGTTTCAGTCCCTTTTTTTCAGTTGAATGGGCAGCTCTGTCTCTCAGGTGTTCCAGGTGCCAGTTGAAATGGCCACCCAGATTTTTGTGATTTTTTTGTGCGGAGACCTGCTGCGCTGGCTAAAACAGCCATGCTGGAAACTCATGGTGCTTTTCAGCCTGGGAATCTCCTGGTCTGTGGGCAGTAGCAACTCGTTTGGAAATGCAGTGTTCACTCACCCTCTGTGTTGTTCTCACTGGGAACTGCACTCTAGAGCTGTTCTTATTAGGCCATCAATGCATGAGGATTCTATTCCTATTTTACTCTAATAAAGCAATAATCAAGCTGGCTTTTCCTTGATTATATAGCAAAAAAAAAAAAGACATTTTCATGTAATATCTATTTATAGTGTGAAAATTAGCAAGCAAAATTTATCATTTTATATACTGTATATTTTAAGAAAAAATAGAATTTTATTACAACATTGAATATAAGTAAATACCATAACATACTATTGTAATTTGATCTAAATAAACTTAGTGATTAATGATAATTTGATTTTTGTAATGATATTCCAAAAGGTTTTTAGGAAGATTCAAATCCCAAATGTCTATTTATGGATAGAAAAAAATAGTTTCTAAATTGTACTTCATAAAATCCGTGGCACTTAATACTCTTTTAATCCTTGACGTTCCAATACTGAGTGGCTAATATGGTCAGAGCATTCTCCCAGACGCCAGGGTTATGATGGTGAGAAAACATGTTTTACTACTGTAATAAAAGTTAAGTTGTAGCTAAGGTGAAAGAAAAATTAATAACTGTGGATTTAATGTTGTTATTGAAACTAACAGATGTATATTGATTAAGACAATAACTACATTTTTATTTATTTATTTATTTTTTGGAGACGGAGTTTCGCTCTTGTTACCCAGGCTGGAGTGCAATGGTGCGATCTCGGCTCACCGCAACCTCCGCCTCCTGGGTTCAAGCAATTCTCCTGCCTCAGCCTCCTGAGTAGCTGGGATTACAGGCACACACCACCATGCCCAGCTAATTTTTTGTATTTTTAGTAGAGACGGGGTTTCACCTTGTTGACCAGGATGGTCTTGATCTCTCGACCTCGTGATCCACCCGCCTCGGCCTCCCAAAGTGCTGGGATTACAGGCTTGAGCCACCGCGCCCGGCCGATAACTACATTTTTAATAAGAGCTATGTGGGAAAATTATAAGGTATTATTAGAGGTTGCATAAACAGAAACAAAGATAGATAATATAGTATAAAAAGAACAATTAAATGTTCTGAATTTCTGAAATTTTGGAGCCTATTATCCAATTTATGAATACAATACATCTAGGAAAAAGAATGTTAGTTTTAATTTTAGAATTTATGTATGTATGTATGTATGTTTGTGCATTTCTTGTTTATATATTTAGGTTTTAGTTTTATGTGTTTGTCTGAATTTTGAGTTGGCCTTTGCTTTCCCAAGCAAATTAAAGCAAGCTTGTTTCAGATAAAAAACCCAAGAACAGCATACTCACTGTCTTTTAATTACTTTATGTGAAATGGCAGTAATCTTAATAATACATTTTTCTAATTCTCATGGTGATAAGAAATGTACATACTAGTTAATAGATAATGTCATCAATGCTCTTCTGTATTTCAAAACTGCTCTGTTATATATGATGGTAATTAGCCCCAAGGGATCCTTTAAATTTAGATTTAAATTAAATGAATTGGATTAATTTTTAAAAAATCAGTTCCTACTTGCACTGGTCATATTTTAAGTTCTTAACGGCTCCTTATGGCCAGTAGCTACTATGAACACTGCAGATATAGAATATTCTCATTATTGTAGAAATTCTATTGAACTGTACTCTGCTAAGACGTCATATTTTTATTTAAAAAAAAATCTATGATTAGCTAGGTGATTGCATGCATAGCCCCCATTTTTCCAGATTTTTAGAACTCTACAAAGACTTGCTGGGCAAACATATTTAAACTTAATATTGTCCACAGAATTTGAACAGGATTTGCCCACATGTAAGACATAGATAATTTTCAACAAAATTTTGATGAGATATCTAAGTTGATGTCAATGTATAGCACCAGCATGAGCTTCATATTATTACTGAATTATGATTCCAGGGCTGTTCTCTGTTCAGTCTCCTTCAGGAATAAAGAGTGACTAACACATAGATCCAACATCAGTCCTAACCCAAATAGAGTTAGTTTAACTGAGCTCACATCCACATGATCAACTAAAAAAACTAAAGCCCTTTGCCATATATTTGACCATGACAGGAGGACAATGAGAGAAATGAAAAAGGATATAAGACGTATGGCTCCTTAATTCGTCATCTCCCCAACTTTAGCATAGACACGTCCTTATATACAAAAAAAATTAAAAGTTCGGGAGAATTGACAGGCACTATCCTCAATTCAAAATGCACTTAAAATTATTTATTTTCCTGTATAGAAACAAACTCTATATGTATATCTCTAGGTAATTTATGTAAGCCTTCATATACTAAAGAATGTGAGTGTAGAGTAATATGACATGAAGCTTTGTTTAAATGTGTAATCTCTAAAGAGAGCACCTGGCATATGTGAACACGTTTAGTAAATGTTAGATAAATAAACGTATGAATTAAAGTAGTGGTTCTTATTTTAAAAGATAAAAGATGAAGAGCAGCAGAATTTGGTCATTCTTAATTCTCAGTCTGTGTAGGCACAGGAATACCCTATAATTGTTGACTTGGGAATTTTTGTCTTTTATTTTAATAAAACTGTTCAGAAAACAGTTTCAAAATTATTTCCTGAAACAACTAATTCTTTTCTGTTCAAAAATGTTATAAAATCCAAAGCGTCAATTACTAGTAAAAATTTTACAACCTGGTTGTAAACTTTATTTTCAGAAGAAATTACGACAAATACTAAGTGGGGCATGTAGCCAGTGCGTTAGTGAAAAAAATACAAAATCCTACATCTGTCAAACATGGATAGGTGTGATCAATAAAGAAAACCAAAATCAGAGAAGAAAATAATATATATGAACTGCACACAAGAATCATTTACACATGATATGTCAATTTTTGGATTCTGGTATATTAAACGGTGATGACCTCTAGTATACAAAACTGCCAATTCAGGTTGAGGTCATGAAAAATTTACGGCCTTTCTAAATAACCTCATCCAATAACCTCATTCTAATAACCTTCTTTTGTGAATGATATTTCTTCCTAAATTCAAAAATAAGCCTTAGGATTGTAAGTCCAAGACAAAAAATATGCTGAAATAAGCAAGATAAAGCCCTACTGAGACTTTAATTCCTGTGGGGAAAAGAGAAAGTTGATGTTGGATGTGAAACTCGAAAAAGAAGTATTATTTTTTTCTTTTTAAAAATAGATAAAGGACATTCATTGCCAAATAAAGAGATATATATTTTGCCTATTGTCCTTGGAAAGAATTAACTAGACCACTGTAGAAAACTTTAACATTTTTGACATATGCATGTGCAAGACACCACTTTATTGCCTATTGGAAGGCAATAAATAACACAGCACTTTTAGAGCTATAAATCTGGTACAGTTGCCCAGAAAATGCATACAGTGCCAGTAAGTACTAAAAATAGTCCAAAGAGATCTAGTTCTAAAACTGATTAAAAGGCATTTATTCTTTAGATCGAGGAATGCTGGTGGAAAGAACTAAAAATTTATTTTTGACTTTCACTACTACTTATCAATAACTAACCTACTTGATATCTAAATTTTTTTTTTCACTTTTCTCTTAATATCACTGATACATTTTTGGGCCACAGGAATGCAAGAACATAGATTCAAACGGATAACACTACAATAAAATAGCTATTTTAGAAAACATTAAGGAAATACTTTAATACACATTGAATATCCTCAATATAGATACAATAGGTATTATAATACACTCACTTTTATTCCACTAAAAATTTCATGGTTTGCTATAGGATGGCTAAAACTATTAGAGGGAATAGCAACTGTTGCTTATATATTCAATACTGTGGTGCCAGTAAGAGTCTATGCACTACTTCTAAAACATTTATTTCAGCATTCATTTGTAGCATTGTCAAGGGAAATACAATAAAAAATTGATTACAATCAAATGTCCCAAGCCATTAGTCACACATCTGCTGATAACCCTAATGTCACCAAATCCCTCGCTACTTGAAAGTCATATTAAGGAAAGGAGAGTGATGTGTAAGAAAACACCATCTCTCTTTGGAAGAAATAAGTTTACATTAAAATATTAATAATAGCATTGCTAATTTTGGTAAAGCCACATACAAGGTTTAAGATGTTCTATATGTATATTTTTTCCATTAGGACTTGGCAAAGCCTATTTTGCAGAACAATACTACTCATAACATGTGGTTCTTTTTTCTCTTTTTAATGTTAGTCCAAAGAATAGGAATTTCTGTCATTGATTTTTTTTCTCTATCTTGTCAGATTTCAAAATTAAGAACAGTCTTTGTTTTTCCCTTTTTACAAGAGAGTAGGCACTTAGGGAGTTTCTTGAAAATGATAGAATTTTTGTACTAAGTTCTGTTTTAATGTGTGCTTCCCTCAACATTGCTTTTTAAAAAAAATATATAATAAACTCTATTTCATGTTTTCTGGCCTTGTGTTCACCATCACTACTCTAGTTTCTCCATCTGAGTGAACAATCAAATGATTTTATTTTGTTACTTGAATATGTACTCAGACTGAAATGTCTTAAAGTGCTAATTTAAATTCACAATGTTTTGAACTAGAACAAAAGAAATTTAATTGAAGATATCAGGGTTGTTATATCCATGAGAACAGTGAAGCAAGTCCATTCTTCATGTCTCCATTTTGTTAGTCTAGACTTTATTTGATTTCGAAAAGTCAGCTTTTGACTTTCAGAAAGGAAGGAAAATCTTAAACATAGGACTTAATGTGAAGTATAGAAATTAAACACAAAACATAATCTGATTCATTCTGCAAACATCCTAGGCGGAACCAATCATTTTTTAACTAGCATATATAATAATTCAGAATTCTCCTTTTTACTTGTTTCATTTGCTTCTGCTCACATATGCACTTGCATTCTCTATCTCGTTCTTTGACTCTGTCTCTGTCTCTTCAGTTTCTAAAACATGCAATGGCTAAGCTTGCCTTATATCATAGCAAAACTCTTTAATATTATGCAAATGTTTAAGTACAAATTGGCCTTGACACTAAGATTTTAATGTTTTACCTTTTATTTGAAAATATTTCCTTTTAAAGACTGTATTTCAAGCATGTGATTTGAATCACTAAATGCTTTTAATTGGGAAGACATGCAATACAAATGAAATGCCACTCTTAACTGTTGCTAATCAGCTCTTTTTAGCAGCTGTTTCCTTGTGCTTAAGTTAGATGAGCTGCATTCATAACAAGAAAATAGTATATTCAACTACTGCATCCTAGTACTAGAAAAAACTTCAGATATCATCTAGCCTTCCTTCACCTCTTATGAATAGGACACTAAGACCCAGTAAGGTTAGGTGACTTGCCCGTGATCACACAGCTGGTTTATTGCAGAACCAGATTTGAAAGCCAAGTCTCCTAGTTTTTAGTTCAATGGATTTTCAACTGAAATATGGTTACTTCTCAAAAGGGAAGTCATTTTGTTGCTGGCAAGAACTCTGCACTCTGGAGAGCTCTCAGTATGAGAAACTCACCAGGTAATTACTGTCCAAAAGGAGCAAAAGCAAAACAAAAATTACATGTTTTCTGATTCCAGAATGTTGAACCACTGATAAAGACTTCTTCTCTGCTCCCTTCGAAATTACCACCCCTAAAAATGTAATGTTTATTGAAAAAAGAAACCAAAGAAATAGCATCTAAATTTGTAAGAGTACATAAACAATATTTTAACTTGCCAATTTAAAAATATGAATAAATATTGAGTGCTATTTTTCTATGTATAAATTGAATCAGATTCTCAAAACAAAATTCACCTTTACTATTCTTTAATAGGTGGTATAAAGTATTTTACAGTTCTTAGAAGATTTTCTTAAAAATTCTTTAAAATACGTTCTTTAAGAACATTCTAAGAAAAGTCCAAAAGCTTTCTAGGGTGCGGTATTCTTTATCTAAACCATTGTTTTAAAGAAGCAGGGTAATGATCTCATGGTAAATTTTAATGTAAATACATGATTAGGTTAAACTTAAAAAAATCAGTTATCAAAAATGAAAATATGATCTTTCACTAATAGATACTGCTATAAACCTCACTGATTACTTTTTAATATCAGGAAAATAAAACTAAAGTTGCTTCTGGTTCATTGTATGTCAGAGAAAACTTCAGGTAAAGGAAGTCAGTACATAATACAACTTTAAGAAGAGAAAACAGTGCTAAAAAATTTAATGTCATATGAAGGTGTTTTATCTTTTAAGTCTCAGGGCTCCTTGAGTGCTTCTATATCTGATTGGTTCTACCTTCTAAATTGCTAAAAGATCTCAACCAGTTTCTTTTGGATCTACTATCATCAAAGTCGAGAAATCTCCTTTTATCCAAAACAAGATTTCAGTTTCTATATCACATGAGAAGGCCATTTCTTCTGTGTGTCATGGCTTCTGACTACTGATTAAAGGATGTCATAATAAAGATGGCGGCAAATTTTGGGGAGAGAAGTTCGGTGAATGACAAATTTGTCCAGGGATCACATTCTTTTGAAAATGGGTAAGAATTTTAAGAACAGTTCATATATTTTGCTCTTTGATGCAAATAGAGTTTCAAATTGGCAATAATGAATCAGAGATGGTTCATTCTAATGAAGTCCTTGGTGAGTAATTGGAAGTCATTAATGCTATAGTGGGTGAATGACAGAACCTTGTGGTAGATTTTTTTTTTTTTTATTTTTGGTCACTAAGACATTGGCCACATATATGAATGAAAGTCCCAGATTTCTCAGTGACCTGGTTTTTGAGAAGTAGGATGTAACCCAAGTAGAATTAAACCTCCACAGGTGAGCTTGGGAAGCTGAAGGATAGCATGGGAGAGTCAGCAAAGTTGGATCTTTTTTCCCTTGAACATTTCAAGCAGACCAAAAACATTATTTTTCCCAGTGGAGGTGAAGGAATGGGAATCATAGATGTCTCTTTTTTCATAAATCTGAGTTTTAACTAAAATGCATATTCTTCTTTGTTGGAGGCAAGACTAGTAAAGGAATGGGGAGTATGGGATAGCTGTGATATGTATCTGGGATAAGGGATAATTAAAGTAAAGAGAGAAAAGTTTAGGACAGAAAATATGAGGCCATGCACAGAGAAGCTAGAGAAAACTTCAGGTAAGTCCATTTAGAAGGTCTATCCAGTTGGCCCTGACCCCATGGGATATATCTGGAGGGTATATGTTAAAGGGCCTTACCTCTGACTCACACTTTCCTGCTTTAATTTAGGGGAAAGCAGAACTCATTGCCATTTGTCCTAATAGTTTCTCATTCTGTATTAGAAAGAAGTACCATGTCTTCTGAGATGATTTCTGACTATTCATTATCTCTGACCCATCTTAAAACAACTCACTGATAGGAAAAATGTCAGCAGTGTTCTGTAAACATAACTACTGTTTATATATTTTGGGACTCTCTCCCTACTCAAATTTGCTAGAAGTATTTAATATTTCTAGTAAAAATACTATGCCCCATAGCAATGAAGCTAGGAGTGATTTAAGTTTTGTTTGGGATCAAGTTGAATTAAAAGAAACAATGATATTTTCATACTATTAGTAACTTTTTTCTTCAAGTGCAATAAATATAACACCCTTTAATCAGGGCACGAATACAACATAATCTCTAACCTCCATCCAGATATTAATAACACATATGAAATTACACCAAAATTAATTAAAATGATGTCTTGAAAGTCAGAACCAGAATTTTACGGTACAGCATTCAGCAACTATGTAAGTCATTTGAATAATTAAAATTTCCATTCATATATAATTAACTAATTCTTTACAGACACAGCAAGTGACAAGCTTACAGACACTGGTCCCAGTTTTGCTCAATGAAACAGACATTTTTAATGACTGATAGCAGTTTCGATAAAAATGATTATAAGTGTATGGTCAAAAATATTTTTTCATATGCCACAACACTGAAGAGATAAAAATTCTAGAATGAAAGACAGAGCAAGATGGCAGAATAGAAGGTTTCATTGATCATCCTCCCCCAACCCCAAACAAGGACACAAATTTAACATCTATCTACAAAGAAAAGACACCTTCATAGGAATGAAAACATCAGGTGAGCACTCATAGTACTTAGTTTTAACTTCATACGCCAAAAGAAGCTCTGAAGAGATAAAACAAAAAACAGTCTTGAATCACCCAAGGCACTTCTCACCGCACCACTGCAGTCGCCTCATGGTACAGAGAGCTTCTCTGGGCATTGGGGGAGGAATAATACAGAAATTGGGAGGCATTGAACTCGGTGCTGTTCTGTTAGAGCAGAAAGAAAAACCAGACCAAACACAGCTGACAACCACCCACGGAGGGAGCATTTAAACTATCTGGTGGGGAACCACTGATCCCAATGGTCCAAATCTGAATTTTCACAAACCTTGCCACAAAGGGCCAAAGTGTTCTAGGTCTCTAAGTAAACTTAAAAGGCAGTCTAGACCATAAGGACTACAACCCTTAGGCAAGGCCTAGGGCAGAACTGGGCATAGGACAGTGGACTGGGGTAGCATGCAATACTCAAACATCAGCTGGGGAAGTATCACCCTAACCCAAGGCTGCACGGTTTGTGGCTCCAAGAGAGACCCCTTCCTTCCACTTAGGGAAAGAAGAGGGAAGAGTGGGGAGGACTCTCCCTCATATCCTGGATACCAGCTCAGCCACAGCAGGATAAGGCACTGGATAGAGTCATGAGGCCCCCATTCTAGGCCCTAGCTCCCAGATGACATTTCTAGACAGTTGGCTTCAGGTACCAGTATGACAACAGGGGAGCAGAGCATCAAGTGGGCTTTTAGGGTCCTCAATTCCAGGATGTGACCCTTGGTTAGCATTTCTGGACCTGCACTGGAAAAGAGGGGAGCCCACTTCCCTGAAGAGTGAGACCCATACCAGATAGCAATCACCACAAACTGACTTAAGAGCCCTTGGCCTTTATGCAAATATCTACGGTAGTTTGGCAGGACTCCTTGTGGCCTTGGGTAGCAGTGGCTATGGGTGAGACTCCTCTGCCTTTGGAAAGTAGAGGGAAGAGAGGGAAGGACTGCATGTTGTGGCTTGAGTGTCAGCTCAGTTGCAGTACAATAGAACATCAGGTAGATCTCTAAGGTTTTTTGACTATAGTCCCTCACTTCCAGGTGGCACCTCTGCAAACAACCTGGGTCTGGTGAGACCTTGTCACCCTGAAACGAAGGGCAAAGACCTGACTGGCTTTGCCACTGGCTGATTGTAGAGCCCCACATCCTTGAATAAGCATTGAAAGTAGCCACAAAGTGGTTATACCAGGCTTTGGGTGAGACCTAGTGCTGAGCTGGCTTCAGGTCTGACCAGGTGCAGTCATATTGGTGAAAGCCACCAGGGTGCTTGTGTTGCCATACCCCCAATTTTAGGTGGCTCAGAACAGAGAGAGCAACTCTGAGAAAAAGTAAGGAAATAGAACAACAGTCTCTGCCTGGTAATATAGAGAATTCCCTTGGATATTGACCAAACCATCAAGGTGGTGCCTCTATGAATTTGCAAGAACCAGTGTTACTGGGCTTCAAGTGTACTCTAAAGCACATACAGTTTAGATCACAACACCAATGCCCTTTCAAATACCCAGAAAACATTCCCAAGAAGGATGGGTACAAATACCAGACACCAAAGAATATAATAAATACCTAATTCTTCAATGTCTAAATACTGAAGAACATCTACTAGCACCAACACCATCCAGAAAATCATGATCACACCAAATGAACTAAATAAGTCACCCAGGACAAACCCTAGAGAAACAGAGATATGTAACCTTTTGAACAGAATTTAAAATAGCTGTGTTGAAGAAACTCAAAGAAATTCAAGATAATGTAGAGAAGGAATTCAAAATTCTATCAGATAAATTTAACAAAGAGATGGAAATAACTAAAAAGAATGAAGCAGAAATTCTGAAGTTACATAATGCAATAGATATACTGAAGAATGTGTCAGAGTCTTTAAATGGCAGAATTAATTAGCTAATTAGCAGAAGAAAAAGTGAGCTTGAAGACAGGGTATTTGAAAATACAAAGAGGAGACAAAAGAACAAAGAATAAAAAACCGTGAAGAATGCCCACAGGATCTAAGAAATATTAGTAGTCTCAAAAGGGCAAATCTAAGAGTGACCTTAAAGAAGAGGAAGAGAAAGAGATAGGGGTAGAAAGTTTTTCAAAGGAATAATAACAGGGAAGTTCCCAAAGCTAGAAAAATATATCAATATCCAAGTAAAAGGATGTTATAGAACACCAAGTAGATTTAATGCAAAGAAGACTACCTCAGGTAATTAATAATTAAACTCCTATAGGTCAATGATATAGAAAATATTAGTAGTCTCAAAAGGGCAAATCTAAGAGTGGCCTTAAAGAAGAGGAAGAGAAAGAGATAGGGGTAGAAAGTTTTTCAAAGGAATAATAACAGGGAAGTTTCCAAAGCTAGAAAAATATATCAATATCCAAGTAAAAGGATGTTATAGAACACCAAGTAGATTTAATGCAAAGAAGACTACCTCAGGTAATTAATAATTAAACTCCTATAGGTCAATGATATAGAAAGGACCCTAAAGGCACTAAGGGAAAATACACACACACACACACACACACGCACGCACACTGGAGCTCCAATATGTTTCTGGTAGCAGACTTCTCAGTGTAAACCTTAAAATCAGAAGAAAGTGGCATGACATATTTAAAGTGCTAAAGAAAAATAACCTTTTACCCTAAAATAGTATATCTGGTGAAAATATCTTTCAAACATGAAAGAGAAATAAAGTCTTGTCCAGACAAACAAAAGCTGAGAGATTTCATCAACACGAGATCTGCTTTATAAGAAATGCTAAAGGGAGTAATTCAAAAAGAAAGAAAAGGACATTAATGAGCAACAAGTAATCACCTGGAGGTACAAATCTCACAATGGAATACCTGGTAATAGCAGGTACACAGAAAAAATGGAATATCATAACACTGTAACTGTAAAGTGTAAACTACTCTTATCCTAAGAAGAAAGAATAAACAATGAACCAATCAAAAGTAATAACTACAACCACTTTTCAAGACATAGTCAGAAACAACAAAAAGTTAAAAAGCTCAGGGATGAAGTTAAGGTGTAGAATTTTTATTTGTTTTCTTTTCGATTGTTGGTTTATTTAGGCAAACAATGTTAAACTGTTATCAGCTTAAACTACTGGGTTATAAGATGGTATTTATAAATTTCAAGATAACCTCAAACCAAAAAACATACAATGAAAACACACACACAAAAAATAAAAAGCAAGAAATTAAAACATATTACCAGAGAAAATCTCCTTCACTAGAGGAAAACAGAAGTACAGAAAGAAGGAAGAGAAGACCACAAAACAACCAGAAAACAAATAATGAAATGGCAAGACTAAATTGTTATTTACCAATATTACTGAATGTAAATGAACGAAAATCTCTAATCAAAAGACAAATATTGGCTAAATGGATGAAAAAACAAGAACCAGTGATCTGTTGCATACAAGAAACACTTTTCACTTATAAAGTCACACATCGACTGAAAATCTAAAAAACATAAAAAGATATTCCATGCCAATGGAAAACAAAAAAGAGCAGGAGTAGCTATACTTATATCAAACAGAGTAAATTTCAAGACAAAAGCAATTAAGAAGAGACAAGGAAATTCAGTATATAATGATAAAGGTGTCAATTCAGTCAGAGGATGTAAGAATTTTAAATATACATGTACCCAACACTGGTTAGAGATTGGGCCCAGTAAAATAATTGCTAGACACTTAAATCACCCACTTTTAGCATTGGACAGATATTCCCAACCGAAAATAAACAAAGAAACATCAGACTTAATCTGCACTATACACCACATGAATCTAATAAATATTTACAGAACATTTCATCAAACAGCTGCAGAATGCACATTCTTTTCCTCAGCACATGGATCATTCTCAAGAATAGACCATATGTTAGGTCTCAAAGCAAGTCATAAAACGTGCAAACAACTGCAATAACATCAAGCACCATTGCTAAGCACAATGGAATACAATAAAGAGAGGAATTTTGGAAACTATACAAATACATGGAAAAAATAATATGTTGCTGAATGATCAGTGGGTCAATAAAGAAATTAAGAGGTAAATTGAAAAGTTTCATAAAACAAATAGTAAAGAATATGCAGCATATCAAAACCTATGGGATAAGGTAAAAGCAGTGCCAAGAGGGAAGGTTATGGCTATTAGTGCCTACACCCCAAAAGAGGAAAATATTCAAATAAACAATCTAAAAATTCATCTAAAATAAGTAGAAAAGCAAGAGCAAGCCAAACCCAAAATTAGTAGATGAAAATAAATAATAAAGATTAGAGCAGAATAAAATGAAATTGAAATGAAGAAAACAGTAAAAAAAATTAAAGAAACAAAAAGTTGCTTTTTTAAAAAGTTAAACAAAATTGACAAACTGTTAGCCAGACAAACTAAGAAGAAAGAAGATACAAGTAAATAAAATCAGAAATAAAATAATCAGACATTACAGCTGACACTGCAGAAATTCAAAGGTTCATTAGTGACTACTATGAGCAACTCTATGCCAGTAAATTGGAAAATCTAGACAAAAATAGATAAACTCCTACACACATAGAACCAACCAAGATTTTACCGGGAATAAATTCAAAACATGCACAGGCCAATAACTAGTAATGAGATCAAAGCTGTAATAAAAAAGTCTCCCACTAAAGAAAAGCCTGGGACCTCATGGCTTTACTGCTAAATACTACCAAACATTCAAACAAGAACTAATCCAATCCAACTCAAACTTGTGCAAAAAACAGAAGAGGGAATATTTCCAGACTCATTCTATGAGACCAACATTACCCAAATACAAAAACCAGACTAAGATACATCATAAAAAGAAAACTGGGTCGTGGTAGGGCCAAGATGAGTGGTGGTGGGGCCACGATAGCTTATTAGATGTGTGATTGGCAGCTCCCACCAAGAAGAACAAAAATGGCAAGTGAATCCTGTACCATCAACTAAGGTATCTAGGCTCTCACATTGGGACTGACTAGGTGGTTGGTGTGACCCATGGAGAGAGAAAAAGCAGAGTGGAGTAATTACTCCCCTGCTAGTTGCACTACCCTCAGCCAAGGGAGGGGGTGAGTTATTGTGCTACCCTTCTCTGGAAATCATGCTTTTTCAACCAATCTGTGCAACCCAGGGATCAGGAAATCATGCTTTTTCAACCAATCTGTGCAACCCAGGGATCAAGAGATCCCTTTGTGAGTCTATGCCCCCAGGGCTTGGGTCTCAAGCATAGAACTGTGCAGGATCTCAGCAACTGTTTGGGTTGCAGCCAGTGGCAGCAAGCTGGAGACTGCCTAAGATGACCAAGTTCCTGGAGGGAGGTGCGGCAGCCATCACTGTAGTTCTAAACTGTCACTTCCTGCTGCTGAGGCCAAAGAGACTGGAAAGTTTGGACCAGGAGAAATTCTCCACAGTGTAGCACAGCAACTGTGACAGACTGTGGCCAGATTGCTTCTTTAGGTGGGACCTGGATCTATCCCTCCTCACTGGGCAAGGACTCCCTGTAGGAATATGAGCAACTCTATCAGGGATTTACAGACAGAACTCTAATCTCCCTGGGGCAGACAGAATCTGAAATGATAAAGGGGATATCACTATTTACCCCAGAAAAACACAAACAAGCATCAGAGAATACTATAAACACCTCTATGCAAATAAACTAGAAAATCTAGAAGAAATTAATAAATTTCTGGAAACATACACTCTCCCAAAACTGAACCAGGAAGAAACTGAATCCCTGAAGAGAACAATAATGAGTTCTGAAACTGAGGAAATAATAAATAGCCTACCAAAAAATCAAAGCCCAGGACCAGAAGGATTTACAGCTGAATTCTACCAGAGGTACAAAGGAGAGCTGGTACCATTTCTTCTGAAACTATTCCAAACAACTGAAAAGGAGGGACTCCTCCCTAATTCATTTTATGAGGCCAGCATCATTCTGATACAAAAACCTTACAGAGATACAACAATAACAACAAAAAACCACTTCGGGCCAATATCCTTGATGAACATCAATACAAAAATCCTCAATAAAATACACGCAAAGTGAATCCAGCAGCAAATCAAAAGGCTTATTGACCACAATCAAGTCAGCTTCATCCCTGAGATGCAAGGCTGGTTCAACATATACAAATAAATTAACATAATTCATCACATAAACAGAACTAAAGACAAAATGCACATGCTTATCCAAACAGACACAGAAAAGGCCTTCAATAAAATTGAACAACCCTTCATGTTGAAAACTCTCAATAAACTAGCTATTGAAGAAACATATCTCAAAATAATAAGAGATATTTATGACAAATCCATAGTCAATAATATATTAAATGAGCAAAAGCTGGAATTACCCCCTTGAAAACTGGCACAAGACAAGGATGATCTCCTCTCACCACTCCTGTTGAACATAGAATTGGAAGGTATGGGCAGGACAATCAGGCAAGAGAAAAAAATAAAGCAGATTCAAATATGAAGAGAGGAAGTAAAATTGTCTTTGTTTGCAGATGGCATGATCCTATATCTAGAAAACCCTTGTCTCAGTCCAAAAGCTTCTTAAGCTGATAAGCAACTTTAGCAAAGTCTCAGTATACAAAAATCAGTGTGGAAAAATCACAAGCATCCCTAAACACCAATAGCAGACAAGAAGAGAGCCAAATAATGAATGGACTCCCATTCAAAATTGCTATAAGGGGAATAAAATACCTAGGAATTCAGCTAACAATTGAAGCGAATGACCTCTTCAAGAAGAACTACAAATGACTGCTCAAGGAAGTCAAAGAAGACATAAAGAAATGGAAAAATATACCATGCTCATGGACAGGAAGAATTAATATTGTCAAAATGTACATTCTGCCCAAAGTAATTTATAGATTCAATGATATTTCCATTAAACTACAATTGACATTCCTTACAGTATTAGAAAAAACTATTTTAAAATTCATACAGAATAAAAAAGGAGACTGTATAACCAAGATAATCCTGAATCTATAAGGAACTTAAATTTACAAGAAAAAAAGAAACAACCCAATTAAAATGTGGGCAAAGGACATGAACAGACACTTCTCAAAAGAATACATTCATGCAACCAATGAACATATGAAAAAAAGTTCAAGATCATTGATCACTAGAGAAATGCAAATCAAAATCACAATGAGAAACCATCTCAGGACAGTCAAAATGGCGATTATTAAAATGTCCACATAATACAGATTCTGGAGAGGCTGTGGAGAAATAGAAATGCTTTTATATTGTTGGTGTAAACTGTGAGATCGTCAAACCTCTTTTTCTTCATAATAATCACCCAGTCTTAGGTGTGTCTGTACTAGCAGTGTGAGAATGGACTAATATAGTTAATTGGTACAAGTAGAGTGGGGAGCTGCTGTAAAGATACCCCAAAATTTGGAAATGAATTTGCTACTAGGTAACAGGCAGCGACTGGAACAGTTTGGAGAAATCAGAAGAAAACAGGATTGTGTGGGAAAGTTTGGAAATTCCTAGAGACTTGCTGAATGGCTTTGATCAAAATACTGACTGTTAAATAGACAATGAAGTCCAGGCCGAGGTGATCTCAGATGGAAATGAGGAACTTGTTGGGAACTGGTGCAAAGGTGACTCTTGCTATGTTGTAGCAAAGAGACTGGTGGCATTTTGTCCCTGCTGTAGAAATTTGTGGAACTTTGTATTTGAGAGAGATGATTTAGGGCATCTGGCAGAAGAAATTTCTGAGCAGTAAAGCATTCGAGAAATGACTTGGGTACTGTTAAATGCATTCGGTGTTATGTATTCATCCAAATATGATTTGGAATTGGAACTTATGTTTAGAAGGAAAGCAGAGCATACAAGTTTGGGAAATTTGCACCCTGACAATGTGATCAAAAAGAAAAACCCATTTTCTGAGGAGAAATTCAAGCTGACTGCAAAAATTTGTATAGGCAACAAGGAGCCAAATGTTAATTGAGAAGGCAATGAAGAAAATGACTCCAGGACATGTGTCAGAAGTCTTCATGGAAGCCCTTTACATCACAAGCTAGAAATCCTAGGAGGAAAAAAAAATGGTTTTATGAGCTTAGACCAGGGACTTGCTGCTATGTGCAGTCTTAGGACTTGAAGTCCTACATCCCAGCCATGGTTAAAAGTAGCTAATGTAGAGCTCAGGCTGTTGTTTCAGAGCATGGAAGCCCCAGGCCTTGATGGTTTACATGTGGTATTGGGCATGTGGGTGCACAGAAGTCAAGAACTGAGGCTTGGGAACCTCCACCTAGGTTTCAGAGGATGTATGGAAATGACTGGATGTCTAGGCAGAAGTGTGCTACAAGGGCAAAGCCCTCATGGAGAACCTCTGCAAGGGCAGGGCAGAAGGAAAATGTGGGATGGGAGCTTCCATACAGAATCCCCACTGGGGCACTATCTAGTGGAGTTGTGGAAAGAGGGCCACGGTCCTCTAGACTCCAGAATGGTCGATCCATTAACAGCTTGTACCATGTGCCTGGAAAAGCCACAGACATTCAATGCCAGCCTGTGAAATCAGCCAGGAGAGGGGCTGTAAAGCCACAGGAGTGGAGCTGCCCAAAACCATGGGAACCTACCTCTTGCATCAGCGTGACCTAGATGTGAGATATGGTGTCAAAGCGGATCATTTTGGAACGCTAAGGTGTGACTGCCCTATTGTATTTCAGACTTTTACGGGGCCTGTAGCCCCTTTATTTTGACCAGTTTTCCCCATTTGGAATGGATGTATTTACCCAATGCCTGTACCCCCATTTTATCTAGGAAGTAATTAACTTGCTATTGATTTTATAGGCTCATAGGTGGAAAGATTTGCCTTGTCTCATATGAGACTTTGGACTTGGACATTTTATTTAATGTTGAAATAAATGAAGACTTCGGGGGACAGTTGGGAAGCTATGATTGGCTTTAAAATGTGAGGACATGAGTTTTGTGAGGGGCTGGGGCAGAATAAAATAGTTTAGTTGTGTCTCCACCCAAATTTTGAATTGCAGCTCCCATAATTCCTAAGTGTCATGGGAGGAAACTGGTGGGAGGTAACAATCGTGGAGGCACGTCTTTCCTTTGCTGTTCTTCTGATAGTGACAAAGTCTCATGAGATCTGATGGTTTTATAAAAGAGAGTTTCCCTGCACACACGCTCTCTCTTGCCAGCCTCCATGTAAGACCTGTCTTTCTTCTCCATTGCTTTGTGCCATGGTTGTGAGGCCTCCCCAGCCATGTGGAACTGTGAGTCAATTAACCCTATTTTGCTTTACAATTTACCCAGTCTCTGGTATGTCTATGTTAGCAGCATGAGAAGAGACTAATACAATCTAGAACCAGAAATATCATTTGACCCAGCAATCCCATTACTGGGTCTATACCCAAGGGAATATACATTATTCTACTATACAGCTACATGCACGTGTATGCTCACTGCAGCACTATTCACAATAGCAAAGATGTAGAATCAACCCATATGCCAATCAGTGATAGACTGGATAAAGAAAGTGTGGTACATATACATCATGGAATACTATACAGCCATAAAAAGGAATGAGATCATGGCCTTTGCAGTGACATGTGTGGAGCTGGAAGTCATTATCCTCAGCAAAGAAACACAGGAACAGAATATCAAACACCACATGTTCTCATTTATAAGTGGGATCTGAACAATGAGAATGCATGGACACAGGGAGGGAGACAGCATACCCTGGGGCCTGTTAGGAAAGGAGAGCATCAGCTAAATAGCTAATGCATGCTGGGTTTAATACCTAGGTGATGAGTTGATAGGTGCAGCAAATCACCATGGCACATGTTTACCTATGTAATAAACTGCACATCCTGCACATGTACTCTAAAATTTAAAAATAATAATAAAAAGAGAAAACTACAGGCAAATATCTCTGACGACCTTTACTGTAAAAATCCTCAAAAAAATACCAGCAAACCAAATTCAACAATACATTAGAAAGATCACTCATCATAACCAAGTGGGATTTGTCCCTGGTAAACACGGATGGTTCAATGTATGCAAATCAATGTGAGACATCATCAACAGAAGGAAGGATAAAAACCATATGATCACTTCTATTAATGCTGAAAAAGCAGTTAATAAACTTCAATATCCCTTCATGACAAAAACCCTCAAAAAACTAGAGATAGAAGGGACATATCTAAACATAATTAAAGCCATATGTGAAAGACCCACATTTAGTATTATACTAAATGTGGAAAAATGGAAATCCTTTCCTCTAAGATCTGGAACATGACAAGGATGCCCATTGTTACCACCGTCATTTAACATAGTACTGGAAATCCTAGTTAGAGCAATCAGATAAGAGAAAGATATAAAGTTTATCCAAATTGGAAAGAAAGAATTCAAATTATCATTGTTTGCAGATAATATGATCTTATATTTGGAAAAAACTAAAGACTCCACAAGAAAACTATTAAAACTGATAAACAATTTCAGTAAACATGCAGGATACAAAACAAATATACAAAAATCAATACCATTTGTATATGTCAACGGTGACCAATGTGATAAATAATTTAAAAAGTATTTCCATTTATAATATAATAGCCACACAAAAATTTAAATACCTAGGAATTAACTAATCCAAAGAAGTAAAAAAATCTCAATAATGAAAACTATAAAACATTGATGAAAGCAATTGAAGAGGGCACCAAAAATTGGAAAAAAATATTCCATGCTCATAGATTAGAAAAATCAACATTGTTAAAATGTCAATACTACCCAAGCAATCTACAGGTACAGTGTAATCCCGATAAAAATTCCAGTGACATTCTTCACAGAAATAGAAAAAACAATCCTCAAATTTGTATAGAACCACAAAAATACCCCAGACTAGACAGAGCTATCCTGAGCAAAAAGAACAAAACTGAAGG
This sequence comes from Saimiri boliviensis, assembly GCF_048565385.1. Classification (NCBI taxonomy): domain Eukaryota; kingdom Metazoa; phylum Chordata; class Mammalia; order Primates; family Cebidae; genus Saimiri; species Saimiri boliviensis. The sequence continues at coordinate 77,207,364 of NC_133470.1, read as the reverse complement.
AATCACATTACCTGACTCCAAATTATACTACAGAGCTATAGTAACCAAAATAGCATGGTATTGGCATAAGAACAGACACATGTCCCAATGGAATAGAACAGATAACTCAGAAACAAATCATCACTACTACAGTGAACTCCTGTTTGACAAAGTTGCCAAAAACATACACTGAAGAAAATGCAATCTCTTCAATAAATGGTGCTGGGAAAACCTGATATCCACATGCAGATGAATAAAACTAGACCCCTATCTCCAGCCATATGGAAAAATAAAATCAAATTGAAGTAAACACTTAAATTTAAGATCTCAAGCTATTATACCATACAAGAAAACATTGGAAACAATCTCCAGGATATTGGTTTGGGCAAAGATTTCTTGAGCAATTCCCCACAATCACAGACAATCAAAGCAAAAATGACAAATGTGATCACATCAAGTTACAGCTTCTGCACAGCAAAGGATACAATCAACAACAAAGGGATGAGACAACCCACAAAATGGGAGAAAATACTGCAAACTACTCATCTGACAAAGGACTAATAATCAGAATCTATAAGGAGCTCAAACCACTCTAAAGAAAAAGAAATCTAACATTCTAATAAAAAAATGAGCAAAATATTTGAATAGGCATTTCTCAAAAGAAGATATACAAATGGCAAACAGGCATATGAAAAGATGTTTGACATCATTGATCATCAGAGAAATACAAATCAAAACCAAAACAAGATAACATCTCACCCCTATCGAAATGACTTTTATCCAGAAGACAGGTGATAACAAATGTTGGCGACAATGTGGAGAAAAGGGAATCCTTGTACAGTGTTTGTAGGAATGCAAATTGTTACAATCACTTGGAGAACAGATTGGAGGTTCCTCAAAAAACTAAAAATTGAGCTACCATGCAATCCAGCAATCCCACTGCTGGGCATATACACAAAAGAAAGGAGATAAGTATATCAAAGTGATATCTGCACTCCCATGTTTTTTGCAGCACTGTTCACAGTAGCCAAGATTTGGAAGCAACTGAAGTGTTTGTCAACAGATGAATAGGTAAAGAAAATCTGATTCATATACACAATGGAGTACTATTCAGAAAAGAGAATGAGATCCTGTTATTTGCAACAACATGGATGGATAGATCGTTATGTTAAGTGAAATAAGCCAGGCGCAGAAAGAAAAACCTCATGTTCTCACTTGTTTGTAGGAGCTAAAAATTTCAACAATTGAACTCATGAAGACAGAGCGTAGAATGTGGTTACCAGAGGCTTGGAAGGGTTGTTGGTAGGCAGGGAAGGTGGGGATGATTAATGGGTATCAAAAAAGAAAGAATGAATAAGATCTAGTGTGTGCTAACACAACACAGTGGCTACAGTCAATAATAATTTTACATGTAAAAATATCTAAAAGTATAATTGGATTGTTTGTAACACAAAGGATAAATGCTTGAGGGAATGGATGCCCGATTTACCACAATGTGATTATGATGGATGGCATGTCTGTATCAAAGTATCTCATGTACCCTATGAATATATAGACCTACTATGTACTAACAAAAATTAAAAAGAAAAAGTAAAAAATATTTAAAATTTACAAAATAAAATTCAAGAGCTCAGTACAATTTTTCATAAATAAATCTATAACTAAAAATATTAGCTTAAAAATGCTTATTAGTCCTATCATACACCAATATCAAATTCGTGTCTCATTCATATATTGAATCTTGAATTTGTTTTTCATTTGCCTAATTCTAGATGTCAATTTTTATCCTTTCTTATCCATTAACAACTAGGAAATAGTTTTTCTCAAAGATTATAATTTTAACACTGCTAATAATTCTTACATAACTATGAAATCAAATTAGAAAAATAATGATTTTACTATTCAAAATAATAAAACCTCCTTTACTAGCTAAGGTTGAATAATTTATAATACATATTCTAATATATTCATATGTATCAATTTTCTTATTCCAATTTTTTATTCTAAGATTTGAAATTAGGTTGGCAAAACATTCATATTTGATTAACATAAATATTCTAGTTATGAAGTGGGCTCATTACATAAGATTTTGCTAATGCTAATAACTGTGTTTTCTGTATACATATAAAACAAATTTAATATTGAGAAACTTTTGTGCAATTAGTGAAATGCACATCTGACCTAAAATTAGAAGAAAACCACCTCAGGCTACTCTGTTTATATCATTTAGCATTGTGTTCCCCTTCCGTTACACAAATAAGAAAGTAATTTCTACATTTATAATCAATTATAACATATTGCATATTTTTAAAAAGCAATATTACTTCATAAAATATCTTTTGATCAAATGAGTTGGTATATGTGCTAATGCTATTCCACCTTTGACCACTAAAGTATGAGTTGCTCAAACAGTATTCATTGTTTTAACATTTCTGATTTATTTTCTTATCTGAAAATGCTCATCATTTGAAGGTTTTGAAGGTTTTCAAAACAGTTGGACTCCTTTTAGGAGTTAATAAAATCTTTCTATAAAATATAAGATCCTCTTTTAGGAATATGTGTAAGGATGTGCTACAGCAATGGTTTTCTACTGGAGAAATTCCTGGGCCCCTACCCCAACCCCAGAAAACCATCTGTCAAACTCTGGAGACATTTTTTCTCATCACAATTAGGCAAGAGTGTGCTACTAATATCTATTTGGAAAAGGCCAGAGATGCTGCTAAACTTCTTACAGTGCACAAGACAGCTCCCTCACCACTCCACAAGGAAGAATTATCCAGACTCAAATGTCAATAATGCAAAGGTTGAGAAGCCCTAGGCCAACATAATGAGAAATTGCAATCATAGAAGAAAAATACTAAATTGTACCTCAATACAAATTTTGCTCTGAAATCAACATAACTGGAATTATAAATGTAGGGTCCCATAAATAATCAGAGAAGACTCTGAGAAAATATAAATGTATAGAAACTAATAACACTGCATTATAATCATTTGTGCAAACATCATTTTTTTAGAGCATTAAGCTGACTATAACAAAACATAGTTTTGTTTAGACCTTCTTATTTTGTGGATAATTAAAAAACCCTCAAGTCATCAACAAATATCTAATTTTGGGCTGGGCATGGTGGCTCACACCTGTAATCCCAGCACTTTGGGAGGCCGAGATGGGCAGATCACCTGAGGTCAGGAGTTCGAGACCAGCCTGGTCAACATGGTGAAACCCTGTCTCTACTAAAAATACAAAAAATTACTCGGGCACGGTAGCAGGTGGGTGCCTGTAATTCTAGCTACTTGGGAGGCTGAGGCAGGAGAATTGCTTGAACCCGGGAGGTGGAGGATGCAGTGAGCTGAGATTTTGCCATTGCACTCCAGCCCAGGTGGCAAGAGCAAAAACTCTGCCTCAAAACAAAACAAAACAAAACACCCTAATTTTATGAAAATATAAGTGGATTAAATACATCCAGTATGAGAAGTTTTGTTTTGCTTTTTTTTTTTTTTTTTTTTTTTCTCACTATCATAGAAAAACATGAAAAGCAAAGCTTTTGACTTAGGTTATTTGTATGCCAAGACAGAATAGCAGCAAACCAGTTTCTATTTGTTACCAATGGAAGTACTGCCTGAAAGCTGCAAGATTCATACAATAGCTTGAAAGTAAAGGTGATAAAAATGAATGCATATGTGAAATATAATACTTGAGTTTATGTGAATCCAATTAATCTAATGATCAGACCACCTGACTATAGAACTGGAGAAATCTTGGTTTCCTCAGCTGACCTGTGGATTTCAATGAAAATTTTAAAATCAAATTTTGATTTAGGTTCTAAGACAAGTTCTTATTCAATCAGAGCTAAAACCGTAGGTAACAAAGAACTGAGGATACCCCATTTAGGCTGATGTGATTATTACACATCGCATGCCTGCATCAAAACATATCATATACCCCACAAATACATAAACCTACTATGTACTCATAAAAATTAAAAATGAAAAAAGAACAGAAAATATGGAAAATAATATGTATCAATAGAAGACATTAGTCTGTTTTTTTGATATAAATAAATGTGTACAACTTTTTATTTTATGTTTACATTAAATCTAATACTGGTCATTAGTTCTTAAATGAAAGCGGTAAATGTATTTGATCTGTGACAGTATTATATGAAAAACTACAGTGGCTTAAATATCTAGGTTTTACAGCTACTTTTAATAATATTCTAATGTAATTTTTATCATTTCATGCATTATTTAGTGATTTACTGGTGTACAGTTAGTAAACATAGGTTTATGACAAAATATTGATAATTTTCCACAGCTCCCTACATATCTTAATTAATTAGCATCACTTTGAGCAATAATATATAATTCAATCTTTAGTGCAGAAAGAAAACAATAGTATGGAAGTGGAATTATCATTACTTTGTAATCTACCAGAAGGCTGATCATCATCATTTGCCTATTATAACATTGCCTCTCCCTTATTCTCCTAAGTTAGCTGTCACAAATATCAAAAGATGTGAGAGTTCTTGACAGTTAAGGGTTATAGAATAAATGCTTCAACAGTATACAGGTAGCACACGGAGTTTTTAGTTTAAATCATTTTAATTGAGAATATCTAGGTTTTTGTCTCCTTTTTATGATCTACTTTGAATAAAGTTTACCAGTTGGTAAGGACATAAATCAGCATACCTGTTTTCAATCCATGAGCAGCTACATTTCTTAATTTGAAAATAAAAAAGAACAAAGTATATGTCTAATTGTAATAAAAAAAATGCTATATTTGGAAAGTCACATCTTGATAAAATTTTAAGATAACCTTCTCAAAATTGAGTTTCAAACTATAATGCCCACAAAAACATTTTGCAGCATTGGTAAGTTACTATGATAAAAGGATGATAATTGAGGAATATGGAAGAAAACATTTTAAAAATACATTTTATCTTGTCTAAAAATTAATGTAAAGTTCTTATATATCAGAGCCAGTATAATATTTATACTTTCTCTCTGGGAATCAAAGCAGAAGTTAAAATTGTTGGTATCCACAGCCTCTATAGTTATCACAGCATCAGTAAGAAGCTAATAGTTGTAAGAGAATGGTTTAAAGACATGCATGCAAGGATACCAAGAAAATCTTCAAAAGGAATGGAGCTATAGTCAAATAAATTGTTAAAAGAGGAATCTCTTATCAATGATGCCTATTACACTGAGGTTTGTGAGACCTATAAAATCCAATTTGAAACTCTCTTAAAAATCCCTATTATGCTAAATAGACACACCTGTTTGTTTTGACCTACCCTCTTAGAAGAGGGAAGATGCTGCTCCTTTTAAGATACTCTAAACGTAATAGAAACCAAGAAGAAGGGTGTTAAAACACTGATCTAAACTAAAGAGTGGAGTTTACTAAGAACAGAACATCTAAATAGAGATTTGAGCTTGTCTAATCCTATGAATAATTCTGGACTATAAAAATATTTTCTGAGAATCTTGAAATGCATTTACTAAAGTAGATAATTTCAGACAATAAACAAAAAAATAAAATAGATAATTTCTAGGAAGTATTTTAAAAGTATTTTGAAGAAAAATGAAATGTGGTGGGAGGCATATTATTCATGAAATTTGACTATTAACTGCTGAATAATGAAATACTGGCTACGATTTCAAATAAATTAGCTATACATATTATGCTAAATTACTTTGAAGAACATAATAGCATATACAAACAATTCTGGATATTAAAGCAGTGCTCATGTGATGGATTTTGAAGTTATGTTTTAATTTTCAAACACTAATTTAATAAAATCAGAATATCTAAAAATATCACAACACTGGGATATATATATTGAAATATAGTGAGCATCTTCAATGATAGGAGACTGGTAAACATTTGGTAAATACAGATTTTTAGCTTCTGAAAAACATATTTTTCTCTCATAAAAATCAAATTTCTACCAAAAAAAGTCCAGGTCAGATGGGTTCACAGCCGAATTTTACCAGATATACAAAGAGAAGTTGGTACCACTCCTTCTGAAACTATTCCAGATAACACAAAAAGAGGGAATCCTTCTCAAATCATTTCATGAGACCAACATCATCCTGATACCAAAACCCAGCAGAGACTCAAAACAAAAAGAAAACTTAAGGGGAATATCCATGATGAACATTGATGCAAAAATCTTCAATAAAATACTGACAAAGTGATTGCAATAGCACATCAAAAAGTTTATCCATCATGATCAAGTAGACTTCATCCCAGGGATGCTACTGGTTCAACATGTGTAGTCTATAAATGTAATCCACCACATAAACAGAACCAAAGACAAAAATCACATGATTATCTCAATAGATGCAGAGAAGGCCTTCAACAAAATTCAACAGCCCTTTATGCTAAAACCTCTCAATAAACCAGGTATCAGGAGAACTTATTTCAACACAATAAAAGCTATTTACGACAAACTCACAGCCAATATCACATTGAATGGGCAAAAACTGGAAGCATTCCTTTTGAAAGCTGGCACTAAACAAGGATGCCTTCTCTCACCACTCCTATTCAATATAGTATTGGAAGTTCTAGCCAGAGCAATCAGGCAAGAAAAAGATATAAAGCGTATTCAATTAGGAAAAGAGGAACTCAAATTGTCTGTATTTGCAGATGATGTGATTGTATATTTAGAGGACCCCATTGTCTCAGCCCAAAATTTCCTGAAACTGATAAGCAAATTCAGCAAAGTCTCAGGATACAAAATCAACATGCAGAAATCACAAGCATTCCTACACACCAATAACAGACTAACAGAGAGCCAAATCAAGAGTGAACTCCCATTCACAATTACTACAAAGAGAATAAAATACCTAGGAATACAACTAACAAAGGATGTAAAGGAACTCTTCAAGGGGAACTACAAACCACTGCTCAATGAAATAAGAGAGGACACAAACAGATGGAAAAATATTCCATGCTTATGGTTAGGAAGAATCAATATTGTGAAAATGGCCATAATGCCCAAAGTAATTTACAGATCCAATGCTACCCCATCAAGCTACCAATGACCTTCTTCACAGAACTGGAAAAAAGAAAAAAAGAAAAAAAAACACCTTAAACTTCATATGGAACCAAAAGAGAGCCCACATAGCCAAGACAATCCTAAGCAAAAAGAACAGAGCTGGAGGCATCACACTACCTGATTTCAAACTATACTGCAAGGCTACAGTAATCAAAATGGCATGGTACTGGTACCAAAACAGAGATATAGACCAATGGAACAGAACAGAGGCCTCAGAGACAACACCACACAACTACAACCATCTGATCTTTAACAAACCTGACAAAAACAAGCAATGGGGAAAGGATTCCCTGTTTAATAAATGTTGCTGGGAAAACTGGCTAGCCATGTGCAGAAAACAGAAACTGGACCCGTTGTTGACACTTTACACTAAAATTAACTCCAGATGGATTAAAGACTTAAATATAAGACTTAACACCATAACACCCTTAGAAGAAAACCTAGGCAAAACCATTCAGGACTTGGCATAGGCAAGGAATTCATAACTGAAACACCAAAAGCATTGGCAACAAAAGCCAAAATAATCAAATGGGATCTAAGTAAACTCCAGAGCTTCTGTACAGCAAAAGAAACAATCACTAGAGTGAACTGGCAACCAACAGAATGGGGAAAAATTTTTGCAATGGCAATCATTAAAAAATCAAGAGGCAACAGATGCTGGAGAGGATGTGGAAAAATAGGAACACTTTTACACTATTGGTGGGAGTGTAAATTAGTTCAACCATTGTGGAAGACAGTGTGGCAATTCCTCAAGGATCAGAAATAGAAATTCCATTTGACCCAGCAATCCCATACTGGGTATACACCCAAAGGATTATAAATCATTCTATTATAAAAACCCATGCACACGTATATTCATTGCGGCACTTTTTACATTAGCAAAGACCTGGAACCAACCCAAATGCCTGGACAAGGAAAATGTGGCACATATACACCATGGAATACTCTGCAGCCATAAAAAATGACGAGCTTGTGTCCTTTGTAGGGACATGGATGAATCTGGAAACGATCATTTTCAGGAAACTGACACAAGAACAGAAAATCAAACGCTGCATGTTCTCATTCATAGGTAGATGTTTAACAATAAGAACACATGGACACAGGGAGGGGAGCATCAGACACTGGGGTCTGTTGTGGGAGGCTAGGGGAGGGACAGTGGGGGTTGGGAGATTGGGGAGAGACAACATGGGGAGAAATGCCAGATATAGGTGACGGTGGGATGGAGACAGCAAACCACCTTGCCATGTATGCACCTATACAAATATCTTGCATGATCAGCATGTGTATCCCAGAACCTAAAGTACAAAAAAAAATATGTATATATTCTTTTCAAAAAAAGAAAAAAAAAATTCCAGTTTCTGATTTAGCAAACTGCCAAGTGGTGATAGAAAAATAATTAATATAAAAATAACTCATGGACACAAAGAAGAGAACAAGAAATAATGGGCCTACTTTAAGGTTGAGGCTGAGAGGAAGGAAAGGAGCAGAAAAAAATATCTATTGGGTACTTACTTGTCTTAGTACCTGGGTGATGAAATAATCTGTACAACAAACCCCCATGACAGGAGTTTACCTATATAACAAATCCGCATATGTACCCCTGAACCTAAAGTAAAAATTAAAAGATAACTAAAAAAAAACCTAAAAAATAAATAAATAGTAAAATTAAGGAACCTAAAAATAAATAAGTAATTTGCATTTTCAACATCATTACTCTAAAATCGAATGTGGACTAGTAAAATATTAGATTATTACATTAACTGAACTCTATGCCATGTCTTGTATTTAACTTGATTTTTATGGTCAGCAGAATGATTTAGATTTATAATAATTTCTATTAAATCTATTAACTAGATACTAAAATTTATTTCAATTATTTTTATTAGGGACTATGCTAAAATATTCAAGCTATCGTTAGGAGTTAAAGGCAAGTTTTAAAATAAACATACTTGGAATGTGTTTAGTAATTCATAAAATTCCTTCTTTTCATAAATAATGTCATGTGAAGAAATCAGTAATCATTATATGGATAGTTGAAAGTGTAAAGTAGAGGTCTGCATCATATCTGGTTCAATAAGTCAATGCATGTAGAAATTGTTTTTGACCAAACTTAAACTTAGCTTTAGAAAAGTGATTACTCGTGCTAGAATACAATACAGGCATTTAAGTCACCACCAAATGATACATGCTGCATACAAAATATATAATATCCCAAACCCGGAGTGAAAAATTTTAGGCAAATGAATGAAGAAATCCAAAACATATGACGCAAAAATAATTAAACTATTATGGGCGACAGCACATTTTTGCATTGTTGATGAATGGAGACAAACAGCAAAATACAAACTTGATCCCAAATCAATGATATCGATTATTTTCAAATCAGAAAAAATAAAAGAAAGTATAACAAAAACAATTAAATGATTATTGGTGACACCACGTTTTGTAATGTAGATGAACAAAGAAAAGCAACACTTGTTCCTGCATCAATGCTATAAATTATCTTCAAACCAGTACAATAGAAGACATTATAAGCAGTTCTAAATATTTATGAAGAATACCTCTATGGAGATAAAGTCATAAAGAATCTTTTGTAAGATTCTTCTCTTAGAAAAACCACTCAAAACGTTGGCTCTACAATCTAAGATCTCATTTTGGAAAGCTGCTCAAGTGGTTCTGTATCTTATCCTCTCTTCAGGCTATACTCAAATGGTCTGTAGACAAATGGCTATTTAGGGAAATATGTGTAGAAAAGGAGAAACTCGGTCACACATTTAGCTTCTGAAAACTTTACTTGTTTAGTAACTTGGCAAGACAAGTAATCCCTCCTACATTTTGTGGATCAGTGCATGGAAGCCAATGATATAGTCTTCATCTATTGGAATAATGTCAAAGGAAATAGAAGTCTTATGTCCAAAAGTAACAGAATTCTAAATGCAATTATGCCTGTTTTCCATGCCTGGCTTTTTTTTTCTGTGTATAATTTAACTTTAGAAAACACTACATTAGATGAACAATGCCAGCTCAGAAAAAAATTCACTCTATATAAGTTTGATGACAGCATTTCTGCTGTTAGACAATCCTTCAGAAGCTAGTCTTTTGCCAATAGAGCCAGGTCACCCTGAGAGTCATACTGCTAAAATAAAACAAGAGTGTAGTTCAAGTTTGTGCAAGTAATAGTTGACCCCATTGATGCTGTGCAGAAGATGGCAGCTCTCTAGTTCAAGGTAGACCAGATGTTGAGAAGAAGGATGTAAAATGGAAAAGAAGGAACTAGTGTAGAAATTTGGGGTTTTAAATATTGTGACTATATATTCTGGTTGTCCCTGTTTAATGTCAAAATTGTCTTAATTTGGAGGATAAATGATATGGCCATCCTAACATTATAGGCAAATAGATAACAAAAATTCAGATGAGGATAAAATCAAGGTAAAAAATGTACAATAAGGTTGGGCCTGGTGGTGATAGCCTGTAGTCTCAGCTTCTGGGGAGGCTGAGGCAGGGCAATTAGTTGAGCCAGGAGTTCAAGGCTGTAGAGTGTTAAGCTCGTGCCTATGAATAGCCACTGCACTGCAGCCTGGACAACACTGTGAGACTCTATATCTACAATAAACACACACACACACACACACACACACACACACACAAATACACAAAGTACACAAAGATAATTCAATCTTTAAGCTACAAATTGAATATGACCTGTACAGGTCGAACCATTTGTCCACTACCTCTGTGAAAAATCATTTGAGAAAGCAATACTTAATAATAAATACTGCCTAAGCAGTCATCAAAATAAATAGAATAAAGGTTCTTCTTAAGAAGCAACTACTGATAACTGCAACTAGGAAAGCAAATCCAGTTATTCATGAAATAGCAATTGCTAACCACATAGTAAAGCATAGAGTCATGCAGTCAGTTATTTGTGAGGAATCAACAAAACTCTCAACATCACACTGTAAATACAAAACAAAAAAGCTGTTGTCAGTGAAAAAGAAGTGTCAATAATTCCTTGTGGCAATACACCACAAATATGGATGAATAAACTATCACTAGCTCATTGAAACAATCACAAATTGAAGGAAACTCAACAGCAGCAACAGATTAAACAATTGTAAATGAACTGTGTAGCAAGGCATGGAGACACTTAAAAATAACTCTTGTGGTTACATAAGAACATAGTTTATGTTTACTTATAGCTGTATTTAATCTAATTAAGAACCTATTCCTTAAGATGAAAAAAATGCAAAAATAATTGCTTCACTAAATTCCATAGTTACCTGGTAATAACAGGAGGTTATTGGGTAAAATGCTATTTTTTTTACATTAATCAATACCTAAATGAGACCAGTCACTATTTTGTGGTATAAAATAGTAATGTAAAACATTATTTCAGAAAGAAGTCATTTTTTGTTTTGCCTCACACCTTTATAGTCTAGATTGTAGAACACCAGACACAGTTACAATGAGATTTCAATTTACAAAACATCCACAAAACAGTTGGAGAAAAATTTTAAATTACTTAAATTTCCGTTAGTATAATTATATTTGAGTAGACAAATATAACTTAAGAATTCTTGTCTATTAGATAAATAATTAAAATCCAATTTCTGAGAGCTAAAGAGATTATCAGTTTTATTAATCTGGTTATCTTACATGTAAACTAGTTTTGTGTGAGAGCTTTAGCTATATAAAAATGCTTTCATTTAGCAGTTAGGTATTTGATCTTAAACACATAGATACACAGACTATAATTAACCTCAAACTGCAGAGAAAATAGATTATAGAGAAATGTTTAGAATCCTAAAACTACAGATGAATAAATAGGCTATAAACAGCCTATAAAGAATCCAGTCAATGATTTTCCAATTTAGGGCCATATATCCATTCCCCAAGGAGGTCATTTTGACTTTTCCAGGCCCGTGAGTACTTCTAGTTAAAAAGGTGCATTCCTATACCATTACTATGGTTTCCAAAGGATTAAACATTGATAGCATGTCATTGCTAATTCAACTTGGAGATTTCTACATAGGGTTTGGAATCTAGGAAAATGATGCATTTGATGGGGTAATACAGCTATCTGTAACTGATTTCTTAGGAATAACTTTTCTCACAGCAAAATTAAAAGATTTAAATGCCTCCTGAAACACACAGAATCTGTTAAATACTTACTTTCTGCAAGGAAAAGCAGTATGAAGACCCTAAACTGAAAATAAAATAATCAGCATCATAATCTTATTATACTGTGTATTCAAACAATGTAAGTAGCCTTCCTTTTACATTTACTTATTTATTGAAGGTAGTTGAATGGGAATTAATTGAATATTCATTGGTTTGTAACTAAGCATGATCATATTCTCTGGCTTTTTGATACCTATATGCAATTTAATATTCATTCATTCAGTGACTTAAAGGACTCTGTTCAACTAAAAGTAATCTATAAAGTCTTATTAATTTATTTATAATCCATTAACTTGTTTCTCTAGAATTCATGCATCCAGACAGTAGAGACAACACTTTGAGAACAACACTTTGTTCTTCTGTTAACCATTTACTTCATTATTTTCATTACTGACAGCAAAGCTCTCCTTGTTCCACTGTCCTTAGGATGCAGGCTATTTATTCTGCTATATTTTCTTGGTCAAACTATTTTAAATGAATTATTCTAAACAAACTGTTGTCCTCAGAGGGTATCTTGGCTGTCTTATAAGCCAGAAAAAACATGCTAGCATCCAAGAAAGGCTTGTTATAGCAAATATTCTGCTTGAAAAAGGATATTCTAAAACCTATTTAATTTAGAATAATTAAAAATAAAAAAGTTCAAGTATGCTATTACATACCTGTTCTACAAAATCTGTTGAAAAAGTCATTATTGTCTTAGAGAAGGGATAGGAAAATAAATTCTCAGCTTGAAAAAAGAAAGACAAGAGAGGAAATCTTTTTTTTTTTTTAAAAAAAAGGGCATATGAATGAGATGTAAATAAAGCAATTCCAGACGGTAGAGGCAGTATATGAGAAAGTACTCATATTAGCAGTATCACTGTCATATGGAGGGCCAGGAGGAGGAGACGAAGACAAATGAAGAGGAGACATCCGATTCAAGACATAAGCCAAAGAGGGTAAATGGAAGACTTAAAAAAGAAAAAAGAAAAAAAAAAAAACTAAACTAAACTAGTTCCAGAAAAAAATGTGGAGCCAGTGGCATTGATCAAAAAAGAGATAAATGTCATATTTTTCTCTGTGTACATACATAAAATATGTACGGAAAACTAAGTTTAAGTCATAAAATAGGCATTTCAAGGAATATAAAGCATCAGCTCTTAGAACAAAATGTGAAAGACTATAATTAACCTCAGCCTACAGAGTAAAACCCATAACTATTGTTTACGGAACAGTTTTCCTCAAGGTACTCAGCAAACTTTATAGATTTTACTTATTTTATTAGCTTTTATAATATCCCTGCATGCTACATAAGGATAATTTAAATTTTCTCCATTATATAGGAGAGGAATTGGAGGCATAGATAACAAGTTTGAAAATTAAGATAATATAAAGACTTATGTAATTACCACAACTAGCACAATAATTATCATTGTCGTCAAAAGGTTTTATTTCCAGTCTCAAAATGATCGTGCAGATAAATGTTGGCAAAAAGTACTGCCGTAATTGCAGACCTAGTAACAAAATAAGATATCATAAGTTAATGAAGGTGCTTGGTGAAAATCTACTAAAAATAGATTTGAAATTTTAACTTCTCTGAGAAAATAAAACTTCAAATAATTTGATTTTCTAAATGGCAGCATGACCAATTTAAGATAAAAAGTTTTTTCAACATAATAAATATGGCCAGCTGCAGTGGCTCATGCCAGTAACCCCAGCATTTTGGGAGACCGAGGTGAGTAGATCACTGGAGGTCAGGAGTTTGAGACTAGCCTGGCCAAAATGTGAAACCTCATCTGTACTAAAAATACAACAACAAAAATTAGTCGAGCAGGGTGGCGGATGTCTGTAGTTCCAGCTACTCAGGAGGCTAAGGCAGGAGAATCACTTGAACCTAGGAGGAGGAGGTTGCAGTGAGCCACTGCACTCCAGCCTGGGTGACAGAGCAAGGTTCTCTCTCAAAAAAAAAAAAAAAAAAAAAAAAAAAAGAAAAGCAAGGAAAAACAATATAGAAGTATACACACACACACACACACACACACACACACACACACACATATAATAAATACGCTTTCCTCTTTACTATGATTAGAGCAAAAATATAATCCCAATAATGCCTATCATTAATCTCCTTGTGGACACTGACTGTTTTCCAAACACATTTTTTTTATCCCTCAAGACTTTGTACATTGGGCACTCATTAAATATGTGTTAAATATAGACTACTGGAATTAGACTGAGATATTAGTTAGCAGTCAGTTGTTGTTATATCTAGACAAAATGTAATAGAATGGCTTTAGAATTTCACTTCACTGCATTGAAGAAGCTTAAAATATTGAACTTCTGTATACAAAATAAGTAAAAGGATGAGAAATAGTCATGATAATACCCTACACAGAATCCAGATTGAGATCTCATAGACAAATATAAATTACGTCAGATACTCTAAAACTTCCGTTTATGATATTCAACTTTTAAATTGTTTGCTTTGTTTAATGAAAGGAAATTCACACTTACTTTGCAAAACAGGTCTTTGGAATATTTCCTATATGTGACTTTATGCTACTTTCCTCAGTTTACCAACAAGTATAGAGATACGTGCATGCAGGAATTAAAACATACTACTACTAAGTAATCTTCCAATGTATAAAGAATAAGCAGTAGTTTTCTTATAATTGCTCATCTAATATTACCTCTTCTATTTAAAAGGAAATAAAAAATAGGTGACTAGCTATATTTTTATAGTTTTCATTGCTAAAACATGTGTGTCCATATGCATTCTATCTTGATCTCATTAGTGCTCTAGTAATAGATATTTAACATTTTATGGAAAAAACACTTTATTACATATTTGTAGAATAAGATTGGTGAAGATGCAATTTGTGCAAACAAAAGACTAATGAATAAAGGACATTTCAAAGATAGTTAAAAAAATTAAGTTCTGCGTTATTTAATTAAATTAGACCCAATATTTTCTTTCCTCCAGTAACATCTACCTGCACTGGGAAACTGAAAGACACTTGAACAACAATCTACGAAAATTTAATTTGTGGTCAAAGCAATTTATTTGATCTATTATGCTACTGGATTATTTAATTATTCATTCTTCATTGGTGTTTGTGAAGATGGCTGTAAACTGATAAATACAAAGAGAGAATATTAATTTATTTAGTATTTGATTTTTAAGTGAGAATTAGTTTTCAGGTGCATTTTATAGTATTTGCTAAAGAACAATTCCACCAAAAACTGGTCCAAAGTCACATACCCTGGTAAAATCATGAAGATAGATACATTAATTTATAGATAAAACTCAAACTCAGAAAGTTTTCCGCAGAATGACCTTATTGCTTTTATCATCACTTCTCATACAAGATGTCATCACCTCTGATACAGAAACCTTACCAATCCATCATTTTTTTAAATCTAAGATTGAAAGATCATACTTTAGTTCACTAAGAGATAGTCTCCACAACAGTGTTGTTATATAATCAATATAAATCAGTGTACACAAAGAGAATAATTTATGTCAAGAAAACTACCCACATTGGAATATATATTATCTTAATTATTAAGTTTGATCAAAATTATGAAAACCAATTAGATCTGTGTAACACATCATGTTTTCATTAAATAATTCTATACCAATTAATTTTGTCTTGTATGTTTTTATTTTAGGGTTTAATCATTTCCTTTGGCAGGAATAAAATTAAAGTTCAAATTCATTTTTATTTAGATAGAGTGGACAATGAAATAACAGATTAAAACTCTGTACCTACTAACATAAAATTTAATGATGCTTCTTAAAGTTAGTTCATAATATTAAGAGGCATGATGTAAATCACTCCAATTTGGAAACACATTTGGTCTTCAGAGCCTCAATTTATAAATTCTAGAACTGAACTATTTAAGATGCCCAACTTATGTTCCATAAATGTTCATCCATACTGTGGAACTATTAATAACAGAAGTAATTAACAAAAGGCATTAGTGGATGATGAATGCTAACCAAGACTCTGATAATAGTAATGAAGTCAAAAGTTACTTAATTCTATTAGTGTCACACTTCCATATGTTAAAACCTGACAGCATTAATAAAGATTCATTATTAAGACAATGAGTTTTATGTTGTCATTTTTTTCCCCACTGGAAGTGTACTTTGATAATAACCCCAGCTTTTAGAAACCTCATAGTCATTAGCATTTGATTGTCATCTCTTTTGCTTCTTTACACTAGATCAAAAATATTAATATGCAAATTATAGAATTCAGAGAATATAAAATCAAGTAATATTAAAGCTGGAATGGGGAAATTTTAAGTGAAACTTCATTTTATATTTGAAAAAAATTGAAGAAATCATTATATTCAAACTCTTCTGAGCCTCTTGGAGGCAAATAAACTAGGTAAGTTTTCTAAAATTGTTATACTCATTGTTATAGTATAACAATGACGTTAATAAATCTTTACTTACTTCTCCTGACATTACACATCACTTTGAGCTATGGACACATAAGGTTAAAAAATATTATTTTCTTCAGAAAAACAAAGTTTGCTTGTTCTTTGTCTTCATAATATATTATTTGATGCCTCATTTCAGAAATTTAAATCAAGATTTCTAAATCTTGTGGTAGATGAGATCTTTTGCAATTTAGATTTTCTAATCCCAGATCTCAAAACAAATCTAATTCTAAACTTAGTTTCATAAATCCAGTCCAACTTTTATCAATGGGGAAGATTTTTACTTAAAATAGAATCAAAGGCCCAAACATCTTGGCTATGTTAAAAGACTACCCCAGATTAAATGATCTTTTGAGATTCATTGAAAAGACAAGGATGCCTTATGGGATGGGTAGAAACAAGTGAGGGGTTTGAGTATGATTACTAATCTGAGAAAAAGCTGATCATCTGTTCTGTTAACACAAACTGCCAACCTTTGAAACACTCTCAGGCCTGCCTTAAGGAAATCAATCAGCACCCTGTCACTGGGATAGTACAGAAACGTGACTGCTGATATACACCAGAGAAGATGGAAATTTGAAGCAGAAAATAAAAATATCTGTAACATCATTATATAAACTAATTTCCCCTGAGTTCCTACCATGAGGAAAGAAGGAAGTCCCTGTGGTTTATATACATATTCTGAGTCAGACTGGGTGCTTGAGGGATGTTTCTATTTGTGAAAATGTTGGCTTCCCTGTCAGAAAATACTTACAGTATTTTAAAAAGCTTTATAAATAACAGGCCATCTGAATTAAAAAATGAAAGTTAAAGAGATCCTGTGATTTCCTACTCCTGACCAACAGTTCTTTGAAATACTGCAATGTGTAGTATGATGTGTGTGAGTATGTAAATATCTATATGTATATAGGAAATTAGTATTGTAGTATGACTTTTCTTGAAAGAGAAGGCTTCAAATCTGGATTCCTTTTTAAGTGGTAACTATTAATAACATCAAGAACCCTTATAGATTATTTTTTTCTTTAGAGAGAAACATGTTCTATTAAAAAGTTGAAAATTAACCTCATCAAAGTCACAAATAAGTTTTATTTTTACCTTTTTTTTTTAACCAATCAGAATTACTTGGTAATCACTTTAATCACTTCATTCCCCTACTTTTTCCTTTTTTTTTTTTTTTTTTTGAGATGGAGTCTTGCACTGTTGCCTGGGCTGGAGTACAATGGCACAATCTCAGCTCACTGCAACCTCCACCTCCTGAATTCAAGTAATTCTCCTGCCTCGGCCTCCTGAATAGCTGGGATTACAGGTGCCCACCACCACACCTGGCTATTTTTTGTTGTTGTTGTATATTTAGTAGAGATGGGGTTTCACTATGTTGGCCAGGCTGGTCTCGAACTCCTGACTTCGTGATCTGCCTGCCTCAGCCTCCCTAAGTGCTGGGATTACAGCCGTGAACCACCACGCCCAGCCTTTTTTCTGTTTCACTCTTTTCCTTTTGTAACATGAACTTGCAGTGATCCTGCTCTTAGGGTTATCTAAACATCTACAAGCTATCTGTTAATTAGGAGTCAGGAACTGCACTCTGGTTCCTACCACTATCATTTACCAGTCATATGATGATAAGGATAATATATTATCACTCTGAAACTCATTTCCCAAATATTTAAAATGTGAAATAACACTTTCCCTGTTTGTTCCAAGGTATACTGAAACTCATAAAAAAGTAAGCTAAATCAATATATGTATATATTAGTTTTAGAAATATTCTAAGTCTTATGAAATTTCATACTATATACATTTCAAACATTTAATAAATCTCTTCTGCCAATGCCTTTAATTTCAGCTAATGAATATTAAATAGTCAATAGTAGGACCCCTTCATGTATAAATTGACCTATTTTTTTCTAGAATATTTCTCCCTTCTCTTTCATTGCTATTTGAACGTTTCATATACATTTTATATTAGCCTAGTTAGGATAAACTAACTGTGACTTTGCTATTCTTGTCTATTCAACAAAAGTAGAGCAAATTAATATTAATTAAATTTTCATCCTATTCTGCAGGACAAAGGGTCTTTTAAAAGAAATCATTATGGTTGGCCTACTTACTTCACATTGTAAAATTTACTAAAGTTTATGGATGAATCAAAACATGCTTTTTTTTTTCTCCCTCTCTCTTTTTTTTAAAAACTCTCATTTCCCATAGTAAATATGCCACTTTCATGACAGGACCTTTCTGCAAGTCAAAGTGCATTCAGTTAAAGTCACCCATGTCATGGCCCTCTGCATGCCTGGGGCTATGCTTTGTATTCCATTCTCATTACTTTTAACAAGCAGTCAAAACAGTATATTTGTCCACGGGGCCATACAAATGCCCCAGTACTTTCGGCACATCATATACTTACTTTAGGCGTATCACACATTCTAAAACAAAATTTAGAGCATTTCTATTTCTAAGACTCATCTAAGAACCTGTAGTGAGCCTTTTTGTCATGTGCTGACAATCTTTCAAAGAATGTCAAATGAAAAGCACATTTTAACAAAGCTAAAATTTTGCCAGCAGGCTTATTTGTTTTATTTGAATTAATTAAGCAGCTTTCAAGACAAATCAGAAATTTCTTGGAAGTTCATTAAGCTGCCCTAAGGGAGACACGACAAAATTTTTCCTTGAATAAAGCACTACATTTTAAAACAACACATTTGTCAAGATGGTTGAGTGAAAAGACCTGATTGCCAATATTCGATTTAAATTTGGTAAGGTCTTATTTTGGTTTTATGTATTAATTTTTATTTTCCAAATAAACTTTTTGTTTCAGCTGTGCTGTGCAATTATGATAGCCACTAACCACATGTGGCTACTAAAATTAAAATTGAATTAATTAAACATTTAGTACCTTAGAAGCGCTAGCTACTAAGTACTTTCAAGTACTCTATAGCCATGTGTGACTACTGGCTACTGTATTGTATCACAGATCATAAATCTACTGTCATTGCAGAAAATTCTGTCGTGGAGTGTTACTTTAGAGAGAGAGTATCCACTCTGCTACTTAATTTATTATTTCAAGTGATAAGCCTCACATTTCTATAAGTAGTCGAATGTTTTAAAGCATCTTCAAAGATCTTCTATGCAGGCATATCTACTCTATACTAAGTTCTTATTCTTTCCAATTCTGCCCCTGTGATAGTTACATTATCATCCTCATATTATGACTGAAGAAATTAAAGGTCAAAAAGATTAAGCTGAAAGTAGCCTATCTGGTAAGAGGTAAGCACAAAACTGTGATCCATATCTGTATGACTCCTGAATATTTTTCCATTTCATCAGATAAGACGTCATTGCAGGGAATTCATCCAAAGTGCTCGTTTAAAAATCATCTAAGTTTTAGTTTTTTGAGGACCCTCCAAACTGTTCTCCATAGTGGTTGTACTCATTTACATTCCCACCAACAATATACAAGGGTTCCCTTTTTTCCAAAGCCTTCTCTTTCTGTGTTCACTTCATATATTCAAACATACCTGCATTTCACTGAAATTTGCTTAAGAGATCTGTAGTCTTCCATTTCTGAATGAATTTATAAAGAAGTATATCCTTACAATAGATCAGCATCAGTTGAGCAATTTTCCCATAATATATAGCCTCCAGGTCAAAACCTTCAGATGATATATAGCAGAATATCTTATTTATGTGTTTTGGGGCACATTTTTTAACACTAGTTATTATGCAGATCACAGTCTGGCAGAATATTAATAAAAGTTTGAAAATCCCCTGAACATATCTATCTGAAATATGCACATTTGTTCTTTTATTAACATATATTTTCCAAGATCATTCAAGTGCATTGTACTATCTTACATACTCGGATCTGAGTTATCTATTACTCTTTATATCATATAAGTAATTAAAAAGAATTGATTATTAACTTGATAGATGTGGCCCCTCTGCACATATTTTGAAGAATACCAAATATTCCATCTATTCTTCTCTCTGCCTTCTCGATCTTAAGACCCAAATCAAGCCTGAATACGTTTCTTAAATTAACTGATTGAATCTGTTTTGTTAAAAGGCTTACTTACCGTTTACAACAAATGAATCCTCTGTTTTCAAAGAATTGCAAAATAATGAAAACATTTAACATTAACAGAACATTGACAACAATTTAATCTAAATTTGATGATTCAGAATATGCTAAAGACCTTGCCTTGCCTCAAAATCCTCACAAAAACCATTTATCATTTATCAAAATATTTATCTCTCTCTATATATATATATTTAGAATTGCTAGTAATTGTTCTATTTACCTCTCAAATAAATTTATTTGGCACCATATCAAATGGCAAGATAAAATTCTTATATCTAAAGTAATCACTAGGAAAAATTGATCCGGTCACATTAGTGGATTCATTCTTAATGATTTGCTTATGTTAAGTTTTTGGCAGAGGCATGACTAGACAGATTAAAAGAATGAAGCTGGGAAAACTACTGATTTGTAAGTAGCAGGGCTGACCTTCTTGTCTGATCCCTTTATAGATTAGTGGAAACACAACTGTTTGAAAATGAATATACATGCCATGAATATTCATAATCCCCATGTAATTGCAAAAACTGCATTGATGAATTTTCTCCACTATGCTTTACATTACACAAATTTTGAAAAATTGGAGTGATGGTTTACTCAAAATTTGAAATTTAATATCATTTTATTTTACTCTTTAAGAAATGAGGTAATATCTTTAACAAAGTGATTTTAAAACGCACCTTAATTAGATGGTAGTTTTGAACTCCGTTTATTCCTACGTCAGGATCAACGGCCGCTGGGAGAGCATATCTAGAGTTTATAGCCGAGTTCTCTGGAATTGATATGTTGATAACCGTTGCTGGGAACAATGGTGCATTATCATTTATGTCTTCTATCAGAAAACGTATCTTAATCAGTCTAAATATTTCATCCGGCAAAACGGCAACCTCCACTTCATAAAAGCACTGATTATCCATTAAGGTACCAGCACATAAATTCTCACGATCAATGCGAGCGCCAGTAGTGAAGATCTCACCAGTACTCTCTTCAATTCGAATCAGTGGCACCTCTCCGGGCTTATAGACTAGCTTGAGCTGCATAGGAGATTTCAAGGACTTTTTTGGAATCAGTGACAAATTAAGGTCTTTCACCAAGTCGCCTATCAGGACATTTTCTGGCATTTCTTCTCGGATGGTGTAGTTCTTCTCCTGGGCGCCAGACTGGAACACGACGCATGCTAGCAGTACCGCAAATATATACGTCCCGGACAACAAGTCCATAACAGGCACACCTTAACAGTTCTTTGTGTTTACCCACAGAGAACTGACAAAGAGAAGAGGAGAGAAAAGAGACAGAGAGAAGAGGAAGAAGAAATTATTAAGACGTCAACCATAAACGTGCATGTTAACTAAAGCTATTTTAAATTAAAATCACTAAATGAGATGTTAGCATAATCGACACTGTTAATTAGTGATAAATTTGTTTGAATCAAATATGAATTTGCACATTAAGAATAAAGATAAATAAGATACCTACAGTATAAAAATGACAGAGTACCTATAAAAGTGTCCACCATTCATAAAATATAAAAAGATAATGCATTAATATGCCAAGATAGTTAAAGGTTTAATACAAATAATTAAAACGATTTAATTCAATAGTTAAGGAAATATAAATGGGTATTTCTTACAAATCACAAAATAGAATCGTTATTCTTTGTTATAATATGGGTTTCAACTACAATTATTCTATTGGCGATGATTATTTTTATACAATAGTCCATTTCTTCAGTTCTGGACATCAAAGTGAAAAAAAGTTGATCTGGACAAAAAGAGACAAAGAATCATAAAGGAGGTACTAAGAAAGTTTGATTTGAAAAAGAGAAGTACTTTGGGAGAGGAGAGGAGTTGATGTGACAAATGCCTAAACATGGGAACAAATATCATACAGATTAGAGTTTTTTTCTGTAGATGAGAAAAACAAGAATAGCTATTAACAATAAGTACAGGTAAGCGACTTTCAGATTAACATAATTGCTCATTAAAAGATTCTGAAACATAAAAGGTAACAGGATATTTCAGGAGTGTACTCCATAGTTTTGGAGGTGCTGGACCACCAGATTAGATCTAATATATTTACTTGTGCTTCTTCTGGATATTATTTAAAGATGATATATATACAGAATTAAATTTGTATCACACTGTGCTAAAGACTATCAGATGTTATACTTTTTTTTTTTTTTTTTTTTGAGATGGAGTCTTGCTCTGCCACCCAGGCTGGAGTGCAATGTCACGCTCTCAGTTCACTGCAACCTCCACCAATGGGTTCAAGCAATTCTCCTCCCTCAGCCTCCCAAATAGCTGGGATTACAGGTGGGTGCCACCATGCCTGGCTAATTTTTGTATTTTTTTAAATTAGAGACGGGGTTTCATCATGTTGGTAGGGCTGGTCTCGAACCCCTGACCTCATGATCCACCCACTTCAGCCTCCCAAAGTGCTGTGATTACAGGCATGAGCCACTGCGCCCCGCAATATTATACTTTTATAATTAAATAAGGTTTAATGCAGCTATTAAGGCATTTAGCAGTTTTTAAAACTCAGTGGACAGATGGTTATTTAAAATTCCATTCCAGAAATGTATTAATGCACATAGATATCCGATTAAGGAATTTCTCAATATTTATTGGTAATAGAGATCAATAAGTTTTAGTAATCATTCTAAAAACCAGAGGACTAAAGGATATAAAAAACTTGTTATGGATATTGTGTTCTGATTATGCCAGACAACGTGTTATATGAAATAACCATCTCATTGCATAGCTGCACATCTGCATTTTTAAAAATATGCATATGCTGCCTGGCACAGTGGCTCATGCCTGTAATCCCAGCACATTGGGAGGCAGAGGTAGGCAGATCACGAGGTCCAGAGATCGAGACCATACTGGCCAACATGGTGAAATCGGGTCTCTACTAAAAATAAAAAAAAAAATTAGCTAGGCATGCTGGTGTGTACTTGTAGTCCCAGCTACTTGGGAGGCTGAGGCAGGAGAATCACTTGAATCCAAGAGGCAGAGGTTGCAGTGAGCTGAGATTATGCAATTTCACTCCAGCCTGATGACAGAGTCACACTCCGTCTCAAAAATAATTAAATAAATAAAAATGTGCCTATGCCAATGTTGGAAGACACAAAATGGGAAAAAAAGAAATCTTCCTATTTACAGTCAATAATCAGATGAATGCATTTGTTTCAACAATTGAGATGGTTTGGATTATGAGTAGACCTTAAACATCTCATTTGATAAATTTATCACAAAACTTTAAAAATATATATTATGAACCCAACTACTTTCCTGTGTTGAGCAGTTGGTATCATATATAAAATATGTTATGATAGCAAGTAATGCTACACCTGAAGACATTCTTTATCCTAGTAAACAACACAAAAAGACCGTTGCCTGTCGTATAGTATTTTTAGTATCATTTGTACAATGATGTGCATTGGCATTACATAATATAGAAACTTGCTCAAAATTCAATCTTGTGAATTACTGGTTTTATGCTCTGTTATGAATGTAAGATTAAAAATACCCCATTGATACTACCAGCTAATAGGCACACATATATGTGTTCTATATGCTGTGAATCTACTATATCTAAGAAGTTTTGGATGTTATGTAATTGTATAAATGTCATGCACACATAAGCAGAAATAAAAATGGGGCAGTGACAATTGGAATTAAAACTATAACTTTATTCTTTTTTTTTTTTTTTTTTTTTTTTTGAGACGGAGTTTTGCTCTTGTTACCCAGGCTGGAGTGCAATGGCGCGATCTCGGCTCACCGCAACCTCCGCCTCCTGGGTTCAGGCAATTCTCCTGCCTCAGCCTCCTGAGTAGCTGGGATTACAGGCACGCACCACCATGCCCAGCTAATTTTTTTTTTTTTGTATTTTTAGTAGAGACGGGGTTTCACCATGTTGACCAGGATGGTCTAGATCTCTCGACCTCGTGATCCGCCCGCCTCGGCCTCCCAAAGTACTGAGATTACAAGCTTGAGCCACCGCGCCCGGCCAAAACTATAACTTTATTCTTATCTTACCCTTAGTATTACACATTATTACAACTGGCAGAAGAATACTATAGACAGTTTTTAAAAATATTGCAGGATATTCTACCTTATAAGTGCAAGCTAAAGGATGAGAACTCATAGACATATACAAGGGAAGAACACACACTGGGGCCTATTAGAAGTTGGAAGATGGGAGGAGGGAGAGTATCAGGAAAGGTAACTAATGGGTACTAGGATTAATACTTGGGTGATGAAATCTGTATAACAAACCCCCATGACACAAGTTTACTTATATAAATCTGCACATGTATCACTGAACTCAGAATAAAAGTTAAATTAAAAAAATAAAACAACCTTGAATTCCTGGGATAGCCCTCCAGCCAAAAAAAAAGAAAAACAAAATAAAGAAATAAAAGCAGTGGTTTTGAACAATGAGGCAGATGTTGAACAATGAGAACACGTGGACACAGGGAGGGGAAGATCACACACTGGGGTCTGTTGGGGGGAAATAGGGGAGGGACAGTGAGGGGTGGGGAGTTGGGAAAAGATAGCATGGGGAGAAATGCCAGATATAGGTGAAGGGGAGGAAGGCAGCAAATCACTCTGCCATGTGTGTACCTATGCAACAATCTTGCATGTTCTTCACATGTACCCCAAAATCTAAAATTCAATAAAAAATAAAAATTAAAATTAAAAAAAGAAATAAAAGCGGTACATGCATGTTGCAATATCTCTACACAACAGAAAGAATTAAGAATGCGATCTAGTACCAGGTTGTCACCCTCTCCCAATTCTTTCTAAATCTGTTCAAATCTATCTTTAATATTGTCATCATATAAAACATTTTAAAATGTGTTTCATACTTGGAAATTCATTCAGTGGTTTTGAAAATGGGGAAAAAATATTGAGAAAAAATATCATTTCTAAAGCTTAAGTGAATACATATTGCCAACCTAGAAGGAATATTCACCCTCTAATTAGTAAAGAGTTTGAGATGAAATAAATTCATGGAGGTTTAGCGACTTATTCAGCAAATACTTATTAAGCATTCTTATTATGTCAAGCACAGTTCTAGACAATGAAAGTACATCAGTGAACAAAACAGATAGAGTTTATATTTGATAATATATTCTAGTATGTCTTTAATTCAGTGTTCAACTACTGTATAATGAACTAATCTCTTCTTCTACCAAAATGTGAATATGCATGTTTAAGTAAACTCAATCTCCCGATTTTGATTTCAACCATCACATTTAACCACTTGAAAATTTATTATCCTTAAAATTAAGAATTTCCCTTGAAAAGGCTGAGTTTAATTCTTTGAATGACCAGTACAGAAAAATTAAGGTACTAAATATGGATATGCTTAGTCTTAATGGAAGCATGGCACATTTAATTCAGATATTCAGGAAAAATATGCCTACAGATGTATCTTAACGTATATAAATTACATTCTAATTTTTCTGTCTCTCATGAAAAATGTGATGAGACAACCTTAAATTTCTTTACCCTTCTCCTGCAACCCACTCCCACTATAGATTAAGGTTACTTTGGAAATTGATGAGGGAAACTACTGAAAGAAGATATGAAGATTTAAAATTTTCGACAAAGTTCCAGTAATGCCCATGCTATTTAAGTGGTACCCTTTATCAGCAAGACATCATGGTTGAATAAGCAACAGTTGTATTTAGAGGGACAGAATGATGTCAATTAGATAAAGCAAAGGCGTAAATAAAATAAGCATCTCTGAAAATTTAAAGATACATAGAGCAAAAATGGAAGTTCGTTTTATCATCTCTGAGCAATTTAGTTTTTGTTTTTTTTTGTTTTTGTTTTTGTTTTTTTTTAGATGGAGTTTCGCTCTTGTTGCCCAGGCTGAAGTGCAATGCTGTGATCTCGGCTCACCACAACCTCCACCTCCTGAGTTCAAGTGATTCTTCTGCCTCAGCCTCCCGAGTAGCTGGGATTATACGGATGTACTACCACACCCAGCTAATTTTGCATTTTTTAGTAGAGATGAGATTTCTCCATGTTGGTCAGGCTGGTCTTGAACTCCTGACCTCAGGTGATCTTCAGGTCCCCTAAAGTGCTGGGATTACATGCATGAGCCACAGCACCCGGCCCCACAATTTAGTTCTTAAAAGGTAGGTAGGTAAGGCAACTAGGCATTTACTATATGCAATTATAGAAATTTCAAATCACACAATTCAAATGCTTTGCCAGAAGAATTCCAAGGCATCATATCCTCGATAATTTTGTTAATTTATTCTTCATTATAGTGCTGGTTTCATTTGTAATATATTAAATGAATTCTATGTGAATGACTGGATTATATGCTACAACACCAAATATATGAGTGAATGGTTTATACGCTAGAATTTTTGACCAATTTTTACAACAGTACATATTTAAGTATTACAAGAAGATGAGAAATATCTACATGCTGCCCATTATCATAACTCTACATAGATCTCATCATTCTGATTATGTCAATGTCTCATGAAGCAAAAAATACACCATTTAACCACCATGATATATTGGGTAGTCACTACTATGCTCTTGTTCTCACATACAGCAAAGCTTCTTTCACAGCCTGGGTAAACAATAAGGTAGTTGTTGAGGTTGACAGGAATCTAGAACATTGCAAGAAAAGTAACCACATTTGGAGAAAGACAAACTGGAGCAACTGATAAACCTAGTATTTTCAAAGGAACTGACCACAGCAAGCAGAGGGGAAGCAAGGGCATTGGCTGTCCAATTTTACATATCTATTTCCTGTGTATTCTGATACATGAGATGTTAAAATGAAAGATTTAATAAGGTACTTTAAGTATATAACACTGGTTTTGTTAAACTTTATTCCATAAAGAGCTTGCTTATTGTACTTATTATATAGGTCTAATTTTTCACATTTGGGTCTAAATTTCTCTGAGAAGTGAAATCTATCAATGCTGCTTTCTTCCCCAAACTATTTCTTGTTTACTGATTCATTCTAGCATTCCAACAACAGTTACTGTGGTGTTCTCTAACACAGCTTCAAAATCTGACATTAATTAACGCACAAACAACACTTATAAGACAAATTCTAAAGGTTGCTCTTCGATATTAATTTTTCTTGATTTTAGATATATGATTTAGAAAATGTGAAACATGGCTTTACAGATTAATCAAGCAAGAGACACATTCTTTATGGCAAAAATATAATATTTGTCTATCATTGCACAGTATTCTATTACTGCTGGTTGAATGTAACATTGCTTGTTTCAGTATCTAATAATTATTTTACTGTACTTTGTCAATAAGTACCAGATTATCATAATAAATAAATCCTAAATTCATCGAAGTTCAAAGGTTAATTTCACTTGGTGTAGCATTTTAATTGCTCTATGTGATTTCAAGTCAGTTATTTCATTTAATCTATATAACACTATGTGATATATATATATCTATAGGCATTGCCTTATATGTAAAATATTTTTTATCAAATAGGAATTAATTTCACATTCTATAAATCCTCTAGATGATCACATTTTAAGACGGTAACTAAAGGTCCTTCATGTGTAAAGGAAAAGTGCTTACAAAAGAAAAGAGAAAGAAATAGAAAATGATGGGCTTGGAATCCATTATTCATGGATGAAATTACGGAGATGCTACAGCATAATAAAATTAAGGAAATAAAGGGGTATGGAGAGGTGTTGTTCAATAAAAGAGGATTCAGGCATGACAATTTTAGTCATTTCTTAACAAAATGTGGTTTCTTCACATATGTGTATATAATGTGTGTATATGTGTGTGTGTGTATAATACATTTGTGACTTCACTGAATATTTGTTGAAAAGCCTATTTTGTGTTTTATATATAAGGATAAATAATAATTTTATTAATCACTATTCCATGAATAAAGCAGTACAGGAAAACAGGTAGTATTAGATCTATCATATTAGTGTTTTTTTTGTTTTTTTCTTTTCTTTTTTTTTTGAGATGGAGTTTCACTCTTGTTACCCAGGCTGGAGTGCAATGGCATAATCTCAGCTCACCACAACCTCCGCCTCCTGAGTTCAGGCAATTCTCCTGCCTCAGCCTCCTGAGTAGCTGAGATTACAGGCACGTGCCACCATGCCCAGCTAATTTTTTGTATTTTTAGTAGAGATGGGGTTTCACCCTGTTGACCAGGATGGTCTCGATCTCTTGACCTCGTGATCCACCCACCTCGGCCTCCCAAAGTGCTGGGATTACAGGCTTGAGCCACCGCGCCCAGCCATATTAGTGTTTAAATTATCTATGTAGAAAGACTGATTAATATTTTACTATTGATTCTTCACTTCCCCAAAGTTCAGTATTAATTGCAGTATCTGTTCAAAGCACTTTATCAGATTACTCCCCTATATACAATGAACATTCTAGCAGGACTTAATTTATTTTTTGTTTGTGTCGGCTTCTAATTTATCAAAATTACAATGCAATAAAATCAACAGTGAAAAGCAAATGAGATACAGCATCAGAACCTTGGAAATGATGGTTAAAAACAAAATCCAGAGAGAGGATCCAAGATGGCCAAAACGGAACAGCTCCAGAGTGCAGTCCCCAGCAAGAACAATGCAGAGGGTGAGTGCCCTCTGCATTTCCAAACAAATTCTCACTGCCCACAGACCAGGAGATTCCCAGGCCAAAAAGTGTCATGAGTTTTCAGCACAGGGGTTTCAACTTGTGTCACGTTGGTGCACAGAAATTCACACAAATCTGGGCAGCCATTTCAACTGGTGCCTGGAATGCCTGGGAGACAGAGTCACCCATACAACTGAAAGGAAGAGGGCAGACACAGGGGGCCAGGTGATCTGGCTCGTCAGGTACCATCCCCACAAAACAAGCAATCTAAAGAGCTCTGGATTGACAGTTTCGAAGCAAGCACAGCTGGACACAGGATGGTCCAGCTCAGTGAGGGGAAGGGCGACCACCACTACCCAGGCAGTCCACCACTACCGAGGCAGTTCAAACAGCAGCTGGGCAGAGCCTGCAGCAGCTCAGCAATGCCTCTGCTGGCAGACTGTGACTAGACTACTCCATGCAGGGCAGGGCATCTATGAAAAAAGGCAGCAGCATGACAGGAACTTATAAATAAGGCCAACCTTCCTAGGACAGAGCACCTGGGAAAAGAAGACATTATGAGTTCCACTGCAGCACACTTAAAAGTACCTGCCCAGCAGCTCTGGATGGAACAATGGAGCTCCTAGTACAGCACTTGAGCTCCTATAAGGGACAGACTGTCTCCTCAAGCAGCTCCCTAAACCCTGTATACCCAATGAGACACCTCATAAAGGAGAGATCAGGCTGACATCTGGCAGGTACACTTCTGGGACAAAGATAACAGAAGAAGAAGTCGGCAGCAACCCCTACAGTTCTGCAGCCCTCGTGGGTGATCCCCAGGTAAACAGGGTCTAGAGTGGACCTCCAGCAGTCCTGCAGCAGAAGGGCCTGACTCTTAGAAGGAAAACGAAGAAACAGAAAGAAATAACTTCATCATCAACAAGAAGGATGTCTATTTAGAGACCCCATCTGAAAGTTAACAACAACAAAGACCACAGGTAAATAATTTGGTTAAATAAAGCCACTAAGATGGGGAGAAACCAGTTCAAAAAGGATGAAAACACCAAAAACCAGAACATCTCTCATCCAAAGGATCACAACTCCTCACCAGCTAGGCATCAAAGATGGATGGAGAATGAATCTGCTGAATTGACAGAAACAGGCTTCAAAAGGTAGATAATAACAAACTCTTCAGAGCTAAAAGAAGATGTGCGAACACAATGCAAAGAAACTAAGAACCTTGAAAAAAGTTTAGTTGAGAATGAGATGCTAACTAGAATGAACAACTTAGAGAAGAATACAAAGGACTTGATGGAGCTGAAAAACACAGCACTAGAACTTTGCAAAGCATACACAAGTTTCAATCGCTGAATCGACCAAGCAGAAGAAAGGATATCAGAGATTGAAGATTAACTCAATGAAATAAAACAAGAAGGCAAGAATAGAGAAAAAAGAGTGAAAAGAAATGAACAAAGCCTCCAAGAAATATGGGATTATGTGAAAAGACTTAACCTATGTTTGATAGATATACCTGAATGTGACGAAGAGAATGAATCCAAGCTGGAAAACACTCTTCAGGATATTATCCAGGAGAACTTCCCCAACCTAGCAAGGTAGACCACCATTCAAGTCCAGGAAATCCAGAGAACACCACAAAGATATTCCTCAAGAAGAGTAACCACAAGGCACATAATCATCAGATACACCAGGGTTGAAATGAAGGAAAAAATGCTAAGGGCAGCCAGAGAGAAAGGTTGGGTTACGTACAAAGGGAAGCCCATCAGACTTATAGCAGATCTCTCAGCAGAAACCCTATGAGCCAGAAGAGAGTGGGGGACAATATTCAACATCCTTAAAGGAAAGAACTTTCAACCTAGAATTTCATATCCAGCCAAACTAAGCTTCATAAGCAAAGGAGAAAGAAAATCCTTTATGGACAAGCAATTGCTGAGAGATTTCATCACCACCAGGCCTGCCTTACAAGAGCTCCTGAAAGAAGCACTAAACAAGGAAAGGAACAACCAGTACCAGCCACTCCAAAAATGCACCAAATGTTAAAGATCATTGACATAATGAAAAAAAAATGTGCTAACAAATGGGTAAAATATACAGCTAGCATCAAAACGGCAGGATCAAATTCATACATAAAAATATTAACCTTAAATTTAAATGGGCTAAATGCCCCAGTCAAAAGACACAGACTAGCAAACTGGATAAAAAGTCAAGACCCATCAGTGTGCTGTATTCAGGAAACCCATCTCATGTGCAAGGACACACAAAGGCTGAAAATAAAGGGATGGAGGAAGAATTTATCAAGCAAATGGAGAGCAAAAAAAAAGCAGGAGTTGCAATCCTAGTCTCTGATAAAATGGACTCTAAAACAACAAAGATCAAAAGAGACAAAGAAGTACTACATAATAGTAAAAGGATCAATGCATTGAGAATAGCTAACCATCCTAAATATATACACACCCAATGCAGGAATGCCCAGTTACATAAAGTAAGTTCTTAACCTACAAAGAGACTTAGACTCCCACACAATAATTGTGGGAGACTTTAACACTCCACTGTCAATATTAGACAGATCAATGAGACAGAAAATTGACAAGGATATCCAGGACTTGAACTCAGATCTGGACGAAGTGGACATAATAGACATATACAGAAATCTCCACCCCAAATCCACAGAATTTACATTCTTCTCAGCACTACATTGCACCTACTCTAAGACTGATCACATAATTGGAAGTAAATCATTCCTCAGCAAATGCAAAAGACATAATCATAATAAACAGTCTCTCAGACCACAGGTCAATTAAATTAGAACTCAGAATTAAGAAACTAACTCAGAACTCCACAGCTTCATGGAAACTGCACAATTGGCTCCTGAATGTCGACTGGATAAACAATGAAATGAAGGCAGAAATAAAGATGTTCTTTGAAACCAACGAGAATGAAGACACAACATACCAGAATCTCTGGGACACATTTAAAGCAGTGTCTAAAAGGAAATTTATAGCAATAAATGCCCATATGAGAAGCAAAGAAAGATCTAAAATTGACACTCTATCATCAAAATTGAAAGAGCTAGAGGAACAAGATTAAAAATATTCAAAAGCCAGCAGAAGACATGAAATAACTAAGATCAAAGCAGATGTGAAAGAGATTGGGACACAAAAAACCCTTCAAAAAATCAATAAATCCAGGAGCTGGTTTTTTGAAAATATCAATGAAATAGATAGACTGCAAGCCATATTAATAAAAAAGAAATGGAGAAGAATCAAATAGATGCAATAAAAACGATAAAGGTGATTTCACCACTGATTCCACAGAAATACAAACTACAATCAGAGATTACTACAAACAACTCTATGCACATAAACCAGTAAACCTGGAAGAAATTGATAAATTCCTGGACACTTGTATCCTCCCAAGCCTAAATCAGGAAGAAGTTGAAATGTTGAATAGACCAATAACAAGGGCTGAAGTTGAGGCCGCTATTAATAGCCTACAAACCAAAAAAAGTCCATGTCCAGATGGGTTCACAGCTGAATTCTACCAGACATACAAAGAGGAGCTTATACCATTCCTTCTGAAACTATTCCAAACAATCTAAAAACAGGGAAATTTATGGCAATATCCATGATGAACATAGATGCAAAAATCTTCAGTAAAATACTGGCAAACTGATTGCAACAGCACATCAAAAAGCTTATCCATCACAATCAAGTAGGCTTCATTCCAGGGTTGCAAGGTTGGTTCAACATACATAACTCTATAAATGTAATCTACCACATAAACAGAACCAAAGACAAAAACCACAAGATTATCTCAATAGATGTAGAGAATGCCTTTGACAAAATTCAACAGCGCTTTATGCTAAAAACTCTCAATAAACCAGATATCAATAGAACATAACTCAAAACAATAAAAGCTATTTACAACAAACCTACAGGCAATATCATACTGAATGGGCAAAACTGGAAGCATTCCCTTTGAAAACCAGCACTAGACAAGGATGCCCTCTCTCACCACTCCTATTCAATATAGTATTGGAAGTTCTAGCCAGAGCAATGAGGCAAGAAAAAAAAAAAAAAAAAAAAAAAAAGGTGTTCAATTAGGAAAAAAAGAAGTCAAATTGTCTCTATTTGCAGACAACATGATTGTATATTTAGAAGACCTTATCATCTCAGCCCCAAATCTCCTTAAACTAACAAGCAACTTCAGAAAAGTCGTAGGACACAAAATCAATGTGCAGAAATCACAAGCATTTCTATACACCAATAACAGACAGAGGGCCAATTCATGAGCAAACTCCCATTCATAATTGCTACAAAGAGAATAAAATACCTAGGAATACAACTAACAAAGTATGTAAAGGACCTCTTCAAGATGAACTACAAACCACTGCTCAAGAAAATAAGAGAGGACACAAACACGTGAAGAAACATTCCATGCTCACATTTAGGAAGAATCAATATCGTGAAAATGGCCACACTGTCCAAAGTAATTTATAGATTCAACACTATCCCCATCAAGCTACCAATGACCTTCTTCACAGAACTGGAAAAAAACATCTTAAACTTCATATGGAAGCAAAAGAGAGCCCACATAGCCAAGACAATCCTAAGCAAAAAGAACAAAGCTGAAAGCATCACGCTACCTGATTTCAAACTATACTACAAGGCTACAGTAATCAAAATGGCATGGTACTGGTACCAAAACAGAGATATAGACCAATGGAACAGAACAGAGGCCCTAGATACAATGCCACACATCTACAACCATCCGATCTTCGACAAACCTGACAAAAACAAACAATGGGGAAAGGATTCCCTGTTTAATAAATGGTGTTGGGAAAACTGGCTAGCCATGTGCAGAAAGCAGAAACCGGACCCCTTCCTGACACCTAACCTTAAAATTAACTCCAGATGGATTAAAGACTTAAACATAAGACCTAACACCATAACAATCCTAGAAGAAAACCTAGGCAAAACCATTCAGGACATAGGCATAGGCAAGGACTTCATGACTAAAATACCAAAAGCATTGACAACAAAAGCCAAAATAGTCAAATGGTATCTAATTAAACTCCAGAGCTTCTGTACAGGAAAAAAAAAAATCATTAGAGTGAACTGGCAAGCAACAGAATGGGAAAAAATTTTTGCAAACTACCTATCTGACACAGGGCTAATATCCAGAATCTACAAAAAACTAAAACAGATTTACAAGTAAAAAACAAACCTATCTAAAAGTGGGCAAAGGATATGAGCAGACACTTTTCAAAAGAAGACATATATTAGGCCAACAAACATGAAAAATGCTCGTCATCACTGATTATTAGAGAAATGCAAATCAAAACCACACTGAGATACCATCTTAACCCAGGTAGAATGGCAATCATTAAAAAATCTGGAGACAACAGATGTTGGAGAGAGTGTGGAGGAAAAGAAAATTTTTACACTGTTGGTGGGAGTGTAAACTAGTTCGTCCATTGTGGAAGACAGTGTGGTGATTCCTCAAGGACCTAGAAATAGAAATTCCATTTGACCCAGCAATCCCATTACTGGGTATATGCCCAAAGGATTATAAATCATTCTATTATAAAGGCACATGCACACGTATGTTCATAGCAGCACTGTTTACAATAGCAAAGACCTGCAACCAACCCAAATGCCCATCGACGATAGACTGGACAAGAAAAATGTGGCACATATACGCCGTGGAATACTATGTAGCCATAAAAAATGATGAGTTTGTGTCCTTTGTAGGGACATGGATGAATCCGGGAACCATCATTCTCAGCAAACTGACACAAGAACCGAAAATCAAACGCCTCATGTTCTCACTCGTAGGGGGGTGATGAACAACGAGGACACAGGGACACAAGGAGTGGAGCATTGCATACTGCAATCTGTTTGGGGTGGCCAAGAGAGGGACAGCAGGTGGTGGGGAGGTCGGGAAGGGATAAGATTGGGAGAAATGTCAGATGTAGGTGATGGGGGGAATGGAGGCAGCAAACCACATTGCTATGTGTGTACCTATGCAACAATCCTGCATGATCTGCACACGTACCCTAGAACCTAAAGTACAATAAAAAAAAAAAAAATAGAATTTAGCCGTCTGTAAAGCAAATCAAGGTAAGATATTAGTTATCAGAAAATGAATTATATCCATCAATCTATTGTTCCAAGGAACAGGGAAATGAGTTTCATCATTAAAGTTCCATTCATTCACCCTGTGAGACAATGCAGCTCTTCCTATTAAGACAATTTTGGAATTGCACAATCCATAATCAGTAACAACGCATCATAGAACACTAAGCAAAAATGACATAGCAACCTTTTAAAACCAATCCTGCCACTTGGTTTATCAATTGCCCAGTAACAGATGCCTCAGAGAATCAACCTAAATGCACATCAATAACAGACTGAATAAAGAAAATGTGGTACATATACATCATGGAATACTATGCAGCCATAAAAACTAATGAGATCATGTCCTTTGCAAGAGCATGGATGAAGCTGGAGGCCATTATCCTTAGCAAACTAATGCAGGAACAGAAAACCAAATACTGCATGTTCTCATTTACAAGTGGGATGTAAATGATGAGAACTCATAGACACAGAAAAGAGAACAGGCACTAGGGACTAATTGAGTGCAGAGTGTGGGAGGTGGGAGAGGAGCAGAAAAAATATTGAGTACTAGTCTTAGTACCTGAGTGATGAAATAATTTGTATAAAAAACCCCTGTGGCATGAGTTTACCTATATAAAAAATAAGTAAAATGAAATTTGCATTTATAAGGTAAAATAAAAAATACTTCTTGTCTGTTCTTTAGTTTCACAATGAATGCATGTACTGAGTTCAGCCTGGTTTTCATGAAGAAATAGTATCTATAACAGAAAATTCAAATGTATTTACAAGATGTTCATACAAAGATAAGTTATAAATGTTAGCGTTTATATAATTTTTTCTTTCTCTTTCATCTAGGTTAATATATAAGACATGTTTTCTCTAGCAATATTCTTCATATCTATATTGAGTTATTTCAACTGTGTCTTAACACATTTTAACTCCAAAGATAAACGTAATATTAACCATTTAAACTTCAATTTGGGCATTCAAAATAATCTTGCTATGTGTGAGAAATCCTAATTTTAGAGAAGCCCTGTTGGGTTCTGCTTCAAAAGTATTAGTATATTTGAAAGTGCAAAAAGATAAGCAGTAAATGTTGGGCATTTTTCAAGACATCTATCTACATAATACTCAAAGATTTAGCTCTTCAAAAATAGCAATTTAGATATAAAATTTATTCTTCATAAAAATCAGTTTTGAATTGAAACAACTGTACAGATCCATAATATTTTATACTATCAATCTTAACTCAAAGCAAATGAGTCATTCCAAATATACACCAAAAATGTTAAGACATTATATTTAATTTAGCAATTCATGGGCACTGTACCAAATACTGAGTAAGTGCTTAAGAAATGTTTGCTGGAGATTCAGGTCACCAATTCTTTTGCTTTGAATCTTTTCTTCCAAGAATATATCACTACAAGAACCAGCA
The DNA here is from genome assembly GCF_048565385.1 of Saimiri boliviensis. NCBI lineage: Eukaryota > Metazoa > Chordata > Mammalia > Primates > Cebidae > Saimiri > Saimiri boliviensis. Next base: position 77,170,471 of record NC_133470.1, on the reverse strand, counting down.
AAGACTTCAAGAAATAATAGTAGTGATTTACAATTACTTGGAGTGTTCATTATTTTATGAATTCCATTTTATTCGAAAACCTAAAGTTTTCTGGTAAGAGTATATTTTATGGATAATCTTCACCTGTAGTTAGTTTCATTAGAAATTACATTAAGTCATTCTTAGGAAACCAGTTTTTCAAACTATTATTAAGTAAAATATTTAAATTAATTAACTAATCCTACATGTTTTCACAATATCTTTAGATTCCTTTTTATTTTTATTTTTCAATTCCACTTAGTACAACAACAAACCCCACTCCAATTCATCAAAAAATGAAAAGTGATTCCTTTTATCATTAGCCTTCATTTGGCATATTCCATGCCTTATCACCACAAGTAAAGAGCAAGTCTTCTAAGGGGTAATATACTAGCATATTGGAGGAAGAATGATATGCAACCCTCTTTTATTTATAAGTCAAGCAGTGCACTAGCCTCAAAACAACTATAAGTAACCGTCAAATGGGAAATCAAGAATATGCAAGTTCTGCCTCTACAGAGTTGGATACAGTATTGCTTGCTGGACTAACAAACACTAGTCAAATTGTAATTGAGAAATATTCATGAGATGCTTTATTTGTATGTTTAAAATAACAATCTCTGTGTTTCACTGTGAACATATGCCCTTGTGTGCATTTGTGTGCGTGCACGTGTAGATAGATCACTGTAAGGAAAATTGCCAATTGAAATGCCATTATACTAAACAATAGTTGAAATGCAAGTGGTGTGATCAGGGTTACTCTCACATGAAGGCAGCCCCAAAATAGAACTTTCATTGTGTTTCATACCAATGCATTTTTAAGTGAGTAACACATTCAGATAAAAAAATTTCTTTATGCATTTGTAGTTACTATTATTTTTATTAATTTAGCTATTGCACTGCTTATAAAAATGTAATTTGATTTCACATTGGTTTTGAAAAAGAGATTACAAAAAAACAAAGACACCATTATTTTATTAGGTACTAGAAGCTCCAATTACTTGTGAGACATTTTGATTTTTAGAATAACTTACTCCGTAATGATTTCAGTTTGTCACAGAGTACAAAATATGTGAAAAATGGCCATTATTTCATTTTAAATTATTTCTATATAGCTGATAAACATAAAATATTTTTCTATTACAGAAAACACTAGAAATACTGACATTTGATTTTTTCTTTTCAGAGATATCCAACTCCTTAATAGGTATCATAGAAGAAGCTATCACAAACAGCTATTTTACACTTGCCAAAACTGGCACTCACTCTGGGAAACTGTGATCACATGGTGCATTAATTATTTATATAAGCTGACAACCCTGGAAAATAAAGACCAGTGTTCTTCAGAGTAAAATTATTTTGCATCGATTTGATTTATAGATAGCACAAGAACAAAAATTAGAAATGAAGGTGATTGATTATGCCCTGAAAAAAATCTCTTTTCCATACAATAGTTATATTTAGACTATAAGCATCCACAGCTGTGCAGTCCAATATAGTACCTCTTGCTGTGTGTAGCTGTTAAAATTAAACTTAAATCAGATTAAAAATTCAATCCCTTAGTTGTATTAGGCACATTTTAAGTGCTCAATTGTCCAGTGTGGCCAAGCACTTAAGTACTGGTCAGCACAGATCATAGAATATTTCTATTAATACAGAAAGTTCTGTTGGAAAATACTAATTTAGATCAGGAGGTCAATAATCTTCAGCTATGCCTGCCCCAGGACAGTGAAATGATGGCTAGGATATCCAATTCATAGACAGGACAAAAAAGTATAAAACTAAATAATACAGTAAAATATATTCTTGAATAATTTAGGAATGAGTAATATTTTATGGTACTAAATATTGAAACTATTGGCCAGTGAATATTTGTAAGAGACTGGTAATTTGTTAACTCAAAAAGAAGCAATCAAATCTCCCCTTATTTTAAGTTAGAAATCATACTGTTCCAGATCCTCTGAGAAAACAAAATTACAGTTTTACAGTTATAAGTAAATAGTATCTTAAAATAGAATTATTTCATAAAACATGATATGATCCCAATAAAACCTATGTGATATGCTATATAAATAAATGTACTGTATCTGAGACATAAAAATTATGAAGTGGTAGTATACCAAATAACTATCCACTTGATAATCTTTAGTGTATTGAGTAGGGTCGATAGGAATTTGGGATACTCACCATGTTCTTCTCATTTATCACCATCATAATCCTTATACAGATAGTATGAAGAATATGATGCATGACAGAAATTATTAGTTCTTCAAAAACTTCAAACAGAAAACCCAAGAGTATAGGGCAAATATCCTAACAGACAACTACGTAACTTCATCACTGTCGTGCTTTTGCAGTATCCGAAATGCATGCATACTGTAAATAAGAACCTGTGATATGGAATCACGCAATGCCAGCCACTGTTTTCTAACACAGCCAATTACCCTTTCACTCTTAAACCTTCTCCAGTGTCCCTCAGCCCACGCTGCCTCATCCTACACTGCCTCATCCTTCCTTAAATATATGGTCAGAGCACTAATATATATTGGCTAACACTGTTTATCAATTTCCTCATATTTGCACTTTTGGGCAGACTCTCCCTTGACCTCCAAGTTCTACACAGTCCTGAATAATCTTAATGAATGCCACCAATTTATCATTTTTTATATTATCCTATAATATGTGTTTTACAAAGAAATAATATTGGATGAAGCAAAAGGTTCTGAGAGTTTTAAAAACATAGACAAGCCAGGCGCGGTGGCTCAAGCCTGTAATCCCAGCACTTTGGGAGGCCGAGGCGGGTGGATCACGAGGTCGAGAGATCGAAACCATCCTGGTCAACATGGTGAAACCCCGTCTCCACTAAAAATACAAAAAACTAGCTGGGCGTGGTGGCGCGTGCCTGTAATCCCAGCGACTTAGGAGGCTGAGACAGGAGAATTGCCTGAGCCCAGGAGGCGGAGGTTGCGGTGAGCCGAGATCGCGCCATTGCACTCCAGCCTGGGTAACAAGAGCGAAACTCCATCTCAAAAAAAAAAAAAAGCATAGACAAAATAAGTTAAATCACTAGTAAAAGCTATTAAGCACTGAAATGGAAATAGAATCCTTCAGTGTTCCCTATACAACATACAGTCTTGCTCCCAATCCCTTTCTTCCCTAAAAAATGAAAGAAAATAAAAAAGAAATGCATTCCTATTTCTTATGAGTCAGACTTTAATTTGTCTTTCCACTCTATCTGAACAGGAATAAACAAATTGGGGCAATGTATGGAAGATCTCATGTTCTAATATTTTTAATTTTATATAATAATTTTCAGAATGTGCTCCATAATTATACATAAAACAAACTTATATAGGCATTTTAGGTATTAGAGATTTCTTTTTTTTCTTTCTTTTTTTTTTTTTTTTTTGAGACTGAGTCTTGCTCTATCACCCAGGATGGAGTGCAGCGGCACAGTCTTGGCTCACTGCAACCTCTGCCTCCTGGGTGGAAGCGATTCTTGTGCCTCAGCCTCCCAAGTAGCTGGGATTACAGGTGCCCACTACATGCCCAGGTAATTTTTGTATTTTTAGTAGAGATGGGTTTTCACTATGTTGGCCAGGCTGGTCTCAAACTCCTGACCTTAAGTGATCCACCCACCTTGGCCTCCCAAAGTGCTGGGATATTTTTACCTTTCCCATATCTACTATATAATGTTGCTGTATGTATCAATATATTAACATGTCAATATGTCAAAATATGTTCTTTCCTATAGAGTAAGATTTTATCCAATATTACTTTCAAAATAGTAATTGAGTCTACAGAATAAAACAAGCTAGAAAAAAAATAGGGCTTTTATTCCTGTGTTTTGCCACATTAATAAGAAAATGCAAAGTCAATTTTGTTCACATAATCATTACCAAGTATATGAAAAAATAATTAGTTGATAGCTCATTTTACCCTTCTCACAGAAGGAGCCACTTCATGGAGACATTATTTAAATATATTTTTGATTTGATTTTCTAGTTTTAAAAATAAATGCAATTTTTTTCACATACAGAATAAACCAAAAGACTCCATAGAGACCACTGTTTGCAACTGTCTTAATGAACAATATTGATGATTTCAGACAAATCATTCATTCAGGACTTCACGTACATTGTAGCAAGACCATTCATTTAAAACTATTGCAAAATGTATATGATATGGAAATTAAGACAATCATTAATTTCTACTAAGAAATGTTCTTATACCCTACTGAAAAATTAAAGTCATGAAATGTTGTTATATCCAAATATAATCTACCCTGGCAATAAGAAATATAAATTTTTAAAAGATGTCCTAGCATGATAGAGTAGACAGGGAAAATGTGGCACATATACACCATGGAATATTATGCAGCCATCAAAAACGATGAGTTTGTGCCCTTTGTAGGGACATGGATGAACCTGGAAACCATCATTCTCAGCAAACTGACACAAGAACAGAAAAACAAACAGCACATGTTCTCACTCATATGCGGGTGTTGTGTGTTGAACAATGAAAACACATGGACACAGGAAGGGGAGCATCACACACTGGAGTCTGTTGGGGGGAAACAGGGGAGGGACGGTGAGGGGTGGGGAGTTGGGGAGAGATAGCATGGGGAGAAATGCCAGATATAGGTGATCGGGAGGAAGGCAGCAAATCACAGTGCCATGTGTGTACCTATGCAACAATCTTGCATGTTCTTCACATGTTCCCCAAACCTAAAATACAATTAAAAAAAAAAAAAAAAGATGTCCTAGCATGAGCTATGGAGCTGGAGTGTCTGGTTTTATAATAAATCCCGGATCCACCACTCAAGAGCTGTGTGACTTCATGCAAGATATTTAAATTATCTGCATCTCTGTGTAAAATGGAGATAACAATTGAATCTACCTCATAGTGTTACTGTGTACACTAAATGAGTTAATATATGTAAAGCACTTAGTTCCTGGAACATTAATGTAACATGTGTAACTGTTGATATTGTTATTATTAAACTAAAAAAATAAAATAAACAATGGCATTTGTATACCTGCACTCACAAAGACAAGTCTAACCCTGTGGAAAAAACTAACTGGATTTGAATTCTAGCATTAACTATGCCTTTAGGTAGCTGTGACTTTGGACAAGTCATTCAGTCATTCTGTGCTTCATTCTACTCACTGAGGGTGAGTAGCCTTGGGAATCATCTCTAAGATCTTTTCTTGTTCTAGCCATCTGTGATTGAAACAAGGTTTAATCATAAATGCATAATCATTTGCATAATGGATCTCAATTATGAGCAATGCTACAGCTCTAAAAGATCTTACATCACAATTCCACATGCGAAGTCAAAATGTCTTTTCATCAAATGCATATTTCATAAAATTTTCAAACTTAAAATTATGTTTATAAGGTTTAAAGACTGTTTGCTCTGTTTTAGGTGGTTAGTGATTTTATAATTGTTCCCAGCTTGGCAACAACATTTTTTTTTTCATGTAATTTAGTTTAAAAAGCTTATTTTAAAAGAGTGTTTTAATGATTATATTCCACTTTCAAGGTACGTTTGGTAATATTTTGGTAATAAAATTGCCTTTCAAAATTTTATAACCCTTCATAACATTTTCAAGGACATATCCCAGTGACATTTATCTTTAGATATTATTATGACTGGTTTTCAAATGCTTAAACTGCACAATGAATGTTTTTGATAAAACAAGGAACATATTGAGTTACTAGATGATTTTAATTAATATTTAAACTTTTAAAGAACAAGTATAAATTAGAGAAAGTGGGAGTTATTTTAACTGGATACATGCAATATATCTTGAAACCCTGTAATCCAGCACTGTATTGAAAATATTAAAGCAAGCATGTCACAAAATCAAGTGAATTTTGAAATAGTATTATCAACTAAAATATGTGAACTATGTCATCATGATTTTGCCCTGAAAATAATAAAAATTTGACATCTGTACATTTTATCACTTTAAAATAAAAAAGATAATTAAAACCTGTTACAGCTGACAACAATATTGCAACTTCATAATTTTACACTAAGTACAGCTACTAATTTTCAAGAAGAACTGTTAAAGAGAGTTAGATTTGACAAAAGGACTGCTTCTCCTCTCTCTCTCTTTTTTTATTTAGAAGAAAAGGTTTTTCAAAACCAAACATTTCCAAATATATTATCTATCCCACCAGTACTTTTTTTGTGGTCTAATTCCACATTCTTATGGTGTTGAAAAACAAGTATTCACTACTTTAAAAAACATTAGATATAACAACCAAACCAAACCAAACAACAATAACAAAAACTAAAAGCAAAAAAACTACGTTCATTATCTTTTGAAATCTATAGAATCTAAACTCTGAGGCCTAGCATTCAAGGTCCTCAATTAGCTGCTTCTAAGAAACGTTTTCCTCTTTAATTTATTATCCATGACCTCTCCTCTTCAACCAAGCCAACATCTACTCTCTAGCCATAACATTTTGCACATCTTCTCTGTTCATTGAAGGTCATCATCTGCTTCAGAGCAATTCAAAACTATTTCCTTCAAGAAATTTTCAGATTAGCATCACGTGGGGAAAATCTGAATAAGCATAATAAGCATAAGAGTAAGGAGAATATTAAATGTAAGTGCTTAAGGGATTTGTAGTTAAAGTATGACAACTGAAGTGGTGGTAGTCAGCAAGAAAAAAATTCTTAGACAAATGAGTTTTTCTTTTAACTTTAAAATGGAAACAAATCTCATCAATATTCAATTAGCACATTCCATTGTTCGTGTTTCTCTTCCACTCCTTAAAGAGTACATAGAATATTATTTTGAACTGAATGAACTGAATGCCTTGTTAAATAAGACATTTTCACCTTGGTTTAATTTGGCTTTACTATCTGAGCGTTATTTTTTTGTAATTCCCCTCTACTATCTCAAGTTCTCTTAAAACCAAGAGTGGTACAAATACCAAGTCTATAAAATGTTGTGTATATATAAAGTTGCAATAAAGAATAAGATTATGTTAAACTGCCAATGATTAAGCTACAGACTGTTTTATTCATGGCAGTTTGCGAATTTAAGCTATTTCTAAATATGGAAATAATGTGATGAGTTATATTCCAACTACCTGCAAGAGACTTGAATAATTTGGGAAGAACTGAGGCACAAGGGGAAACTGGTAGGAGCAGAGGATACAGAAAAGATTGCAGAGAAAACTTGGAAAGAATGAAGGTATTAAAGAGAGAAAAGGAATGATTGAGAAGTAAGGAATGATTTTGAGCATTAGGATGAACTAAGAAAATAAGAAGCACCCATAGAGTCTGAGCAACAAGTTTGTATGGCAACTTGAAAACTGGGGTGACAATGAACATGTAGAACTTAAAAACTAGATAGAGACTTGGAAGAATTATAGACACTCGAAAAGAACAGGGAGAAATCTGGGGAAACTAATGGAACTGAGAATGACTTCAATGAATGGAAAACTTGACAGAATGAAAGGTAGAGGGAGCGAGTGGGAAGATTTATTGGATCTTGGAAGTCCCAGGCACCATAAACAGTGGATTTATGTACCTGGAGAGAATGATGGAAGTGACAGAGGAGTAATGGAGGGAATAAAAGGGAACAATAAAAAGAATGATGTAAAAAGTGGTTTAAATCTTTTCTTCCCTAAAGTTTAAAGTGTCTGAGAAATTTAACGTTGATTAGAACTTTCAAGATATTTCTTCTTTGAGCAATGTCAAGGGGCACATATTTTGCTATCTTCTTCTGCCACATGGACAAGAGAAACTGAAAATGAATACTTATGACAAATAATTTAAATATGTTACTTTTAAGTGTATTACATCATTAAAGTATTATGACAAAGTTGAGTGGGGTGCACCGGAGGACACATTAGTCACTAAGTGGACAAACCTAAATGATTTTTGAATAAATCAAAACCTCCCAGGCAAGACACTGAACATTACTTCTAAATTTGTTTTAATTAAATAGAATAATAAACATTTTTTATTCATCTAAATGGAGATTTGGGGGATATCTTATTAGCGTATTAAATCAAATCATACTCCTACCAGTACAATAACGTCTATATATTTATTCATTAGAATACTCTCTTGTTTATTTGATGTCTATTTGTAAAGTATATTCTGTGTACCAGGCATCAGAAATGCAAAACTGAGGAAGAACAGTCCCTCTACTTAGGGTACTCACATACTACACAAGTATTTGTTATGAAAATAGGCGCTTCCAGAATTTTTCATTACACGGATAACTCATGGTCCTAAAAACATCTTTGCACTATCCATAAGGGCCTTTATATCTTCATAGTTTACCATCAGTAAACTGTCAATTCTTTAGAAACCGTCAATCCACTGACATGTGTGGCCATCCAGGCCAATCCAGGTAAATGATGCTTACTACAATTTATGAGATTTTTGTTGTTGTTTTGCTTCTCTCCCCACATCATATCCATCAGTATATTGGAATACAGACTTCCTCTTACTCTCATCCAATCTCACTGTTAACATTTTAAGCTGGAAACAAATCTTTTTAGAAAATGAAAGTTTCAAACATGAAAAATCAGAATTCAGATAAAATTACTACTCCCGAAAATATGCAGAGGAGACGAGACTTATACGGCATTTAATATATATGAAACTCACTTTGAAATATCTGAATTAAAACCCACTTTTGTACAGTCCTCATAGTGTTCTGCAATCAGCTGTGGAGTGGAGGATAAAAGCAGGGAGAGGAAGAAAAAGGGTCTTTGCCTCCAGTACATTGTAATCAGTTTAAACTTAAATAAAATGGATGCACTAAAAAGATACAGCTCCAATAAACCAAATGCTGGACTAGATAGGAGGTTCCATGGCAGAACCTCAGACTGCTGTTAGGGGCAAATCATCCAGGATTCTGAAATGTAGGAACAAAATAGTCTATGAATTAAAACTGGAGTGAAGTCTCTGCTATCCTTACTTGTCTGCTACTGAAAGCTTAAACAAAAACACCCTTCCCACCAACTGGGATCATTCCAATTTTATCTGTTAGGTTTATATGGCAGGATCCTCCAAATAGCTGTAATTGCTGTAAATCAAAAAAGGTTAAATATTTCTGAACAATTTTAGATTTTGGAAAAAGGAAAGCAAAGAACATAAAGATTGTGTTTTATGATCTCATGAATCTCTCTTGGATTAAAAAACAAGTAATCCCTGATACTTTTGGAGGTAGGGTATATTGAAAGGTATTTCTTAGCTTTAACAGGGAATAAGCTATTACAGTTTTTGAAAACCCGGCCCAGCCTGTGGCATTCTTATTCTAATTAAGCCAGACCTGTTAAAACATTTAACACATACTTATATGGAAAATATGACATCTTCCTACCTATTTAAATTATAGAGTTTCATATTATTGATGTTGCAAAAATATGGATTCAAAGTGATATTAACGATACTAATGTAAATCTTCCTCTTTGAGGGGTAATTGCTTTTTTTGTAAATGGCTATAAATTTTACTTTTTATTATGAGAAGTGGTAGTCCTAGGCCTTATTATTTGTGCTTATGATCTCCCTAGAACTCCACGGAAGTGTTTCTCTCCTCCATTCCTCCAGCAAAAATTTCTAGAGCAGAACTATCCAATATAACTTTCTGCAATCATAAAAATATTCTATTAAAATATCTGCATGGCCCAATATGGTAGCCACTTGTGCCTATTAACCACTTGAAATGTGGCTAGTGCAACTGAGTCATTAAATTCTTAATTTAATTTATTATAACGTAAATATTCGCATGTAGCTAGTAGCTACCATATTCAACAGCAAAGCTCAGAGGTACTTCACATTCTGTATTTAATTTGGAGTATGCATGGATGTACTTAAGGAAAATGAGTTTTGTTACAATATTCCATCCTCTTCCATCCATTCATCCATGCAGTTGATCTGTACTTTTTAAACACCCTCTGTGTATACAACACATGTTAAGTTTATGTAGTGAGGAATATCATACAAGATTTGTAGAAGATAAATATTATACTAAATAGGCTAAGTGACAAAGGACAGAGCAAACTGATATGGTAGTACCAAAGAATGTAAGTACTTTGAGGTAATGGACTTAAGAAGAGCTTCATGGAAGAAGCAGCTCTTTAAATATTTTTGATAAATAGCTGCAAGGTGTAGAAAGAAAGATAGGGAAGCGAATGAGATTGCAAGATAGAAAAGTCTACAGTTTAATCTGGAATGTGGGTATAAGGAAGAGGAAATAGTCCAAACCTTTTGAAGTGTGAATGACTGAAGAGGTTTGTGCCAAGAATAGCTAAGGCAAAGTCAGGAGAAAGTATATGTTTTATAAGAAAATGTTGAGACTAAGTAAGATAATGTACTATAAGCTGAGGTTGTATAAAAGTTACTTGATTATAAAAAATTTATTTGTAATAAACTTTAATGGCAAATGAGCTGGAATTTTAGCCATTAAACAAACCTTATACATTAATTATAATTTTACTAAAGATAAATATGATCTATGTGGAAATAAGATATGCTTAAAGAGACTTCTAGTAAAGTATGAGCATTTAGTCGTCTATTTAAACTTCCCTATGTGTTTCTATATTTAAAGACTAGGACAGCTACAGTAAGTGCAGATAAACACAAACCCAAATAAATTTTCTCTTAATTTCTGTATACAATTATTTGGGCAGTGCCAGATAAACTAAAATTAATTAATTATTTTCATGCCCCAGGGGAGTGCCTTAAATACTTCAGCCACTATGACATTCTGTATTAATCTAAAAGCAAAGACCAAAATACTTTGAGGAAGTAGACATCCTTGTAATGTGATGTAGATAGCTAATCAAACATCATAAATATAGAAACTTAATGATGGATTTATCAATGCCCAGATCCATCACACATTCCTTTTGAATACACATTTGTTAACATGTATGAAATTTGAATAAAAGTTAATATTACCTACAGAGATCTTTGCTATTTTTGCTTTGCCTCTGTGAATTAATGCTTACTATTTTGACCAGAAAATCTTTCTTTGCAAAGGAAGAATTGAATGTTTTTATAGTACGAGTAAACAAATTTTAAATACATAATCAGGTATTTAATACAAATACATAATCAGAAGACTGGGAGAGAATTAGGGTTATATCTGTGCCTTTAATACAGACCAGTCCAATAAGTGGATTGAAGTTATTTTTCTAGCTGATCCTTCATCCCTGGATCCACAGAGCTAACAGATAAGGGTGTTATTTCTTGGAAAGCAATTATGAATTCCAAATTTTATTAAAATGAGTATTTTTTCCATTAATGTTTATAATAATGTTTTTAATTGAAAAGTTGTAACCCTTTATATTTAATATTTTATGAACCAGTCAGATGCACTTCATGACTTAGGGGCTATGCCTATGTTGGCATGTTTTTCTCCTAGAATAATTTATGACAAACAAGAAGTTGTGAACTCTTGTGAACCTGTGAATACACAGTTTGCTAACGCGTGGATTCTAAAATTCTGGAATGTCTGGTTCCAATAAAACATCTCTATGAATTTGGCCATGCAATAGAATGTTGGTGGGTGAATTAAAATACTATTTCTCCAATATTTCTCTTTCTCTCTTACACATACACACACACACAAATCAAAACAACAACAACAAAAAACATCTTTACTGGTTGATTCAAGCTTATTGATATTAATTTGTCAATTCCAGTTGCTGTCTACCTTAATTATTGATTATTCCTGTTGACCTTCATTTATATTTTATTGTTTTAGAGGCAGGGTTTTCACTTTATTACCCAGGTTGAAGTGCAGTGGCATTATCATAGCTCACTACAGCCTCCAACTCCTGGGCTTGACTGATCCTCCTGCCTCAGCTTCCCAAGTAGCTAGGACTACAGGAATACATGAACAGACCTGGCTAACTTTTTATTTTTTGTAGAGATGAGGACTTTCTATGTTGCCCAGGCTGGTCTCCAACTCCTATTTTCAAGCCATACTCCTGTTTCAAGCCATACTCCTGTTTTGGCCTCCCAAAACACTGGAATTATGGGCTTTCAGCCACTGTGTCCAACCCCTGTTCACTTTTATATCAATATGGTTTATGGAGATATTTCTGTTAAAAAATAACATACTTGAATTTTGTTCAATTCAGAGTTTTGTTTAACTGCTTCTCTCTTATCCTTAGAATACATACATCTTTAGACCACATCATTGGTGTTATTTATAGTGGAAAAACTTCATCTTTATTCAGATTTTGCAGAAGCTGTAAGTAAAATGTCTGCTTTTTGCTATTGTGTACATTTTGTTATGTGATGGCATAGATACAGTAAATAAGGGAAAACCACAAGGAGGATGGACACTAGCCCCTGTCAATGGTAAGAAAGTTTCTGAAGTTGTTTGTTGTTGTTGTTGTTGTTGTTGTTGTTCTTATTGTTTCTGCTGCACTGAATAAGTGTGGTCAGGTACCAAATTCCAGTTTGCCTATTATCCCTCCACCAGCATAGGCTTAAGCTTAAACTCAAATTGTAAGTTGCATATGCAAATTTAATTTGCATAGAAAGATTGAGTTTTTCAGTGAGACTAAAATTTCCATAACCTGGATGTCTTATTAGTTGAAAAGTGGTAGGAAAACTCCCACGAATGAAGTAACTGTAATTTACACTCCTTGTTAATTATCATCTTGAGAAAAGTTTCTTTTGTAGTTTCAGATTTCTATGGACTATGATTTTTAAACAGGTATACTGTGAAGAATACGAGAAATCTACACTTAGAGAATTTAAGATATATAAGAGAACTGTCACAACCGTGAAAGATGAGAACCATGAAATGCCCATTGTCCCTCTTTTAAAGAAACAGCATTTTCTAGTGGAACTCAAACATTTTTTAGGACACAGAAGACATTCCTTCAGTTTCATTTTCCTTATTCTAGCAAGTTTTATTTTTGGCATACCTCAAGACAGAAAAACAAATATGAGTATTTCTTGTCAATTTTCAAAAATTAACAAATCCTACAAATATTCATTATAAATACATCAAAACATTCAGCCACATGCTATTACAAAGGCAGTCAATAGAAATCAAGTTTGACCTGCAAAGTTTCTTCTCCCCCACCTACTTCTACAGTCCTGCTGATCTCCCCACTTCATAGTCCCTGATTTGCATAAAATATACTAAATTATTCAAGAAAAAAGTCCTAGGCACTTCATAGATTCAATATTACCTTCATATTAACAAATATTGTTTTCTCTTTACTTGAGGTGGGTAAACGTTCTGTTCATTTTACCCTTTATCTTTTTAGTCTTAATTACATTTTTTATTTTGCGACAGGATCTCACTCTGTCACCCAGGATAGAGGGCAGTGGCGTCATCATGGCTCACTGAAGCCTCTAACTCTGCTCAAGTCATACTCCCACCTCAGCTTACCCTGTAGCTAGAATTACAGGTGCATGCGTCACCGTGCCCAGCTAATTTTTTAAACTGTTTTTTTTGTAGAGACAGGGTCTCACTATGTTCCCCCGGCTTGTATGGAACTCCTAGGCTCAAGCAAGCCTCCTGTTTAGCCTCCCAAAGTGTGAGGATTACAGGTGTGAACCACTGTGCCCAGCCTAATCACTTATTTTAGTGTGAAACTACTCTAAACACATGAAACTGATAAACATTATTGTGGCAAATACATTGTTTCTATCCTAACATTAGAAACTAGGAATATTCGAAATTCCTTTTTGATGTTACTACAAATACCAATGTTAAAAATACATAAAAATACACGTATATATGTATAATATATATGAAATATGCAATATCTAGATGAAAAGCGTCTAGTGCTTAGTTTAAAGAAAGCCAGAAGATTGGATAAGGAAATGCCATTTGGGGAGAAACAGAATTCTCGGCCTCAAACATGTATGATTTTTGTGTATTTCTTTAGGGAGACTAAAATGTTTCAAAACAGCTACTACATTTAAATATGTTGTAATAAGCAATTTTTAAATAGATCACCTGAATAGAATTAGAAGTGGCTGTAGAAAGAAACTTAAATTGGATCCTCATCCTTTATATTCACACAAAAAAGTCCTTCTTAGAATAAACTTTTGTGTATTAGTTGTTTGGTATATTCATTGTTCTTTAATACATTGCAAAAGTAAAATGCAACTTCTAGGAGTCTTTTTGTCACTTCAGTTAAATGGAAATGAGTATTTTTCATGACCATTTTACTATAGGTTATAGTTACTAGTTTTCAAAATTCTCTGATTTTATCATGTTGAAAAATGAAAGAACATTTTTCTTGGATTTTTCCCTAAAACTGAGTAAAATTCCTCTGGAAAATTATTCTTTCTGAATAGGATCAAGTAACATGTCTTTTGTCTTTTATAATGACATTTTATAGTATGCCTATTATTATTATATGAACCATTTCTAAACTTTCATACTTGAGTTACATAAATATCTGATGGTTCAAAACTAAAATGTTTACAAATATACAATTTAACAATGAATAATTACACTTTTAACTATACCCTCTATGACCTGATAAAGTGATCAGTTTAAAAACACAATACCATTTCTGTCATAAAAGCAAAGAAATCGACAATTTTTTTTTTTTTTTTGAGATGGAGTTGCACTCTGTTGCCCAGGCTGGAGTGCAGTGGCGTCGTCTGGGTTCACCACAACCTCTGCCTCCTGTGTTCAAGGGATTCTCTTGCCTCAGCCTCCCAAGTAGCTGGGACTAAAGGTGTGTACCACCATGCCCGGCTAATTTTTGTATTTTTAGTAGAGACGAGGTTTCACTATGTTGGCCAGGCTGGTCTTGAACTCCTGATCTCATGATCTGCCTGCCTCAGTCTCCCAAAATGCTGGGATTACAGGCGTGAGCCACCACGCCCGGCCAAAATCCACAACTTTTATACATGTTGATTGAGTAGTCATTTGAAAATAATAAAGTAACATTCATTTAAAGTAACATTTATTTTAAAATAGAATTTACTCAGAAATACCAGTTTCCTCAGAAAAACCAATTAATACATTACTAAAGACTCTATAAATATTTTAATTTAATTATATTTTTTACAGTCTTTTTTTCTTATTTCCTCTTTGGTTAATTAAAAATGACCAGGCCACTTGAAATATAAAATTGCCACTCCATATGTTGAAGCATTATTGTAAATAAATAATATTCTCACTGACCAAAAAAATTCCCATTAAAATTGCATATTTTAATGATATAATGTCCTTTTAATTAACTTGATGATTTTTTAAAATGACTCATTGTGCTAAGATTTGAAAATACATACCTTTGGTAAAAAGAGAGAATGTATCATGTTAACATTGCTTAAGCTGTTCAGAAAGAATATTCTTTATTTGCAGCAAGGCCACTGATACAAGAAGCATAAAACTTCCACAGTTTAGCTAACAGTGGGGATTATTGCTATCCATATGTGATCGAAAAACTGGGGATTATTGCTATCCATATGTGATTGAAAAAATGTGGGAAAATTCATAGTTTTCTACTCAGGCTATTTGAATTCCTGCTGCCAAGATCATATACACACTAGCAAACTCCTGCAAGTCCTAAACCTATTTTAAAAATATATAAAGGAAATACAGATTCATGTTTCTGCAAGTTACTGTGGTGACAAATATAGTGATACACTAAGCAGCTGGAGTCATCTTAATACAATTTCCAAAGACCGTAATCAGTTATTAAAATAAAAGTCGCTACCATTTATTAAGTTCTTATTACGTGTGAAGAACTGTGCTAAGTGAATTTAATATAGCAGTCTTACGATATATGTACTGTTATAGTCACCTCCATTTACATATGAGGCAAATGAGACTCTAAAAGTTTCAATAACTTGCCCAAGGTCACAGACCTATTCAGGTATACAGCTAAAATCTGAAAGATTTATATGAGTCAAAAGCTTAAGCTCTGGCTACTACACAGACTTTATACAATACAAAATATGTTTATTTTTCACTTACGCTAAAACAAAACTTAGTAACATTTTGGAATCAGAATCTAAATTGTAATTATCAAGGACATCGCCCAGTAAAGAGCTCTTCTGTTTGAAATGCAAGTTTAGAAAATAAAATGGAAAAGATAACTGATGGCAAATGGTTTTGTTAATTTATCTTTTTCTCAGGAATCAAATTTTGCAAAATTTCTGATAATGGGATAAAGAATTATATGGAAGCTTTATTCTGTGTGTTTCTAGAATCCATATTAAATTGCAAACACAATAAATCTGCAGAAACAAGAAAATGCTACCATTTAATCCAAATGCCTATCTTATTAGAAAAATGCCTGTTCATTCAATAAGTCATTGAATAGGAAAATAGATTTACTTGATGCTACATTTCATTGAAATTGATGTTGGATAATTGGGTCATTTGTACTGAGGCATTTAATAGAACTGTGCTTCATTTTTCAAGAACTCATATTAACATTAAATCAGAAGTCTCAACTTTATAAACTGACTTTCATTTGATCTTAGCCAAAAAACTGAGAAGTGATCAAATCTCACTTTCTCCAGAAGTATGCATTATTCATAAAGACTTCTCCAACACTAATTTTTAGTTAAGCCTATGTAATTGTCTGGACAAATCTGAATATGTGAGGAGAAATTCAGAGGATATCTCCACTGACAATTATGATTTCCTCTTTTTCAGTGCATCTGGGCCGTGACCTCTGTTTATTGGCTGAAATAGACAAAATTGCTGATATTTAACCAACTTTTACCTGAAAAATATGAATTTCATGTAGTCTGACTTCATGTATTCTATGTATATATTTAGTCAGACTTTCCACTAACATGCAATTCTCCATACAAATCACTATATCACTAAGAAAAGATTTATTCCAAATATCTGGAGAAAATACAAAACTAAGGGCACAGGAAAGCTTATTTCATGCAGGTGGGCATTAATAATATATTGAAATGGTCAAAATGTGTAGGCCTTCTTAATAATGGAACTTTGATATGGGGTGAGGACTAGGATGTTTAAATATGCAAAGATAAATTTCTTATTTGAGAGCTGTTAAAAGCACAGCAGACAAGATAAGGTGTGGTGGTGAGAAGCAGGATATGGGATCAAAAAACATGTATTTTAGTCAACAGAATTAACTGATCTAAATTATGTGCAGCATACCATACTAGCATAGATAACTGTAACTGTAAAGAAGAAACGATAAAGGGCACACAAATAAAAGCTGGGAGAGTCTTTCTCTCGTATCTGTATAAAGAAAATTGCCCGTATTTAATTTCAAAGATTTACGCTGAGGTGAAACAGAGATTGCCAACAACAACTTAGATAGACATGTTCCTCCATCTTTTCTAATGTGTGCATGCAGATGCATGTGTATGATTGTCAGCATTGCTCCTTAAACATATAAAATGCTATTCAGACAGGAAGAGAATCTGCCTCACTTACCGCTAGGTCAGTTTTCTGAATTATTTCAGTGAAGCATTTTCTCTCGAGACCAATTCTTCAAGAAACTACATTGTTAATGCATCAGTGTGCTTTCAAATCAATCGGGATTTTATTGTTTCACTTAAATAAAGTTATTTAATATATTTTGGGCTTTCAGACTCTTGTTTCTCAAACATCTTTCACATATACTGCCATCTAAATGTGACTGTGAGTCTTATGTAACACCTGGAGGGCTGACAACAAATTCCATCTTTAATACACTCTGAGAGTTTGATATTTCGAGTCTATGATGAATTCATTTACACAATGAAGAATCTTTCTGGAAAACAAATCATTGGTAATTAATATTGCATTCATATCATGTAAAATTTCAGCTTTAATGTGAAAATATTTCTAGTTTTAAAATATGTAATTTATCTGTATGAATTTACTTTGTATATAACGTTTTAAAGTGTTTATATCGCTCCAAAAATTTTACTTGCAGGAATGAAAGAAAAGTTTACTTTATTCTGGAAAATTATGCCTTGCTATTTCCTTCTCCTTGAATATAATCAAATGTAATCTACTACTTCCATGCAAATGTTTTTCAATCAGTTTATGTTGAAGAAATCTCCATTATTCAGGCACAATACGCAGCCGGTTCTTTTTGTTCTCTTTATGACTCAAGACCCTCTTGTTTTGTTGACTAACAAAGGCCGAAAATGAATACTGCTCTCTAAACGCTTTATGTTTTCTTTTAAATTCTTCTGAGTTGAATAAGTAACTGCCCTTCTTATTAGAATCATTTTATCTGAAGCCTAGATGGGATAATAAACTTTTTTTTTTTTTTTTGAGACAGGGTCTTGTTTTGTTGTCCAGGCTGGAGTGCAGTGGCATGATCATGGTTCACTGTAATCCTCCCACCTCAGGTAATCCTCCCACCTCAGCCTCCAGAGTACCTGGGTCTACACGCACATGCCACCACACTTGGCTAAGTTTTAGTATTTTTGGTAGAGCTGGGGTTTCATCATGTTGCCCAGGCTGGTCTGGAAATCCTGGGCTCAAGCTCTCTGCCCCACTTCACCTCCAATAGTGCTGGGATTATAGGCCCAGGGTGACTAGGAATAAACCTTTTAAACAACAACAACAACAACAACAAAAGCATTTCTATGTTTTCAGTAAAAATGAATAACTTTTGAATTTAAATCAAATATTCCTAATATTAAATGGAAGCCATCAAGTACCTTAACATGAATGATCAACTGAATATATTTATTATAGGTTAGTTTGCTTTTGGTTTTTGCCTTTTTTCTAAAGTCAGCGATAACAGTAGACAGGGTCTAAGTTTTCAAAAGAAAACAATTGCTACTTCATCTGCTGAGTGGAAACAACCAAAACTAGGTACATGAACATTAAGTTACACATAGAAAATCATTTTAATTACAGCAAAATAGTCTATTGTGCATCATCTTTGTTCCAAACTCTAATCAAGAAATATCCATGGTTACCTGCGTTTACTTTGTGAGACAACATTTAGATATTCAGGATATAAAAGTCTTATTCTCCTGGACATATATCCTTTTACTGCGCATTTCCATGACAAAGAGCAAACAAGTGCTGAAATCAGAGTATGGGGCGAACAGTTGCCTTAAAGAGCCAAAGCACATATTCCTAATTGTACATTCTGTTTTTAATTTTAGACAAAGAGATGCTTAAAAACAGAATAAAGGAGATTTTCAAACTGATCACTGTTTTGACATAGATGTCTATTTGTAGAAGAATAGAAGTAGAAAACAGAGTGAATTGCAGTAAAATAGTTAATCTTTCAACAACTTTATGAAGAGTAGTGAAAATTCAAAGGAAGAAGGAAAAAAGAAAGTGGGGAAAAAATGGAAGAGTATGAAAAGTGTTATGTAAAAAGCTTTTCTTCTTGAGACAGAGTCTCACTCTGGCACCCAGGCTGGAGAGCAGTGGTGCCATCTCAGTTCATGCCACGTCTGCCTCCCTGGTCCAAGCGATTCTTGTGTCTCAGCCTCCTGAGTAGCTGGGATTACA
Source organism: Saimiri boliviensis (assembly GCF_048565385.1). Lineage (NCBI taxonomy): Eukaryota > Metazoa > Chordata > Mammalia > Primates > Cebidae > Saimiri > Saimiri boliviensis. The sequence continues at coordinate 77,151,017 of NC_133470.1, read as the reverse complement.
AGTGTGCGCTGCCTTGCCTGGCTGATTTTTGTATTTTTAATAGAGATGGGGTTACATCATGTTGGCCAGGCTGGTTTGCAACTCCTGGTCTCAAGCAATCCACCCACCTCGGCCTCCCAAAGTGCTAGGATTAATTACAGGCATGAGCCACTGTGCCTGCCGCAGAAACTTTAATGAGGTATCAGTTCAATTTCCCTATTATGTGAAGCGGGCACCTTTCTCTGACCTTTTAACTCCCGTGACCTGGAATGTTGTAGGCTCTACTAAAGAAGTCAAAATACTACTAGTGTGGAAGCAATAAAAGATATTTGGAATTGATTCTGTAAATGAAAACTTAAATGATCTAGTTTGTAATTCCTTGATTAGTATACATGATAAATGGAAATTTTTATTAGGGAACATATGTCTAATCATTATATTGCCATTTGTCTAAGCAAGAATATATAGGCATATGTATCCACATATGCCTCTCCATAAATACTAATGTTTAATATATGAATAATAGACATATATCCCTGTAAGTGCACTTGCAAAATGTGTAGAAAATATACAACTTTGTTATGTGGCATCTCATCTGGTTTTATAAGTTATATGTAACACCTAATGTTAAAAACTTATTTATTTACTTATGAACACATATCAGTATTCACTGTTTATGGTAATTTATGAATATAAATGTTTACATCTAAAGCCTCACATCTTTCTTTTCTGAATAATACGTTTTTATTCAAGTTTTATCACTTATTTGCACAGTCAGAAAAGTTTTTAAAGTCATTGTTTTTATTTCACAACCAGGAAACTGACTATTTTGCAGAAATTCATAGTAAATTAAGTGAAAGGCCAGAAACCTACTTTCTCTTGTGAATCTTTAAACAACATTATCAAGCTCATTTATATCATGTATCACATTATACCAAAAAAAATTACGTGTTTTACTCTTCATACTAGCCTCTCAGTAATGTCACACTCACTCTTGTGAGCATAGCACAATTCCTCAATAGGGAGGTGCTCTTTTACTTAACAGAACTGTACATGTTTGTGACTAATTGAAGGATATTAGAAATTTTAGCTGTAGATATACTTTTTTAATGTCAAATAAAATGAAGATTTTTGTTTAGGAGGTCATAGATTTAGATCAAATCTGTTTGTCTTTGTGGAATATCCTAAAATTTTTATTTCAAATATGCATGTAGGATTTTTTTTCAAAAGATAATTCAGGAAAATAGAAAACAGAGCAGGTAAAAAATAAGCTATCCAAAATCTCTGGAAAAGGGTAGGTTTTCATTAAGTATTAATCGATAATATACGATAAGGAAAACAGAATAAATGTGACCTAAGTCTTTATTTTTAAAAGTATGTTTTGAATATAAGCATTTCATGACATTTCATGATTTATTATATAATTTCAGAAATTATGTATATATTTGTTAAAGGAAGAAATAATCCATGTCTACGTAAAATACTTTCCAACAAGAAATGAGTTCTTACAGCCTCACTGCTATCTGGTGGTAATATATCCTAACAGCAGGAAGACAACCTAAGTCCTACAAAAATAGGTTGTTTTCTGTGAAAAGTAGAACTTTCAAGTAACAAAGTGACACTGAATATGAGCAAGAGAAACATAATTTCTAAGCATTACTAAAAAGAAATTTCTATTTGTCTAGATGTAATTTGAAGCCCACTGTGTATCATATGTAAAAGTGTGTACTTATATTTTAGAAAAGTGATTCTACTGATTCTTTCTTTCTTTCTTTTTTTTTTTTTTTGAGACGGAGTTTCGCTCTTGTTACCTAAGCTGGAGTGCAATGGCACGATCTCGGCTCACCACAACCTCCGCCTCCTGGGTTCAGGCAATTCTCCTGCCTCAGCCTCCTGAGTAGCTGGGATTACAGGCACGCGCCACCACGCCCAGCTAGTTTTTTGTATTTTTAGTAGAGATGGGGTTTCACCATGTTGACCAGGATGGTCTCGATCTCTCGACCTCGTGATCCACCCGCCTCAGCCTCCCAAAGTGCTGGGATTACAGGCTTGAGCCACCGCGCCCGGCTCTTTTTTTTTTTTTTTTTTTTTTTTTAAGAGGGAGTCTTACTCTGTTGCCCAGGCTGGAGTGGAGTGCAGTGGCGAAACCTTGGCTCACTGCAACCTCTGCCTCCCAGATTCAAGTCATTCTCCTGCCTCAGCCCCCTGAGTAGCTGGGATTACAGGGCCCACCACCACTCCTGGCTAATTTTTGTATTTTTAATAGAGATGGGATTTCACCATGTTGGCCTGGCTGGTCTCGAGCTCTTGACCTCGGGTGATCCTCCTGCCTCAGCCTCCCAAAGCGCTGGGACTATAGGTGTGAGCCACCGCGTCTGGCCTGTAACACCGTGTTTTAACCCAGGGCAGAGTGCACCATTCCTGGCGGTACTGCAATACCAGGTCAATGCGAGGGGTGGATGGAGCAAGCTCCTATTCAATCCCTCTGCTCCAAAATTCCATTTAATATATTGTCCTTGGATAGAGGATTTATCAGATATTAAACTGATAAGAACAAATACTACACTAGATCTTAGACAAAAGGCCAAGAAGTGATACCGATTCTTTTTTTCAAGTTTTTAAAATATCAAGATAAGAACAAAACATAAAGCTTAGCTACTAGAATGAAAGTCCACTTAGACAAAATTCTACCATGCTTTTTCTTTGTTTGTACTTATCAAGCAAATAGATCTGTGTTCATTTATGTTTTTGTTTGCACTGCATTTGCATCATTATGGCATGATAATAGTTATCAAGAAAATAAATCCAAGAGAAGATATTTTAACTTTCGACTGACTTTTGATAAATATCTTTGACTCACAATATTCCATTCTGGCTGATAAACCCTAAGGATATGATTAAAGAATAAGGAACTGCTGTATTTTAGTTGTCTTAAGTAGAAATATAGACTGAGTTATTTGGACAATAAGGCTAATGTCCACATAAAAATAAAACAAGCAGTTAATTTGGAAGAAAATCAGTTAAAATAATTGATTGATTCAACTAGATGTGCTATGCAGATGGATTGTAAATAAGCTCAATTCTTCCTTTATGGTTCAAACAAATGTTATTTAGTTATTTAATGCTGAGAGACATTTTATCCCTCCAGTATTTATCTCAGTATTATGCATCAGGATTTCTGAACAGAGACTAGAACTGAAAGCTCTTATTTTAACTTGAGATTGTCCAAGCAAATCCATTAAAAATCAAAACTGTACATGCCTCTAGATCAAATCTGTCAAATATCTAATACAAGTGAAATAAAAATGCAATCATCTTTGATGAGAAAGATTACAAGTCATCTATAATTTTAATTTGCTTAAACTCATATAATCTACAACAAAAATAGAATTATCAAAGGAGAAAATCTAGTTTTAAATTAGACACTTAAAGTGTGTGTGTTCACATTCACTAGGCTGTAACTGAATTGTTAATGACAGACAATTTTATAGATAGAATATTTCTCCTACAATTAAGCTGTCCAGAATAAAGAAGAAAAACCTTAATATTCAGTTTAGCTAATGTACTTTTATGTTTCCTCAAGGAATGATGCTCTACACTCCTAAGACAGTTAATAAAGTTGAGAAATAGATATAATATAAAACATTTATCTAAAGAGAACTGAAAAGTCTATGTGCATAGTCATTATTAAGATAGTTAAATGATATTTCAGAACATAAAAATAAATTTATTTTTTGCATCCTGGGTAAAAACCTGGACTGTGAAGTGAAAAAGATGTGTGTGTGATCCCCGACATGGCCATTTACTGTCTTTGTAAGTTTAGGCAAGTCTCAGTTTCTATATTTATAACATGGAGATAATTAGACTACCTCCTACTTCACAGGGGCACAGATGTAGACATCCAAGATATAGATAACTAAGGATTACTTTGTACCAAATACACACACACACACACACACACACACACACACACACACATATATATATATATATATAAAATCCAATATGAAAAAGTAATTGTTTTGGTAAATTTGGCATTGGTATTTTAACCATAATCTTTGGTTCAAAATGAAGTTGAATTTTTCAGTTATTGTGAACTTGTTACTTTTAAGAATGTGTTTATCAAGTCAACTATTTCTAGACGACATAAGAAAATGATATTGACAGTTTTTCTGTCCTTTCAGTCCTTTAACAGTTCCCAACTTTACTTGTTTGTCTTCAGCAGCTTCTGAATCAAGGAATTGTTTTTCACTGAAGTTTTTCACTACATTACTAAAATTTCATAATTTATATAGTAATTTCAAAATAGTTATGCAATTAAAAAAACTACACCTAAAAATTTTCTCTGAAAATTCAAATTATTTCTTAAAAGAATTCACTCTAAAAATGTATACTATGCAGTGGGAATGCATGGCTCTGGTAGAAAAGAAAATAAAAAAAATTAATAGACCAATAAATATGTTAGATAAAATGCTATCTGTTCACAAGGAAAATCTTTTACATTTTGGAAAAAAAAAGCCACATAAAATAAATTTTTATTCAAACAAATATAACAAGACTAAAATATAACTGAGGTTGCTGGCTTTTATACTACTTCCTTGCACTTAACCAAAACTTGTTAATTTTTATTTTGAGAAAAGCATGGCCTTTAAAGGTGTGTTTGCTGAAGAATAGTCTACAACTCCATTCCATTAATCTATTACAAGTCTAATGTGTTAGACATTTTTAACAACAGATCAAATACCTTTAAAATATTTAAAATAGGGCAAATATTTATTTTTCTGTAAATAAGCAAAACATAAGTTTCATAAATTGGATGATTAGTAGTGTTTATGGAACATTAAAACTTTAATATATTCTGGGATCTTAAGTCATAGGGACCTGCTATTAAAGTTAAGATGACTATAAAACTGTTCTTACAGTATTTCTGCAAAACAAACTACTTGGGTTCAAGAGAGATCTATGTTGCCATAGAGTATTATAGTGAAATTTCAGTAAAATTTAAAGTTTAAATTGTAGCATGAAACCTCATGTAGAAGGTATATCTAACATTCAAAATGGTAAACATTATAACATATGTAACATTGCCTTATAAAATTTAAGTTTCATTCAGAAAATTAGCTAATGAGTTAGTATTTTTATGTCTTTAATTTGTTGAAAAAGAGTCACTATTTTACTATTTAACACACATTGGTTCGGTATTTAGTATTCAGATCTATAACTAAAACTAGTTTTAACACTTTGGACTATTTCAGGCTATATGATCATTACACATGTGATTTTTAAAAAATGTACATATGCCCTTTTACTATGGCAAAAGATGCAACAGGATGATATAGTGAAAAGCACACTGATCAGGGAGACCTAAATTCTATTCCAGACTTCCACTAAGTTGATTTTGTGACCTTGGACAAGTCACTTCAAAGGGAATGGAACCTTCTGGAAAACAACACATTAAGTCAGTAGGTTTAGTAACTGTTCATAGCTCACAATTAAACAGTATTTGTATTTTAAGTTACTTCCAAAAAAGTACAAGTTATGCATAAAGACAAAAAATATCAAAGATGGCCTTCTGTGTGAGTCTGTTTTCACGTTGCTGATAAAAACATACCCAAGACTAGGTAATTTAGGAAGGAAAGAGGTTAAATGGAGAACTTACAGTTCCACATAGCTGGAGAGGCCTCAGAGTTGTGGCAGACGGCAAGGAGGAGCCAGTCATGTCTTACATGGTTGGCAGCAGGCAAAGAGAGAGATTGTGCAGAGAAACTCCCAATTTTAAAACCATCAGATACCGCAAGACCCGTTCACTATCATGAAAACCACATGGAAAAACCCAACCCCATGATTCAATAATCTTTCACCAGGTCCCTCCCACAACATGTGGAAACTATGGGAGCTACAAGATGAGTTTTGTATGGGCACACAGAGCTAAACCATATCACCTTCCTAAGTAAAAATAGAAAAATCAAATAAACTAGAGATTATCGGTTATGACAGAATGCCTAGGAACATGCATTTCACTACAATAATTCCTACTTTCTTCATTTGGAGCCACTAATAATGAGAACAGAAATAAAACCCTAAGCAAACAATTAAATACATTTTCATCAAAACATAGCTAGTTATGACTTACCTCAGTATATTGCTAATTCAGTAGAACCTGAGTATCTCATCACAATTTGCATTTGTTCTGCAAAGAAATGTTAACCCTAACCTAGATTCCATATCTAAGAAACATTTCTTTTCTTTTCCTTCCTTTATTAAAAATCTCAAATCACTACATAATTCCTAGGTTAAATTATTCACCACCAGTAACTCAGTCCACATGAGAATGGTGAAAACTTCACAGAATCTTAAGTTACTCCTAATTAAATTGATGATGACTTCAGGCAAGCCATTTGGCTAATCTGGACTAGCCCAATTCTTCATTTGAAAAATAGTAATGGACAAAAGAAAAGGAGGCTAAAAATGCTGCCCCAGCTAATCCACAGGGTTGTTTGAAGTCTTAAATGATTACACGTAAAGGCTTCTGTCAAGAAAAGATTCACAAATATCACCTTTATGTAGAAATGTGGTTTTTAAGAAAACTTTACAATAAGGATAGTGTTTTTCTTATATTCAGTAGCACTTCAGCAAAGTATGTGTCATCATTTATACCTTTAAGTCTAACTCACGGTATTCACTAAAGAAACTAAACAGGGTTTGCTTCTCTAACAGCAAAATAGTTTTTTTTTGTAATAATTTCTAATAATCTAGTTCTTCCAATGGAAAACAAAGTATATTATCAGTGGATAAAACTATTCACCCCACATAGTTAACTACCATTTAACTACAGAAATGATTGAGTGTAATTCACATAAAATTACAAATCTGAAACCTACCAAAGTTCTGTGATCAAGCATTACCAGTACTTAGCCAGAGTAATACACCTTGCTTTATTATTAATAGTCTGTATCTAAGCCAACCCATAGCCATAATTTTCCTTTTTGCTCTGAAGTACTCTCCCTCTAGACCTATTATCTCAAATATTTTTATCTTCACAGAGAAGAAAATTCTTTGGGGTGTGGCTCTGGTTTCTGAACCTATTTGGAATGAGAACCAAATCTTAATTTGTTTTCCAACTTAGTATTCCTTTCTTATTAAATCTGATAAGATCCTTATTTCCTCGTCTATTAACTATTGTATGATTGTGTGGTTATCATATGTTTGAAATTATTAAAGCCAGGGATATAATAATAATTTTGCCAAATAAGAGTCAATAAATTCTCACTAAAACTTTCTAATGCAAATTTAAAACTCCTAAAAATTAGATATTTCTAAATTTTTATTTAATATATACCCTTAATTATATTTGAATCTAATAAATTGGTGCATATATTAGCTGATAAAACGAGTATTATTCCAGGGATAAGAACAAGGAACTAGTACTGTCTCTCAAACCTAAAAGGTATGTGATTTTAAGAACAGAAAAACTTGCCTTGCCTCTTTCCTCATATGACAAAAATATAAATATATGCAATACCTGTTTCACAGATTTGAGATTCAGATGAGATCAAATCTGCCAGAGCACATTAAAATGAAAACAATTTAAAAGTGATAATGTAATTATTTCCATAGTAAAACTAAAGGCAGTATCATTAATATTACTGGCATTTTCTTTAGCTTTTGTGTTAAGTTTCATTATAAATCTGCTTTGATTTTTAGTTTACCTGTTTCAAAAACTTAGTAGATTCAGTTACAACCAAAGCATGTTCTTAGGTGATCTATTATTGAGAAAACCTGCAATTATTTTTGCCCTAACCTAATACTTGCTACCATTGGCATAGGATATAAAGAATATATAAAGTGTAATGCTATTTTAAAGATAATATTGTATATTATGTTCTCAAAGAATCTTCCATTTCTCTGAAACATGATGCTTATTTGAGTTGTCAGTCCTTATCTTGGAATCTAACTGTAACCTAGAACTGTCATTTTTTTCCTAATGAATGTAATCCATCCAGTTCCTTTAATGTTCTTACTAATTCTTCTGATCCTATCATATTATTAGCAATTGAAAGTACTTAGACATTTAGTATATATTATATGGTATTGTCTTCTGGCTAATACTGTTCAACCTTTGCTACCACCTCTTTAAAATTTATTCTTCAAGTATGTAACTTATTATTAAAATTTGATCCAGTTATGTAATATTTTCCTGTAATTAAAACTAAACTTATTCTATTAAGATCTACTCAAATTGATTCTGAAGCTAGAAACAGAACTGACTTAAAGTTATGAAATGGAATTGAAATACTCTGACACAATTATTTTGTTTAATATTTTGAACAATTCTAATATTTGCTAGATTAGCCCAAGAAATTGATATTTTTTCCAGTTATGAGTCTGAAATAGTCTTATTTTTACATGCATTACATATGAATTTTTAATACCATTGTAAATTAACTCAATTGTTTCTCATTGTCCTAAAACATGAATAGATTATGATATAGAACTGATATTTCTAGTTATCATACAGTAAGTTTTCTTCTCTATTCTCTGATAATAGAACATGAAGATGTTTTGCTGTTTGTCTTGGTTTTTATATTTATTTTCCTTTCTGTATATTTTGGATTTTCCCTCTAAAAAAAAAAAAACTAAAAACTAAAAAGATACAAAGTATTTCAGCTGCTATAGGTGCCTTTTCAGGTACATGGAAATAGTCTATGCTTAAATCATATGGTTTGGACTTGTATCCCTACCCAAATCTTATGTCCAATTGGAATCCCCAATGTTGAAGAAGGGGCCTGGTAGAAGGTGATTGGATCATGGTGGGGGGGGGGGGAATTTTCCCCTTGCTGTTCTTGTGACAGTGAGTGAGTTCTCAGGAGTTCTGGTTGTTTAAAAGTGTGTGGCACTTGCCCCATGCTCCTTCTTCCTCCTGCTTTGGCCATGTAAGACATGACTCCTTCCTCTTCATCTTCATCTTCTGCCATGATTGTAAGGTTCCTGAGGCCTCCCTTGCCATGCTTCCTGTACAGCCTATAGAACTGTGAGTTAGTTAAACCTTTTTTCTCTACAAATTACTCAGTTTCAGGTAGTTCCTTACAGCAATGCAAGAACAGACCAACACAGAAAACTGGTACCTGGGGTTCATACTTACATGGGCACTAGCTTAACATTATTAAGTAACATTAAGGAAAATGAAATACAAGACAATTTTGGCAGATATTCAAGTTCATTTAGCACTTACAAAAACATTTGAATCCAATTGGTCCTACTGAGGTCCTCAAATTATTACCATCAAACAATTATTACCATTTTGCTGTTGCTGTTAGTATCAGAGCTTAGAAAAGACTAGTACAGCCGGGCGTGGTAGCTCACACCTATAACCCCAGCACTTTGGGAGGCCGAGGCGGCTGGATCACAAGGTCAAGAGATCGAGACCATCCTGGCCAACATGGCGAAACCCCGTCTCTACTAAAAATATAAAAATTAGCTGGGCATGGTGGCGCGTGCCTGTAATCCCGGCTACTCAGGAGGCTGAGGCAGGAGAATTGCCTGAACCCGGGAGGCGGAGGTTGCGGTGAGCCGAGATCGTGCCATTGCACTCCAGCCTGGGTAACAAGAGCGAAATTCCATCTCAAACAAACAAACAAACAAAGACTAGTACAGTTTCATTGGGAAGGTGGTGGTTTCTGAATCTCAATGGCACGATGAAGACATTAATTCCAACGATGAAGTGAAAACTTTCAGTTGTTTTCCTAACCTTGCTAGCAGCACCACATCGTGCCTCCTAACAAGCACGATTTAAACACTTAACACTTGACAAATTGCAATGGTTGATTTCAATGTCATTCATTTTAATTTGATACTGTTTCTGAGCTGTGTATAAAGAAATGTGAACTATGACAGTTTTCCTAATTGTATCATGAATGAAAGATTCATTAAGATTAAGGGACTATTTTGCTGTATTCGAAGATAAAATCCTAGTTGTGAGGAAAGTGGTTAGCACGGTGCCTGATTTACCATTAGTTTCCACTTTGAGGGCTTTTTATTTTGAGATAGCAAATACGAAATAATCTCTACCAAGTGTCTTTCATTGCTGCTGTTATTGTTACTCTGCAAAATGTGAATACTAATAAGAAAATAAAAGGAGGTCTTCAAATTAGGTAAATAAAAATTTAATTGGCTATTTGACTCTAAAATCTGAATGATTAGCTGATATGTTCACTTTTGATATTTTACGAACCAATATCTTTAAGGATCTATACTATACTAAGACTTCTCAGAGCTTTTAGATTTCTTTAAATAGATTTTAACATATTGGAACACTATTGACAGTGTATGACCAATGGTTTTCATTTTTAAAATGGTATAATCGTATGTATGTAGTGTCCATGAAATAGATTTGACTGTAAAATGAGCAAGTAACTGGTTGTTATTCTGAACTACAGCTTCAACCAATATAATCACATTAAAGGTTAAAATCAAATTTAACCTCTAAATGCTAATAATTGTATGTCTATTTGAATTTTAAAACTTTCATCCATTGCAAATACCTAAATTGTTTATTTTTTTAAAGAAAATCTGTTACCCTTGGCTTACTTCATCTTTATCATGTTTGTGTACCACACTATTAATTAGCACTTTCAGATAACTGTAGTTTAAGGGGCAGCAGCTTCTATTTGTACATAGAGCTTGTTAGAAATGCAGAATTTCAGGCCTCACCTAGAATCTACCGAACTAGAATCTGCATTTTTAACATTTCCAGATGATTGGTCTGCTCATTAAAGTTTGAGAAGCACAGGAATAAAATGTAAATTCCTAGAAACTGGAGTTTAAAACAATAAGTTGTTAGTAGTGATGCTGATTGATTACTAATTGTATATTGACTATTTCTTTCTAAAGTGTTTTGATTACGTTATAGATGCCAGCTGTCCAATTTTTGAGCATTAGTGTTATATCCCCATATCTGTTACTCCTGTATGAAGTTCTGAAGCATACAGAATGTCTGTGACTTTCAATGAATTCAAATGCCCTTTAATAAATAATCCTGCTTTGCACTCCTGACCGTTATAAAATGGCCAGCATATATTGTAACTGCTTTATTTCATGGATGCTAAAACTGAATTCATGGACTAGGAAAGGCTATAGACAATGAAAGTTTTAAGAACTGTGGAGGCTGACTGAAGGGTGAAAGGTCACTGTCAAACTGAACAAATTCTTTTCTGATCTAAAGAGAAAGACGAAGAAAATTCTGTCTGCTGAGCTCTCATGTAAAGGTTTTGTCCTGTTTGCTTGTGTTTGGTGTGTGTGTTTATTAACTATTCTTAAGCCTCTCTTTAAAAAAAATTGATGTGTTCACGTTTTGGAAGATTTTCCTTCTTGCAATGTAGCAAACAACATCAAATAACACTTAAGGTACTCTTTTTTTCTTTTTCTGTTTTTCTTTTTTTTTTTTTTTTTTTTTTTTTTTGAGACAAGTCTCGCTCTGTCACTGGGCTGGAGCACTGTCGTGCGATCTTGGCTCACTGCAACCTCTGCCTCCCGGGTTCAAGCAATTCTTCTGCCTCAGCCTCCCAAGTAGGTGGGACTACTAGGTGTGGACCAACACTTAGGTAATTTTTGTTTTTGTTTTTGTTTTTAGTAGAGATGGGGTTTCACCATGTTGGCCAGGATGGTCTGGATCTCTTGACCTCGTGATCCTCAGCTTCCCAAAGCGCTGGCTTGGAGGCATGAGCCACCACTCCCAGCCAACACTTAAGGTATTCTAAAGATACGATATGAGAGGTAAAAGAGAGAAGCTATCCTAGGCAGTTTCAAAAAGGTTGCATATTTCAAACTAAACTGAAAATCAGGCTCTATCCTCCAACGCAGTAGTTCTCTTTCTTCTCTATGTGATTTCCTTTCTCCTCCTCTCCTCCTCTCTGTCACAAAGTAACATAAAGCAGTCTAAGATTATTCTGGAAAGAAAGGAATGCTTTGCTTTGGCAAAATTTCCCCGTCTATCTTTCCCTGACCCATACTCCCTAACATATGGACATATGTCCTGACATAGAGAATGAGATTATGTAGCAAACATTAAATTTTAGAAAATGAACGCAAAATCTTACTCAGATTATATTTAAAATTGAAAGGAAATGAATACTTCATTCTTTAGGGTAAATATGCATTTATAAAAATAAAACCATCCTTCCAGGTATGTATATTTTAGCCATTTTAAGTAAATGGGCTTTTCCAATCATTCTTTTAAAAATTAAAATACTTAATGCATTCATACTTTAATTCATTCACTTGCTTTCAATATCAAAGCACTATTTCAATGTTTTATAACATAATTTGCACAATATAGTTGTTTTTAATAATCTCCATTCAAAACAAAATGTGGAAAACTATTTTCTAGTTCTGAGTCAGAAATTATTTACCACCACAAAAAAAAAAAAAAAAAAAAAAAAAAAAAAAAAAAGCCCAAACAAAAAAGTTTCGGATACATTTGACTTTCTGAGAAGATCCTATTATTAAATTTGAGCAAAGTAATTAAAAAGCCATACATGATAGTGTTTTAAAATTCTAAACACATTGGAAAGCAAGGAACAAGTTTGTTTGTGGAATAAATTAATTCATGCTATCACCCAATACCTTATGTGAATTCCTGTATCACTCATTTCCCATATGTGAGGCTTCCTTTCCTTATCTGTAAAATTAGGAGTTTGGAGTAAATTATGTTTCTGGTCCCTTTCACTTCGTGAGTCTACAAAACCTGCGCCATACTTGGTGGGCTGTAATGTAGATGACAACAAATATTTGTTGAATTCAATTTAATGTGATTATATATTACTTTTTTGTTGTTCGTTGCTTTAGCCCTATTAGAATATAAGCTTTTCAAAGACAGTACCCTCTAAAATTTCTTTAAGGGCCACCCTTCACATTTAAAGTATTGCTATGCTGGACAAGCCATACGCTTTTACTTATTGATAGTTAATGAGTCAATGCAGTCAAACTGATAATACGTGCAGAGTCAAAGTACAAGGAAAGAAGGTTCTAGACATCTACTGCTTTTTGTAAAATATCACAGGATTTTTTTTCCCTTTGGAAAGTGCCTTGAAATAACTTACAATTCCTTCATTTTACTTTTGGAGAAACTGAAGTCCAGGGAGGTGAAGGTTTTTGCCCAAGGTCACTTTCTAGAAACTAATAAAACATAAATCATAAAATACCTTGTGTTCACACAATTTAAAGAAACCCCTGCTCTCATTGGAACTAAAAAGAGTTTGTAATCTGAAGACAACAAACAATGACTTGTATCCTTTAGGTTTAAATGATACAAATCCACACTCAACTGATCACCAGTTACAAAAATGTCATGTCAGGAAAAAAACACTACCTAAAAATCACTGGCAAACATCTAAAATAAATCTTATGTAAAAATACAGGTGTTCTAAAAGATGATAGCAGGATAGTAGAATATCACCTTAAATATTTGCTACATTAAGTAAACAAACTTTATGGACTGTCATTGTGATGGGTCATAATTTAAATTACTTTTGTAAACAGAAAGGAAGGAGCTTATGAGCATGTGCTGTTAACATTGCAATAGTTCTACCATTTTATTTAATAGCATCTAATTTTTACAAAGTCTAGTGCACAAAAACACTAAATAGGAGTATATAATGTTAGTAGAAAATTAATTGACAAACTTATTTTAATATACTTTAATGTACTTGTCTTTTTTTCTTTTCTAATCCAAGACACATTATATGTTTTTGCTTTTGACATTCAGAACTTTGACAACATATACTCAAAGATATAAGAGAGGCAAAAAGGGATGTCGGGAAAAGACCTGGCTTGGAGACTAATCAATCCTCTTGAGGCTTCCCCTCTTAATTCTGGAAATCCTTAGGGAGCTGATTTCACCAGTGGGACTTTCAGTATTCCCATAGGTAAAATGGGTCTAACCATGTCTTCTTTTTCTGTTCAAAAATTTTTCATGTGACTAAAATAAAATCACTTTAAATTATATAAAAATATAAACTACTGTACATATTGAAGGAGTTAATTAAAAGAATGACTCAAAACAAACGTGATAGAAAACAATCTTTTAGCTTCATTTTAGGTGCTGATAGTAACTGAATTATACAATCAGTTAAAAATCTCAATTTGCATTCTAATTACTTAAAGTTTTTTTTAAAAAAATGAATTTTCCTTTAGTTTAACTGAAATCCATCAGCGAATTAATTTTATCATTGTCATGCTAAAAGTTATGTTAGATTATTAAAACAGAGAAAAATATTCTTCCATAATTTATTCTCTTCTTTCATTTTCTTTCCTCCTATTCACCCAAATCCACACATTTAAGATGAGCAGATTAGGTGTACAAAAACCATTCTTTCAGATTTGGTTTGGAAACAAAAATTATACCCACTGATGTTCTTTGTTTTAAAATCTATTCTATTGATCAAATGCTTAACACAGTAGAGAAAATTAAAAGGGCAGTTTAAATCCTTGAACAGTTGAAGATTTTTAGATTGCAAAAAGATAGTATGAATAGTTATGATTTCTGGCAAGCCACTTCTCAAATTCAAAACAGTAATTGAAAAAGACTCCTTTTCCCATGTTTTGGTGCTGTTTGATAACAAGAATGCAGTCTTTCCCCATATTTAACTAAATATCAAAAAACATTTTCACTCTAAAATAGATTTCTCTATCTGATAAACCATTATTTTACAATTAACTTTGTGCAGAGCATAAATCTTAAGGGACTGTGTCACATAGGTCATTTGATGTTAACTCCTAACAAATGAAGATGACCACATTTTAGAGATGACGCCTTCATGAAGAATATCTATTGGAAAAGAACACCATTTCAAATATGATTAATTTGAATATTGCAAGCCAGTTTGAAACATCAAGGCATCTTACCTAGTTTTCTTCATTCTGGATACAGAATGATCAATAACGTCTTCAAGTAATAGAACTCTGCTCAGACAATGCCATGTAATTCGGAATATTGTAATATAAAGTCAGTACAATTAAATGTTCCTAAATATTTTATTTTTCCCAAAGGTAAAATTTACATGTCTTTGATGAAAAATGTATTTTTAAAGCATACTCTTTCTTCCCTTCCCAATTCCCAGTGATGTTGAATTAATTCCATTGAATGTAGACAGGACGACATGAGAATTGTACCTTTACTATACACACACACAAAATTTTCTAACAATGCAGTTAAAATAAGACCAACAAGCGTTCCTTTGCCTCTGAAGATTGGTAACTGTATGTTGACATGAACACGTTGACCCAGGCCTTAAAATCCTGTGTGTGGGCAGAGGGGGGTAGTCTGCTGATGGAGGTAACTTCTCAAAATATTTAAACTCGAGCCACTATACCAATCCCACAAAGCAAAAAAAAAAAAAAAAAAAAAAAAAAAGAATTTTCACTGAAAATATAAAAGGAATGACCCATGGGAAGATAATACAGCAGAAAGGATGGGTTGCTGAGAAAGTGTCAAACAGTGTCAGGAGGTTGTCAGTGAGAAATTCAGAAAGGTTGGAAATACTTCCCAAAGTACAATATTTGAATCCCTAGCCACAACCAAAGGAAAATAGACATTTGCAGGCTATATATATATATATATATGTATATATATATATATATACATATATATATATATATATATATATATATATAAAACAAATTGAAGGAATTCCACTAAAAGTCTTGTGTGAAATAAAACAGCAAAAGTCACCTAAAGGAAGAAACCTTGATGAAGAAAATTTGGCAAATCTAAGCAAGTTTGAAGTAGAGTGGACTTTCTTTCTCCTTAGCTCCTTTGAGGTCTATGACAGGTGGATCCAAGGTGGCAAATGGGGAGGAGAATGTAAAAGGGTGCAAATCGTGGACAAATTAGCAGGATAATTAACGCAGGTGAAAGGGAGTCCGGGGTGGCTTACTTAGAGGAGGAAAGAGAAGTGAGACAGCTGTTTGTTAGTGCCTAAAGGGAGGACAAAGACAAGATTAAGGGCCTCTAAATGGTTGTAGAAAGAAGGCTGAAGTGAGTAAAGTGTTAGATGACGTAGGGTTCAGAGATGATGCAGGGGTGGGGTGAAGATGAATGTGCTTACAAGTGGCTGAAGGGCGGGGGGGTCTCCCCAGGACAAAGAAAGTTTAATCAACATGCGGAAGATGGGGAATTTGGAAGCTCAATGGGGAAAGTGAGATGAGTAAAAAAATCTAAGTGGATAGATGATGCCTAAAGAGAAATTTTCTTCCCCAAAGCAGCTTTCCTTTGTTTCTTAGTTATACTGAGTAGTTTTAGGCCCTTTTCATTCACTTGTTCTCTTTTTCGGATGTTATCTTCTTAACATATGTGCCTCTACTCTCTACTGAATGCATCAGTTTATTCAATTCTTCATTTAAATGCACACAACAATATTTCTAATGCGTGCTAGCTATTGCCCAATTTTCTCAGGCGATTTTTTTGTTGTTACTTTAACAAATTTGCTGGAAAAAAAAAATCTTCAAAGGTGTCCTAGGTCTACAAAAGACACATACACCTCAAAACTTTGTAGCAAGACATCAAGCCCTCATGCTTACTTAGTCTGTGTGGGGCATGACCTTCCAGATATATTTTCTTGCTAGCGACCTACTAGGAATACCTATTTTTAAAGCCACAGACCTCTCCTTTAAGAACCCCTTCGCAACCTGTTAACAAAAATTAATTCCTCCCTCCATTATGCTCAATCACACCACTGATAACATTGTATCCTAGATCTAGAAGAGTGTCCTGGCTCAAAGAAGCCCATGCCAGTTTGTCATACTCTCTTTTATATTCCTAGAGCCTAGCACATTGGCACAGTAGGTGACTAATTAAAGTCTGTGGATTCTTTAGTGAATAAATACAGGGATGACACCTCCTTTAAAATGTGGGAAGCAAGATTATTGGAGAGAATTAGCTTTCAAAATTTCACTCCCTGAATAATTTTCTTTCCCACTAAGAAAACATGACAGCCACATATATTTCTTCAATGTAGCTCAAAGCCAGGGGTTTAGATAAACTCTCCTTGTTGATGTGTCTCCTCTTGCTCCACCAAGAATCTTATAAATCCTAGCTAAAGGCTGTTGTGGACTGCTTGCGCAGAGAAAAAGAATTTTCTGCTTTCTGAATCTCCTTAACCAGATTTCTTCCCTGCCACCAGCAATCTGGAAGCTCTCTATCAGGAATTTCTATCTTGAAAAAAATACAAAGTTTTGAATACCAAGAGAGGGAATAATATGAAACCTACAATCCCTTCTGCCAGGGCTTTCTGCTACTGAAACCGAGCATTACCTGGGCGTCCCTCGGAATCCATTCCGGTGATAAAACGGCCGGGGACCGGGGGAAAGGGCAGGGAGTGGGGGTACTCAGTTGCTTTCAACCCTTAGCAAATGATGGAGCTCTAGAAAATGAATGTGTTTTTATGATTGGTAGGAGTTTCTTTACCATTCCTGTATTTCAAACGCACCGCAACTTTAAGCTTACTGCCAGCTATACGTCATGAAAGGGACGCTTTTCATCAAAGGGAAGAAGAATGGGAAGGGAGAAAATCCTAGTTTTACGAAATGGAGTAATTATTTGCTACTGCTCCCATTTCCCACTTCTCTCACCTGCGTCCAAACCAAAACACAATAGGTAAGCAGTTGCTTGCGACCCCCCTGGAAGGTAATTTCCTCTGGAATGTAATTTTGCTCCAGACGCCAGTTGCCTCTACACACCCTGCCTCTGCCCCTCCCTCTTGCCCTGTGCAACCTTCTCCAACTGCACGCTGCCGCCCTTCTACCAAAGCTAAAGAAGGAATTGTCGGCGATCAGGAAAACAGATTAGCTTCAAATTTGGGAAAGCAGGGGCTTGCTCCTTAAGACGAGAAGAGCAAGCTCAGAAGGGACGCCGCAGCGGGCTTCCGTCTTAAAGAAACCTATTCCTGCATCTTCCCAATTTGGAGTGCGTGTCTGTAAAATAAAGAGCATGGTGGCCTCTCCCCTATAGTAGTAGAAGATACAGCCTTTCCGAAACTTCCAATTTCCAGTTTCTTCTTTCAGTGAAGGGGACTCCCCAGCCTCCGTTTTTGCCTAAGGTTAAAAAGCCTCCCCCACCGCACGCGGAAGATGACCCTCCCCGCCTTCTAGAGAGCTTGCTCTGTGACAGGCGAAGCAGCAGCCACCAGGTTTTAAAGAAGCCGGTCTTCGAAGCCTTCTTTTTAATCACCCGAGGGGAGAGAAAACAGCAGAAATTTAACACCAGTAACTACTATCATTGCATCTGCAACACTTGCCCTTTAAAATGCTGCTAAATAAGTAAAATCACTGAATAGTGAAGGTGCAAGTTGAAAAAGGGAGCGAGCTCGGCCGCGGAGGGAAGGAGGAAATGGATGGGGGGAAGACCCCAAACTGGGTTTGATCCCCAGGTTTAAAACCGGCGGCGACCAGCCAGCAGTGGCTACCCCCGCCTCCCTCGCCTTAGCACGCCTCTGAGGAGGAGGGACTGGAAGGGGGGCGCTGCGAGCCGGAACGCAGGAAGGACCGAAGGGACAAGAGGGCGGCTGCGCGCAGGGAGCGCGCGGGGCAGGGCTGCTCGCGCTTGCGAGTCGGACTTGCCACTCGGCTTCCTAGCGGCCGGGCCCAGCCTCTCTGCAGCTGACATCATTGCCAGAAGGAGGGGCTGCCCCTGCGAAGGCGACAGAAGAACAGGGTTCTCTGGCCTGGTAGGCAAAGGCGCTCCCTCGCCGCTTGGCGAGCCTGACGCCCTGGCAGCTGCAGCGGGACTCAGCTTTCGGGAGCTGCACGCGGCAGTTCTTAATTTAGTCGAAGGAGAAAGGTATCTTTAGACCTTAGCGTATCCATCTCTCGATTCTTTCGTCAAAACCGCCCGCACACAGTCCGCGCTCTCTCCGATGAACCAGACAAAGGCAAGAAAGGGGGAAACGTGTACATATACTATTACTTCGACTTGCTTTCAATTGCTTCCCCACCCCCACCCCCGCCCCCGCCGCCGCCGCGACACACACACACACACACACACACACACACATACACACACACACAGACCCACAGTGGAAAGGCCAGCCCTGGCGCTGGGATTTCCTGCCGGGATTGCGGGAGTTTGTTTCAAACAAGATTAAAAGTGGAATTCCGTCAGTCTTTACCAAGTTGCAAGGGTGCCAGCAAATACCAGTTCCTTTTCTATTTTGGGTCACACCTGTTTTACTTTTTAGGGGACCTAGGAAGAAGGTCGATTTAAGTCACAAAGCACCGCTATCTTCTCAGGTGTTGTGCTTGGCGTTTAGAATTATCCGCATGCTCCTCAGGTTGTTTCCTGGCTGCAGCGCTGAGAGCGCACAGGCGACAGCTATGACACCATCGCCTCCTCCCCATCTTTGCTGCCCCCCTCCCCCTTCTACCCAGATTTTCAACCACTTTCTTCCACACACTTTTCTTCGTACAAACAGCTCCTAGGCTGGGTCTCAATCCCATCTTGGGATGTTTACACACAAGACAAGGACACTTTTCAAAAATTTGTTTGTTGTTGCGCTTTCATTCTATTTGTTTTGTCCTAACCCCTCTTCCCCACGGTTTTTGCTTTGTGGGTGTGTGCCGCAGTGGCGCAAATATCGATTCCCAGCCCCCAGCCCACATTTTGCATCGGAGAGGCTAGGGTTCCCCACAAGCGCTTCACAGGAGCACCCCAGCACCCCACACCCTAAGCCGCAGGCGGGTGAACCAGGGGAACGTGGAATAAATCATTCTGAAGCAAAAGGGCCCATCTTCCGTGAAGCTCTAAGAGTCTTTCCTTGGCAGAGGCAAAGAAGCGGCTGGGGCTATACATTCTGAGAAAGTGACCTCTCCTCGTACCCCTTAAGTCCCTTTGCGACTAAGCGCTCAGATGCAAGTCCCAGCTGCAACCCGGGCGGACTGCTGCTCCGCTCTTCTAAAGTCTAAAAGATTCACCCGTTTGCGGCTACTCGCTTTTTAAAAGTCACCTTTTCCGATGAACCTTTTTTTAAAAGAGACATTCCTTTTCTGGCGGGGTTGGGGCGGGGGGAAGGTATAGCTACGCGCTTTAAGAAAAAGAATTCCTCTGAGGACGTGAACTGTTTCTCGGTTCTCTTAGAAAACAGCATCTATTTATGGGATAGGTGGGCGGTTTATTGATTTATTTATTTGGCTAAGGGATTACAAGTCATTTCTTTAGATGTCTGGCAACACTCTTAGAAAAGTCATCTTTTTAAATGAGAAAATGATGCCGTTTTTCGGCTCGATTATAAGTTGCCTTAAAAAAAGATAGGAAGAATTTTCACACCTACTATCTCCGTATCCAGCAGGTGCTGGCTGAGTATACTCCCATAAATAGGGCGGGAAGGAAGGGCGGGGAGGCAAGCGCCAAGAGAAGCAGCACCGGGAACCCTGTGCGCTCCTGGCTCGCCTGGCTCTCCTTCGCTCTGCGCCAAGGGTCGTATCCTCAAAGGTTGGAGCCAGCCTGGCAGGGATCCAAACTCGAGCCCCCAGAGGAGCGCAGCGAGGCTGGGGGCAGTTTCTCGGCTGGAGATATCGCCTCTTAGCTCTGATCTCTGCCAGGCGAGTCTGGGACATGCTCTTTCGTCAACACCTGACCCAATCTTAGAGTTTCCCTCATCCTCGCTAAAGCTAGCTGTACCCATTAAAGGGAGAGACCTTTTTTCACAGCCAATGTCGGAGAAATTCCTGCGCCGACACATTTCTGACAAAAGTGAGAGTTTTCGCAAAGTAATCAAGCGCATTGGTTACTAAAAGTGCTAAAAAGATACTCTCCCTGCGCTCACCCCCGGGGTTTGCTCTTTCTCTTACCTCCTCTGAAGAGAAGGGGGAAGGGAGAACAGCAGAAGCCTCTTTAAAACCACTCCGTTGTCATAGTTCAGACCTCAGGCGCAGGCAGCGGGCAGTGTCCGCACACTAAGTGTGGAACTCATGCCTCCCTGGCAGCACCCTGTACAGGTACCCAGTCCGGTTACTTACCCACTGAACGAAGCCTCTGTGAGTAGAATGAAGAGGTAAACGAAAGGGGAGAAAAAGGCTTCCGCCCGCTCCACGGAGACTGCGACTGCTGTAGCGGGCTCTACCGCCACAGCTCGCAGTCCGCAGAGCAGCCGGAGTCGCTGAGGCAGTTTCTGAGGCTTTTCGGGCCGCCCGGGCTGCGGGTGCTGCCTGGGTCGCCGCTGCCACTCAGCGCACTCTGGCTTGCCTTCCGCTTTGCCGCGCGGGCAGCTGCGTGCAGCTCCGGCTTAAGGCTCCTCCCGTCCCGACAGTTCGCCGACTGCAAGGAGCCAGTGCCGAGCCAGCCCTTTTCAATGGCGAGGGGGAGGGACTTCACAGAGGGGGAGAAAGGGGAAGGAAGGGGGGTGAACCAGTGAAAGGCGTGGGGAGGGAAGTAAACCAGTGTCCGGGCCGCCTGCTGGGAAGGGAAGGAGCAGCACCAACTGCTGAGTACCCCCCTCTGGTCCCCACTCTCTGCACTTCACATCCCCCGTCGATCCGGGGGCGGCCCCTCCCCGCTGACGGAGAACCAGAAAGAAGGGCGGGGGATGGAGGTAAGCTTAGGAAGTTACTGCTTGCCTCCCAGAGAAGGAGGCAGAATGCGTACTGGCGGCACTCTCGCGTGCGGGACCCGCTGCTGGAGAGAACGCGCCGCTTTCGAGCTGCTAGCTTCCCGGAGCAAAACCCAGAGCATGCAGTGTTCTCCTCGGTCCTCTGCTCGCTGCTCTCTTAGACTTCCCTTTAAGTTTCACTGATTCACAGTTTTTCAGAGAAGTTTGATTTTTCCTGTGTGTTTTTCTTGTGATCACGCTGGCCGCCCTGACTCCAGCTAGTGAAAAAGCATCCTGCAGCACCATTTTCTCACACAAAGGATACTTAAAGCAGACTAGGGGAAGTAGGGGCAGGAGCCTGGCAAAGTCACAGTTGGAGCTGAGAGACTGTCTGTATATATCATACTCTACTGTGAGCGGGGTCTGGTACTTCGATCGCCTGTCCAGACTGATCCTCTGAGGGCAGTGAAGGGGTGTGTGTGTGTGTGTGTGTGTGTGTGTGTGTAAAAAGGTGAAGGAAAAGTTCTAGCGATCTAGCATTTGGCTACCCCAGAGATCAAGCAGGAGTGAGTCAGGCGGCATTGCTGCCAGAGACCAGGCAGCGTCGCGGGCGTGGACGGCTCATTTCCAAGGTAGGAGAGGGTGCAAGAGAAGGAGGAAACCAGCCCGGAACCTCATGCCTGGTGCTTGCCAGCGAGCTCTGGCTGTCTGGTGGGCGAAGGCCGGGTGGGTATCGGGGTGTCAGGTCCCCAAGGACCACCAAAGCTTCCAGGAGCTATGTGGCTGGTTTATGCCTGCGAAGGGTCGTCGGTATAAGGAAGTAGGGGCTAATTCCCCCTTTCACGGCATGTGATTAAAAAACCAATAGAAACAACATCAAAACCACGCCAGCTGGTCAACTCTTATTCTTGTTTTAAGAAGCAACTCCTTAAATTTACCCAGAGGCCAGAGAATGAACCAGGTGAATTTTCTAAATTCCTCTCTCCAGAAAGGTGTAGGATTTTATGGGGAAAATCTACTTTCCGTGCTTATCCTGTAGAAAACCTTATCTTTCTGGTGCTGTGCAATTTTTTGAAAGAATGTTGCTCTTTTTTTCTGAAATAAAAGGAGAAAAAGTAGAGAATGTTTTAGAGCACCAAGATCACAGTATCCATTCTTTAATTTTTTTGTCTACTGAATGGAAGAGATGACATCTGTATAGAGATAGAATATCAAGAAGGAAAAAATTTGTCAAATTATAATAAGTTCCTTTAATAGCTTCTCCAGGGAAAGTTTTTTAACTGAAAGGCAAATCCTTATGACTTGTTTCCCCGGTATATCCTTCTCCACCTTCTTAGCTGCCGCCTTTCCAATTCCTGATAATTTAAAGGTTAAAATCTTCCATCAAATATTCCTCACGTCACTTTCTTGCATATTTGTATACCCAAAGCCACACTACTATGAGAAACATCAGCACGGCAACTGAATGCAGGTCTGCATGAAAGAAAACAGAGAAACACCTGTGTTTACTTGCACAGGTGTGAGGAGACACTTTACTATTACGTTTTAGTACTCCTGTAACTGGCCCTCCATTCCTCACAATATCCAGCACGTGCATTGTACTCTTCTTAGGAGCTAGGAAATGTCTGAGAGGGGAAATCAGAAGCTGCTAAATGGTTACAGCTCCGACTCTTGGGGATTGCACTACTGGACGAGACTGTGTCATGGGAGATGGCAGGAACTCAATGCAAAGAAAATCGCTGATTGATCCAGGGACAGTGTGGCAAAGCCATGCTATGGGAGTGCTTTTAGAATACTAATAATTATTCATAATATCCACGTTAGATACCGATTCATTTATTGCTGAAGATTTTCATTTAATCACGAGGCAGGAGAAGGGAACTATTTGGTCACCGTTTAAAGTATTTAAAGTTATTATCATGACGGAGTTATGAGGTTAATATTATTATTCCGTTTTGCAATTTCTGAAACCGAAGTTCATAGAGGACAGGTGATTTGCACAAGACCATGGGGCTAAAGAGTAACAGACTCTAGATTTCCATTCAGGGTATATAACTCATAAATTCAGCTACATGGTTACTTTATAGTTAATCTGAATTCTTCTATATATAATATGGAGCAGAACATTTAGTTATAAGTGTATGGTCCATTAGAAAATGATCTGTGTAGAGTAGAAACATTACTTACAGACCAAGGAGACTCTACTAGTTCACCTAAGTAATCCAGAGAATTATCTAAGAAATTGAGTCTGTTGAAAAGACTGACAGAAATCCACATCTGAAAATAATGATTTTTTTTTTTTTTTTTTTTTTTTTTTACCATTTTCTTTTCTTCTGTGTTCTGTCTGATGGTGGCACCAATGAGTGGTGGAATAACCAAAAGTCAGGACACCTGGTGCTTGCCAGCGAGCTCTAGGCATTTTAACTCTAAAAGGGCTGATGAAGATTCTTTTCTGATTACAGACAGAAGGACTGTACTGAATGTTTTTTTGTACCCCATTGCTGAATTTTTTTTTTTTTGGTACCATCTGCATTATATAAATTGTCCTATTAATCCTCCAAATCATTCTATGACATAGGTATTATTAGCTTCATTTTTTTTTCTTAAAAAATTAGAAAATAGAGACTTGGTAAAAAAATGTCCAAGGTATTCTAACTATGAAATACACAGGAAATTCCAACCCATGTTACTTCCAGTCCATTGTGCTGCCCCTCAGCATATGGTCTTCAGATTGTGTAATGACACATTTTCAGAATGTGCATTACATCAAAAATTTTATGATTAACAAAAGCCCTCAAAAGCAAAAAGGGCACTGTGGTTATCTGGGTTTTGGATGAGGTGTCAGGAAAGAACTGTGATATTTATTGCATTTTGTTTCTTCAGTGTTCCCTTTAGGAACCTTGACCAGGGTTCTGCTATGATCATAAAAGGGAAATTATAGTAATATATATCCATAAACATGGAAATATGTCTATTCTCTGAGGGATAAACTATAAAGCCATTATGATGATATAATGGATCAAAGAAGAGTTTTCAAAAACATCAGTGAGTGAGGATGTTTCTCAGGCCTGTGAGAATTGATTAAAACCAAGAAATAACATGTCCATCTAAAAAGGGATTGATCAGCCATGGAATCCTGGTAAATGAACGCTCCGAAGATGAGCATTGGCAACACCTATTCATGTACATTTTCATCTCTCTGGCAAAATCACCCTTGATATGAGATTGATGAAGCCAAACAAATATTGTTATTTCATTTTCCCTTGCATGAAACATCCCTTATCAAGCAATCTGTCATCTCATTGTGATTTGTCTTTCCATAAAGTCTCTGTTCAGAGAGAGAATGTATAGGTCATGCTGATAGAAGACAAGAGAATTTGTATGTATCACGTGACACTATTTAGTACTAAATTCCATTCATGTTTTTGCATTGTACACTCCAAATTGCACTATACATTGCACAGAAATGTTAGGTTATCATTGCTATCGGAAAAGTAGATGGCTGTGCTGGAATGAAACAGCAAGCAAAATTGAATAAAACATGTTCTCCATGGTATATTTAATGTTTAATATTAAACCACCAGCAACAATTGCAATCAGTAGGAGGCAGTGATGCTCAGTAGTTAAGAAAAACCTTTGGTTTTTGACCAAATTTGGAGTCCTGGCTCTGCCATGTTCTAGCTGTCTGGCTGTGAAGAAATTAATCTCTAGACCTGTATTGTCGAATAAGATAACCCCTACCCACATGTGGCTACTGAGCACATGAAATGTGGCTTGCCCTATTTGATATATACTTAGAGTGTAAAGTACACACCAAAATTTGAAGGTATATTACATAAATACACACACATACCCACACGTATATAAAATATATTGGCCAGTTGCTGTGGCTCAATCCCAACACTTTGGAGGATCAAGGCAGGAGGACTGCTTGAACTCAAGAGTTCCAAACCAGCTTGGGCAACACAGTGAGACCTCATTTATACTAAAAGCAAAAATTTCAACAGGTGTGGCAGTGCTCACCCGTAGTCCCTGCTACTCAGGAGGCTGAGATGGGAGCATCACTTAAGCTCAGGACTTGAAGGCTGCAATAAGCTACGATTGTAGCATTTTACTCTAGCCCAGGCAACATAGCAAGAACCTATCTCAATATATAATATGATATAATATAATACAATATATTATCTTTGCATATCAGTTACATGATGAAATGCTATATTGACTCATTGGTTTAATAAATTAAGTCAATTTCACCTGTGTATTTTAAATATTTTCAGAAAATTTCAAATTACATGTGTGGCTTGCATTACATAGTATTTTTGATAGAGCTGTCCTAAAAAGCTACAATTCTTGATCTAAAATTGGAGATGGTGATAACCTTTCCACCTCAGAATATTATGGTGATATTTAAATAAGGTAATTCGCCTAAAATGCTCAGGACCATGTCTAACATAAAGCTAAAAAGTTGTCACTCTCCAAGACATTAAAAAAAATGTGTTAAGGAATATTAAAAGATAACTTAAACCTCAATGGGATAGAGACTGCTTAAAGGAAAAGCCTTACTTAAGAATTCATTTCTCTTTATCCCAGGTGAAATCATTTTACTTCTCTCTTTAAAAGCAACGACAAACATTCATGTGCTGTCATAGGGGTAGAGGGACAATATTATGACCTACAGATATTATAGTGCATATGCGAGTGCTTTGTGAAGTTAAAAGTACTTTCTCAATACCAGGCATTTTTACTAGTGTCATTTGTACAGGCACTTTTACATTTAATTGATAGATATTTCTAGTGTTCAGGCATTCACGTCACAAATGATAATAAGACTGAAACTGGTACAGGTACACAAAAGACAAATGAATTTCTTCAGAAGCTAAAGATACAGAAATGGTCGAAGGTCTGCTAGTTGCAGAGCTCTCTGTTGTCAGTAGTTTAACTGCTTTACCTAGCAGCTCACCAAATGCATAGCTCAGCTGGAGACAGTAGAGGGTACTATTACTGAAAACACAGATGAATGAAATCTTTCAACACACTTCCCCTTCTCCACCAGTATAAAGTATAAGAATTTGAAAAGGGCATCTGTGAAATAAAAGTAGCACTTCTCCATTCCCTCCTGTACATGACTTGCAGGGTGGTTTTTTTTTTTTTTTTTTAAGTCTATAATGGCTTAAGACGCTACCAAAATTATATATATTATATATATATAATATATATAATATATATAATGTATATATATTATATATATATATATATATATATATATATAAAGTGTGTTATAGTGATTGGGCCAATAATTGGGAAAAGTTTGAAATCATATTCTGCTCTGAGAAAAGCTTTACTGAAAGTCTGAGGAGGGGAGGAATAGAAGAGCTTTTTATGGGGAAAAGATTTTGATAAGAATTCTTAACTACTCCAGCAACCTCTTTAATTAATAGGGGTGGGACAATTGTTTAAAAATCTTATATGTCAGGTCATATAAGATATTTTTTTTCCAGTAGGCTTAAACAGCTCCACATTTGCAGTGGATAGAAGCTACAGCTGAGTTTCCTTCACAAGAGCCTTGGCAATTACAGCCTTATGTTTATAGCTGAGCTTTGTTGAAGCCCCGAGCTCTGATTGTAAATGATTACAAATGTGGGCTTGTTCTTAAGGTTGCTGTTTTCCCCTGAAGAATGCATTTCTCCTACTGTACTCTTATTTTTCTGCAAATGAATAGCTGCAAACTGTACCAGATGAGGATTTTCATCTGTGTGCTATTGGCCTGGGCTGTGATGGCAGCATGTGAGTGGGGAAATTTCTATGTGGCCATCTCTTCAGGACATAGGTATCAGCTACTGCTTTCAGTTTAGGAAATGCACACACACATTAAACCAACCACATAATATTTCCAAAGCAACATATTGAGATTGATGCAAATATACATTTTTCAAGAATCCTGGATAAATCCCACGCTACTCTGAGCCTTCTTTACTTTTTAAGCCTCTTTATTTCTATTATATGATTGCGAACTAAGTAGATTTAACTTTTGTATGCATTGTAAAATCAGTTATAGTTTTTGATATGTGATAACGAATATACTGTATTTCACAGAATCATGTAGGAAAACTGCTCTTTTTTTCCTTTTCAAAACAGTGCCCATAGCTTAGTCAATAAAGTATTTAATGAGTGGCTATTTTGAGCCATTTTTAATTGACTGGACTACTGCAGACATTACCGTTTTCAATGTTTACACGTGTGTTTAGAGAATTGGCATAGGATTTTTGTTTTTCCTTTGAGATCGAACAATTTTTATTCCATCATTACTAAAACTTAGCTGGATGTCAGTTTCTGCCTTTAAAGAAAATATCCAAATCCAAGATTATTCTCATTGCAAAAATGCAGCTGGTCTCAACTATTCCTTTTGTATTTTGTTTCACATAAGGTAGAAAATGGTGAATCACTGTATTTTCATATAATTAAAATGGTGTCTTGAATTTTAAATGTAATTGTCCTTTCTTGAGTAATTTCTAAATAAAGTGAAACCACAGAGGCAATTTGACACACTATTGAGTCTATCCTGGTTGTCTTTTTTTGTCAGGCTAGACAGTGAAAGGAAAGGGTTTGGAGCACAGAATGTTTTTCCTTTTAAAGAAAAAAAAAACTGAATGAAAAATTGGTAAGGAAAATAAAATACTGGACCTAGATTCCCACCTCTGTGAATGTTGTCATCATTAGTCTTCACCTTCTCTAGCCCTCTTGCTGGAACTTGAAGCACTAATCTCTCTTTCAGGCTGAACCTAACCCTGTCATAACAAAGCCTCCTTCAGAAACCTCCACTTTGTCAACTGATGGGTTTTTTGAATTCGGTATTTTTTCAGACCCAGGGTTCAGTATTCTTGTAGCAGATTGGCCAAATCTGAGTTTTACTCCAAGTGCAGACCTAGTGGTCTAGTTCATACAATGAGCCATCTAACTCAGTTTTCTGGGGGCACTGTAGTACCCTTGGCTAGCACCAGAGTTCAGGCTCTGATAGTTGGAGCATTGGCACCATGCTTAGTTTCAGTTAGTCCCTTTTCCTGGTGCTCTTGCCTCAGTGTCAAGGAAATATTACCTGCTTCACTGAGGGTCATGATCCTGAAAGGCCAAACGTTTTAGCACTGTCCTACAAAGAAGATTACTTATGACTCTAGCTTCTCATTTTATGTTTTATATCCTTGGACCAGTTATTCTATGGAAGATGCTGAAGTGGGTAGGTTGCATTTACCAATGCAATCTTTTGCAGTTTATCAAAATAAGTAATGCTACGTCATCCAATGACATTTGTTATTCTTGAATAGTGCGACTGAATTACTTACCACACTGCCAAAAGCAGATTTAGATCCCAAAACTAGATTTAGATAAATCCCAGATAACCAGAAGATAGTCTTTTACCCCCAAGTGAATTAAGTCTCAGAGAAGAGGAGAGGAGGAAGGTGGGACCTAAGGAATAGACAAACTCAGGGTCCTGAGCAGGGGAGCCAGCAGGGACCCTTTTTTTCCTTTTAAATTATTTTCTTTTATTTTTCCTTTAACTTCGCCACTATAACTTCTCAAATTTACACCATGCGACATCTCTTTCAAACTGTTCTACAAGTACTTCAGCGGGGTAAAATGCTCATCTGGAGACTGGTGTGGAGAGAAGGGAAGATGATAGGGAAGAAAGGAATTGAAGTCACCTCATGCCTTCATGATGATTTCCTTTCTGCAAACTCTGTAAGGAAGAGAAGGGTGTTAGCAGTTGACGAATGATGTAAAGACCACAGATTGGTGTTCAAACCCTGTTCCCAAACTCCTAATCTCTTTACTTTGAGCTTCCCGGACCCGAGTTTAAGCAGTGTAGTCTGCGATGGAAAGAGGAACTAGGAGAGAAGGCATCGATGGCGTGTGCACTGTGGCCAAGGCCCTCTAGGGGGCAGCAGAGGAACAAATTGGAGTTGGGGGAGTAGGTGTGGTGCAGAGATGGGAACAGGTTTATTTAGAGGATTTCCTGTGTGTCTTTAATATGTAAATATGTGTTGTGACTCTCCAGCAGGAGCATATTAAAAGTTTATTCAACCATGAGACCTTTTGGAGGTAATATGAAAAATACTGCTTGGCAGTTGTAAAAGTGCTTGGCTCTTCAAACCTGTCAGCCTATCATGATGAGATTAATCACTCTGCATATAGCTTTTCCTTTCTATTAACATTCATATTATCCCTTACCTTGCTGCTGCAGACCATACCGGACCCAGTTTCAAAACAACAGCAATTTGCGGATATGAAAATGAAAAGAAATAGAATAAATCTGTATATTGTAACATAGCAATAAGAACTTGCAACTAATTTTGACATATTACATTTTTGCCTAAAACTTGTGATGTATATACCACAATTTTAATTTAATAAGCTCCATTTGTTTTGGCCAGGTTTTTACAGCATGACATGAAAGAAGAAGAAATGGCTATGATATAATATTACCTAAAAATCTGGAAAGCCTGGATTCAATTTGTGATTTTATGACATTCTAGCTGTAGAACATTTGGTAAGTTACTCAAATTCTCTCAATTTCAATAACTATGTATTGAGAAATGAAATTACTTTGAGAATTATTAGAAAAATAAATGAGAATATATAAATTTTGTAATTTGAAACACAAAAAATTGCTATGAAATACCTGATAAAAATATTTCAATGTAATTTAGCACTCAGAAAATTGGACTTCATTAGGCATCTAAGGCAGTCGTTGAGGTACAATGAGGCAGAAGAAAGGGGAGGTGGGTATAGCGGTGTTATCCATTCACTCATTTGTTAGTTTACTTGTAAACAAATACTTATTGAATAACTATTCTAGGCACTTTTTAGCCATATGAATACATGAAATAGACTTTGTACTTCATGTCCGGTTTTTAGTTCTAGATAGTGACTTACACAATTCTAAGTACAACCCCAGCATTGTATAAGTCACTATCCCTTTCACTACTTAATTGACGTAGGCAGGTAATAGGGATTGGTAACCTCAGTTTATTTGCATAAAATAAATATTCCCTCTCACTCCCACCACATAATTTGAATCTCTCAGAGGATGTATTGCACCCTGAAATACAGTCCAAAATTTATAATTCACATGATCATTTATATGCATGCCTATGTTTATAGATGTGGATACAAATATTGATACAGATGTATAGTGATGCATATTTTGCAGCAACGTGTTGTTTCTATGTTATATCTTTTGAACAGCCACACATTGATTGAATAACTGATACAAACAGAGGCAGTTTTAGCATGGAGCTAATGAGGTTTAAGACTGAGCATCCTTCACTTACACTGCCCTCTTCTGAGGCCTGATAATGCAAAATCATTTTCATATGAAGAGGCAATCCAATGATAGGCACCAAAAAATATTGGAAAAAAGTATTATTGATATATGCATATAGGAAAAAACATAATGCATATAGGGGTAGGTAGTCTTTACACTTTCAGGCATCCATGGGTGTTCTTAAAATGTGAAAAGAAAAATATTATAGAGATGTGTCAAACAGTTTATTGTTAAAAGTATAGCATTTTCTTGGATTTTATAATGTTTGTGATATTTGTCAGCTTCTAGAAATATATCCTTTGTTGTGATCTCTCCTTACTCTACAAATATCCTGTTTATACATAGTTTGGTACAGTAATTTTGTATTCCTCTTTTAGAACGAGTTAACATGTATAAGTTTCAGGTTCCCAAAACCAGGATTCATCCCTATTTATCCATGTCAAAAGACCTGTCTTTTATTCTTCCAGAGGAAATACAAAATATTTTAAAATGGAACTTAAATTATAAGTTTGGGCTTTTATGAGTAGATTAATTTGGGTCTACAAAAATAATTTCAAATCTTAATTCTGAAAAAAATTTAATAGTTTCTGTAGCTTTCTGAAGTATGATTCTTAGCTACATCAGTGATTAAAGGGAAAATAGAAACAAAACCTCCATACACCTGTGGAAGAGATTACAGTCCTTTCATTACAGACAGCATGCAATAACCATATGTAGCTCTCGAAACTAGGACTGGCCTTTATCAACATAGAGATTATGGAATTTGTTCAAGTTTTGGACTTTTGGTCATAAGATATTTTTATTCTCAGATAATCATCTGTCATGTTTAAACAATATATGGGATTCCTGACAAATCAAATAAAATAGAATTTTATAATGTACATAAAATAGAAAAATATCAAATCAGTCTTTCCTTTGAGTTCTATGATGACAATTCTCTCTTGGATTAAGTTTTTCCCTCTTTGAACTGCTAAGTATATTATATTTCACACAAAGGAATATTAGTCAAATTAAAAAACTTTTCTTCAGACAAGTTGTCATTTTTGCTATTTTTAAATGACAAGAGATAGGAAGCAATTGCAATTTTATCTATTCCAATTGATGTTCTGTGCTCTTATTACACTGTGTTCCTAAAAGATAAGAACGTCATATTTTATAAACAAAGTTAATGTGAATGGGATTCCTTTGTGAAAATACAGTGTAACTAATCTTCAGCAAGTCTAGATTCTCATCCCCTGAATCACTTGTTTTTATGTTTGCTACAATACACTGCAGATAGTATTTTTCAATTTTTTAAAATGTTCATTGTTGTATAAGAGAATAAGCAACTTGAATTTTTTTTGTTAAAATGAAATATTTGTTAGTTAAAATGTGACCACATCTTGAGTTTTCTTCTTGGGTCAGTTTCTTTAAGTAAAGTGTTTGTGTGTTTAGATGTGTTAGAGGCATTTGAAGCAGACCAAATTAATCTTGTATAGAGGCTGGTAAAAAAGGCTGAGACCTACTGGGCTATATTCTTAGGAGGTTAGGTATTCTTAGTCACAGGGTGAGACAGGAGATCAGCACAAATTACGAGTCACAGAGACCCTGCAGATAAAACAGGATGCAGTAAAGAAGCTGGCCAAATTGCAACCAAACCAAGATGGCAATGAAAGTGTCCTCTGGTCATCCTCACTGCTCATTACACGCTAATTATAATGTGTTAGCATGCAAAAAGACACTCCCACCAGTGTCGTGACAGTTTACAAATGCCATGGCGACATCCAGAAGTTACCCTATATAGTCAGGGGGAGCCCTCAGTTCCGGGGAAATCCCCATCTCTTTCCTGGAAAATGTATGAATAATCTACCCCTTGTTTAGCATAGAATCAAGAAATAACTATAAGTATACTCAGGAGAGCAGCCCATGCCACCTCTCTGCTTATGGAGTAGTGATTCTTATTTTTTTCACTTTATTCTTCTTCTTCTTTTTTTTTTTTTAAATAAACCAGCCAGTTTATTATTTTATAGTAAGATGTAGAACTTTTACCATGCAGACTGAAATATCGGTGTCAGCATGAACAGTACATTTTCTTCCTAGAGGCAGTTACATGGAAAACCAGGTTATTATCAGGTTATTTAGCGAGTGTGGAATCCAAACAAGAGGAGACTAATCTTAAGACCTACAAATCATCCATGAAGGCTTGGGGCACACTTTCCTAGCACCCAAACACCTTAGCCTCCAGAAAGCTGTGGACTCTTCGCTCTCTGTCTTGTTCTGGCTGAGTACCACCACTGATCAGTCATTTCCTGCAGCCATACCCACAGGCCAACTTGGCCTAAGAGCTGTATCTCTGGTCACTGGTTTGTGTTGTTATAGCCACTGTTACTAACAGTTAAGGTTCTGAAGGGGGGCACATCCATTGCTCCCATGTACCAACTACGAGGCCCATGTACTAATTATGAGATACAATAACCCTGTTTGTTTTCCCAAAACTACTCAAGTTTATCAGGTAATACGCTCTGTAAGGTTCTTTCAACCCCATTAGCACATACAGAGATTACCAATAAATTCATCTAATATAACCTACCTTCCTACTGAGGATTGAGTTTTTCTTTTCCCCACTTTCTTGATTCTCAACCATGTCGGAATTAATGAAACCAGTTCTATGTCACCACTGCAACCAAGACAGCAATACCAAGTGAATATGTATTTTTCAAATTAATGTCATTTTGTTCTCTATACTGTGAAATACGATGCAGTCCTCAACTTGACCCTTCCTAAGTTGAGGACTGCATCGTTTTTCACTTTCTTAATAAACTTGCTTCACTTTCTTCTGTGAACTCACTCTGAATTCTCTCGTGTGAAGTCCAAGAATCCTCTTTTGGGATTTGGATCTGGACCCCTTT
This sequence comes from Saimiri boliviensis, assembly GCF_048565385.1. Taxonomy (NCBI): domain Eukaryota; kingdom Metazoa; phylum Chordata; class Mammalia; order Primates; family Cebidae; genus Saimiri; species Saimiri boliviensis. The sequence continues at coordinate 77,117,256 of NC_133470.1, read as the reverse complement.
CTGGTAACAGAGGAATGGCCAAAGATCCATTAGTGAATAATGATGAAAAAATGAACTGTCCACATATGTATGTGATCCTGCTTGTTCCATTTTATTTTTTAAGCAGTGGTGATGAATTTCTTTTACGATCAAAGCGTAGACATTCTTTAGAGGCTTGGTTAATGGCAATGGGCCTCACAAGATATTTTTTCTGTACAAAATTAACTGGCCTATATGTGACTCAAATCCATGGGCTTGGGCTCATTAGCACAACGCTCTAACTAATTAAACTAATGAATCTCAAAATAATGACAAATTTTCAGTTTGAAAGAATAAAGTTCTTTAACTCGGCTTGTTAAAGAGTATTAAGCAAGGATGCCAAAAATGTGCTAACAATTCCTGGGATCACAATGACAATAGGGAGCAAGAATTGTTTTTCTTTGCTTTCCTCAGGATACTTGTTCATAAATGCAGTAAATGTCATACATCAGTAGTCCGTAGTCTGCCGGCAAAGTATTGATAGTAATGATGAACCTAAAAGGGGATGAGGGACTCAAAACATAAGGAAGATGGGGATTCGAAATGCTGGAAATTACTAAGACACTATGTATTCCTGTTTACACACAAAAGAGAATTTAAGAAATCTAATACATCTTTTCTGAAACATTTGGTGCTGAATCAGAGACCAAGTCAACATAATGCCACCAAATCTGGTATTGAGGGATCACCAAATCTAAATCTGGCAATTAATTTATTTGGATCATTGATTATTTTAGTGACCCTGATACCTACTATGAGAGAACTGAAGCAGATCCATTAATTTGCTTATTAAGCTACCTAAAGGATCCATTCAGACAGGAATATAACCCTTGCCAAATACTTATTATCTAAGTGATCCATTTACTTAAAATGGTGTTTTCTAATCCATGTTCTCGAGATTCATAATTAAATATTAGCTTTAAAGGCTCGGAGATGTATTACAGCAAAGAAATATATTTCTAACCCAGAATTTCCCAAGTCTGTCTTTTTTCTTTGCTTTTTAACAATAACACCTATTATTGTACCTTTGAACCCATTTCAAGAGATGGTGACTTATAAGGCATATATATTCCCATTTAGAAACATAAAAGAATAGATGAAAATTACTTGTATATTGTAGAAGTATCACAAGAGGAAAAATTGAGATCCAATTTTGTTTACAATTACTTCATGTCTCTGAATTTTACATTTTTATATTTTAATGTCTGAAATTATACAGTATTTCAAATGGTTAAAAATCAGATTAATAAATTTATGCAGCTATTTTTAAAGTTCTGGGCATTAAGACTACAGTGTCTTTATTGTGTATCAAAATGTTCATGAGTAGGGGAAAAGCAACCTCAGTTATTTGTTCCAAGTTCAATTTCTGCTAATTTACTTTCTGTCTAACTAAAATGCTCTTTGTGACATCATTATATGCAGTTTTATTTCACTTTGTGTTTCAAACCTCCATGTTATGTTGTCTTACAGTATTTAGTTGCCAAGTTGCACTGCTGAGATGACAGATACTTGGTTGGTTTGTAATGTGACTGTAGATGTGTAAGAGAGGGAAAAAAAAAAACCTTTTTCCTCTGCCCTCTCAGGTTCTGGATCTAGGGACCTGTGAATTAAACTGAGAAAAGATGGATTATCTAAAGGAAAGGCATACAAATTTTTTTGCTTTTAATATTTTTACATGCACTGGAGCTTCACAGAAAAGAAATAAGAAACTCCAAGAGGCCTTTAGATCGAGAGCTTCTATGCCATTTTAACACTGTATGATAAATTACACAGAAGTGACTAAATAAAGGACAGGAATTTGAGATTTTAGGGAGTAAATTGTGGGAACGTGACTAGGAAATATATGGTGGAAACTAATGGTGAATAGGGCTTGATTATGCAGACTCATCTTGGTGCCATCTTTAATGACAAGAATCATTCCCCGCTTTCTGATATTGGAGAGGAGGGCAACTTTACAAATGGAATTATCATTACAAATGAAAATTTCCTTTACAAAAGGGCAATGTATGACCTCAGATAGATAGGGGGAGGGCAGAGAGCTTCTCCTGTGTCTGATGTTCTCAATTGCCTTTAGCTTAAAATTATCTTTAGCCAAAGTGGCATGTTTTTGGGTAGCATATTCTGATCTCCTTCAGATGTTAATCACAGTATATGTGAAACTCATTTTGCTTTGTCATAATTTGTTAGATTTCTTTTGCATTTGTTTCTTTAAGAGATTAACTTCTTTTACAGGCATGAGAAAGAACTAAGCTATATTCCAGTGTATGTAGTTTAGCAGATTAACTCAGTGATCTCTCATAGACCAATTTCACTTTAGAGATTATTAACATGTCAGGTGATTATAGTTGGGTTTATCAATTTTGACTGATAACAGTCAACCATGAACACTAAAGCCACATATTTAAACCAGTGTTTCTTTTGGCTAAGGTTCAAAATAGTTTCAGTGTAGGAAATATTAACAGTTGTTGACAAAAGAAGTCCAACCCTGTAAAATATTTGAAGAGATTTATTCTAAGCCAAATACGAGTGACCAATGGCCTTGACACACCCCAGGAGATTCGGAGAACATGTGCTCAAGGCAGTCTGGCTATGCTTGGTTTTATATATTTTAGGGAGACATAAGACATCAATCAATACATGTAAGGTGTTCATTGGCTTGGTCTGGAAAGGTGGGACAACTTGAAGCAGGGGCTTTCAGGTCATAGGTGGACTCAAGAATTTTCTAACTGGCAATTGGTTGAAAGAGTGAAGTTATTGTATAAAGACCCAGAATAAATAGAAGTGAATATCTGTGTTAAGAGGTTGTGGAGACCAAGGTTCACATTACACAAATAGAATGAATAGAAGGGAATGTTTCTTATAGACTTAAAGAGTCTAGTCTATCAGTATTAAGGTCTTTGTGTTAATTTTAATGCTGGTCGGTGGTGCCTAAATACCAAAGAGAGGAGGGTATTTTAAGGCAGATCTGACTCCTATTTCCCATTATGGCCTGAACTAGTTTTTCAGGTTAACTTTGGAATGCCCTTGGCTGAAGGGAGGCTCCATCAGTCAGCTGTGGGGCTTAGAATTTTATTTTTGGTTTACAAAGTAAAATACTTATTTTTAGTATTTTTTATTAAACTCTCTGAAGGAAATAATGTGCTTAATAGATAAATAATATTTATAATTTTATTCTATAATCCAAAGTCATTTTTGAAAAATAATGAAGGAATTTATAGCACTAACTTTTTCATTTTTAAAAAACCCATGAGACATTTTTTCCTAAAGGTAACTACATATATAAATATATATATATATATATATTTATATTTATATATGAATATATATATACAATGTGTCTGTATATATATACATTTATTCATATATACATATATTTATATATGTATATATATACAATTTGTATATATACAATTTATATATAAATATAAATAAATTATATTTATATGAGTATATATATACACACACATATACATATATACATATATATATATATATATATATATATATATATACACATATACATGCTCTTTCAATTAGTTATAAAATTATGTTTCTATGGATAGCAGAATATCGCTAGTAGCTGGAAATGTTGGCCTCTGTGGTGAGCTTTGTTGTAAGTTTAAGACAAATGCATGTCTTCTTTTAAGTAGCATTCTGAACTCCTGAGGTATGTGTACTGGGTGTACAGGAAGTGCTTATTCATTAATTACGTACATTGTTTGAATAGTGGCACTACCTATTTTTAGCTCACTTATAACCAACTATTTTCAATATCTTTTTAAGAAAAGCACTACAAAGCTATATAATTTTCAGGCTGCAAATTTAGTTTTGATCACTTGGGAAGAAATAAAATGCCCTGTTCTAAAATGAGTCAGCCTAATGGGTCTGGGACTTTCTATGCATTTATTAATATCAGTAGGGTATTGAGTTTTCTGGGCGAGTGTTGTAGAATTTGTCAGTTTTGCTGTATAAATCTCGCAATTATTTTTGTAGCTGGTAATAACTACTTCTTACGGAGTACTGGAAGTCGTTGTTTAGAATGATGTTTTAAATGAAAAATTTAAATTTATCTGCTTTGTTATCTAATGAAGTAGAAATAGTAAATATAATTTATAACAACAAGCTTAATTTCATAATTGAGAAGACATCATGGTCTGTTAAAGTACAGAAATCAAAAGGCAAATGAATGAAGAAAATGTTACTAAAAATGTTTAATTTACTTCCTATTCATTTCTTAGAACTAAAATATTCCATGTAAAAACCAGTGACTAGCTCTTTTCAGTTGTCTTAATTTTAAACAGATATTTGAAACTGGAAGACAGATTAAGGTTATTTGGTTCAGATATTTTCACTCTGTATCCCTCAGAGTTGCACAGTTTTATGGAAATGCATGAGAAGATAAGGTATGGGATGCAATGAGAAGGAAGCTTGAAGGGCAAGGCTCTGGGTCATACTCAGTTAGAATTGCTTTGTTTTTTGGCTGAAACATATCTAAGTTTCCACTAGATATTTTGTGTGAAGTCAGAGTTCTGCTGCTAAAAAATTTAAAAATGACCTTAAGAAAATCACTAATCTAGGTCATCTTCATTTTACAGGTGAGAAAACTGAGGCCTGGTTCATTTAAATAACTTATTCATGAAAACACCCATTAACTGAGTGGCAGAATAAACTGTTTATTGAAGAAACTTGCTAGGATATATTGATTATCCCTTATGTTTATATATGATTTTAAGCTTTTCAAAGCAGGCTCATGTCTCTTATCTTATTTGATTCTCAACAAATACCACTATGAAGTGGCTATCGAAAGCCTTAGTCCAATTTTAGAGATGAGGAAATGAGGTTGAGAGACAAATCCACCAGGGTTATACCACATTCATGGTGGAATCAGAATGACAAGTAAGTTCTCTTGACTCCCAGAAGTTTGCCCTGGAGCATAGCTTGTTCTAATAACAGTTTGCCCAGGAAGTGAACATTTATACAGATGTGACATATACACTCAACCCGTGGTTAGCTGTCACCATAGATTCTCAACTCACTGAGACCTTAAAAAAAAAAAAAAAAAAAAAAAAAAGTAGACCTGTATTCCCATTTTATTGATGATAAACTGAGATTCAAGCTAAATAAAGGAGCTAAATAACTGAGATTCAAGCTAAATAAAGAGACAGGGCTTGAATTAACATCCACATATCCTACATTTAAATTAGTATCTTTTCTACCAAACTGCATTGTATCAATTTGCAATATATACTCTTCAGTGAAAACACATACTCTTGTGAAAACACACATTCTTGTCAGAGTTCTGTATCTGTGCTTTTAATAATCTAACTCCTCTATCTTAGAATGCCAAAGACCTTGCTGCAATATACTTATGTATCCTCTGAGATGGGTGTGATAAGCCATTTTATGAATTGCAATGTCCATACGCGAGAAAGGAATGTTAATTGTGTGAGGAGGGATTACGACCATCTAGCATTTGTATAGAAATTGTAGTTTTCCTGGCCAATTACTGTGACACTTTGCAAGTGAAGAAGTTGATACATGCTTTTCTGTCAAGGAAAAAGCATAAATCCTCATGTTTTCTGGATGAGGTCTCAGTTCATTAAAAGTTTAACACCCCTGAAAGGGGAGTAATGTTCTTTCTAGATCCCAGCCAATTCAGCCTTAAGGATTGTGCTAATTTAAACAATTGTTTTTCTAAATCTCTGCCAGATCTCTTAAAAGCAATTTTTTCATACTTTTCCATGTGTATTCTATTTCTACCCTTATGGATGTTTTCTCAACTGTAAAGTTTCTTTCCAAAACACACATGCAAAATTAAATGTGATTTAACATACCTTCAGTAATAACATCAGTAGCACAATTATATAATCTTTAATTGGCCATTGTCTGTATTGGAATTTAGCAACCACATTTTTTGGCAGTAAAAAATGAAGAAAAAATATAAGCTCCTCTCATGAACTTACGGTTTTCATTTAGTTGAAAATAAAATCAGAAATTATTGAAGAAGATCCACTTGAATGGCACACTTCACAGGGGAAAACATGACTCCAATGGCAGAAATAAGTTAGCCATAGAAGATGTATTCCAGAGCAACTGTTCTGTACAAATTATTATCAAATGCACATTAAAAATTTCAAATACAGGAAAATAAATATTAGTGTTAGGAAGACGGTGAGGAGGTAAGTATTGAAGATAGGATCTGTTTAATAAATAGGATTGAGCAGGACAGGAAAGGGTCTAAGGAGAGTAAGAAGTCAAAGGGTAAAGGCAATGCTTCTTAACCCCTAGAAGCTATAGCTCAAGGCTGCTACGTAGGATTGTGCAATTGTTCACAGCACTAACAAATGGGACAGGCAGAGACTCAAATCCAAGTTGTCCACCCTGGAGATTTTTTTCTCTTAAAGGAAGAGGTGTCGTGGAATGACAATTTTATTTTATTTTATTTTATTTTATTTTTATTATTTTATTTTTTTTTTTTTGGAGACGGAGTTTCACTCTTCTTACCCAGGCTGGAGTGCAATGGCGCGATCTCGGCTCACCGCAACCTCCGCCTCTTGGGTTCAGGCAATTCTCCTGCCTCAGCCTCCTGAGTAGCTGGGATTACAGGCACGCGCCACCACGCCCAGCTAATGTTTTGTATTTTTAGTAGAGACGGGGTTTCACCATGTTGACCAGGATGGTCTCGATCTCTTGATCTCCTGATCCACCCGCCTCGGCATCCATACTCTCCTCCGCCAAACTGCCCAAGATTTCTGTGCCTGGTTTACTTAAACACTGATCTAAATACTATCATGAAGGGATTTTCCTAATGTAATTAATGTCCGAATCAATTGACTATAAAATACACATGTGATCTAAGTGAGACTGACCTAATCACATGACTCCTTTAAAATCAAAGAAATTTCTCCAGCAGGAGAAATCCGAGGAACAAGGGTGATTCAATGTGCCTTTGCTGACTCTGAAGATGGAGGGAGTCATGTGAGAAGGAATGTAGCTATCCATTAGGAGCTGAAAGGAGGTGAGCTGACAGCCAGCGAGGGAGCAGAAGCCTTGGTCCCACAACTATAAGAAACTGGATTCTGCTAACAACCTGAATGAGCTTGGAAGAAGGCTCTTCCCCAAAACTTGGAATAAAGGAACGCAGACTTTCCAACACCTTGATTTCAACCTTATGACACCCTGAGCAGAGAACCCTGTCTAGTCTAGCTGAATTTCTGAACTGTAGACGCTGTGAGACGAAAATTGGGTGTTGTTTTAAGCTTACGAGTTTGTAGCAAATTGTTATGGCAGCAATAGAAAACAAATACAGGTGCCTTAAAAATATCAAGAGGCTTTATGAAATACTAAGCTGCTCCCTTTGTGGCTTTATGGCCAAGATCTTCAGAAAAGCAGAGGGAAGCCTTAGAACTGACCAATCACACATTTTCCTTTTTGATTCCTACTCCAAGTACCACCCCTTTCAGGGGAAGTTGTGACAATTGCTAGTGTAACTACTGACCTGAAAATCTCAAAGTGTTGTTTGTTCTGCTGGTTTCCTTTTCGTGTTTAATCTCTTTCACAGAATGATGTTAAAAGTGACTTCATTGCAAACTCGTTAATTAGGCTAATTCTTCCATAAACAGATTTTTAGGTAAGATTTTGAATTGTGAATGTCATTAAGGATTCTGCTTATGGAAAAGAGGCAATAATTCATTAGGGCTTTCAGCTGGGCCATGTAGTGAGCTCAGAGGGACTAGAGGGAGTAGGATTTGACACCTAACGTTGTCCGTGACAAAGCGAAGCCTTGTAACTAATGTCTGAAATAAGTGACAGGAAAACTATTTGTCATCACACGCATGCTTCTTAAACAAAACAAAACAACAACAACCCAAAACCCAGAAACATGGGCGAGAGGATACTGCTGAAATGTTTTATATTTTAATTAAAAAGACAACTTTATTTGACTATGGACTAAAAAACTATAAAATAACTTATACTTTGTATTTTTGCTCCTTTCTGTTCATCCACAGGCTAGGCTTTCTGATTTTCACAATCAAAGCAACACAGTGTTCAACAAGTAAGAAAAAAACTAGAGAAGAGTTCCAGTTAACTCTATTAATTGGAAAGTTAAAAGTTCCAGTTAATCCTTAGCACCATCTTTGATGCAAAAACAAATCAAACCAAATCAAAAAGTAGTGTTACACTAAATCTTATAAACAAAACTTTTGCTTGCTTTTTAAAAGTGTGCTTTAGGGTATTTATATTTTTTTTCAGATTTAGAGGTTTCAAATTTTCTGAGAAAATTTGTAACTATCAACTCCTGAAATGTGAACTCCTATGGCTAGTATTTATATTTTTTTCAGATTTAGAGGTTTCAAATTTTCTGAGAAAATGTAACTATCAACTCCTGAAATATGAACTCCTATGGCTAGCAATGTGTTAACATTATGAACATATCATAAAAGTTTCAGTTTTTTGCTGTTTTATAGTAAAGTAGAACACAGTCTAGGAGTAGTCTGCAGACTTTTATGACTTAATGTACTCTGAAGAAAAATAAAATAACTCTGTCACCCACGGCTATAATCTCTAATGAAATGAATGAAAATGAAAGCATCATGTATGCTGTGACTAGACGAAAATAAATTTTATTATAAACAAACTCCTATTATGGCAAAGGAAATAGTTGCCCTCTATTTCCTTCCTACTAAGTGTCCTTATGTAGTGATCACTATTCACTATATCTAAATTATAGTACATCCTAAAATAGGAGTGATGATACACAAAATATTACCCTCCAGCTGAATGGACTCTGACAGTGTTTAAAATAACACACTCATATACTCAGGCATGTAGAGTGCTTTCCCTGAAAGTTTTATCATTCATGAATTCCTGCTTAGACATCGCTTCTTATTCCTGGGATTAAATGACTGGCTTGTTCTCTTAATCAGTCTCATTTATCTACCTCATGGGTCTCCATTTCATTTCATCTAAACTACTGCTTAGAAATGGAAAGTGGAACAACATTTAAGAGAAGATGCTTTATCTCTATAATAAGAACTCTTTATAGAAATGTGATTTTGGATTATGTTTAGTTTGGCTTATAAACACTGATTATTATTAATATGACATGGCAAAAAACCTAATAATAATTCCTCTTTTGTCTCTGTAAATAGAAAATAAAAAATTCTGAAGTCTTTTTTAAATGTTTAGATCTATCACTGCAGAGCAGTCACAACAGCTAATACAGTCAACTACTTTAAACAAGCTATTTGTGACTTTAAAATAAAACTGTAAGTGCTTGAATTCAAAGAAAATCTCCATATAATCATTTGAGAACTTGAAAATGTTGTAGCTCTTTTTGATAATGAATTTTAGGGGGTTGGCTCATTTATTACGCTTTAGTTCATTTTTTTGCTTATGCTTACCATTTCTTCTTCCTAAAATTACACTTTAGTTGCAACTGAATTGAAATACCAAAGTAATTATTTGTCATTACGTATTTTTTTAACTGAAATGCTGATCTGGAAAATGGCAGATATTGAATGAAAGCCAATCTACATTTTCTAAGTGCTGTGTTTACTTCCTTCTACATCATTTGAAAAAGAAGTCAATATATTAATAACTATATTTGTTCTCATCAAACTTATATTTGGGCTAAAATAAAATTTATAACACTCTGTGTTATCACAGTATTTATGTCAAAGAACCATTTTCAAGAGTAGAGCTGACAGGGTTTTTATAACAAATGCTTGCCGAAATGGGGTTTTCAGTTTAATGACAGTGTCAAACCGAGGTATAAACAGCTAACCCTACAGAAAGCTAGAGAATAAAATTGGGAAATCTAAAAGAAGGGAATAGTAAGGCAAGTCTGATAGCTAATATAAAGACCAGTCATGCGTTATTAGAGGACAAAACCTAGGAAGACAATGAGCAAAAGTAACATAAGCTTGTAACCTTTGAGTTACTCAAAACTATGGAGACAAAATATCGAGGCTAGATTATGAGAATGAAGCAGAACCTCAGTGATCAGGGCATCAAGCCAGCAATGGATCTCTTTTATCTAAAGACAAGATTAATCTTAATAACAGGGACATGACTCAGCCAGCAGATAGAAGGCAAGAGCTGAATCTAAAGGAGATAAAGGACTACAAAAGTTTGGGAATGGGTCTAGGCAAGGATTTCTCGATATCAGCACTCATGGCATTTTGGATTGGATCATTCATTAATTCCTTGTTGTGGAAGGCTGTGTGGGGCCAGATAGTGTATTTAGTAGCATCCCTGGCCTCTACTCCACCGATGTCAATATCACTCACCTCCTCACAGTTGTGACATCCAAAAATATCTCCAGACAATGCAAAATGTCCCCTGTGGGGCAAAATCACCTCAGGTTGAGAACCACCTGTTTAGAGTATAGGATGGGCTCAATTGGTTGTAGATACAAGCCTAACCATATGGCTGAGGAGTTTGAAGTGGAGAGCAAGAAGCAGTTTCTGACCACCAATAAAAGAGAGTGCACTAAAAGTAGGCTTTAAAATGATCTAGTATTTTATTTTTTCTTAAAGGAATATTAACACAAATGCTACTGACCACAAAGAACTTGGTTCTTTGCTTGCCTTCCAATAATTGATTAAATAAATATATGCTGCGCTTCCTTAGTCCCCGCTTTAGAGTGGACAAATAAATGGAATAAGCTAGGACCTTGTTCCTAGCCAGGGATAATAAGGAAATAAGGAATTGTAGAATTTATCATGGAATAAACTTGATTCTTTCAATGCCAAAATTATTCTCTGTCAGTGCTGATTTGCACTAAAATAGTAATTTGATAACTTGGGTACAAAAAGCCTAAAGAAGTAATGCAGAATTCACAAATAATTAATTTAGCTTATGGGAATAGTTTGTTCACTGTGAAAGAGGGAAGTATGCTTGAATTACTCTTCCTCAAAGAAAGGTTTCTTGACATGTTTGACATTGAGTAACATGTACATGGCAAATGATTAGTGATATCTTGGAGAAGTATTTTAACAAGTACTTCTTAAACCTCAGTATACATACAAATTATCTGGGGTGGAGATTTTGTTAAACTGCATATTCTGATTTTTGGCTCTGAAATGAGGCCAGAAATCGTGCAGTTCTAATAACCTCCCAGGTGTTGCTTACACTTCGTCTACACACCATAACTGAAGTAAAGATTTCAATTCATTGGTTGTTCATTTCTTCATCCATAAAATGAAGTGTTTAGGTTATATAAATCTACAGTTTCTTTTAACCATGAGTTTTGTTGGTCTGCCTGATCTTGAATTAATACCTTCTATGTTGTTTTTATTTTCATTTGGTTTGGGGGTAAGAACATATTTCTTTCACAATCTTATTGATTTTTTGTTACCTCTATAATTATGTACTATAACAACTTACATAAAGAAGTTTCTTTTGCCCATTCTAACCAGACAGAAAGAAACCTGGAATAAAGTGCTTTTTGGATAATTCATTTAGATTTTTGCTATGAGAATTGCCGAAAAAAGCAAGTTTGTATATGTGGCTTTCCAGGGCTACTTTGTATTAGGCTGGGTAAAAATTTCTCATATGGTTTGGAAAGAGTGAAAGGAGAATTTGGAAGCCGAGTGGCTTTTCCAATTTGATTACTACAAGAAGACAGAGTCAGATTCTTCACAGTAGATTTACAAATATATTCCAGATTTTACTACCATTTGAATCTACCTCCAGGCATATAAAACCAACTACTGTGTTATTCAGTATCCATAATTATGAATTTTCTGTGTGATTGCCCCCATTCACTGATACGGATAACAGCAGATTGACTGTACATGCTCAATGTATACTCAAATTGTTTCATGAAAAAATTTTACCTGCCAGTTCCCATATGCCATTTTGGAATGTGCCATCTCAATTGCAGCTGATTTCCACTTCCTAAGAAAAGGTTTTCATTTGGATTTTTTACAATACTGTGTCCTTGTGTAAAGGTGCCATTTTGGGCTTAATTTAGTTAAGAGGCTAGAGACACTCAGATGTACCTTGCTTCTTCTTATGATATTTATTTTGGAGGCAGGCAATCCATGTACAGGTGTGATACGTGTAATTTTGCAATCCCACGAAAAGGCTCTTCTCATTAACTGTAGCATTAGTTAGTGTAAACTAAATCTTACTTTAGATGTATATTCACAGCTTAAGTCAACATCAGTGGGTGTTACGTGTGTTTATAAGGGAGGGTTCTTGCTGAATGTTATTTCTATTCTCCATATCTGAACTTTGATGTGTGGCTCTGGATCACAAGAAGTATGCTGTATAAATAAAATTTCCAAAATATCTTTATCATACTTATAATTTATAATTTTCTTTGTTACCTCCTGAAAAGTCTAAGTCTTATTTTGTTTTAGAAAACTTTTGCTTATTAATTTACCATGTGTTTTTCAAATATATATGGTACCATATATATTTGAGTTACAACTCTGTAATAAGTACCACATATAGCTAAACAAAACAAAACATAGAAATACATCTGCTTTCTAGGACATTCAGTCCTAGAAATAATTCTCAATCTCTCTCTCTCTTTCTTTCTTTCTCTCTTTCTCTTTCTCTCTCTCTCTCTGTCTCTCTATCTCTCTCTCTCTCTCTCTCTCTCTCTCTGTGTGTGTGTGTGTGTGTGTGTGTGTGTGTATTTGCATATGCATGTTGGTGGGGAGGAGGTACACAGTGTTTGGGAACATTATTACAGTAAGAAATTAAAGACATTTTATCTTTTACATAGTTTTCTTTTTCCTGTTATTATTGCCTTTCTAAAATTTGTGGCAAAAAAGAATGCGAAAAGAAGGTGGAAATAAGACAAAGAACCGAGCATCACAGAAAAGAGGGAAGGGCAAAGATAGGAATTAAAAGCTTGTTCCAAGGGGCAAGAGTACATTATCAGTCATGATTAGTATGTGGGATACCTTGTCCCATCTTTCATTCTAGGGAGATTATACATTGACAGGAGAAAGATTTCATGAAAAACATCTCTTCCCTTTTGTAGGCTGGCTTAGCCATTGTAAAACTTGTGTATTGTATTACTCTTCGGTAGCTCAGAAATACTGCTTCTATGTCTTTCTAAGTAATAACTGTAGAAATCCTGTAGAAAACAAGCATTGTTGGTCTGCTTATGTAAAAATATTAGTGCCATCTTCCTGTTTTGGAAAAATGGCTGCAGGCTATTTTATCAGCAGTTTCATCACATTGACACTTTCTTTTTTTTATTATTTTATTTTTTTATTGCATTTTAGGTTTGGGGGTACATGTGAAGAACATGCAAGATTGTTGCATAGGTACACACATGGCAGTGTGATTCGCTGCCTTCCTCTCCTTCACCTACATCTGGCATTTCTCCCCATGCTATCTCTCCCCAACTCCCCACCCCCCATTGTCCCTCCCACATTTCCTCCCAACACCCCAGTGTGTAGTGCTCCCCTCCCTGTGTCCATGTGTTCTCATTGTTCAGCACCCGCCTATGAGTGAGAACATGCAGTGTTTGATTTTCTGCTCTTGTGTCAGTTTGCTGAGAATGATGGTTTCCAGGTTCATCCATGTCCCTACGAAGAACACGAACTCATCGTTTTTGATGGCTGCATAATATTCCATGGTGTATATGTGCCACATTTTCCCTGTCCAATCTATCTTCGATGGGCATTTGGGTTGGTTCCAGGTCTTTGCTATTGTAAACAGTGCTGGAATGAACATTCGTGTGCATGTGTCCTTCTAGTAGGACGATTTATAATCCTGTGGATATATACCCAGTAATGGGATTGCTAGGTCAAATGGAATTTCTATTTCTAGGTCCTTAAGGAATCGCAACACTGTCTTCCACAATGGTTGAACTAATTTACACTCCCACCAACAGTGTAAAAGTGTTCCTATTTCTCCACATCCTCTCCAGCATCTGTTGTCTCTAGATTTTTTAATGATCACCATTCTAACTGGTGTGAGGTGGTATCTCAATGTAGTTTTGATTTGCATTTCTCTAATGACCAGTGATGATGAGCATTTTTTCATATGTTTGTTGGCCTCCTGTATGTCTTCTTTTGTAAAGTATCTGTTCATATCCTTTTCCCACTTTTGAATAGGCTTGTTTGTTCTTTTCTTGTAAATCTGTTTTAGTTCTTTGTAAATTCTGAATATCAGCCCTTTGTCAGATGGGTAGACTGCAAAAATGTTTTCCCATTCTGTTGGTTGACTATTCACTCTAATAACTGTTTCTTTTGCTGTGCAGAAGCTGTGGAGTCTGATTAGGTCCCATTTGTCTATTTTGGCTTTTGTTGCCAATGCTTTTGGTGTTTTGGTCATGAAGTCCTTGCCTATGCCTATGTCCTGAATTCTTTTGCCTAGATTTTCTTCTAGGGTTTTTATGGTGTTAGGTCTTATGTTTAAGTCTTTATCCATCTGGAGTTAATTTTAGTGTAAGGTGTCAGGAAGGAATCCAGTTTCTGCTTTCTGTACATGGCTAGCCAGTTTTCTCAATACCATTTATTAAACAGGGAATCCTTTCCCCGTTGCTTGCTTTTGCATTGACACTTTCATATTACAAAGTCTGAATTACTTGACAGTAACCCCTTTTTTTCCAAGCGATTTTTTGTAACTGTTTATCTTGTTATCTGTATTCTCCCTGATTGCACTAGCTTACCTAACTGGACAGCTAGACTATGTCAGAGAGCAGGCTGCTCTGAGAAACAAAATTGTTCCTTTAAAAAATTTCCCAAGATTTACTGGAACATCATCCAGGCCCTTTTCATTTCAAAAAGACTTGGGTTCTACATTAAGTGCGGTCTTTTATTTGAATTTATTTTACTTTATCAAGAAGAGTGCTCTCTGTGAATGCTTTTTGTGACTACTGAGACCATGAAAAATAAAAATAGCCCAATAAAGAAAGCATAATAATTAAAATATTTTTTTAGAATCTTTTATATTTTCATTGGTTTATGTCTGTTGACTTGGAACTCCTATTTCTGCTTCCTGCCCTCCAACCATGCTAGAAGGTACATTCCTTAATAGCATTATCAGAAATTTTTTTTTTACAAGGCCATTGCCTTGCTGGTTAAATGACCTTTAACTAAAAAGAGAGATATGTCTTATATTTCAGGGAAATACTGTAAGTCAATGTTAATGCGTTTTTTTTGTTGTTGTTGTTAAAAATAAAGCATGTGACTGTGGTATCATTTTTAGCTTCATGTTTTGCCATGGTAATATTTTAGTGCATTCTCTTTACTCTTGCTAGAGCTAAAAATAAATACTTAGTACATTTGAAGCTTCCTGAGCGTATGACATGACTGACTTCTTCATACTTAGTAACATTCATTAAAACCATATTTTCTTGTAAGAAGCTCTAAAAACATATTCTTTTGCCCCTTTATTTTTTTGTTTTCTATTGTCTCCTTCACTCAGGTGGTAGAGAAGCTCTTCTTTACTTCCTTAGTAATTCTTTGGTAATTTGATATTTACTATTATTCTACACAATGCCGGAAAAGGAAAGCAAATCTTGTAAAATGACTTCCTATGGAGGTTTTATCCTGGCCTCATTAGCTCTGCACCCAAGATCCATGAAAACTGCTTACAGGATGTGATGTGTGGTTTATAACTGCTTGTATAGCTCTTTCTGCCAGAAGATTTTCTTTTTATAAATCTTAGCTCCTACCCTGCATAGACCATGATTTTTGGTTCCAGATAGCCATCACGCAACCTTATCACTGGCACCAGCAATTCTTTGTACCTGGGCTCTGTAGTGTGTTATCTCATTACTGACTGGCAGTTGAGTCATAGCGTATCAACACTTGAAAATCTCCTCTTAATAACCGCCATGTATTATTCAGTTAGCACTGCTTCATAATTAATACTCTGTGAACATGCTATCTACTGGTATCATGACGGTAATTTCCTGCTCACACACGGCATGCTATTGATATTCTTAAAGGAATTTCTACTTAATGCTATGATTTTTAGAGACATGGTCCTCCTCACAGTTAAATCTGTGATCCTTGGTAAATAATGCTCATGTTTTTATCTTATATGTCTCACCAACCAGGAAAAGAGAGCCACAGTTTATTAGCATTCCCAAGCTAGCTGGAAGAGATATTATAAAATAATTAGACTACATTTCATGAGTAGTTTTTGGCTTTACAGAATTAGGCATCTAGAGTTATAAAGAGCTCACATACACCTTTATTCACCGTGCAATTTCACTGATGCAAAAACTGAAGTCCAGGGAAAGTTGTGTTCCACTTAATGTCAGAGGTTGAAGCTAGCTCTTTTGACTTCCAATCAGGACTCTTTCAACATGAAGCTCTTAAGTTTTCATCATCATATCTTACTGAATCATTACTCATGCTACACCTGCCGTATAAAAATCCACTGAAACGCTAATTCTAGCGATTAAAGGTCTGTTTTGCAAGTGATTACCTTGGAATTCTGTGGTGGGCTGAAATTGAGCACAATTTCACACAACATAAGATTTAAAATGTAAACTAAAACTGGAAAGTAATGTTGCTCATGTTATTATTTTAAATTATTTGGCCCCAGAGAAAAAAGACATTACCTTATGTGAGCAAGTGCTTTGAATACAATTGATTCACAAATATGAATTGATAGTATTGCCTATCAATTCACAATAAACAGTTGTCTGGCAGAAAGAAGTCTCCTTTCATGCCCCCAAGTTTTAGCCATGTAGGTACTATTAGTGCTGGTTATGCCTGTGTCATTCACTTGTTGAATGAATGTTTGGAGATTAAATGTATCAACATATGAGTTAGGAGATTAAATGTATATGAATTTGGAGATTAAATGTATCAACAGATGAGTTAGAAGAATGTCTGGTATGTGATAGTGTTAGCTGTTATGTTTTTAAAATAACGGTTAAGAACCTGGAGTCTGGAGTGGAAGTGCATGGATGCAAATACTTGGTTTTTGCAAGTAAATGGTAGCATTTACTTCCTATGTTACTTTGCCCTAAGTTGTTTTTTTTTTCTTTCTTTCTTGGCCTCAGTTTTTTGATCTATAAAATGGGAACATCGATAGTATGTAACAGGTCATTTGTAAGGATAGGCATTAATACACATAAAGCACTTAGAACAGTGTCTGGCAGACAGATAACACTTTATAAGTGGTAGCTGGTATTTTTAAAGGTTATTCATGTATTCATTCATTGTAAAATACCTTCCCTGATATGTTCTACTCATGATGGGGATATAGTCCATTGAGGGAAGGAAGCAAGTAAACTTGCACTGTACAGTTATTAATAATGTGCAGTCAGGTATGCAATATGTTCACACTCTACAGAGTTATTAATATGCTGTGATGAATGTAGTGGGTCCACAGCATAAAGGCATCCTACTCTGTGTGCTTGTGTATATTAGTGGGTGAGTAACCGGGAGGTGGGATTGGTTACCATGGTAGAGGAGAGATCAATGACTTGGCTCAAAAACAGCTTCCTAGAAGAGATTTTATTTAGGCTAAAAAATAAAGTATGAACAGGAATTAGGAGGGGGTAAGTGGAGTGAAACGAAGAGAGAATTCATGAGCAAAGAAAATACAGAGAAAGCACAGTATAATGCAAGGGAATGAAATAACTTGAGAATGGCAGCCTTAGGAAACTACGCATTGAGACATGTTGATTAGTTTACCTGTGTTTGTTTGGCTAGATTTAAAAAAAAAAATATGTCACTAAGCATTGTTTAGTTTTCTCCTCCCTCCAGTTGACTATCTATAGAATTTTTGGATTGGGTAGAGGTAACTAGCTTCAGTGTCAATTTCTTGACATATACAAAGAAAAAATGATCTAGATTCTGCATCTTAAAATAATTTAAAAGGATTAAAAATAAAGTGTGTAAAACTCATTGTTATTACTAGTTTTTGTTCCTATTATCTTCAGCATTATAGTTTTCTATTGGACAGAGAGTTACCATTTGTTTGCAGAGTGCACAGTATGTGAGTTCATGGGTACTTCTTTGACATAGTTGCTTTTCTTCCCTTTTCTCCATCTTTATGGACTGTCGTAACAAATCATCACAAACTTGGTGGCTTTAAACAAAAGATATTTATTTTCTTCTCAGTTTTGGATGCCAGAAGTTCAAAGTCAAGGTGTCATCAGGGCTGTGCTTCCTCAGAAAGCTCTCAAGGAGGTTTCATCTATTGCTTTTTCCAGCTTCTGGGGCTTCTAGACTTTCCTTTATTCATGGCTGCATCACACCAATCATTCCCTCCTTGGTCAAATTGCCTCTTCCTCTTAGGTCTAATATTCCTCTGCTTTATTCTTATAAGAAAACTTGTCATTGGATTTAGGACCTACTGGGATAATCCAGGTTAACTTTTTGGTATGCATTCATTGCCTTACTTACCTTCTCATCTGTTTTCCTTTTTTTACTTTTCTGCCCTTAAATCTTTTTCTAAGACGATCAACCACCATATTGTTTTAAGCTATCTTAATATCTTTAATTTCATAATATTTTCACGTAAATGCTAATGTCACTTGTATTTTAACTCTGAGGTAGTCATGTCAGAATTATTGCTCTTTATGGGTGAAGAAACAGACAGGAAAGCCAAAGGAGCAGAGCTAGGCTTAAATCCCAGCTTGTTGTTCTTTCTGTTACATGAAACTTATGTGCACACATAGATCACTTGGTACTTTGTTAAAATACAGATTATGATACTGTTCATATGGGATGGGACTGAGATTTTACATTTCTATGATATTCACAGGCGATTTTGATGCTGCTGGTCTTCAAAGCACACACTGGGTAACAAAGAGGCTTTAGGTGACAGATTTATAACAGAAGTTAGAAGTTCAATCTAAAAAGTTTTAAATGATTATAGCTTTAATCTTTATGTGTCTGGTTTGTGGCCCCGTGTTTATAAAGCAAAAGAAAATTACTGATATTTGGATGTCAAAAACAGATGTGACGTTTAAACACTCACAGAATAGAGAAAATAGAGAAAGATGGTGGTATAGAAAGCTCCATCAATCATCCCCCATCCTTCAACAAGAACACCAAGTTAACAACCATCTACACAGAAAAAGCACCTTCATGATAACCAAAAACCAAGTGAGCACTCATAGCACTGCTTTTAACTTTATGTTTCTGAAAGAGGCACTTGAGAGATTAAAAAAAGAGTCCTGAATCACCAATGCTACCCCACCTCCCACCCCTGGCAGCAGCAGCTGCATGGTGTGGAGAGCTTTTCTGGGGACTGGGGGGCGGGGGGAACACAGCAATTGTGAGGCTTGAACTCAGTGTGGTACTGTTAGAGCAGAAAGGAAAACCAGACCAAACTCCACTGATGCCTGCCCATGGAGGAAGCATTTAAAGTAGCCCTAGCCAGAGGAGAATCACCCATCTCAGCTTGAGGATCTAAACTTGAGTTCCCACAAATCTTACCACCGTGGGCTGCAGCACTCTCTATCTCCAAGGAAACTTGAAAGACAGTCTAGGCCATAAGGGCTGCAACTCTTAGGTGAGTCCTAGGGCTGAACTGGGTCCAGAGACAGTGGACTGGGCAGACACATGAGACACTAGCTGTAGCAGGGTCAAAGGAGTGCTGGCATCACCTCTTTTCTAACCCCAGGCTACACAGCTTTTGGCTCCAAAAGAGATACCTTTCTTCTGCTTGAGGAGAGGAGAGGGAAGAGTGAGGTGGACTTTGTCTTGCATCTCAGCTACCAGCTCAAAGAAAGCAGGATAGGGTACGAGACAGAGTCATGAGGACACTGTTCAGGACTTAGCTCCCAGATATCATTTCTAGACATAGAAATGGCCCATTATTTCTGGGCCAGAAAAGAACCTGCTGCCTTGAAGGAAAAGGCCCATTCCTATCAGCATTCATCACCTGCTAACTGAAGAGCCCTTGGGCACTGAGTAACCAGCAGTGATACCAAGGAACTACATCAAAGGTCTTGGTTGAACCTCTGAGACTTGCCGGCTTCAGGTGAGACTCAAAACAGTATCAGCTATGGTATCTATGGGGCAAAGCTCCTTCTGCTTCAGAAAAGCAGAGGGAAAATAAAGGGGACTTTGTCTTACACCTTAAGTAATAGCATGGCTACAGAGGAGCGGAGCACCAAGGGGGCTTTTGCGGTTCCCAATTCCAGGACGTGACTCTTAGATGGTGTTTCTGGCCTTGAACTGAGACAGAAAGGAGCCCACTTCTCTGAAGGGTGAATCCCAGGGCAAACAGCATTCATCACAAGATGACTTAAGAGCCTTTGGGACTTAAGGGAACATTGGTTGGTAGTCTGACAGTACACTTCACAGCCTGGAGTGGTAGGGGTTACATGGTGAGGCTCCTCTGCCTTTGGAAAAAAGAGAAAAAAGAGAAAAGAGTGGGAAGAACTGCATTTTTGTGATTTGAGTGCCAGCTCAAATGAAATATAATAGAACAACAGACTGACTTCTAAGATTTTCAAAAACAAACATGTAGAAAACAACAACAACGACATCAATGAAAAGGACCCCACAAAACCCCTTTCAAAGGTCAGCAACCTCAAAGATTGAAGGTAGATAAGGCCACAAAGATGCGAAAAAAATCAATGCAAAAAAGTGCTGCAAACTCAAAAGTCCAGAATACCCCTTTTCCTCCAAATGACCACAACACCTGTCCAGCAAGGGCACAGAAATGGGCTGAGGCTGAGATGGCTGAATTGACAGAAGAAGGCTTCAGAAGGTAGATAATAATGAACTTTGCTGAGCTAAAGGAGCATGTTCTAACCCAAAGCAAAGAAGCTAAGAATCATGATAAAACAATACAGGAGCTGATAACCAGATTAGCCAGTTTAGGTAAAAGCATAACTGACCTGATGGAGCTAAAAAACACAACAGGAGAACTTCACAATGTAATCACAAGTATCAACAGCAGAATAGACAAAGCAGAGAAAAGAATCTCAGAGCTTGAAAACTATCTTCCTGAAATAAGACAGGCAGACAAGAATAGAGAAAAAAGGAATGAAAAGGAATTAACAAAACCGCCATGAAAAATTGGATTATTTAAAAAGATTGAACCTACAACTAATATGGGTACCTGAGAGGGAAAAATGGAGCCAAGTTAGAAAACATACTTCAGGATATCATCAAGGAGAACTTCCTCAACCTAGCAAGATAGGCCAACATTCAAATTCAGGAAATCCAGAGAACTCCAGTAAGATAAAACATGAAAAGATCAATGCCAAAGTACATAATCATTAGATCCTCCAAGTTAGAATGAAAGAAAAAATGTTAGGGGCAGCCAGAGAGAAAGGCCATGTCATCTACAAAAGGGAAATGTATCAGACTAACAGCAGAGCACTCAGTGGAAACCATATAAGCCAGAAGAGATTGGGGGCCAATATTCAACATTCTTACAAAAAAGAATTTCCAACCCAGCATTTAACATTTGACCACACTATGCTTCATAAGCAAAGGAGAAATAAGATCCTTTTCAGACAAGCAAATGCTGAGGGAATTCATCACCACCGTGCCTGCCTTGCAAGAGCTCCTGAAGGAAATATTAAATATGAGGGAAAAAACATTACTAGCCAATACAAAAACACACTGAAATA
The DNA here is from genome assembly GCF_048565385.1 of Saimiri boliviensis. Classification (NCBI taxonomy): domain Eukaryota; kingdom Metazoa; phylum Chordata; class Mammalia; order Primates; family Cebidae; genus Saimiri; species Saimiri boliviensis. The sequence continues at coordinate 77,095,700 of NC_133470.1, read as the reverse complement.
CACAGAGCAGTGACACTATGAAGCAACTACACAGACAAGTCTGAAAAGTAGCCAGTTAGGATGTTAATGACAGGATCAAATTCACACATAAGAATATCATCCTCAAATATGAATGAGCTAAATGCCCTAATTAAAGCTGTATCCAAGAGACTCATCTCACATCCAAAGACACACATAAGGAATTACCCTATGTGTGTCAGGGAATTATCATTATGTAATGCCCTTTTCTTTCTTTCTTTCTTTTTTTTCTTTTTTTTTTTTTTGGTCAGTTTAAAGTCTGTTTTATCAGAAACTAGGATTTCAACCCCTGGATTTTAAATGAGGATTGAAATCCTCATTTCTGACAAAATAGACTTTAAACCAACAAAGACCACCACCAACAACAACCAAAAAAAGACAAAAAAGGGTATTACATAATGGTAAAGGATTCGATTCATCAAGAAAAGCTAACTATCATAAATATATATGCACCTAATACAGAAACACCTAGATTCATAAAGCAAGTTCTTAGAGACCTACAAAAAGATGTAGACTCCCACACAATAATAGTGGGAGAACTTAATACCCCACTGACAATATTAGACAGATTGCTGAGGCAGAAAACTAACAAAGATAGTCAGGACCTGAGCTCAGCTCTGGATCAAGTGGACCTGATAGATATTTACAGAACCTCCACCCCAAAACAAAAAATCATATTATTCTCATTGCCACATGGCACTTACTCTAAAATTGATCACATAGTCAGAAATAAAACACTCCTCTGCAAATGCAAGAAAACAAAAATGACAACAGTCTCTCAAACCACAGTGCAATCAAATTAGAACTGAAGATTAAAAAACTGACTCAAAACCACAAAACTACATATAAATTTAACAACTCACTTCTGTATGACTCCTGGGTAATGAAATTAAGGGAAGGATCCAGGATGGCCAAATAGGAACAGCTCTGGATTCCAGTTCCCAGCGAAAACACAGAGGGTAAGTGATCGCCACATTTCCAAACAAATTTTTTACTGCCCACAGACCAGGAGATTCCCAGGTGAAAAAGAACCATGAGTTTCTAGGGCTACTGTTTCAGCAGGTGCAGTGGGTCTCCGCATAAAAACAAACACAAATCTGGGCACCATTTCAACTGGTGACTGGAACACCTGGGAGACAGAGCTGCCCATTCAACTGAAAAAAAAAGGGGACTGAAACAGGGAGCCAGGTGATCTGGCTTGGCTGGTCCCACCCCCACAAAGACCAGCAATCTGAAATGCTCTGGATTGAGAGTTTCACAGCAAGCACAATGGGAACCAGGATGGTCCAGCTTTGTGGGGGGAAGGGAGTCCACCATTACCAAGACAGTCCACCACTACCGAAGCAGTCTGCCATTACAGAGACAGTCCACCATTACTGAGGCAGATGGCCATTACTGAGGCAGTCCACCATTACTGAGGCAGCCCATTACCGAGGCAGTCTGCCATTACAGAGACAGTCCACCGTTACTGAGGCAGACCACCATTACTGAGGCAGTTCTAACTATACTCCTATAAACAAAACTGCAAGGAAGTTCACACAGCAGCTGGACAGAGCCCAGGGCAACTCAGCAACACTTCTGCTGGCAGACTGTGACTAGGCTACCTCCTTGCTTGGCAGCGCATCTCTGAAAAAAGGCAGAAGCATGACAGGAACGTATAAATTAAAGCCCCACCTTCCCGGGACAGAGGACCTGGGTAAAAAAAAGACAGTTATGAGTTCCACTGTAGCAGACTTAAACGTACCAGCCCAGCAGCTCTGAATGGAAAAATGGAGCTCTCAGCTCAACACTTGAGCTTTTATAAGGTACAGACTGTCTCCTCAAGCAGCTCCCCAACTCCCATATATTCAGAGACTCCTCATAATGGAGAGCTCAGGCTGACAGCTGATGGGTATTCTTCTGGGGCAAAGATAACAGAAGAAGAAACTGACAGCAACCCTTACTGTTCTGCAGCCACTGGAGGCAATCCCCAGGCAAGCAGGGTCTGCAGTGGACCTCCAGCAGTTCTACTGCAGAGAGGCCTGTTAGAGGGAAAACTAAAAAACAGAAAGAAATTACTTCATCATCAACAAAAAGGATGTCCTGAGACCCCATCTGAAAGCCACCAACTGCAAAGACCACAGGTAAATAAATCCATAAAGATGGAAAGAAACCAGCACAAAAGGATGAAAACACCCAAAACCAGAATACCTCTCCTCCTCCAAGGGATCACAACTCCTCATCAGCAAGGGAACAAGGCTGGATGGAGAATGAGTCTGATGAATTGACAGAAACAGGCTTCAGAAGGTGGGTAATAACAAACTTCTCTGAACTAAAAGAACATCTTCTAACAAAATGCAAAGAAACTAAGAATCTTGAAAAAAGGTTTGATGAAATGCTAATGAGAATAAACAGCTTAGAGAGGAATATAAATGAATTGATGGAGCAGAAAAACACAACACAAGAACTTCTCGAATCATACATAAGTTTCAATAGCCAGATCAACTAAGCAGAAGAAAGGATATCAGAGATTGAAGATCAACTCAATGAAATAAAACAAGAAGGCAAGGATAGAGAAAAAACAGTGAAAAGAAATGAACAAAGCCTCTGAGAAATATGGGATTATGTGAAAAGACCTAATCTTCATTTGATACATATACCTGAATATGATAGAGAGAATGAATCCAAGCTGGAAAACACTCTTAAGGATATTATCCAGGAGAACTTCCCCAACCTAGCAAGGCAGGACAATATTCAAATCCAGGAAATACAGAGAACACCACAAAGATATTCCTCAAGAAGAGTAACCCCAAGGCACATAATTGTCAGATTCACCAGTGATGAAACGAAGGAAAAAATGTGGAGGGCAGCCAGAGAGAAAGATCGGGTTATCCACAAAGGGAAACCCATCAGATTCTCAGTGGATCCCTCAGCAGAAACCATACAAGCCAGAAGAGAGTGGGGGCCAATATTTAATATCCTTAAAGAAAAGAACTTTCAACCCAGAATTTCATATCCAGCCAAACTAAGCTTCAAAAGTGAAGGAGAAAGAAAATCCTTTATGAACAAGCAATTGCTGAGAGATTTCATCACAACCAGGCCTGCTTTACAAGAGCTCCTGAAAGAAGCACTACACATAGAAAGGAACAACCAGTAACAGCCACTCCAAAAACATACCAGATGGTAAAGAGCATTGATACAATGAAGAAACTGCATCAACTAATGGGCAAAACAACCAGCTAGCATCAAAATGGCAGGATCAAATTGACATATAACAATATTAATCTTAAACGTAAATGGGCTAAATGCCACAATCAAAAGACACAGACCGGCAAATTGGATAAAATGTCAAAACCTATTGGTGTGCTGTATTCAGGAAACTGATCTCACATGCAAGGATACACATGGGCTCAAAATAAAGGGATGGAGGAATATTTACCAAGCAAATGGAGAGCTAAAAAAAGCAGGAGTTGCAAACCTAGTTTATGATAAAGTAGACTTTAAACCAACAAAGATCGAAAGAGACAAAGAAAGACATTACATAATGGTAAAAGGATCAATGCAACAAGAAAACCTAAAGATCCTAAATATATATGCACGCAATACAGGAGCACCCAGATACATAAAGCAAGTTCTTAATGACCTACAAAGAGACTTAGACTCCCACACAATAATAGTGGGAGACTTTAACACTCCACTGTCAATATTAGACAGAACAATGAGACAGAAAGTTAAGAAGAATATCCAAGACTTGAACTCAGACCTGGAGCAAGCAAACCTAATAGACTTTTACAGAACTCGCCACCCCAAATCCACAGAATTTACATTATTCTCAGCACCACATCCTACCTATTCTAGAATGGACCACATAATTGGAAGTAACTCACTCCTCAGCAAATGCAAAAGAATGGAAATCATGACAAACAGTCTCTCAGACCACAGTGCAATCAAATGAGAACTAAGATTCAGAAACTAACTCAGAACCATACAACTTCATGGAAACTGAACAACTGTCTCGTGAATATTGACTGGATAAACAATGAAATAAAGGCAGAAATAAAGATGTTCTTCAAAACCAATGAGAACAAAGATGCAATGTACCAGAATCTCTGGGATACATTTAAAATAGTGTCTAGAGGAAAATTTATAGCAATAAATGCTCACATGGGAAGCAAAGAAAGATCTAAAATTAACAGAATACCATCAAAATTAAAAGAACTAGAAGAGCAAGATAAAGAAACTCAAAAGCTGGCAGAAGACAAGAAATAACTAAGATCACAGCAGAACTGAGGGAGAGAGAGACACAAGAAAACCCTTCAAAAAATCAATAAATCCATGAGCTGGTTTTTGAAAAGATCAACAAAATAGACCACTTGCCAGATTAATAAAAAAAGAAAAGGGAGAAAAATCAAATAGATGTAATAAAAAATGATAAAGGAGATATCACCACAGATTCCACAGGAATACAAACCACCATCAGAGATTACTATAAACAATCCTATGCACATAAACCAGTAAGCCTGGAAGAACTGGATAAATTCCTGGAAACTTGCACCCTCCCAAGCCTAAACCAGGAAGAAGTCAAAACCCTGAATAGACCAATAACAAGGGCTGAAGTTGAGGCAGCAATTAATAGCCTACCAACCAAAAAAGCCCAGGTCCAGCTGGGTTCACAGCCGAATTCTACCAGACATACAAAGAGGAGCTGGTACCATTCCTTCTGAAACTATTCCAGAGAATCCAAAAAGAGGGAATCCTTTCCAAATCATTTTATGAGACCAACATCATTCTGATACCAAAACCCGGCAGAGACTCAACAAGAACAGAAAACTTCAGGCCAATATCCATGATGAACATAGATGCAAACATCTTCAATGAAATACAGGTATTGATCGACTTACGACCTATGCAATTAATGACCATTCAACTTTATGACCACAATTGCTAGCCACGACTGCTCCACATCTGGCAGCACAAACGTTGCCCAGCTGGGCGTACGACAGTGCGGACCAGCTTCTGGCAGCACTACCATCTCTGAATGCACCATTTCAACTGTTATCCCAGACTCAGTACAGCAAACTCAACTTACGACCAAATCGTGTTACGACCGGTCTGTCGGAAACAATCGTGGTCGTAAGTCAAGCACTACCTGTACTGGCAAACCGATTGCAACAGCACATCAAAAAGCTTATCCATCACGATCATGTAGACTTCATCCCAGGGATGCAAGACTGATGCAACATATGCAAGTCTATAAACGTAATCCACCACATAAACAGAGCCAAAGACAAAAACCACATGATTATCTCCATAGATGAAGAGAAGACCTTTGACAAAATTCAGCAGCCCTTTAGGCTAAAAACAAATTTATAAGAAAAAATGTTTTATTTACCATCAAAAAGTGGGTGAAGGACATAAACAGACATTTCTCAAAATAAGACATTTATGTAGCCAATGAACATATCAAAGAAAGCTCATCATCACTGGTCATTAGAGAAATGCAAATCAAAACCATGATGAGATACCATCTCATGCCAGTTAGAATGGTTATCCTTAAAAGTCTGGAAACAACAGATGTTGGCAAGGCTGTGGAGAAATAGAAATCCTTTTACACTGTTAGTGGGAATGTAAATTAGTTCAACTATTATGGAAGACAGTGTGAATATTCCTCAAGGATTTAGAACCAGAAATACCATTTGACCCAACAATCTCATTACTGGGTACGTACCCAAATAATTATAAATTATTCTACTATAAAGACACATCCACAGGTATGTTTATTACAGCACTATATACAATAGCAAAGACTTAAAACCAACCCAAATGCTCATCAATGATAGACCAGATATAGAAAATGTGTCACATATACACCATGGAATATTATGTGGCCATAAAAAAGCATAAGTTCATGTTTTTTGTAGGGACACGGATGAGGTTGGAAGCCATCATTCTCAGCAAACTGAAACAGGAACAGAAAACCAAACAACACATGTTCTCACTCATAAGTGGGAGTTGAACAATGAGAACACATGGACACAGGGAAGGGAACATCACACACTGGGGCCTGTTGGAGGGTTTGGGGCATGAAGAGAGAGAGCTTTAGAACAAATACCTAATGCATGAGGGGCTTAAAACCTTAGATGATTGGTTGGTAGGTGCAGCAAACCACCATGGCACCTATATACCTATGTAACAAACCTGCATGTTCTGCACATTCACCACATGTATCCTAGAACTTAGAGTAAAAAAAATAAAAAAGGTCAAGAAACAACAGGTGCTGGTGAGGTTGTAGAGAAAATCCAACACTTTTACACTGTTGATGGGAGTACAAATTAGTACAACCATTGTGGAAGACAGTGTGGAGATTCCTCAAGGATCTAGAACCAGAAATACCACTCGACCCAGCAATCCCATTACTGGGTATATACTCAAAGGAATATAAATCATTCTATTATAAAGATACATGCATGTGTATGTTCATTGCAGCACTATACATAATAGCAAAGACATGGGATCAATCCAAATGCCCATTAATGATAGACTGGATAAAGAAAATGTAGCACATATACACCATGGAATACTATCCAACCACAAAAAGGAAGGAGATTATGTCATTTGCAGGGACATAGATGGAGCTGGAGCCACTATCCTCAGCAAACCAACGCAGGAAAAGAAAGCCAAACACATCATGTTCCCACAGGGGACTGAATGACGACAGCACATGGACACATGGAGGAGAACAACACACACTGGGGCCTGTTATTGGGGGTATGGGGAGGGAGAGCATTAGGAAGAACAGCTAATGGATGTGGAGCTTAACAATGAGGTGATTGGTTGATCTGTTCAGCAAACCACCATGACACATTTTTACCTATGTAACAAACCTGCATGTCCTGCACATGTTCCCCTGAAGATAAAAGTTGAAGAGAGAAATAGCAGACACACATTGGGTACAGTGTACCCTGCTCAGGTGACAGTTGCACCAAAACCTCATAAGTCCCCTCTAAAAAACTTATCCATGTAACCCAAAGCCACCTGTTCCCCAAAAACTATTGAAATGAAAAAAAATAGATGAAAAAAATGGTGATGGGAAAACTGGATATCTTTATGCAGAAGAATGAAACTAGACCCCTATCTCTTGCCATATACAGATATCAAATCAAAATGGAAAAAAGTCCTCAATCTAAAACCTCAAATCATGAAACTATTACAAGAAAACTTTGGATAAAATTTCCAGTACATTGATCTGGGCAAAAATTATTTGAGCAAGATTCCACTATTACAGGCAACCAAATCAAACATGGACAAAAGGGTCACATCAGGTTAAAAAGCTTCTGTTCAGCAAAAGATACAATTAACAAAATGAAGAGACAACACACATAATTGGAGAAAATTGCAAATTACTCATCTGACAAGGAATTAATAACTAGAATATATAAGGAACACAAACAATTCTATAGAAAATAATTTAATCAATAAAAAATTGCAAAAGACTTGAATAGATATTTTTCAAGAAAGACAAACAAACGGCAAACAGGCATATGAAAAGGTGATCAGCAGCATTAATCATAAGAGAAATGCAATGAAAAAACAATGAGATATCTCACCCCTGCTAAAATCACTTAGATCCAAAAGACAGGCAATATTGTCCATAACAGCAAATGTTATGGACAATGTGGAGAAAACGGAACCATTGTACACTGTCGGTGAGAATGTGAATTAGTGCAACCATTATGGAAAACAGTTTGGAGATTCCTCAGAAAACTAACAATTCAGCTACTGTATGATCCAGAAATTCCACTGCTGCGTATATACACAAAAGCACAGAAATGGGTATATTGAAGAGACATCTGTACTCCTATGTTTGTTGCTGCACTGTTTACAATAGCTAAGATTTGGATGCGACCTAAGTGTCCATAAACAGCTGAATGGAGAAAGCAGATATAGCACCTATATTCAGCTCTAAAAAAGAATGTGATTCAGTTAATTCTAACAACATGCATGGAACTGGAGATCATTCTTTTAAATGAAATAAACCAGTCAGAGAAAGACAAGCATTGTATGTTTTCACTTATTTGTGGGATCTAAAAATGAAAACAATTGAATTTATAAAAATAGAGAGCAGAAGGATGGTTATCAGAGGCTGGAAAGGGGTGTGGGAGGTTGGGGTGAGGTGGTGATGTTTAGTGGGTCTAAAAAAAGTTGCAAATAATAATTAAGACCTACTATTTGATAGTACAACAGAGTGACTATATTCAATAACAACATAATTGTGTATTTTAAAATAAAGACTAATTGGATTACTTGTAACTCAAAGTATAAATACTTGAGGAAATAGATGCCCTGTTCTCCATGATATACTCATTTTACGTTGTATACCTGTATCAAAACATCTCATGTAACACATATATATATATATATATATATATATATATATATATATATATATACCCCTGCTATGTACGTATCCATTAAAATAAAAAAAAATAAAAAATACATTAAAAATAAACTCTCACAGAACAGATCAATGATATGGTATTTTCTTTAACTTGGAAATTTAGCTGTTCATCAAGGCCTTTTGCTGTTTATGAAGCATCATATTAGTATTGCATTAGTTTACATATTTCTTTAATATGACTTGGAGCAGTAGGGTGTATAATTGTTTGAATGTTCCTTTCCACTGACTGCACAGCATTGTTTTTTCCTGCACCTGAAAAAGTGTTTTCTCCTACCTGAACATTTAAGGAGGAAATTTCCAGCATTTAGCAGCAAAGGCATACAATTTAGAGCACATCTTATTCACATGATTAGGATTTAAAATGAAGCAGATTGCCAAAGAGTATTAGAAGAGCAGACATACAGGGAAATTGTGTCCTTGTTACTTTGCAGTATATTGTGCATTCATCTTGCTTTTTTATCTAGTCTCTCACTCTCTCTCTCTCTGTTTCACTAAGATAATAGAAATAAATTAAACCAATGAATCAGTTTTGCCTCTCACAAAGACTGTAATGCTAACTAAATCAAGAAGAAGACTAAAAGGAAATGACCCTTTCTTAATTTTCTCTGGTAGTTTCAATTGTTTAAGGTGTAATTTGAAAGCATCATGATGTGAGTTTCAGTAAAAACTTACAGTACTCTGCAGAAATAAGTCGATTTCTTCTGAGCAACAATAATACATTCACTGGAGAAATGGTGAACATTTTTTTTTTTTTTCATTTAGAAAAAGATGTTCCTTCAAGACCTAAATGATTAGGATATCACTCAGCCACAATGAAGGGTTATGTCCTTCAGTCTTTATGCAAGGATACTTTCTACTTCAACTCACTGCCACTGCTGGAAATAGCAGGTACAAAACTCTTTGTCATCTTAAATGTTACTTAGCTATCAATGAATGTAGCATGTATTTAACCTGATATTTTAATTCCCATCCCCAATTTTAAGGTATATTCTATTTTCCACATTAGTATCTACCTTCACTATTTATCTTTAAGAGGGCAAAACAGCTTTAAGAGGCCGAAAACATATATAGCAAGATGTCCTACTTGTAAATATGTACTTAATAGTGTCAGTACACTACACATACACAAAGCATATCAAAAGATAGGGGAAAATGACTTTCAATATTCTACATATTGTAAAGAGTAAGCTCCCCACCTTTTATTTAAGAATTCATAGTAAAAATATTGTCTCCTGAACTGATTTGTTTCTACCTCACTGCTCCTCTGTTCACCTACTCCAGAGTGTTTTGAAAGAGAGAAAGTAAGATTCCTTACCGTTCTTGATACAGATTTGTCTTCCCTCCTGGAAAGATCGCAGTCAGATGGAAAAAAAGAGATAGGTTTCTAAACCGTCCCAGATTCAAATATGAACAGTAGGATCCATCTGGTAGGAGAAAAAAGAGAATGATTCCAAAATACATTCTGCTGCACCAATTCCGACATGCAAATATGTATTTCTTTCTAAATGTACACAAATGAGGGTAAAGTGTTAACATTTCGTGTTAATTACTTATTCTAAAATGTACTTATTTGTAAATTATTAATTTGCCCCATTCATAGACACTAATTCATTATACTTACATCATTAATAAACTCTATAGTATTTTAATGGAAAATTATTTGATGGGATAAACTTTTTATGGAAATGGAAAATTTTTAAAGGGGCACATTTTCTGTTAACATTAAGCAAATATTAATTTCTTGCTGTTATGAATTTCAAAAAATACAATTGCATATGCATAAAGCAGAATAGTAAGATTATTTTGATCTTAGTTAATTATGGAGCAGAGATAACAGAGATTTATTTTGATATCTGCTACTGGCTTCCTTTGTGACCATGGCCACACATTTCTTGGCTTATTTTTATAGTTGGGATAATAATAAGTATAATCTTTCTCAGAAGGATTTGATTTAAAAGCACAGAATACTTTTACCTCGTAACATTCACTGAATCTTTCTGGAGGGAAAAATCATCAAATCTTCAGTGAACAAAATGGAGGTATCTTTCAATCTTGGGTACATCAGTTCAAGGCTCCTGTTGACCACAAAACATTTATCACACTCAATATTAAAACACACATTGATAGGAGAGAAGCGAGCAAACACAGGTAATACAGAAATTTTAAAGGAATTATTTTGAAGAGAAGTGGTGCTAAGGGGCTGAGAAAAGACAATTAGACTTTCTACTTCTAGAGAGACAGAAACAATGTCTTATTTAACTTTGTATCTGCAGGGTCTAACATAGTGCCTGGCACCTACTAGCCTTTTAGTAAATGTTTGTTATATGAAATTAAGAGCAAAAATTAAACTTTTTGAATTGAGTGCAGAGGTCTTTAGATTTTGAGGAAAATATTTCAGAAGACCATTTTCGTGTTGGATTATTTGGGGGTTGGCATAGCAGATGTTAGCCATTGCACTTGGAGATTAGGTCCTTTTGTAAAATGAAGCAATATGTTGCTAAATTTGTCTAATCGAATTTCCTTCCCTTATGAATACATGGCATTAATTGCTGTTAGCTCCTTTACCATGTTTACAGGGTTAACATGCAGCTCCCACATGAACAAACAAAACAGCATGTGGAGACACATGGTGATTTTTCACTCAAAGAACCATCCCAGGAATGTACCAAGAAAACCAAAAGAATTCAAAGGTCCTTTGAAAGAAGTGGCATACCACTGCAAATTTCACAAAACAGTAAAAAAAATGTGAGTTCCAAAAATGTGAAAGAGGGTAAACCTACTTCTGAATACACATCCCCATGGGGAATCTGAAAATCTAGGGCATGAGAAGAAGATTTAACCTTATCTAAAGATGAAATGGATATACAGTTGAGTGAAATATAAAAGTAGAAATAGCAGAAATAATTCCCTTGCCCACATTCCCAGTCTCCAGCTTGAGCCCAGAGAAGCCAGTCCTAACTCTTATGTCACAGGGGCCCTAGAGAAAGGCAGCCACTGGGACTAGGGATGGGTCATTGGGCAAAGGAAGCTCCCAACTAAAATTGGCAGTGGTTTTGGCTGGGCACAAATTTTCTTTAGCAGAGTCCAGGGAATGAGTGGAAGCTGCTGCAGATATGAGTGAGTGCAGTAGCACAGGCATTGCCAAACGAGTGGGCAGGTGGGTAGGGGTGATATCAAAAAGCCTTGCTTGCTGTCTCAGTGGGGTAGGTCAAGGCCTAGGACGTGGTCTGAGTGGGACACTGAAGAAGTGAGACAGACCTCAACAACTGCATGGGAGCTAGGTGAGGCCTCTCACTGCTACTATCCCCCACTCCCTTGGCAAACTATATCATATAGCAAAGGCAGCCAAGATCCCCTCTGAAACATATCCACATTGGCATGAGAACCACCCCTCATCCTCCACAGTGACCATGGCAAACCCCACCCAAGGAGAGACCAGACTCACCTAACCCTGCCCCCACCTGATAGTATTTCCCTACATGCCTTGGTAGCTGAACACAAAACAAAGAAACTGTTGGGAGCTTTATGGTCCTGTCCATCACCTGAGAAGCCAAAATATTTACCATGACCATTTTAGGGTTTGTTTAGAGCCCCCTACTACTACCACAGCTGGTGCTCTCTTGAAAGTGGCACCTCTTGGGTGGAGGCGAAACAACTCATGCCATTATAGCAACTCAGGACAAAATAATCTTGATTCTAGGAAGGAAAAGACAATGCCTAATTACACTGCTTGCAAAATCCAGCTAACCAGAGGCCCTGAGTGTTTACACAGGACAACTTCACCGCTAGCATAACCAGCAATTAATAAAACCAGAAAACTAAACACAACTTAAAAAAAAGGGGGCTCTCACAGTCTACTTCACTTCCCTGCCACTTCTACTAGAGCAGGTGCTAGTATCCACAACTGAGAGACCTGAAGACAGATCATTACAAGACACTTTTTAAACATCCCTGAGCACCAACCTGGAGCCTGGTAGCCTCACCGAATGGCTAGACCCAGAAGAGCAATAACAATCACTGTTGTCCAGCTCTTAGGAAACCCCATCCCCAAGGGAAGGAGGAGAGCAACACATCAAGGAATCACTTCGTGGGACAAGAGAATGGAACAGCAGGACTTGAATTTCAGGCATCTCCACTGAGATTGCCTACCCAAATTAGAAGGAACCAGAAAGGTAATCCAGGTAATATGACAAAATAGGGTTCCATAACACTCCTAAAATTCACAACAGCTTACCAGCAATGGATCCAAACCAAGAAGAAATTTTTGAATTGCCAGATAAACAATTCAGAAGGTGGATTATTTAGCTATTTAAGGAGATACCAGAGAAAGCTGAAAAACAACTTAAAGAACTTAAAATACAATGGAGGATATAGATGAAAATTTCTCAAGAGAAATAGATATCACAAAGAAAGTACAATCACAACTTCTAGAAATGAAAGACAAAATGCAGTTAAAATTTTATTTTAGAGAAATATAAAATACAGTTAAATGTATTTTAGAGAAATACAAAATACAATTAAAATTTCCAACAATAGACAAGAACAAGTAGAAGAAAGAACTTCAGAGCTCAAAGACAAGGCATTCAAATTAACCCAATGAGACAAAGACAAAAAATAATTTTAAAAAATGAACAAAGCATCCAAGAAAATTGGGATTATGTTAAATGACCAAATCTAAAAATAATTAGTGTTCCTAAGGAGGAAGAGAAATCTAAAAGTTTGGAAAACTTATTTGAGGGAATGATTGAAGAAAGCTTCTCAAACCTTGCTAGAGATCTAGACATTCAAATACAAGAAGCTCAAAGAACACTTGGGAAATTGATCACAAAAAGATCATCCTCTAGGCACATAGTTATCAGGTCATTGAAAGTCAAAACAAAGGAAAGAATCTTTAGAGCTGTGAGACAAATGCATCAGATAATCTATTAATAAAAACCTATCAGATTAATAGCAGACTTCTCAGCAGAAACCTTACATGCCAGAAGGGATGGGCGTCCCATCTTTAAATTCCTCAAAAAAAATTGTCAGCCAACAATTTTGTATTCACAAAAACTAAGCTTCATAAATGAAGGAGAGTTAAAGTCTTTTTCAGAAAAACAAATGATGAGAGAATTCACCACCACTAAACCAGCACTCCAAGAAATGCTTAAAGGGGTTCTAAATCTTGAAACAAAACCTCAAAATACACCAAAATACAGCCTCCTTACAGCATAAATCTCACAGGGCCTATTAAACAATAACACAATGAAAAAAATAAAACAAGATATTAAGGCAATAACTAACATGAGTAAAACAACAATACCTCACATCTCAATATTAGCATTGAACGTAAATGGACTAAGTACTCCACTTAAAACATACATAATGACAGAATGGATAAAAATTCACCAACCAAGTATGTGCTGTCTTCAAGAGACTTACCATATAAAGACTCACATAAAGTAATGGGATGAAAAAGTATATTTCTTGTGAATGAAAACTAAAAGCAACCAGGAGTAGCTATTCTTCTATCAGGCAAAACAGACTTTAAAGCAAAAACAATAAAAAATTAAAAAGAAGGACATCATATAATGATAAAAAGAAATAGCCCAACAGGAAAATATCACAATCTTCAATAAAAATGCACCTAACATTGGAGTGCCCAAATGTATAAAACAATTAGTACTAGATCTAAGAAATGAGATAAATGATAACACAATAATAGGATGAGACTTCAATACTCTACTGACATCACCAGACAGGGCATCAAGACAGAAAGTCAAAAAAGAAACAATGGACTTAAAGTACACCCTAGAACAAATGGATTTAACAGACATTTACTGAACATTCTACCCAACTGCAGAATATGAATTATTTTCCTCAGCACATAGAACGTTCTCCAACATAGAGGATATAACAAGTCACAAAACGAGTCTCAATAAATTTAAGAAAATCAAAATTATATCAAGTATCTTCCCAGACCACAGTGAAACAAAACTGGAAAATAACTCTAAAAGAAACCCACACAAGTATACTAATATATGGAAATTAAATAATCTGCTCTTGAATTATCTTTGGGTTAATATTGAAGTCAATATTGAAACTAAAATTTATTTGACCTGAACAATAACAGTGACAGAACTTATCAAAACCTCTGGGGTACAGCAAAAGAGGTGCTAAGAGTAAAGTTTATAGCAGTAAATGCCTACATCAGAAAGTCTGAAAGAGTCAGGTTGAACCTCAAGGAACTAGAGAAACAAGAACAAACCAATTCCAAACCCAGCAGAAGAAAGAAATAACAAATGTCAGAGAATAACTAAATGAAATTGAAACAAAAACAATTCAAAAGATAAAGGAAACAAAACACCAGTTATTTAAAAAGGTAAACAAAATGGATAAACCATTACTGAGATTAACCAAGAAGAGAAGAAAGAATATCCAAACAAACTCAATCATAAATGAATCAAGAGATATTACAATCAATATCAAAGAAATATAAAACATAATTCAAGGATACTATGAATACATTTATGTACACAAACTAGGAAAACTAGAGGAGATGGATAAATTCCTGAAAACATACAACCCAGCCAGAATAAATCACAAAGAAATAGAAACTCTGAAGAGACCAACAACAAGTAACAAGATTGAAATAGTACTTTTAAAGTTGCCAATAAAAAAATTCCAGGACCAGATGGACTCGCAGCTGAAATCTACTAGACATTCAAAGAAGAATTGGTACCAATCTTACTATAACTATTCCAAAAGATAAAAAGGAAATCCTCCCTAAATCATTCTATAAAGCTAGCCTCACCCTAATTCTAAAACCAGGAAAGGACATAACAACAACAACTACTACAGACCAATATCCCTGATGAACATAGATGCAAAAATCCTCAAAAAAATACTAATGAACTGAATTTAGCAGCACATCAAAAAATAATACACTAGGATCAAGAGGGTTTTCCACCAGGGATGCAGGGATGGTTTACCTTACACGAGTTAATAAATATGATTCATCACATAAATGGAGTCATAAACAAAAATAATATGATCTTCTCAGTAGATGCATAAAAAAGCATTTGACAAAATCCAGCATTCGTTTATGATTAAAACTCTCAGCAAAATTGGCATAGAAGAGTCATACCTCAATAAAAGCCATCTATGAAAAACCCATAGCCAACATTAGACCACATGGGAAAAAGGTAAAAACATGCCCCCTGAGAACTAGAGTAAGACAAGGATGCCCACTTTTACCTTTTCTATTTGGCATAGGACTGGAGTCCTAGCCAGAGCAATAACACAAGATGGTGAAATAAATGGCATCCAGATCAGTAACAAGAAAGTTAAACTGTCACTGTCACAGAAGATATGATTGCGTATCTAGAAAACCTTAATGACTCACCCAAAAAGCTCCTAGATCTGGTAAATGAATTCAGCAAAGTTTCAGGATACAAAATCAATGTACACAAATAAGTAGTACTGGTATACACCAAAAAAGACCAAGCTAAGAATCAAACTAAGAACTCAATTCTATTTATAACAGCTATAAAAAGAATAATAAAATACTTAGGAATATACCTAACCAAGAAAGTGAAAGATCTTTACAAGAAAAACTACAAAACACTGCTGAAAGAAATCATTGACAACACAAACAGATCAAAACACATCCCATGCTCATGAATGGGTGGAATCAATTCTGTGAAAATCACCATACTGCCAAAAGCAATCTACAGATTCAATGTAATTCCTATCAAAATACCATCATCATTCTTTGCAAAACTAGGAAAAAAAGTCTAAAATGTATACATCCCCCACTTTATACAAAAATCAACTGAAGATAGATCAAAGACTTAAATCTAGGACCTGAAACTATAAAAATTATAGAAGATTACATTGGTAAATCTCTTCTAGACTTTTACTGAGGCAAAAACTTTATAATCAAGAACACAAAAGCTAATGCAGCAAAAACAAAAATAAGAAGATGGGACCTGAGACCTGATGAAACTAAAAAGCTTCTGCACAGCAAAAGAAATAATCAGCAGCAGAGTAAACAGACTCCCCCAGAAGGGGAGCACATATTTACAAACTTACAAACTATGCATCTGACAAAGGAATAATATTCAGAATCTACAAGAAACTTTAAAAAATCAGCAAGAAAAAAAATAACATCAAAAATGGGCAAAGACCATGAATAGACAATTCTCAAAAGAAGATATTAAAATACCCAACAAATGTATTCAAAAATGCTCAACATCACTAATTATCAGGGAAATGCAAATTAAAACCACAATGAAATACTACCTTACTCCTTCGAGAATGGCCATAATTTAAAAATCAAAAACCGATAAATGCTGGCATGGGTGTGCTGAAAAGGAAACACTTTTACACTGCTGGTGGGAATGTATACTAGTACAACCACTATGGAAAACAGATAGACAGTCCTTAAAGAACTAAAAATAGAACTACCATTTGATTCAGCAGTCCCACTACTCGGTATCTACCAAGAGGAAAAGAGGTCATTACATGAAAAAGACACTTGCACATGCATGTTTGTAACAACACAATTTGCAATTGCAAAAATATGGAAGCAGCCTGAGTGCCCATCAATCAACAATGGGATAAAGAAAATGTGGCATATATACATCATGGAATAGTACTCAGCCATAAAAAGGAATGAAGTAAGGGCATTTGCAGCAACCTGGATGGAGTTGGAGTCTATTATCGTAAGTGAATTAAATCAGGAATGAAAAAATAATATTTTATGTTCTCATTTATAAGTGGGAATTAAGCCATGAGGATGCAAAGGCATAAGAATGAGATAGCAGACTTTAGGGACTCAGGGGGAATGCGGGTGGGGGTGGGGATAAAAGACTACACATTGGGTATAGTGTACAATGCTTGGGTGATGGATGAAACAAAATCTCAGAAATTACCACTAAAGAACTTATTCATGTAACAAAAAACAAACCACCTGCTCCCCCCAGAACTATTGAGGTTACTGAAAAAGGGGGAAAATGACAGCTAGTTTCTCTAACCAGTAGGGTTATAAGTATAATAATCAGATCAGAGACAGAGTGCAAAAAAAAGTTTGCATTAATTTTTCAGTGGTCAACCCTCAGGGGAGTAAACATTCTTGTAAAAGTGGACATAGCTTTCTAGTGAACAGCCTAACAAAAGATGTAAATTCCCAATTTATGCAGTCTGACCCTAATCTGACAAAGGATGTCTTGTTAAAATAAAAATCTAATTGCCCAATATTTTGGAGCAGGCAAATCATTGCCACGTAGAGTAACACAGTGAGACTCTAGAATTAGCATTCAAAAGATCTTGACATGATTAATTGTTAAACAAAGTTCTAGACTACTCTACCACTAAAGTCTCTGGGGAGTCTGATTTATATAAGAACCTATCGAGTGCTCCTCAAAATTGAGACGAAATGGTTGCTGGAACAAAGCCCCCTTTACATCCTCATGCTAGCTAGAACTACCTCTTAAGTCGTGGTACAACACTCACTGCAATACAAATGTTTCTGCTATAAGTGTCATATACGTAACTAGGAGAACAACACATCCTGCAAAATCACTCACTAGAAAGAAAAGCTGCTATGAGAAAAATAGGTTTGAACTCACTACTGAAAGAAACCCTATTCAACATTGCAGAAAGCAAAAACAAAAAAAAATTAATAAAATTATAGCACTGATTACAAATTGGTATGTCAAACTGCTCATAAAGAACTACAGCAGCATATATAGGATTTTATCTTGAAAGAAAAATGTGAATATAGCTTGAGGGAATAGTTCTGGAAACAAGACTAAAATGAACAAAAATTTGGAAGAGACATACAACAAGCACTTCCTAAACAGAACATTAGGCTATATCCAGCTTAGAGGAAGATAGTAAAAAGAATGGACATTGTATAAAGTACAGTCTTTTTCTGTGATTTGCCACAGTAGAAGTGTTAATATACTGCAGTTAAGCTCCTGATACATGGTGCCGCATAATGTTAATGATCTAGGAAAAGTTTTGCATAAACCAACATAATTTGGGCTATATAGCATGCTTTAGCCAAGAAAATATGCTGGTGGTAGGCTTTTTAAACTGCTCTTTGCCATTACAATGATTGTAGAAAAATGTCTCAACATAGAGTTACTAAAAGGAATCTGGAAGGTCAAGCCAACACGTGGAGGACAACGTCTTTGTGAAGTGGCCTGAACTCAGAAAAGAATAGGTGTGAGCACGGAATAAATTTTGTCTTAAGCTACTGGGATTGAGGTGTTTTTATTTGTTTGCTTGTTTTTGGTTTACCACAGCATAACCCAGACTTTTCTAACACACACACAAGTAGTTTGAAGGAAAGTTTGCAAATCTTTCCTAAGAGAGGCAGCGATTAATATTTTCAGAATAGCCTTTTTCCTCTAATGTAAGAGTGCTCTATATTTTTGAAGATTTTCTACCTGTTTGTGACTTTACTGCTCCTGGATATATTGGTCAGCCACAGAACTCAGAGTCCACAATAGTGTAGATTTTGTGGATCACACAAAAAGAGATAATCTGTTCTCTGGAATATCACCTTTGCTAAGAGTTTGAGGAAATTGTCAAAAGTTCAAATACAGAAACCAGAATGCCACCCAATACTTACATCATCCAGCATTCCCCTTTCAATAGGGGTATTGAACTACCTTACAAGGAACTACTCTTAAATTGCTCCAAGGGGCTCGAAATAAAACTCAACTAGTCCCTATTCTTTTCATGGCTTTCCTCAATTCTAGGTAAAGTTCCCATATCAGCAGCTTTTTTTTTTTCTTTTCTTTTTTCTTCTTTATCATACTTTAGGTTCTGGGGTACATGTGCAGATCACGTAGGATTGTTGCATAGGTACATACATGGCAATGTGATTTGCTGCCTCCATCCCCTCATCACCCATATCTGGCATTTCTCCCCATGTTATCCCTCCCCAACCTCCTTACCCACCACTGTCCCTCCTCTAGTTCCCCCCAACAGACCCCAGTGAGTGATGCTCCCTTCCCTGTGTCCATATGATGCTCAATCTGAGGACCTGCATGTAACCAGGGAAAGAAGAGGTCATATCTCAATGTTGTTACATTAACTAATAGGATTTTATAATACTGATATCAAAGATATGATTTACATTGAATGTTCTCATAAATTCCTGCTTTCTCCTTGCTATATAGTCACAGTTTGTTTACTATTACTCAGAGTATCTTCCATCTTTCCCAGATTGCCTTAGCTGTCATTTTCAAAAGTTGTTAATGTAAAACCATTATTCCAGTCGCATGCTAATAATTGAATTCAAGTACTATTTATATAAGCAAACAAAGAACTTTACAATTTTGCCTCTTTTCTTAAAAGAAGAAAATTTAACCATAAGAAAATGAGAGTAAAGTAAGTGGCTGACAATGACTGACCATTTGTAACCTTTTTAAGAAATATTAACAGACACCTTTATTCTCATTCCCCTTAGTGACACAGTGTGAATGCATTTGTACTGTCATTAGAAATTCTGTGAAAGTTGCCGGGCGGGCGTGATGGCTCACACCTACAATCCCAGCACTTTGGTAGGCTGCGGTGGGCAGATCACCTGAGGTCAGGAGTTTGAGACCAGCCTGGCCAACATGGCAAAACCCCTTCTCTAATAAAAATACAGAAATTAACTGGGTCTGGTGGTGGGTGCCTGAAATCCCAGCTACTTGGGAGGCTGAGGTAGGAGAATTGCTTGAACCCAGGAAGCAGAGGTTGCAGTGAGCCGAGATCGCACTACTGCACTCCAGCCTGGGCGACAGAGCAAAACTCCTTCTCAGAAAAGAAAAAAATAAATTCTGTGAAAGCCATTACTGTCTATAAACAGGCTTTTGAAAACCCCATCGCATATATAATAGAACCATGTTCACAGTGGTCATTACAGAGTTATTTCTTGGTAGTTAAGATGAGAGGATGATGACATAATAAGTTTTTTCTAATTTAAAATTGTTTTTGATTGTATACAAAGGTGTAAAGCATGTGAAATACTTAAATATCATAGTCCATCTCTCTCACTCTCTCTCTAACTGCTTTTTGGCAAGGGATATAATGAGTATGTTAAACTAGGGTATATTTAGAATTGGTATACTGGAAGAATTCTTATAACATGAATTTCAGTATTGGCTATACTGCAGCTGTACAATGAGAAGCCTTCTAAGAGACATTATTCTACTTTTGCTTTTTCAGAATTCTGTGGCTGAGGAAAAAGAAGGAATATGAAAAATGGCTTAAAATGATTTATTGTGAAACATAAGCCTTGACTACTAATCTAGATAGTAGCAGTAGGAAAGATGCCACAATTTTATGAAATGAACATAAAATAGGAAGTGAACAAGCTTTGGAGTTCTCAAAGTTTCCTTCTTGAGTTAGTATCTTTATCTTACAGGAAGAACTCCTTATTTCTCCAAAGCAGATGTTTTTCTATGTCAGACTAATAAAAGACTTTTCATTGCTAAAATATTGGAGTCTCAGGGTAAACTTCCTTGCAAGGTACTTTGATTTTAAGGAAGAGTTAGGGAAAATAGTGTACATGAAGAGCTTTTTATTAGTAGTGTTTGCTTTAAAGGGTAATTCAGTTCATATTAGAAGTCACCAATTTGTGTTTTAAATGAAAAATCCTATTAAAAGTCACAGCAGTATTTGGATATTTCATAAATTCTCTGGAAATATACATTTCATGTCTAATATATGGCATTGCAACTGTCTTTTGGCAGATAATTCAAATTGCTGTAGGAAAAAAAAAGCTTCAGCCATAAGGAGCAGAGATTCTGAGACTTATTTGTAAAATGGGAATAATAATTCCTTATAGGTTTGCTAGGAGACCAAATAAGATAATACATATAGATATGCTTTGTGAATTGTAAAATTCTCAGCAGTGTAAAATGCTCAGCAGATATTAATTCCAACTCCAGTGTCATGTACAATAAACATTATTACTCTTTTTAGTTCTTGTAAAGATTTTTTTTTCACCAATATCCTAAACTTTTTGATGAAATCAGGTTTTCATCTTCATTTGATCACATAGATAAAAGACAAATTATTCTCTGTAGCCAATAGGAGATCAATTTTTTTTTTAATGAGAAAGGCAATATAATTGGAGCTAGTCAGAGGTGTCTCAGACATCTTTCAAGAAATGGCCCCATTTTCACCTATAACTGGAATTCAATTTACGTTGTTTTGTATTTCTGAACCCAATATAAGAGAGCAGGAAAAAAATGTGTTCTTTGGTTTTTCTTTGGTTCTCCCATGTGACTTTCTGAATCATTATTTGCTGTGGAGAGATCTCAAATAAATTGGCAATTACTCTCTCATATTCATCCCCTGAGGTAGTGAGCAAGAGATCTCAGTGTATGAACAAGAAAAACAGAAGTGAACACTTAAAATTAACATAACTTTTAAGTATAAAATATTGTCTTAATTAACAATGATTTAAACTTTTCTGGTGAATTATTTCATTAAAGAGTAAAATAATTGTAGCTCCTAAGGCATGCATATATATATATATATATATATATATATATATATATATATATATATATAAAATGTATTTGAACTTTTGAACTGCTATCTTATAAATTGAATAATTCATGTTACATTTCTTTGACATGAATTATATTTTACTGAATTCAATCATTGTTTAGAAGAAGCTAGTTCTAAAAAGTATATGTAATTATAACTATATGAATATTTTTGTATATTTAAAATGCAATTATATAAATATATATAATTATGTGAAATGATATATATATATAAAATCTTTAGGCAACATTTTTTGATATATACTCAATTAAATATCTGGATATGTATTGTAAAATATCCTACATGATTTTAAACTATGCATTCATAGTTTTTTAAAAAGAATTTTTATTTTGCTTGTAGCATTGGGGTTGCGGTTCTTTTTTTAAATTCTCTTATTCTAAATTAATTCTTCATTATGACTCTATTAAAATTCAAGCCCTCTAATATGTGCTATTCAGACTCATGATTCTATTAAACTCTCTATTCATAAAACACACACACACACACACACACACACACATATATATATATATATATATATATATATATATAGTTTGATAAAGAAATAAGTGCTTTCACTTATAAAAAAAATAAAAACTTGATGTAACTCTTTTCTTGGCTTTGGATAAAAGATCATACCCTATATACTCTTAATTTATTTTAGCATTGTCTAAAACTGCGACAGTGACCAAAATTTTCACAAAGATTAACTCACTATTTCTAGCATGCAACTGCATGTCTGAGTGCTGTAATGACAAGGACCAGTGATTATGCTTTCATTATACTTTTCAATCTCATTTCTTGCCTGAGACAGCTGAACATTTTTACTGGGGGAAGAGGAAGGAAGAAAGCCTTCCACAATACTTTGCACACTGTAAATTCTCAATGTGTTTGTTGAACAAAAGTAAAATATTTGCCAGTTCCTCAAGTAAATGCCTTATTTCCCATGTCTTTATCATAATGAGCATTCATGTTAATGAATATATTATAAACGCATGTGTACAATATATTTCATTTTTGCTAAAATTTGAGATTTCAGACAGTAATTGATTATCCTGAGTATAAACTTGCAGGAAATAAGGAGTTGGTGGTAAGTTGTACAGTAGAATAATATTTTTGTGAACTGCAAAAAGAAGAGATAATTTCAACTATTTATATCATCTTGAAAAGAAATGGCGGTGGGAGCCATGTTAAAGCTGTGTAGAAAGTGGGAGAAGGAAAATCAAATCGGAAAAAAAAAAGCCTACTAACAAAAGCCATCTCTGGATTTGTTTATTAGAAATACTGAAGTAAAAATTGAAGATGTATTTTATCTGAGACATTTAAAATCATTTGGTTTCATTATACTGATATTAGTAAATTTATTTTTAATTTAAAATATAAATTTACATGCAGTTCCTGAACCCAAATCTTATAAAGACATAAAGTGTTTTTTTGTTTTTTTGTTTTTTTTGCAAGCTAACCATCTGACAAACGGCTAATATCCAGAATCTACAAAGAACTAAAACAATACACAAGAAAAAAAAAAAATCCCCATCAAAAAGTGGGCAAAACATATGAACAGAAATTTTTCAAAAGAAGACAATTATGTGGCCAAGAAACATATAAAAAATGCTCATCATCACTGGTCATTAGAGAAATGCAAATCAAAACCACATTGTGATACCATGTCATGCCAGTTAGAATGGCAATCTTTAAAAAAATCTGAAGACAACAGATGCTGGAGAGAATGTGGAGAAATAGGAATGCTTTTACACTGTTGGTGGGAGTGAAAATTACTTCAACCATTGTGGAAGACAGTGTGGTGATTCCCCAAGGATCTAGAAACAGAACAAGCATTTAACCCAGCAATCCCATTAGTGCATATATACCCAAAGAATTATAAATCATTCCATTATAAGGACACATAAACATGTATATTCATTGCAGTACTGTTTACAATAGCAAAGACTTGGAACCAACCCAAATGCCCATCAGTGATAGACTGGATAAAAAAAAAAAACGTGGCACATATATACCGTGGAATACTATGCAGTCATAAAAAATGATGAGTTCATTTCCTTTGCAGGGACATGGATGAATCTGGAAACCATTATTCTCAGCATACTGACAGAAGAACAGAAAACTAAACACTGCATGTTCTCACTCACAAGTGGGTGTTGAACAATGAGAGCACATGGGCACAGGGAGGGGAACATCACACAGTGGGGTCTGCTGAGGGTAGGGGGCTATGGGAGGGATAGCAGTGGTGGGGAGACTGGGGAGGGATAACATTGGGAGAAATACCTAATGTAGGTGACGGAGGGATGGAAGCAGCAAACCACCATGGCATGTGTATACCTATGCAACAATCCTGCAAGATCGACCCATGTACCCCAGAACTTAAAGTAAATTATATATATATATATATATATATATATATATATATATATATATATGTGTGTGTGTGTGTGTGTGTGTGTGTGTGTGTGTGTGTGTATGTGCACATATATAATTTAGTTAGAAACAGAATAACTTTTATTATATTTTGTATTGACCATACAAGAGAGAAGGTTCATATTTGTGTAGTTGTCACTGGTTATGCAATGCATTTCTACTATCTGTAAATTATATCTGATTCATGTGGTAAGGCCAAAGGAAGGTAATATATGCTATATGTAAAGTGAAGAACCAAGTGTCTGACACTCACTAAATTGTAGATATCATCCTCATTTTCATCATAACCATCATATCTCTTTCAAAGTTCAAAGAGTACACTTTAATCCTTTTGTTCTTAGCCTTTTATTAAGTTTGGATTTATATAGAAAAATAATATAGCATCGTTTGAATTTGTCGATGTGCCCTTCTTTTAGCTTTTTTCTTTTCTACTTTCTGTTCTCCAATAGCAGCTGCCAAATTTAGCGTGGTTTAGGTGTAACTGAACCCCACTGCATCATACAAAAATACCAGAGTAAGTAAAGTCCTTAGTTTTCATCATTTTCCAGAGTGATTCACAGTCAGCAATGACCTAAGTTTTGTTCCTAGGCCTTAAATGACAATGTAGACATAATAATTTAGGTTATATTTTCCTGAACTGAGTTGCCTCACTTTTACCTATCTTTAAAGTTTCCTTGAAACTTATCTGATGCTTTTCTGTCAACTAAAAGAGCCATGTTATATCTTCTCATGGTTTAACACATCCACGTAAATTGACATTTTTCTCTTCTTTCATTTGACTCTGTGCCATTTAAGTTATCTGAGAGTTAAGAAACAGAGCCAAATAACAGTGTACTCTGTTGTTCATGCCTCCCGAAGATGTGTCCTAAAATAAGAGTGGGGTATCTTTCAAGTACGCAGAATATAAGGCCACATTTGTGCTATTATTCGAGGGATGCTATAACTCTTTCCCCTGTCCTCAAGTACTTTTTGCCACACACAAAAATGGCTCCACACTCAACTTTACGTATTGTGAATATGTTAAGCAAATTTTAAAATGCTTTAGATCCTAATGGATTTCCTTGGATCAGGAGTCCAAGCTTAAATTTCATTTTATCTGGGAATACCTTCTTGACTACTCTAGGCAATTAGGCTTTACCCCATTCTCCTACTGGTCCCTGTCTATACTTCAGTTGTGGCATAAGACAAATGTATTTGTTTTCACAATAGCTGACACGGTACCTGAAAGAAAAATGCACAACGCATATGCGTCAACAAATGCAAAATAAATAAATGAGGCAATTTTTAGGGGAAATATTTCCTTTTTCGGCACCTGAAATACCTAAACAAGGAATATTTAATAGGATCTGCATGTGAGTTGATTTGTTAAGAATAGGGAGTTGTGTAGAGTGAGAGGAGTGGGTGATACCTATCATACAAATGAAAGGCAAGTTCTCTGTGAAGAGAAGTGTAGAGAAGATTAGTAGATAATTTTTACAGTTTTTCTTAGAACCTCACTAAATTAAATCTTTTTATACCTAATAATATACTCTACCATCCCACACTATCTCCTATAAACTAAAGATAAAATTCTAAGCCCCCTAACCATCTGAATAGACCCTACTCTCAGCTAAGGGTATTACAAAGTTAGCCTGAAAAACTCGTGTCAGGCCATGATGGGAAGAGAGAACTGGACATGCTTAATTACACCCTTCCTCCTTTTGGAATTCCTGGTAGAACAGACTCTTTAAGTCTGATAAGAAACATTTACTATCTTTTTTCTCTGAGGCCTCCTACCTGGAGGCTTCATCTGCATGATAAAACTGAGTCTCCACAACCACTTATTACAACCCAGACATTCCTTTGTATTGGTTATAACTCTTTCAACCAATTACCAGTTGGCAAATCT
The DNA here is from genome assembly GCF_048565385.1 of Saimiri boliviensis. Taxonomy (NCBI): domain Eukaryota; kingdom Metazoa; phylum Chordata; class Mammalia; order Primates; family Cebidae; genus Saimiri; species Saimiri boliviensis. The sequence continues at coordinate 77,069,382 of NC_133470.1, read as the reverse complement.
TTGAATCCTCTGACGACCTGGAAGCCCCTGCTTCCAGTTGTTCTGCCTTTCTGGACTGAAGGAGTGGACATCTTATATGCATTAACTGATGTCTTATGTCTCCCTAAAATGTGTAAAACAAAATTGTGGCCCAACCACCTCAGGCACATGTTCTTTTTTTTTTTTTTTTCCTATTTTTTTAATTGCATTTTAGGTTTTGGGGTACATGTGAAGAACATGCAAGATTGTTGCATAGGTATACATATGGCAATGTGATTTGCTGCCTTCCTCCCCATCACCTATATCTGACATTTCTCCCCATGCTGTCTCTCCCCAACTCCCTACCCTGTACTGTCCCTCTCCCCTAATTCCCCCCTGACAGACCCCAGTGTGTGATGCTTCCCTCCCTGTGTCCATGTGTTCTCATTGTTCAACACCTGCCTATGAGGGAGAACATGTGGTGTTTGATTTTCTGTTCTTGTGTCAGTTTGCTGAGGATGATGGTTTCCAGGTTCATCCATGTCCCTACAAAAGACACGAACTCATTGTTTTTGATGGCTGCATAATATTCCATGGTGTATATGTGCCACATTTTCCCTGTCCAGTCTATCATCGATGGGCATTTGGGTCAGTTCCAGGTCTTTGCTATTGTAAACTGTGCTCCAGTGAACATTCGTGTGCATGCGTCCTTATAGTAGGACAATTTGTTCTTATGATCTCCTGAGGCCTGTGTTACAGGCCTTTGGTCAGTCATATTTGACTCAGAATAAATCTCTTCAAATATTTTAGAGTTTGACTCTTTGCGTTGACACTTCCTACATCTCCTCACACTCTCTGACAACACTTTCTTTTCATACTCTTGCCTTTGTGGAGAAAATTTACCTGCTTATAAATGATTGAATATAAATTAGGACTTTCTATTGATATGGAGAAGGTACACAAACACAGAAACATTAAGAAACAAAAAGTGACAAGATTTAAAGCTGCAATATTCTGATTTGCACATATCCATTTAGAATGATTCCTTTCTTTAGAAAAGAAGGTATGTTCTGATTTTTCATAATGTATAATACTAAATATTTAAAATTTTGAGGACAAATGTTACATGAACAAAATAAAAACAGTCATAGCATTGCTCTTGGATGAATGCCTGTCACTCAGACACATGGTTTTCTACTAATCTACTCATAATGGGGAATTTGATGGAAGGTTATATTTCATTTTTGCAGCAGTTTCTCAGAAGAACATAAGTGTTTATGTGCATAATGTCATTATGAGTAACAAATGCCTCTGAATTTATTACAATGTGCCCACTACCATTTTGTTTGTACAGCAATCTCTCTCATGATACTTGCATTCATTTCTTATGTGTTTTACATTTTTAGAATTAGAATAAATAGACCATTTTTCCATTTAGGAAATATTTTAGGAAATGAGGTTCAATTTTAGGGCTATAAATTTATAATAAAATAAAACTGATATGTATACAAATAGATGTAAGATTGAATGTTAGATGTGGAAATAAAGTAGCACACTATTAGGATTGTGAGTGGAGAACACTGAAACATAATTAACGTAATTTTTAAAACCCATATTTGAATATTCCAAGAAAAATGTCGATTCTTGGTTGTACATCCCTCATATATGTTTTGAGGATTCTGACAATATTACTCTGGGAAATATCACCCTTAACTGTCCTCCTTCTAACTGCATTCCTGGTTCTGTCAGCCTTTTCAAGTCAGTTTCAGTCAGTGGTGGTATTTTCTTAAAATTCACCTGTGTAATGTTGTATATAAAGAGTAGAGGGTGTCCTTTTTTCTCCAGTTGCACTTTAAGAACATTTTTTATGTTTCAAACATTAGTCTACCTCATCCTACCAGGAACAAACAGCCCGTTTTATTCACTCAGAATTTGGACCATACGGCCCATCCTTACGAATGAATGGCTACCTATGTGATATGATGTGAAAGATGCTGACCTGCCTCTTAGTTTCTTATCTCCCCTATAGGTACTGACAGTATTATTGACAATTCTATTTTATTATTATTACTATGATAATTTTGAACAGTTTAATGTTTATTAGCTGCAGTGTCTTCATATGTACAGTGAAAATAGTAATATGACTTATTCTGAGGTTCACGTGAGATTATGTGTATGCTTGCATAGAGTAAATGTGGTACTATGGTTTGAAAGTGTCCCTTTCAAAATTCAGGTTCTGTCAATATGGTAGTTTTAAGAGATAAGAACTTTATTTTATTTATGATTTATTTATTTATTTATTTATTTATTTATTTATTGCATCTTCCAAATGCGAACAGTACATTTTTGTATTTTTAGAAACTCATGAATTTAAATACAGTTGATGTTTTCCAATTTATTGGAATTATTATTCACATTGATAAACTGTTCCCTTACTGGCCAACTTGTTCCTTTTTTCAAAAAAGTATTATTATACTTTAAGTTCTGGGTTTCATGTGCAGAACATGCAGGTTTGTTACATAGGTATACACATGCCATGGTGATTTGCTGCATTCTAGTATTCATAGTATTCCATGGTTATATATGTGTCACATTTTCCTTATCCAGTCTGTCATTGATGGGTATTTGGGCTGGTTCCAAGTCTTTGCTATTATGAACAGTGCCACAATAAGCATATGTGTGCATGCGTCTTTATAATAGAATGATTTATAATAATTTGAGTATATACCCAGTAATGTGATTGCTGGGTCAAATGGAATTTCTATTTCTAGGTCCTTGAGGAATCACCACACTGTCTTCCACAATGGTTGAACTAATCTACACTCCCACCAAGAGTGGAAGAGCATTCCTATTTCTCCACATCCTCTCCAGCATCTGTTGTCTCCTGATTTTTTAATGATCACCATTCTAACCTGTGTGAGATGGTATTTCAATATGGTTTTGATTTGCATTTCTCTAATGACCAGCGATGATGAGCTTCTTTTCATATGTTTGTCGGCTGTATAAATGTCTTCTTTTGAGAAAGGTCTGTTCATATCCTTTGCCCAGTTTTTGATGGGGTTGTTTGATTTGTTTTGTAAATTTGTTTAAGTTCTTTGTAGATTCTGGTTATGAGTCCATTGTCAGGTGGGTAGATTGCCAAAAATTTTTCCCTTTCTGTTGGTTGCCAGTTCACTCTAATGATAGTTTCTTTTGCTGTGCAGAAGTACTTTAGTTCAATTAGGTCCCATTTTTCTATTTTGGCTTTTGTTGCCATTGCTTTTGGTGTTTTAATCATGAAGTCCTTACCCATGCCTATGTCCTTAGTGGTATTGCCTAAGTTTTCTTCCAGGGTTTTTATGGTGTTAGGGCTTATGTTTAGAGATGGGGCCTTTAAGAAGTGATTAATTAGGCCATGGGGGCACTTACCTGGTCAATGAGATTAAGGACTTTATAAATGAGGTTTTATGCAGCATTAGGTCTGCTCAACTCTCTGCCTTCAGCCATATGAGGACACAGCATTCCCCCAAACTCGAAGGATGCAACAATAAGGGGCAATCTTGAGGGCAAAGAGCAGAGAGCAGAGAGCAGAGAGCAGCTATCACCAGAAAACCAAACTTGCTTGTGCCTTGATGTTCAACTTTCCAACCTCCAGAACGATGAAAAATAAATTTCTGTTCTTTATAAATTACCCAGTCTCAAGCGTCCTAGTTTAACATCACAAATGGATTAAGACATGTAATTATAATAATACTGATAACTACAGTGAAATATGTTAGTACTGCTCACCAATATTTCTCATTCTTCTCTCTTACTGAGTACAATGGAAAATTGTACCTTCCTTCCCCTTTGCCAATAGGTGTAGCTGTGAGAGTTACCTTGAGCAGGCAATAAAATATGAGGGAAATTAATGAATGTGACTTCCAGATAAAGCTCTTAAAAACATGTGTCTTGTTTTCCCTTATATTTCTCTTCCCATCATCCATAGTAAATGGCAACAGTCCAGATAGCAGAGTCTGTGTCAAACTGTGTCCCTGAGTGAGGATCATGTGAAGTAGAGAATTTATCTCCAATCTAAACAATGAATTTGTAGAACATGCAGTACTAAGGGAGTAATAAACTTTACTTTCTTTTAACCAATGATATTTTGGTGTTTAATCATAGCGCATATTAACATATCATAATTAACATAATTTATTCTTCGAGTTTCAGTATTTTATCATATTAAATATTACTTTTTTGTGGCAAAATTTACAAAGACATGGAAATTTACAAATTTGTAAATTTTTTGGCAAAATTTACAAAGACATTTTCATTTACTTGTGTCTTCTTTCTTTCACCAACATTTTGTTATTTTTAGTTTGTAAATCCGTCACTTCCATGTTTAAATTTCAATATTGTTTTGGCCATTTGGGGTTCCTTGTGACTTCATGTGAGCTTTAACGAGAGTTTGTCTATTTCTGAAGAAACTATCATTTATATTTTTATAACAATCGTGCTGAAACTATGCATTGCTTTGGGGAATATTGATATCTTACAATAGTAAGTTTTTGAATCTACTGACAATGGCTAGCTTTCCAATTATTTATATTGCCTTTAATTTCTTTCAGCAATATTTTGTTATTTTCTTCGATGTTTTCTTTGTTATCAGTCTTTCATCTTTATGTATTTTTTTCTTATTTTCTTCATTATTAATCTTTCACCTCCAAGTATTCCCACATTTTTTATTCTTTTTAAAAATTATTTTCTATTGTGGTAAGATAACCATAACATAAAAATTATTATTTTAACTATTTTTAAGTGTATGTGTCAGTGGCATTAAGTATATTCATTCTTGTAAATTCTAGAGATAAATCATCACAACTATTTATCTCCAGAATTCCTTATCACCAGAAACCAAAATTCTGTGCCTATTAAACAATAATTCTCCATTCTCCTGACCACCAGCCCCTAGTAACCATTTTTCTACTTTCTATCTCTATGAATTTGACTACGCTTGAAAGCTCATGTATGAGGAACCATACAATACTTTCCCTTTGGGGATTGGCTTAATGTCTCCACGTGGCCTAATGTCTTCACGGTTTGTCTGTATCATCGAATATGTCTGAATTTTATTTGTTTTTGTAGTTAGATAATAGTACATTGTATGTATATTCTAAATTTATGTATCTATTTGTCTATTGATTGACACTGGGTTATTTCTTTCTTGCGACTGTGGTGAATAACTGCTATAAAAATGGTATCCAAATATCTATTTGAGTTCCTCCTTTCACTTATATTGGGTATATACCCGGAATTGGTATTGCTAGATCATATGATAATAATTCTATGTGGAATTGCTGTCCCTTTTTCCATAGCAACTGCACCATGTTACATTATCACCAGCAATACATGAGGGTTCCAATTTCACCACAGCCTCTTTAACACTTGTTATTTTCTTTGTCTTTCTTTCTTGCTTGCTTTTTCTTTCTTTCTTTCTTTTTTTCTTTCTTTTTTTCTATTATAGGTGTCAGGAATTCATTTGAACTGGAGGGGCAGGGAGAGAGAGAGAGAGAGAGAGAGAGAGAGAAAGAGAGAAAGCAAATATGCTAAGCTGTTAGATGTGGGAGTAGCTGATTAAAGCAGCAAGTCAAAAATAAAATAGTAAAGTCTTTAAACCCTTACTGCAATGGTATAAACACGAAGCTAAAACCAGAATCAGTGCCAATACACCCTGTTCCATTTCCCCTGGTGCACTAGTGAAGGGTCACATGGATCAGCACAAATGTGGGATATATCTTACTGCTGAAGGAGCTCCCAATGAAAGACTCTAGCAGTTTTATGTCTCTGGGCTTGGAAGGAAAGCTAGGAGTAGAAAAGAACTCGTACTGAGTCAGAGTGGAAAAGTGTCTTCAAAATTTTCTCCTTACTGCTGCTAGGAGGTCTTGGCAGAAGAGCCTGAAGAGAACCTTTGCCAAAGGCCTCAGACAAAGAGATTGAGGAATGAAGACACCATGGCTAGGAATGTACATATGTGATGAGCATGATCAGACAAAAGAGGTTGAGAATTTGATTGCAACTCCCTATAGAGACTGTAATAAAATGGCTCTGCCCTAAGTCTGGTGTAGAGAGGGCAGTGTTTTCCTGTGATGCCTGTCAGGTTGTTGCTCATGGTCTGGCCTGAGAAATTACACATAGGTTTTTAACCAGGCACCCTGCTCTTCAGTAGGCATCCTACCAGAGTGAAGTGATATGTCATTGTGGTTTTGATTTGCATTTCCCTAGTGACTAGGGATAGTAAGCATCTTTTCATATATATATATATATATATATTCATATATATATCCAAATGGAGATAAGTTTATTTGAGTCCTTTGTCCAATTCTTAATTGAGTTGTTTTTTGTTGTTGTCAAGTTACAGGAATTCTATATATATTGTAGATATCAATCTCTTATCATATATTAGATTTGCAAGTATTTTTTTTCCTTGCTAGTACTTTTATTATTTTTTCACATTTAATTATTTAATCTGTTCATTTTAATAAAATGTATGAGAAACAAGTTTTATTTTCTTCTGGATGGGTAAAAAGTTGTGCCAACATTATTTATTGAACATTCCATCCTTTTTCCCAATGAATTTAATTTAAATATTTGCCATATTGGTAATGATAGCAGACTAGATATAAAACTAGACAGTACCTCCATGGATGTGTATAGGCTCAACAAAATGTATCTCAGTCAGTATGAGATTTGCAAGTATTTTTTTCCATTCCATGGATTGCTTTTTCATATTTTTGCCAGCATTCTTTGATACAAAGAAGTTTTTAATTTTGATGAAGTCATGAAATCCAACTTAACTGATTTTTCTTTTGTTCTCTGTCCTTTGGTATTTTATACAAGAAATCATTGCCAGACTCAAGGTCATTAAACTTTTCTTTTTTTTTTCTCTATAAGTTTTATAGTTTTAACTCTTACGTTTAGGTCTTTAGTCCATTTGGAGTTATTTTTTATACATGGTGTAAGATAAGGGCCCAACTTCTTTTTGTGTGTGTGTTATGGATATTCAGTTTTCCCAAAATCTTTTGTCAAATAAATTGTTTTTTCCCCATTAAGTGGTCATGATATCCTTGTAGAAAATCATTGTGATGATGTGAGGTAATGCATAAATATTAATAAGTGTATAATATATAAAAATGTGTAATAAAAGTGAGGTTGTGTGTTTTCTGACATTTATGAGAGGATTTATTTCTGGGCTCTCTATGCTATTCTACTGGTCTATATATCTGTCTTTATATCGTTATCACACTGTTCAGATTACTATGGGTTTGTAGAAAGTCTTGAAATCAGGAAGTGTATGAAGCCTCTAAACATTTTTTTTAATCCAAGTTGTTTTGGCTATGGGGGTCCCTTGAATTCCACATAAATTTTAAGATAATATTTTATATACCTACATAAATGTAACATGGATTATATTTTGTAGTTATATTATTTTATTAATGTATAATATTTTACATATTTATGGGGCACATATCAGTATTTTTTACATGCATAGAATGGGTATTAAGTCAAGTTATTTGGAATATTCATCACCTCAAGTATTCATCATTTCCATGTGTCGGTAGCATTTCCAGTCCTCTTTTCTGGCTATATATATATATATATATATATATATATATATATATTTTTTGAGACGGAGTTTCGCTCTTGTTACCCAGGCTGGAGTGCAATGGCGCAATCTCGGCTCACCGCAACTTCCCACTCCTGGGTTCAAGCAATTCTCCTGCCTCAACCTCCCGAGTAGCTGGGACTACAGGCACTCACCACCATGCCCAACTAATTTTTGTATTTTTAGTAGAGACGGGATTTCACCATGTTGACCAGGATGGTCTCAATCTCTTGACCTCTTGATCCAACCGCCTCGGCCTCCCAAAGTCCTGGGATTATAGGCGTGAGTCACTGCGCCCAGCCTCTGGCTATTTTTAAATATCCAATATATTGTTGCTAAATGTGGTCTTCATGAGGTCAACTTTCTTAGATCCCACATGAGTGAGATCATGCAACATTTGTCTTTCTGTGTCTGTGTTATTGCATTTAACATAATGATCTTCAGTTACATCCATTTCTGAAAACCACACAATTCTGCTCTTTTGATGGCTAAACATTATTCTATGATGTGTATACTACATTTTCTTTCCCCATTATTTCATCGTTAGACACTTTATTCCATACCTTTGCTATTATGAATAGTGTTGCAATAAGCATGTTTTTGCAGGCATTTATTTGATATCCTGATATGCTTTCCTTGGGATAGATTCCTAATAGTGGGATTGATGGATCATGTGGTAGTTCAATTTTTAGTTTTTTGAGAAATGTCCATACTCTTTTCACAGTGGCTACACTAATTTGCATTCCTATCAGTAGTGTATAGGAGTACCCTTTTCTCCATATGCTCACCAGTATGTATTATTTTCTGCCATTTTATATCTATTTATTTATTTATTTGAAATAGCATCTCCCTCTGTCACGCAGGCTGGAGTGCATTGGCGTGGTCTCGGCTCACTTCAACCTCCACTTCCCTGGTTCAGGCAATTCTCCTGCCTCAGCCTCCCAAGTAGCTGAGACTATAGGCACATGCCACCACACTTGGCTAATTTTTGTATTTTTAGTAGAGATGGGGTCTCACTATATTGGCCAGGCTGTTCTTGAACTCCTGACCTCATGATACACCCACTATGGCCTCCCAAAGTGCTGGGATTACAGGCATGAGCCACACACACCCGGCCTATTTTTCGTCATTTTAATAGGAGCCATTCTAACTAGGGTACGATGATATCTCACTGTGGTTTCGGTTTGCATTTTTCTGATGATTAGTGACAGTGAGCATTTTTCACATTCCTATTGGCCAGTTGTATGTTTTCTTTTGAGAATTTTCTATTCATGTTTTTGCCCACTTTTAAAAGGATTTTTTTTTTTATTGTTGAGTTGTTTGAGTTCCTTGTATATTCTGGATTGTATTCCCTTATCGTATAAATAGTTTGCAAATAGTTTGTCCCGTTAAATAGGTTATCTCTTTATTCTTTGATTGTTTCATTTGCTGTGCAGAGGCTTTTTAGTCTAATATGGCAATATTTGTCTATATTTTTTTTAATTTTACTTTAAATTCTGGGATACATGTGCAGAACGTGCAGGTTTGTTAAATAGATATACATGAGCCATGGTGGTTTGCTGCATTCATCAACCCATCATCTACGTTTTTAAGCCCCGCAGACATTAGGTATTTGTCCTAATGCTCTCCCTCTCCTTGACCCACACCCCTGACAGGCCCCTATGTGTGATGTTCCTCTTCCTGTGTCCATGGGTTCTCATTATTCAACTCCCACTTATGAGTGAGAACATGTGGTGTTTGTTTTCTGTTCCTGTGTTAGTTTGCTGAGAATGATGGTTTCTAGCTTAATCCATGTCCCTGCAAAGGACATTAACTCATTTTTTTAATGGCTGCATAGTATGCCATGGTGTATATGTGCCACATTTTCTTTATTCATTTTATCATTGATGGACATTTGGATTGGTTCCCCATCTTTGGTATTGTAAATAGTGCTGCAGTAAACATACCTGTGCATGTGTCTTTATAACAGAATGATTTCTAATCCTTTGGTATATACCCAGTAATGTAATTGCTGGGTTAAGTGGTATTTCTGGTTCTAGATCCTTGAGGAATCGCCAATCTGTCTTCCACAATGGTTGAACTAATTTACACTCCCAACAGTGTAAAAGCATTTCTCTTTCTCCACATTCTCACCAGTATCTGTTGTTTCCTGACTTTTTAATGATTGCCATTCTAACTGGTATGAGATAGAATCTCACTGTGGTTTTGAGTTGCATTTCTCGTATGACCAATGATTATGAGATTTTTTTTCATATGTATGTTGGCAGCATAAATGTCTTCTTTTGAGAAATGTCTGTTTATATCCTTCCCCCACTTTTTGATGGGGTTGTTAGTTTTTTCTTGTAAATTAAAGTTCCTCGTAGATTCTGGACATTAGCCCTTTGTCAGATGGATTGATTACAAAACGTTTCTCTCATTCTGTAGGTTGCCTGTTCACTCTGATGATAGTTTCTTTTGCTGAGCAGAAACTCTTTAGTTTAATTAGATCCTATTTGTCAATTTTGGCTTTTGTTTTAATTGCTTTTAGTGTTTTAATAATGAAGTCTTCACCCATTCCTAGGTCCTGAATTGTATTGCCTAGGTTTTCTTCTAGGGTTTATATGGTTTTAGGTTTTAGGTTTATGTCTTTAACCCATCTTGAGTTAATTTTTGCATGAAGTGTAAAGAAGGATTTCAGTTTTTGTTTTCTACATATGGCTAGCCAGTTTCCCCAGCAATATTTATTAAATAGAAAATCCTTACCTCATTGCTTGTTTTTGTCAGGTTTGTTGAAGATCAGATGGTTGTAGATGTGTGGTGTTATTTCTGAGGCCTCTGCTCTGTTCCATTGCTCTATATATCTATTTTTGTAGTGGTCTGTGCTTTTAAAGTCTTAGCCATAAAACTTTGCCAAGGTCGGTATTCTGAAGTGTTTTCTGTATGTTTTATTTCATTAGTTTTATAGTTTAGGTTGTTACATTTAAGTCATTAATTCACCTTTTGTTGATTCTTGTATATGATGAGAGATAAGAGTCCAGTTTTATTCTTCTTCATATTGATATTCAGTTTTTCAAGCAACATTTATTAAAGAGACTGTCCTTTTCCTAGTACATGTTTTTGTCAACTTAGTAAAACAATCCATTGGCTATAAATATATGAATTTATTTCTTGGTTCTTGATTCCATTCATCTCTGTGTTTATTTTTATAGCAATACCATGCTGTTTTGGTTAATACAGCCCTGTAATATAATTTGATGTCTGGTAGTGTGATACCTCCAGCTTCATCTGTTTTAATCAGGATTCTTTGGCTATTGTGGCTCTTTTCTGGTTCCATACAAATTTTAGATTTTTTCTATTTCTGTGAAAAAAATGACATTTGTATTTTGACAGAGATTTTATTAAATTTATATATTGCATTGAACATTATCATCATTTTACCAATACTAATATTTAGAATGCATGAATATGGTATATTTATACTGATTTAGTATCTTCTTCAGTTACTTTTTTCAGAGTGTTGTAGTTTGCATTGTAGATATACTTTTTCTCCTTGGTTGAATTTATTCCTATGTATTTTTTATTTTTTTGTAGCAATTGTAAATCAGATTGCCTTCCTGACTTCTTTCTCAGCTTCTTCATTATTGCTGTATCCAAGCACCACAAATTTTTGTGTGTTTACTTTGCATTCTACAACTTAACTAAATTTGGTTACACCTTTAAGATATTTTTGACGGAGTTTCTTGGTTTTCTTAAATATAAGACCATGTCATCTGCAAAGGGGACAATTAGACTTGCTGTTTTTTAATTTGGATACTGGTTATTTCTTTCTTTCACTTGAATGTTCTGGCTAGGACTTCCAGTAATATGCAGCAAAGGAGTAGTGAAAGTGGGTGTCTTTGTCTTGTTACAGTCCTTAGAGAAAAGGCTATCAATTTGTTAACATTTAGTAGGATATTAGCTGTAGTTTAGTTGTATGTATTCTTTATCATTTTGAGGCATATTTCTTCTGTGACTAGTTTATTGTGAGCTTTTCATCATGAAGGGATGTTGAATTTTGGCTGGTCTCAATATCCTGGCCTCAAACATTTCTTCTGCCTTGGCCTCCCAAATGTTGGAATTATAGGTGTGAGCCACCATGCCCAGCTGATCATAAAGTTTTTGTACTTCATTCTGTTATGTGATGTATCATGTTTATTGATTTGCATATGTTAAGCCATCCTTGCATCCCTGATATAAATCCTACTTGATCATTGTGCATTATCTTTTTAATGTGCTGCAGGATTCAGTTTGCTAATATTTTGCTGAGAATTTTTGCTTGTATGTTCCTTGGGCATACTGGCCGTATCAGTCATTTTCACACTGCTTATAAAAACGTACCTGAGACTGGGGAGAAAAAGAGGTTTAATTAGACTTACAGTTCCACATGCCTGTGGAGGCCTCAGAATCATGGCAGCAGGTGAAAGACACTTCTTATGTGGTGGCAGCAAGCTAAAATGAGGAGCAGAAAATCCTGAAAATCATGTTAGAATTCTATTTAGAAAATCATGTTAGATTCCTAATGGTTTATATTATTACGTGTTTTAAAAAAGGAATGAACAGAGGAAATGTATTCATTGTGGTCTTTCTTTTTACAATAACATTTTATTACATTTAAAATAAATGTTTTCTACACAAATATAATATATTTACATATCATAATATGTACTACAACAATACATACATATATAATCATAATAATTAAATGAACACATCTTTCTTTTAACATTAGGAAATAAATTTCATGCATTTGTTATTTATTGCTATATAACAGATTACTACAAACTTAGTAGTTCCTAGACTAACACAAATTTATCATCTTAGGATTTTCATGAATAACTTGACACATTTTGGTTGAGTCCTCTGCTCAGAAGCTCACAAGGTTAGAGGTCAAGGTGCCAGAATGCTGCATCCTCATTTGAAGGTACAGCTGGACTTCTAAGTTCCCTCAGGTCATTGGAAGATTTCACTTCCTTATGGTTGTAGACTGAGATATCTTCTTGCCAGAATCCAACTGGAGGCCATTTCATCTCCCAGGGGACACTTGCTGATTCTGGCCACATCTCTGTCTCCACAGTTTGGTCACTTGCTTCTCTAAGGTCAACAAGGGGAGCATTTGCTGTAGCTTCTAATCTCTATGACTTTGTCTTGGAGCTCTAGATCCTTTTTAAAAAGGGTTCACTTGATTAGGTCAGGCCCAGCACACTCAAGGGGAGAGAATTGTATAGGGCCTACACCCCAAAAGATGGGAATCATGGGGACCATTTTAGAATTGTGCCTATGGCATTCATAAATCCTGTGATTACTACTGAGCTGTGAGGTCAGAGATCTCTACAGAAGTTTCACCTGATGAAGTCTAAAAGGTGGCCACAAGGCTCTTCTCTTCTGAAACATTTAAATTAATCTTGTCCCAGATTATGTCCCACCCCTTAGTAGTCTTCTCCACAGAGAGTACAATGGATATATTCAAAAACGTAATTTTTATTCTTGCCAAAGGCCTAATTCCTCAAATCACAATCTCTTTCAAGTTGCCAGATTTATTAAAGTTCTTTCCTCTTGGTTGCAAGTTAATTTATTCTCATTTGCAGAAGAAATACAGAGAGGGTTTGTCTAAGAAGGTCCCTCCCAGGAACATAGGGGAAAAGAAATATGCAGGGAAGGAGCCCAGAAAGCAGTGTGTTGTAGGATTACAGACCCCAGGCTTGAGCCAGCCTAGAAGGTTGGTGCAGCAATGGGGCCTCTCTTAACAAACAAGGGAGAAGGGGTGGGGTTGTGAGCCTCTGCTCTCTGGAACAGTCTTTCTTTCAGTCCTCAACTCATTGCCTCCATGGTTTTCTGAATACATTAAAGAAAATGTATGGGTGCAAGAGCCTGGAATTCAACAGCTCATAACTACAATTAACCACCATTAATTAATGGCTGCAAGATAAATGAGCCATGCGATCCGTTTATTCCTGGGTTGTAAGTATTTAAATTCACAGTGGGATGCAAGCCCGTGTTTCATCAATGTGAATTTAAAACAAGTTTGAGTCAGGGCTGCATGCTGCAGGAGGCAGAATACAATTTCCTCTCTGTGTAGTTCACAGTTTAGGTCAATGAAATGGCAAGAGGACTACAGAAGCAAATAATTCCCATGCACAACAGAATTAGAGAGTAAAGATTAGTATTCAAACACATGACTTCCTGGAGTCATGGGAATTATTATGTAATGAGACTGACTTTGAACCAGGTATTGTGCTAGGAAACATACAGGGAGTATTTGATCTTAATTTTCACCATACCTTTATAGGGACATTATTATCCCCATTTGAAACTCAAGACAATTGACGATCAGAGAGGTTAAGAATTTCTGTAGAAACAAAGTTGGGCTTTCTCACTCTAAATTTCCTCCAGAATGCGCCCAAGGGATGCCTTTGGGTGTCCTTACTCCCGATTTTTACATATCCCCTATGGCATTTGTCCTTGTACATGAAAACTTTCCAAATAGTAACTAAATATTATCCTATTTCCTAAATTTTCAAACCATCAACTGGACATCGATAAGATTCAGAAGATAAGAAAACAGGCAAAGGAAAGACTTTAATATTGATAAAAAACAAAATTAAATAGGATTCTTCTCTTCCCCACAATATGTTTATTAAATAAAAAGAAAAAAAAATACTACTGTAGAATCCTACTAGTTAGTCATCTTCTTCACAAAGTGGTCCAAAGTCAACATCACCGGTGATAGGATATGTTAATGTCATTCACCTCCTGATAAAAAAAAAAAAAGGCCCAAAACTTCTGTGATATGCATGCGAAAAATGCCTGACCTCAGCAATCTAATCAGGAAGGTGAAAAATCAGATAAACCCAAGTTGAAGGGCATTCTACAAAATCACCAACCAATACATTTCAAAAGTGTCAGGTTATGAAGACAATGAAAGACTAAGAAATCATTAAAGATTGGAGGAGCCCAAATAGACACAACAAGTAAATGCAATGTGGGGTCCTGAACTGGATCCTGGAATAGATAAAGAACGTAAATTAAAAAAAAAAACTGCTGAAATTCAAATAAGGTCTGTAGTTTAGTTATATTACAATACAATACAATTATTGTGCTATGCGAACAGTGTCTTAGTCTGTCTTGTGTTGCTATAACAGAATACCTGAGACTTCATCATTTATAAAGACAAGAGGTTTGACACATGTTTCTGGTGGCTAAAAAGTCCAGGATTGAACAGCTGCGTCTGGGCGGGTGCCTCAGGCTGCTTCCACTCAAGGTGGAAAGGAGAAGGAGAGTAGATGTGTGCAGAAGCCACATGTTGAGAGAGGAAGTAAGAGAGCAAAATTGAGAAAGCCAGGCTCTTTATACAACCTATACTCTCAGGAACTCACTCACTTCTGCAAGAGTGAGAACTCATTTACCCAGGTCGTAGGGATCTATCCCTGAGGGATCTACCCCCATAACCCAAATACCTCTCATTAGGCTCCACTGTCCAATACTGCCATACTGGGCATTAACTTTCAATTTTGATCAATTTTTAAGTTTTCCAGGGAGAAACAAAACCAAAGAAGATAATATTATAGTACTATACCAAAGTTAATTTTCTGGTTTTGATTTATTTTATTATAATTACTCAAGATATCAACATGAACAGTAGCTGAGTAAAGGGTATACAGAAGCTCTATCACTTTTGCAACATATTTCCAAAGGTAAATATTGTCAAAAGTGAAATAGCAACTTGAAACAAAATTTTAAGTCATGATCAACTTGAAATTTTTCTTAAAAAATTCTATCTTTATGCATAGGTGTGAAGAAACCACTCTATTTGTAAAATATTTTATTCAGCTAAATTTGCTGTGAGATCAAAATGAAATATGTTCTACTGATTCAAAAAATAGTTTGAAATAAATGTAAATTCTGTTTGAGAACTGCTGCTTGTGGGAGCAGCACAGATTTGGTAAATAATGCATGTTTCTGTCCATCGTCACATGGCACTTACGTGGTGATGTTCTGCTTGGAAGCAAGCCACTATAGGGTCGGAGAGAGGAGATAAAACAATATATTAAACACCTCTGACATGGGAAAGGAGAAATTGAAGAAAAAGCTAGTCTGAGATCTCTGCTATGAGAAATAGAATTTGCACACTTTACTGTCTAATTAGGCAACTTTTTCAAATGGCATTTAAAAATTATACTTTAAGTTCAGGGATACATGTGCAGAACGTGCAGATTTGGTAGGTAGGTATAAACGTGCCATGGTGGTTTGCTGCAACCATCAACCTGTCATCTACATTAGATATTTCTCATTCAGGAACATAAATGACCTGAAGAAAGGTAATAATTCCTAGGTATCGTATTTCAGAATTCCTAAATAGGCATTCTTTCATCTACCATGCATTATGGCAATAAACAGATTGCTTTTAGTATCATTGTCATCTGTAAAGTGAGGATAACAGTAATTTACTACTATTTGGTTTGTATAAGGATCAAATGAGTTAATATATGTAAAGCCGTTAGTACAGTACTTGACACATAAAATGAATATTTTCTACTATAATTAACATTAAATCAGCAGTAACTTCTGGTTGAACATTTATCTGATAAATTGTGTCTAAAATTCAACTTCTATTAAAGGTTTTAGGACTCCTTAGATATAGAGTATTATACATATTACATCTCTACCCTCCTTTTTAATCTTTATTGGCCTTTAGCTGAATCTATATTAAGATACTTGATTGATATTCTCAGTCTATTACATTTTGGCTGACTCTGTCTTGGGAACAATAAATAAGTTTTGGCTTTTAATATAGTATATTCTTATAAATTCTTTGCTTTTCAGACTAGGACATATTTGACATTGGAAGTAAATGAGGTATGAATCCATTGGGCTTATGTATTTCTGCCAATATTGAAATCTGCTCCTGATTTCTCAGAAGAAGAAAATAAATACCTCAAATGTCCTGAGTAATATATAAACCAGGTCATTTCCTTCAAAGGCCTTTCTTTTGGGAGAAAAATATCTTTATACTTTTGGTTGTTAAGAAAATAAAAAAGTGTGGAGATTAACTTCATATGGGAATTTAAGATATGAATATCCTGATTAATTATTAAACCATGACTATAGTAAGCCTTTTTTTATTAAAAAGAAGTCCCCAGGATAATACCTGTAGATATTTATTGCAAACATTCAACAAACATTTCAATTGAATTTTCTGGCAATACTGTTTTTACCTCTTCAGGTATCCACAGCAAGGCCTCCATAACCTTGAGTTCCACATTCATAGATTTAACCAACTGAAGACCAAAAATATTTTAAAAAAGGAAAAACAACATCACAAAAACAAAACAACAAAATATAGTATAGCAACCATTTACATAGCATTTACATTGTCTTAGATGTTATAAGTAACCTAAAGATGGTTTCAAATGTTCAGAAGGATGTGCATTGGTTATATGCAAATACTATGCTACTTTCTAAAAGGTACTTAAGTATCTCTAAATTTTAGAATACGTAGGAGGCCCAGGAACCAATCCCCAGTGAATACTGAAGGATTAACGTAATGTTTTTTTTTTGTTGTTGTTGTTTGTTTTTTTTTAAGGGAATATCCCAGATGGCTGACTAGACATGGTGAGAAGAAACATCTGTCACTGAGAAATTAGGACATCAGGAAGACTGGCACACTCTGAATAGACCTTCGGAGGGAAGGCTTTGAGAATGGATGGTGAGAGGACACAGATGCTGGGTTGAAGGGGAAGGAAGCTGGGAACGCTGCACAGGGCTACTGAGCACTGGGAAATATTCCTGGCCCCCAGAAACTTCTGGGGAAAAAGTGAGTACAACAGAAAAGGAGTGGCCCACTCTTACCATGAACCTCTGGCATCTTGGTAGTAGGAGACACCATAACCGCCATGGACACTTGAGCTGACAGACAGCTGCTTAAAGAGATGCTAGGGACAGTGCTTCATCCTATGTAGAGCCCAGAGAGTTTGGTGTGGGAACATATGCAGTTGAGCATGGCCAGGGAGATGCATCCCCCAAGGCTTACCATGTTCCTGTAGGAGACAATAGCATTGGGTTGGCTGTTGGACTCAAACAGAGCAGGGAGGTCTTGCCTATGAGATGAGGCAAGTTCTATCTGAACACAGTCATGTCTGCTTGCCTCTCCCAGGGCCCCAGCCTGTCCATGCCCACTTGCCATGCAGCTTCAGATGCTCAACCTGGGTTTGAAGTAGGGGCCCTCATCATAGCTCCTTTACTGTCAGATCATGCCTGATGTTCAGAGAGCTCTAACAGAGTAGCCTCTGCTGACATGGACCAGTCTACCAGCACCCTCTCCCCATTGCAGCCTCCCCTGTGCCACTTTGCAGGCACACACTTGCCCGTGGCCAACCACCCATTGCTGTGCTGGCATGGGTGAATGTGTAGACCTCACCTCCCTTTCCCCACCAGCATGTATGTGTGCATGCACCCTCTCACACCACTACTGGCAGCAAAAGGAAACCCCTAGTGCTCTACCACTAATATGTACACATGGGAACACACTGCCATTGCTAGCATGAACATATGCATGGATGTCAGAAACCCTGCTTCCCCTTGTGCTGACACTGCCATTGATACAAACACACACATGGATGTGGGCCAGCATCCTGACTCCCCATGCTACCACTGCTGTTGCCGTGAATGTGTGCATGGAGTGCAATAGCCTTACATTGGCCAGCACCCTGCCTCAGCTGCTGCCACCAGTGTGAGAGTGAGCACAGATACCAGCAACCCCATGCCTGCCACCACTCTGCCTCTCCATACCACTGATAGCAATGGCATGAATGCATGCAGAAATGCAGCAATCCTGTTCCTGCCTGTATTCCACCCCAGCCAACGTGTGTGCATCCTGTCATACTACCACAGTTGCTATACTCACGAGCAAACATGAATCCTGCTGCCACTTCCCTGACAATACTTTTTGGCTGACATCACCCATTGAAATGTTGTGGCTAGCAGACTGAGAACACCTCAGCTCCTCTAGTGCAGCAGTTTCCTAACCTTGAAAGGCCAGAGAACAAAGACAATGGTCTGATACCAGCCCCCCAGTTAGTGCATGTAGCTCAGGGGTGCTGAGCTGAGCCTTGGCCCCCTAAAATCTTCCAGAATTGAAGCCAGTCAACTGAATCTACCTTATGCCAAAATGAAACCCTCAAGGGCATCAAAGAAGATAAAAGGAAAGGAAACTCATTCGAAAGATACCATCTTCAAAGACTGAAGGAACATCAGTTCACACAGAAGAGAAAGAACCAGCACAAGAACTCTGGAAACACAAAAAGTCAGAGTGTCTACTAACTTCCAAATGACTACACAACTTCTTTAGCCATGGTTCTTAACCAGGCAGAAATGACTAAAATTGCAATAATAGTGTCCAGAATGTGGATAGAAACAAAAATCACAGAGGCTCAGGAGAAACTCAAATCCTAATGCATGAAATCTTCAGAATACATGAAAATGATACAGGCAATGAAAGATGAAATGACCATTTTGAAAAAAAAAAAAACTGAACAGAGCTGAAAAACTCACTACAAGAATTTCATGATACAATCACAAGTATTAACAGCAGAATTGTCCAATCTGAGGAAGGAATCTCAGAGTTCAAAGAATGGTTCTTTGAAATAACTCAGACAATTATTTTAAAAAAACACCAATGTCAAAGCTGAGAGCCAAATCAGGAACGCAATCTCATTCACAATAGCCACGAAAAGAATAATATACCTAGAAATATAATTAATGAAGGAGGTAAAAAATCTTTACTATAAGAATTATGAAACACTGCTCACAGAAATCGAAGCTGACAAAAACAAGTAATAAAACATTCCATACCTATGGATAGGAAAAATCAGTATTGTTAACATGGCCCTACTGCCAAAAGCAATCTGCATATGCAATACTATTTCTAACTACTGATTATATCCTTCAGATAGTTAGATAAAACTATTTTAACATTCATATAGAACCAAAGAGAGAGAGAGAGAGAGAGAGAGAGAGAGAGAGAGAGCACTCAAAGTACCAAGTCAATTCTATGCAAAAAGAACAAAGCTAAAGACATCATGTTATCCAGCTTCAAGATATATTACAGGGTGACAGTAACCAAAACAGCATGGTACTGATATGAAAACAGATACATAGATCAATGGACCAGCATAGAGAACCCATAAATAAGACCACACAGCTACATCTAACTGATGTTTGACAAAATTGACAAAAATGAGCAATGGGGAAAGGATTCCCTGTTCAACAAATGGTGCTACGATAACTGGCTAGCCATATGCAGAAGATTGAACCTGAACCTATTCCTTACACTACATACATAAATAAACTGAAGATGGATAAAAGTCTTAAAAATAAGTTCAACCATTGTGGAAGAAAGTGTGGTGATTCCTCAAGGACCTAGAAATAGAAATTCCATTTGACCCAGCAATGCCATTACTGGGTATATATCCAAAGGATTATAAAGCGTTCTATTATAAGGAAACATGCATATGTATGTTGATTGCAGCACTGTTTACAATAGCAAAGACTTGGAACTGACCCAAATGCCCATCGATGATAGACTGGACAGAGAAAATGTGGCACATACATACCATGGAATACTATGAAGCCATAAAAGATGATGAGTTTGTGTCCTTTGTAGGAACTTGGATGAACCTGGAAACCATCATTCTCAGCAAACTGACCCAGGAACAAAGAATTAAGCACCGCATGTTCTCACTCATGGGTGGGTGTTGAACAACGAGAACACATGGACACAGGGAGGGGAGCATCACACACTGAGGTCTGTGGTGGGGGGGACTAGGGGAGGGAGAGTGGGGGTAGGGAGTTGGGAGGGATAACATGGGGATAAATGCCAGATATAGGTGATGGAGATGGAGGCAGCAAACCACATTGCCATGTGTGTACCTATGCAACAATCCTGCATGTTCTTTACATGTAACCCAGAACCTAAAATGCAATATACATATATATATAAATTTTGGATGGATACCTTCGAAATAATAACATTCTGGACACAGGCCCTGGCAAATATTTCATAAAAAGACACCTGAAGCAATCACAACAAAAGCAAAAATTGACAAATGGGATCTAAATACATTAAAGAGCTTCTTCACGGCAAAAGTAAATATCAACAGAGTAAACGGACCACAAATAGGATAGGAGAAAGTATTTGCAAACTATGCATCTGACAAAGGCCTTATATCCCGAATTTTATAAGCAAGTCAAATAAATTAACAAGCAAAAAAATAAAATTAGAAGAGGGCAAAATACATAAAGTGACTCTTCTCAAAAGAAGACACATACATGGCCAATAAGCATATGAAAAACTGCTCAACATCACTAATCATTAGAGAAATGCAAATCAAAACCACAATTAGATACCATCTCACAACAGTCAGAATGGTTATTATGTAAAACAATACAGATGCTGCTGAGGTTGCAGAGAAAAGCACTTCAGGTGGGAATGTTAAATTAGTTCTTCCATTGTGGAAAATAGTTTGGTGATTTCTCAAAAAACTTAAGACAGAATTACCATTCAACACAGCAATCCCTGTATTGGGTATATGCCCAAAGGAATAGACATCATTTAACAATAAAGATATATGCATGTGTATGTTCATTGCAGCACTATTCACACTAGCAGAGAAATGGGATCAACCTAAAAACTATTAAATTAATAGTAGACTGGAGAAAGAAAATGATGTACATATACATCATAAAATACCACACAACTCTAAAGAATAACCAGATTAAATCATTTGCAACCACACAGATGGCACTGAAGGAAATAATACAGGAAGTGACACAGAAACAGAAAACCAAACAGTGCATATTCTCACTTTGAAGTGGGAGCTAAACATTGATTAAACATGGACATAAAGAAGGGAAAAATAAACACTAGGGCCTACTTCAGGGTAGAGGGTGGGAGGAGGGCGAAGAATGAAAAATTACCTATAGTGTACTATCCTTATTATCCAGGTGATGAAATAATTTGTATAACAAATCTCCATGACATGCAATTGTATATATAACACCTGTAATCTTGAACCTAAAATAAAAGTTATAAATGAATATAAAAAGCGAGGTGAGGAGACAGATTGCCAGTTTCAATCTTGCCTCACTGTTTTGCACTATTTTTCCCAGTTGAGAAATGGGCATCATGACAGTATTATAGTTTTGTTGTGAGGATTAAGCGAGTTGATACAGGTGTAGCTTACTTTATTGTGCTTCACCTTATTGCACTTCTCAGATACACATATTTACAAATTTAAAGTTTGTAGCAACCCTTCCCTGAGAAAGTCTTCCAGTGCCATTTTTCCTAAGTGAACTGTGCTCACTTCGTGTCTCCGTGTTGTATTTTTGGTAATTCTTGGGATATTCCTAACCTTATTAGTATTATTGTATCTGATTATTATTGTATGTATTAAGATGATCTGTGATCAGTGATCCTTGATGTTACTATTATAATCGCTTTGAGGCACCACTAACTGCACCCAAAAATAATGGTGAACTTAATTGATGATTGTGGTGTGTGTTCTGACCGCTTCACTGGCCAGATGTTACCTGTCTGTCTCCCTCTACTTGGGCCTCCCTATTCACTGGGACACAACAATATGAAAATTAGGCCAATTAATCACACTAAAATGGACATAAAGTGTTCAACTCTTTCACTTTAAATCAAAAGTCCAAAATGTTTAAGCTTAGGAAAAAGGCCTGCCAAAAGATATGACAGGTTAAAAGCTAGGGCTCTTCTGCCAGTTAGCCAAATTGCGAATACAAAGGAAAAGTTCTTGAAGAAAATTGAAAGTGTTACTCCAGTGAACACACCAATGATAAGAGGAATAAGCAGACTTATTTCTGATATGGAGAAAGTTTGAATGATCTGGATAGATCAAAGGAGCCACATCACTACCTTAAATTGAAATCTAGGTGGGGGAGGGGAGTAAAGAAAAAAACCAAAACCAAAACAAAAAAACTGAAACCTAACCCAGAGCAAGGCCCTTACCCTCTTCAATTCAATGAAGACTGAGAAGTGAGGAAGCAGCAGGTAAAAAGTGTGAATTTTTGCAGAGATTAGTTAAACGAAATTTAAGCAATGAAGCCATGTTCATAACATGAAAGTACAAGGTGAAGCATCAAGTTCTGAAGGAGAAGCTGCAGAAGATTGTGATAAGTAATGAAGGTGGCTACACTAAATGACAGATGTTCAATGTAGACAAAATAGTCTTCTATTGGAAAAGAAGGTTTTTTTTCCAATAGAAAAACTGCAGATATGTTGTATATAGCAAGAGAACTAGATTAGAAGTGGAGACTGAAGGTGTACCTGACTTGCTGTACTCTCATGATAAAACTTGAGCCGATGGGTTGGTTTTTATGGATCAGCAAAGAAATTGGTTTCTTGAGATGGAATTTACTCCTGGTGAAGATGCTGTGGAACATTGTTTGGAATGACAACAAAGGACTTAGAATGTTACATAAACTTAGCTGATAAAGTGGTGGTAGATTTTGAGAGAATTGATTCCAAGTGTGAAAGTTCTACTGTGAGTAAAATGCTATCAAACAGCATCACATGCTACAGAGAAAGCTTTCATGAAAGGAAGAGTCAATTAATGAGACAAATGTTACTGTTGTCTTATTAAAAATTTCCCCAGGCACCTCAACCTTCAGCAACCAGCATGCTATTCAATCAGCAGCCATCAACACTGAGACAGAACATCTACCAAGAAAAACATTGCAGTTTGCTGAAAGTTCAGATGATTATTACCGATTTTTAGCAATAAATTTTTATTAATTTTACATGTACAATTTTAGGCAGAAGATAGTCTCAATAAATATATTCACAATCCTAAAATATTTTCTTAAATATTCCATCTGCAATGGATTTATTATCAGAGGAGAAAAAGCTTTTATTTTGTGATTGATAGAAACATATTTACTTTAGAAATTTCAAGGAGATTGTGATAGCCACTGATAGCCAACAGCATTTCTTAATAATTTCAACTTTTATTTTGGATTTGGGGATATTTGTACAGGTTTGTTACCTGAGTATATTGCATGATGCTGAGGTTTCTGCCTCTCTCATGCACTGGGGCTTTACTCACTTTTATCGGCCAAGCATTGTTAGAGGAGCTGTTTGCCCACAAGTTCATCCCCAGGATTTGGGGTGTCCTTCATGACTCTGGTGTATTCCCATTTTCCTTCTTATATTAAAGCACACAGTGTTTATCTTTATGTACTCACTTGGTATTTCCAAGTAGCTGAGGCAAGCTAAAGCTTCTAATGTGCCATCTTGGAAAGAAAACTAATAACATTTTAAATTATCTGTCATTTATTTGTCCATTAAAGCATTTAATCATTTTTAATATTTAGTTTAGATATATTTGTTATATAAAACATTTGAAACAACTCAATGTGTTGTTTAAAGCCATAAATTTATATATACTATTTAACCATGACTTTCATTACACATATATAAAATATATAACCTCATAACATATATAATAATTACATAAATTAAAATGTCGCTATATTATTTTATATATTTGTTACAAAATTTAGACTAGGGCCTTGATTTTATATTTATGATACTCATTAGATATTGAGTGTGGAAGTTTTATTTTCCTCAGTTAGATATTCAGAATTACCACATTTATTTATTTATCATGGCATCTTTTAGCAAACCCAAGCTACAGGTCATGTAAAACAGGAAAAGTATTTTTAATGAAAAACACCATTACAAAACTTTACTTTATTAGCAATGTATTTCCTGATATTTCGTACATTTTAATTTCATACTTGTCTCTCCTGTCTCAATTTTCATTTTATTTCCAAATATCCAACTATGGGGTCTATCAATCAAGATCAATTTTTAGTAGTGATTTGTATTGTACCTACAATACAAATATTGTATCTACAATACAAATAATTTGAAAAGAAATGCATTTTTTTTTGCTAAGTGAGAAATTTGCAGAAAGTTGAATAATTACAGTTACCACTAAACCAGTGGCATAAACAGTGAAGATAAATTCTTGCTTTTTTGTTTTGTTTTGTTTTGTTTTGTTTTGTTTTGTTTTGTTTTGTTTTGTTTTGTTTTCATTTGTTGGGAATGCAGTATACTCTGAAATCAATTGATATGGGAAAATAGAGCAGATATGGTTTTATTTTATTCTTGTTCTTTCCGTAAATCCCAACCCTAGTTTTCCTCCAGGGTTAAAGATACACACGGAGGATGATCTATGATAGCTAAAGAAGAGATGAAAGAAATGGTGCTATGAATAGGTTAACTTAGATTCAACCTCAGAAATATAACTGTGTACTCAAAGATAAAAGTAGCATTTTTTCTATTCTTCATATCTCCTTACTTATCTATTATCTCCTTAAGCACTAAGTCCAGATGATGTGTGTCCTGTAATGATTTTGTTTACAGTACATAAATTTAGTTTGCTACAAGTGTTTTTTCATACTAGATTATATATTCAAATTGCTATGATGCTCTTTCTTGAGATAAATGTGTGCCAGTACAGCATACATTTTACATTTAAAACTGATTATAGAGAATTTTGAGAGTCTTGCAATTTATATGACATTGCATTAAACAGGATTCCTGGATAATTCAAATTGCTGGGTTAACATAACTAGCATGTAATATATTGTTCTTTGAAGAATATTCCTATGTATTTATTGTTTTATCAGATCCTCATAACTGCCCTGTGGAAAATAAAAATTTTAGTATCTAAATGTTATAAATGAGGAAATTGATGCTTGGTGAGTATAAATTATATGAAGCAGGATTGAAACTAGAAATTTTATGTACTCATATTACTTCACCTGAATGACCGGAGTTCACTATAATTCCCTAGATCACTGACTGGTTTATGTATAATGTGTCACATTTCCAAGGAATTTCACAGGCTCTTGCATTATTTTCTGCAACTTCTGCAACAAATCTATTGCAAATAAGCAGTATTTTCATCATTTTCCATATTGCTGAAAATAATACTGCCATCCACTTGCAAGATATTAGATAATGTTAAGTAAATTTACTTTGAAATACTTTATAATAAAAAAATTAAAAACACAAATTTGAAGTTGAGTTCTAATGTGGTCATAACAGTGAATTTGGAAATGAGTATATACGTGATGGAAACAAGTATTTGAGGGCTGTCAAATGAAGACTACATATTAATTTACTTTGTTTCCCTTCCTTTAATTCCCATAAACTGTACTGTGGCTTTTTCTATACATGGCATTCTTTGGCCTGGCTGTACTTAGAAAACATCATTCCAATGGCCCTCTTTATTCTCCATTGAATAGACTTTTCATCTGGCTGTCTTAAAACAAGAGAACATCAGATTAAAAAAATTCACCCGATATTTACAAGATTGCTAGATATTCCTACTATACTCTTCACCTCCCCAATAACCTTCCACTGGTCATAATTCTCTTGTTCCCATTATTTTATGGGTAATGGACTTTAACCATATGTAACAGCAACCCACTCTTTGGCTTTTAGTTTTGATTATTCAGATTTACCATCACAACTTTACAAGAATATCTAATGGAACAAAAAGTAATGACTTATTTCTAAAGGTTTTCTTTTTGGAAGTTGCAAGAAAGAATTTGATATGGTTTGGCTGCATCCCCACACAAATCTCTTAAATTGTAGCTCTGGTATTTTCCTTGCGTTGTGGGAAGGACCTGGTGGGAGATAACTGAATCCTGCTGCAGTTTTCCCGATACGTTTCTCATGGTAATGAGTAAGTCTCATGAGATCTGATGGCTTTATAAGGGTCCATTTCACTTGGCTCTCATTCTCTCTCTTGCCTGCAGCCATGTTAAGATGTGCCTTTCACCTTCTGTGATGATTGTAAGGCCTCCACAACCATGTGGAACTGTGAGTCCATTAAATCTCTTTTTCCTTATAAATTACCCAACCTCGGGTATGTCTTTATCAGCACTGTGAAAACAAACTGATACAGAATTAAAAGGCAAAGAAAAGTAAAATTATAGTAATTTACTACTCCAGAGTTATGTCAAATTGATTACATATTTAATATTTTATTTGGTTTTACTAAAATTAAATGAAATAGTATAAACGTGTATATTAAAATTTCAAAAATTAAGGTATGGAGTTGTCTATGCTATCAGTAAATTAATAATTGCTTCTGTGTGAAGTAATATACATATCTCCTTAGAGTTACAAAAAGAGTCCTAATTATCATCTTAATATATAGTTCACTAGCTTGTTCAATAAAGTAGTTCTGGTGAACTCCTGTTATATGAAAGAATAGAAAAAAACTCTATTTCATTTATAAGTTTGAATAATAGGAAAATTATAATATTACTCTGAAGTTTTAAATGTTTCAACCTATAACTGATGTATATCCTTATTCTGGGATACCATTACTAGGGCAGTTCAACAGTTTTCCTTTTATTAAACAAGTATGTAATTAATTTCAATTAAAAATACTATACAGAGCTTTGATAAAACAAAATATTAGCTTTTACTGAATCACTTATTGTCCAACAATGGCTACAGTATGAATGACATGAAAAATAGCGTAATAGCAGATTGTCTAAGTCTTTTCAGGAGCAACAGCCATTGTATTTATAAATAGTGTAGAAATGCTGGATTGCTTTTGATTATTTTTTTAAATTTCGTTTTTCAAAGCAATTTCATTGAATTTCTCTTAGCCATTTGGATACATTAAAATTAAAGTATTGGTGTCTTCTTTTAGTTATGACAAATTTGTTTCAGACATAGTAGACGGAAAAGTAGTTTCTATTATGCTTAGTTTTTTTGTCCTACTTTGAAAGTAAATTCTTTCTCTTCTTTTTAAACCTCTTCTGCATTTTATTTTCTTTATAATTTTATAAATTAGGAATGATAATGTATTGTAAAGAAGTGTCAAGACAATAAGTGTGCCGTCTGTTGCGTTTTCTGAAAATCTACTGAACCTGAACCTCTTCCTCATCCCACTTCTAAATTTGTTCCATGTACAAAAGGATAAATGAGTACAGTGTTCTACCTTTGATTCCAAATTTTCATTCAGGTCAATTATTATTATTAAAATATTTTTCCTGGCAATAATCTTCACTTTTATTTAATAGACTTGGTCTCAGATTTGTGTGATTCTACCTTCTTTGAGCTTTAGTATCTCCATTTGAATAAAATTAACTACAAAAATTCCTCTCATCTACCAGTCGAAAACTTTACAAGTAATAATGAGACAGGGAAACGATGTTCCAAATGAATACCAAGAAAATCTCTATGTAGTTTAATCATAAAAAAATCATTAAAGAGTTAAAAACATTTACTGTTTCTTTTTGTTATCATCAAAATCAAGTACAGATTTGCCTTACCAGTGCAAGAGATATACAGTAATAAACTCTGCTTTCAGGAAAACTGTAACTAGATCTTAATTGTTTTATATATATATCATTAAGAACATTTGCAGCATATTCATTAAAAGTCAGAAAACTATTCTAATTTATTTGGATAATAGAAATATTTATTCAAACTAGTAAGAAAAATTTCAACAGTTTAGTGGAATATAACATTTTTAATATTTGAGAACAAAATAATTGCTTTGGTTACCTATTAATATTTTACTTATCATAGCAATTAAGTAAAAATCAGAAAATGTCTAAATACTGTAACATATTCTGATATAAATAATTACACTCAACTAATTCTACCTGATATCTTTTAGTTAGAAAAGTAGAGCAAAGATTCAATTTAACATGGTGTATAATGGGTTTTTTTCAAGATAATTCTGATAAATATACCAGACTATAACCTCCGTAAGAACAAGGACAATGTTTTATTTATTTTAAAAAATTTCTTGGAGCACTAGAACTGAGATTGCTAATGGTAGTTCACAGTAAATACTAGCTACAGTTATCTTCAAAATGGAAATAATAGTAGCCTTTATGATAGGGCTATGTGTAATAAATGAGATAATGTATATAAAATGCCTATCACGATCATTAAATCTTAGTAAATATTCAATGAATGTTAGCAATGAAAATTATAACTATTAAATACTATAATAAACTATTTTATCAAGTGTTTTAGGGAAGCAAAACATTAATGTATACTCTTTATATAAAAAGATGTTAATTATCCAAATATTTTAAAACCTAATATATCTTGCCAGAAGCTTTTATTCTGTTTCACCAAGATACAAACAGAATGCTACTGAGTGAAAGAAAAATGCTAGTATTCATATTGTTAAATACTTGGATTTGATCTTGATTGATAAAATTGGATTGTTATGTTAAATTGCAGTACGCTTGAGACTAATTCTTTGGTCCCTAACAATACTACGCAGCACCTACAGAGTAAAAATTGTCACTTAAATAGGTTAATTTTTAGACATTCATCCTCAATATTGTGCATGTTTTTATTACTATTGCTATCAACAATCAACATTTTCAATAGTTTTAATTTTCAATATAAATTCAACTTACTTGAAATATATTTTAGATATATTTGTGGAATATAACTATAACTGTGATTAAGGAATTTACTACTCTGTGTTACTGATAACTATAAAAACAGGCAAAATTTTAAATGGGCCATTCAAACTTACCAGCGTTAGTGCAGTATGTAGTAGAGCAAGGTAGTTAAGGATAAAAGCTTGAGCTGAAGGTAAACATGGGCGAGGGTACTGCATTTTGTCTGTACCAACCATTTCTCAGTTTCCTCATTGGTAAAGTGTGAAAAATAACTTCATCTTCATTAAATAGAGTAATTCATTACATTGCTTACTCTGGTACCTGCTATATAACAAAAATACAGTCTTCATCATTATGATTTGAAGAAAATCTCAGATCTCATGATATGCTTGTGATGTGTTACTAGTGTCACATTTCTGTCAATATTGATTAATTCTAAAACATTGTGATAAAATCTTGATTTTAATTATTCATTCCTGCATTAATCTTTACTTTGGTCACTTGAATAGTTTTGCGTTTTCTTTTTTCTTTTTTTTTTTTTTTTTTTTTTGAGACGGAGTTTTCGCTCTTGTTACCCAGGCTGGAGTGCAATGGCGCGATCTCGGCTCACCGCAACCTCCGCCTCCTGGGCTCAGGCAATTCTCCTGCCTCAGCCTCCTGAGTAGCTGGGATTACAGGCACGCGCCACCACGCCCAGCTAGTTTTTTGTATTTTTAGTAGAGACGGGGTTTCACCATGTTGACCAGGATGGTCTCGATCTCTCGACCTCGGGATCCACCCGCCTCGGCCTCCCAAAGTGCTGGGATTACAGGCTTGAGCCACGGCGCCCGGCTAGTTTTGCGTTTTCTTGCCTGATTTTGAAAGGTAGATTTTGTGTTGAATATAATTTTATTCCAACACATCATAGATGTATTATTCAGTGAGAATCTGGGAAAAATACCTAGTACAACTTTACTGGCTAAATCATGTAGATAACTATATTTTGTCTTTTTAAATAATCAATTTGGTTTTTAGGGACATCAATAATTGAGATTTTAAAACTTCAGCCTAGACTTCAGAGGGTGTATGGAAACACCTGGATGTCCAGGCAGCGGTGTCCTGCAGGGGCAGAGCTCTCATGGAGAATCTCTGCTACGGCAGAGTGGAATGAAAATGTGGGGTCAGAGCCCCCACACAGAGTCCCCACTGGGGCACTGCCTAGTGGAACTGTGAGAAAAGGGCCACTATTCCCCAGACCCCAGAATGGTAGATTAATCGACAGCTTGCACTGTGCACCTGAAAAAGCCATAGACACTCAATGCCAGGTTGTGAAGGCAGGCAGGAGGGAAGCTGTACCCTGCAAAGTCACAGGGTGGAGTTGCTCAAGGCAGAATAATATTGTTAGGCTCTGTGTCCTCACCCAAATCTCACCTTGACTGCAGTTCCCATAATCCCCATGGGAGGGACCCAGTAAGAAGTAATTTAATCATGGAGGTGGTTACCCTTAGGCTGTTCTCATGATAGTGAGTGAGTTCTCACAATATCTGACAGTTTTTATAAGGGACTTTCCCCGCTTTTGCTCAGCACTTCTCTCTCCTGCCACTTCATGAAGAAGAATGTGTTTGCTTCCCCTTCTACCAAGATTGTGAAGTTTCCTGAGGCCTCCCAGCCATGTAGAACTGTGAGTCAATTGAACCTCTTTCCTTTATTAATTACTGAGTCTGGGGTAGTTCTTTATAGCAATGTGAGAACAGACTAATACACCTTCTGTTTCAAGATAATAAGAGTCTGTTTTTTTTTTTTCCTTTTAAATGGCTTCTACTGAAATTTTTGTAGTTGTCTATTAGTTTTAAAGGTCAGCGATAAGACCAGGCCTAAGTCTCAGATAATGTTTACAGTTGTCTCAAATGACTTAAAAATGAACTAAAATATCTAGAAATAGAAATACCATTTGACCCAGCAATCCCATTACTGGGTATATACCCAAAGGATTAAAAATTAATCTATTATAAAGACACATGCACAGGTATATTCTTTGCGGCACTGCTTACAATAGCAAAGAGGTGAAAACAACCCAGAAGCCCATCAAAGACAGACTAGATAAAGAAAATGTGGCACATGTACACCATGGAATACTACACAGCCCTAAAAAAGATGAGTTCCTGTCCTTTTCAGGGACATGGATGATTCTGGAAACCATCATTCTCAGCAAACTGACACAAGAACAGACAACCAAAGACCACATGTTCTCACTCATAGGTGGATGTTGAACAATGAGAACACATGGACACAGGGAGGGGAACATCACACACTGGGGTCTGTCGGGGGCTGGGGGACTGGGGAGGGACAGCAGGGGGTAGGGAGATTGTGGAGGGATAACATTGGGAGAAATACCTAATGTAGGTGATAGGGGGATGGAGACAGCAAACCACCATGCATGTGTATACCTATGTAACAGTCCTGCAAGATCTGCACATGTACCCCAGAACTTAAAGTAGAATAAAAAATAAAGATAAAAAAAATGGACTAAAGTGTTTTCACTCAACAGTAGTAAAAGTTACAGAGATTACTAGATTATTCTTTAGTGGATCTTATCTAGTTCCTAAGTATGCACAGTAAAATATGTCATAAATACAGTAAGAAAGTTTTTACTTTAAGAGAAACTGCCAACCAAGGCATTAGAATGTATCTCTTGGGTATTTAAGTTGCTAGACAGAGGTGTTTCAAGAGGAGTTATTGTTAAAGGTTTCAGACCAATAACTACTAATTTTTGCCATTATATTGCTACTCTTAGTCCCAATATACTTCATTATTTTAAATACTTTGATTATACCCTTTTCAAGTTATTTGGTGTAGTTATTTTAAGTTATTGTATATGCGGAGGGGAAGGAGAAAGAAGGTACATATGATTCTCACTGGACTTATTGGATGTTACATATATTATTTCAAAGCATATATACTCTGGTTTAGGATTTTATTACTCCTTTTCAGGAATTCTTTTGGAACAAAAGTAAAAAAAAATATATAAACTACTGTCTCCTTTGTATTAGTCCTAGTCAACTTGGCACAGTTTGCATAATTGTAACCCAATCAAGTGTCAACCCAAATGCCCAACGATGATAGACTGGATAGGGAAAATGTGGTACATATACACCATGGAATATTACGCAGCCATCAAAAACGATGAGTTCACGTCCTTTGTAGGGACATGGATGAACCTGGAAACCATCATTCTCAGCAAACTGACACAAGAGCAGAAAATCAAACACCGTATATTCTCACTCACAGGCGGGTGTTGAACAATGAGAACACATGGACACAGGGAGGGGAGCACTACACACTGGGGTCCGTTGGGGGGAAATGGGGGAGGGACGGGGGGGGTGGGGAGGTGGGAAGAGAGAACATGGGGAGAAATGACAGATACAGGTGAGGGGACGGAAGACAGCAAACCACACTGCCATGTGTGTACCTATGCAACAATCTTGCATGTTCATCACATGTACCCCAAAACCTAAAATGCAATTTAAAAAAAAGAAAAAAAGCTTCAACAACAACAAAAAAGAAATACCTCAGAAGGATTGTTAACATTAGTCTCCTATAGTTGACTTCTGCTGCTGCGTCTGCAGAATCTATGAAAATAGAATTTTTAATAGACTTATAACTCATTCATTAGTAAGAGTGCTACTTATTTAGACTGTCAGCAATTATACAAATTTTAAAGTAAAGTTTAAGCCAGTGATCAGTTGTAGTTGAAATGCACAAGTGAAAAGCTTATTGTGAGTTCAGCTTGGAATATTTTAATAATATTTCTGGTTTCTGCACACTTCCTAGAAGAGGCTCACAAATTTGGTTCTGAGCATTTTAATAGCCAAAGTGGAGAAAGAAACAGTTTAAAAACACATTTATTCGTTTATTTAAAAAATATTCATTGACCGCTGTTAAGATGCTCCTTTAAAAGTCTCAGTATACACCAGCTACTCAGGAGGCTGAGGCAGGAAAATTGCTTGAACCCAGGAGGCAGAGGTTGCAGTGAGCCGAGATGGTGCCATTGCACTCCAACCTGGATAACAACAGTGAAACTCCGTCTCAAAAAAAAAAAAAAAAAAAAAAAAAAAAAAAAAGTCTCAGGCCGGGAGCGGTGGCTCAAGCCTGTAATCCCAGCACTTTGGGAGGCAGAGGTGGGTGGATCACGAGGTCAAGAGATCGAGACCATCCTGCTCAACATGGTGAAACCCCGTCTCTACTAAAAATACAAAAAATTAGCTGGGCATGGTGGCACGTGCCTGTAATCCCAGCTACTCAGGAGGCTGAGGCAGGAGAATTGCCTGAACCCAGGAGGCAGAGGTTGCGGTGAGCCGAGATTGTGCCATTGCACTCCAGCCTGGGTAACAAAAGTGAAACTCCGTCTCAAAAAAAAAAAAAAAAAAGTCTCAATATACATAAAAATAAAAGTAACTAATTTTTCAGGAGATGCATAATTCTTCCTGGGACCAAAGCCAGAGTGAAACTTCTTTTGTGGGCCATCATAAAGAGAATACTGTGTATGGCTCATTGTCCTGGTTTTGGCATTGTTTCCAAATGTCACAGTTAAGAATATTTCACAGCCCTAAATCCTGGCATGGTTTTCTGTATTTCAGGTGTAGGTTTTTAAGGTTTAAATTTATAATAGACACCTGTTTCATTAAAATTGAAACTTTGATTTGTGTAATGTCATAGGCATCATACTCAACAACATTCTCATAGTAAATAGAATAATGAATTTTAGAGGATAGTTTCTTATAATGTCCTTCACTGTAGGTTGATTACCTAATGCCAAATACCAGTATACGGAAAGCAGTTTTGGGGAAATAAAAATGATTTGGCCCCATCATACAGCTCTCTGGTTGACTGACTTCCTCTGATGATAGATTTTAATGTTTAGTACGTTCTTATATAACACAAGTATAATATTAAAAAAAACACCATATCTTTTCAAAATTTCATAAGAAAAACCAGAGAACTCATGAGAAAAATGAGGTTGGGGCACAATATTCAAACACTTTGACAGTGACACATAAAAAATAAATAATAGAAATCTAATATTCATGGTAGCACAATTTTCCATAAATGCTATAATATGGCATTTTACCTTGTGGAAGTAAGTTTCAGAAGGATTGCAGCTTATGAGTTTTGTGAGATCATGTGGGGTAATTATCTGAAAGCAAATGCAAAGATATAGCACTAGATGTGGATAGGTATGTGTATTAGTTCTCAGGGTGCTAATAAAGGCATACCTGAGACTGGGTAATTATAAAGGAAAGAGGTTTAATGAATTCACAGTTCCACATGGCTGGAGAGGCCTCAAAATCATGGTGCAAGGCAAGGAGGGGCAAGGCACATCTTACATGGTGACAGGCATGAGAAACCTTGTTCAGCGGGACCCCCATTTATAAAAGCGGCAGATCTTGTGAATTCTCACTACCATGAGAATAGTATGGGGGAAATTGCCCTATGATTCAGTTATCTCCACCTGGCCTCACCCTTGACACATGAGGATTATTACAATTCAAGGTGAAATTGATGTGGGCACACAGGCAAATCCTATCAGTATGGCTCATAGTCCTGTGTTTGCCATTGTTTCCAAATGCCACAGTTAAAAATCTTTCACAGCCTTAAATCCTGGGCATGTTTCTGCATTTCAGGTGTAGGTTTTTAAGGTTAAATTTATAATAGATACCTATTTCATCGAAATTGAAAATGTGATTTGATGTAGATTTCTTCTTCAAGGAAGTTTTGAATCATTGCTGGGAATTATATTTTGGATGTCTCATGTGTGTCCACTGCTTATCTGGACAGCTGATGGCTTTGAGAATTGTAGAGATGTTTGACAACACTAAAATAGGCACCATTAGGCCTCATTGCCCAAGATAAAAGAACTCACTTCTGCAGGATTCAGCAAATTATGGTTAAGAATGTTACGTATATTCTTTTCTTTTTATGAGAATATTGTTCCCAATATTTTTCACTGTTTAGACTAGAATTTATATGCCGAACAATCTTTTCATTCCCTTAATTTATTTAGGCCTTGTTGTTACTGACTTTGCAGCAATACTTAAGTGGCTCCTGCCTGTGTACAGTTTTTGTACACCAACAACCAATTCTCTGATTCTCTCACACCAACTGGCTGCCCAGCAACTCAATTTAATTTTGATTTTATCTACCTGAATTTAGCATCATAGCCCACAAATTAAAGGGTTTGATTCCTCAAACTGCTTTCATTTCAGATGCCAGCTGCAATTCCTGGGGGCCACCTGTGCTTTTGACTGACTGGCTATAATTCAGGGGTTCCTATAACATCCTTCTCAGGTTTGACAATTTGCTGGAACAACTCACGGAAGTCAGGAAAGCATTTGACTTACATTTACTATTTTATTTTAAAAGAGTAAAACTCAGGAACAGGAAAACAGAAGACATGCACAGGGCAAGGTATTGGAGGAGGGGATGGTGTGCCACTACCATGCCCTGTTCAGGCATGCCACCCTTCACAGCACTGTGAAGTGTTCACCAACCCAGAGGAAGCTCCCTGAATTACATGGTTCAAGGGGTTTCATAGGGTCAAATCTTCAGCATCCTGCTTATCTCCCCAGAGGCCAATGGGTAGAGTAAATTTCCACGTCGCAAATTACATAGTCCTTCTGGTGACCTGCCTCATCCTGAGGCTATCTAGGAGCCCCACACTAAATCAATTCATTAGCAAAAACTTAAGTGTTTCGATATGACACTACTGGTTCCCGGGAGACTTCTTAGATTTGAGGAGCCCTGTGCCAGGAACCAAAAACAAAGACCAAATTGACTGTTATTATACTGTAGAGTCACAGTAATTTCTTTTTCTTTTTTTAACCTATTATCTCTGCAGAAAAACAGAGTGGATTTCTGTCTGTTGCTTGGGAAACATCATGTTCCCTCATTCAGAGGCACTTTATTAATTCAAGCTTTTCCTCAGTACTTAAATTTTTTCTTTTCATGCACTATTAGGC
Source organism: Saimiri boliviensis (assembly GCF_048565385.1). Lineage (NCBI taxonomy): Eukaryota > Metazoa > Chordata > Mammalia > Primates > Cebidae > Saimiri > Saimiri boliviensis. The sequence continues at coordinate 77,033,307 of NC_133470.1, read as the reverse complement.
ATTTTTGAACCAAAATATTTATACATGTTTTGGATGTTGACTTTTTATTTAGTATAAAAACGTCTTCAAATACAAAAGAGTGGTAAAACATAAACTTGTAGGATAGAGTACATAATAAACTGAGGTTGCTGGTAAATTGTTTTGGGGGGTGTGTGTGTTTATATTTTTATGCTGGGTGCAGTTTTCTGTGTTTACCTAGAGATTTTCAGAGCATAATAAAATGTGAAATACTCTTTATGTTCAAATTGTTCCCTAATATATCAATTGTGTTGGAACAAATTCATGTTTTCAAAAAATATTTTAGCAGAATTGACTGCACCTTGAGGAACAGATGAGCAGCATATTCTCCGGAAAATGCTACCTAAATAATGGATATATTTCTCATATATATATTTATAACGTTGAGACACAGTGTTTAAGCCGATCCTCCCTAATAAGTAACTGGAGTGAAGTTATTCTATATTACTGTTTGCATGAAGTACTACTTACCTTCGCTGAGAACTCAGATCTAGGTTGCAGGATCCAGCACCCTATCCTCTTTACTTCCCAAAGCATTAGCTATAGGATGAACCTTTGCAATAAATAAATAAATAAATAAAATAAGTGAAACATACTGACTTCAGATACTACTGCTGCCCCTTACATATTCTAAAATTTAATATAGCTTATACTGTATTTTCAAATATATAAGTCAATATTTACAATGTTTTTACAAAGCCCAGGAGAACAAACCATTATCCAGTTAATCAGTCAACAGATATCTGAATCCAAGAAGCTGATATATTAGTTTCTGTTTTTTATTTCTTTGAGTTCTATTTACTTGCCACCACGACATCATTACATCATATATATATATATATATATATATATATATATATATATATATATTTTTTTTTTTGAGACGGAGTTTCGCTCTTGTTACCCAGGCTGGAGTGCAATGGCGCGATCTCGGCTCACCGCAACCTCCGCCTCCTGGGTTCAGGCAATTCTCCTGCCTCAGCCTCCTGAGTAGCTGGGATTACAGGCACGTGCCACCACGCCCAGCTAATTTTTTGCACTTTTAGTAGAGACGGGGTTTCACCATGTTGACCAGGATGGTCTCGATCTCTCGACCTCGTGATCCACCCGCGTCGGCCTCCCAAAGTGCTGGGATGACAGGCTTGAGCCACCGCACCCAGCCATTACATCATATTTTAATGAGCATCTTTTTTTAACCAACATTGTAAGTTGCCTCTTAATTTATTAAGTGAAACTTAGCTCTAGGACTCTTTATGTGAAAAACATTGAAATCTTTACCTTGTAAGAAAGCACAATGTTATGGTTTTATTACACTTTATCAGCTAGTCTCCCACAGGAGAAAATACTCAGAGAAGGTCTCCTGCTTTATGACATTATGTAGTTTATAAAAAAAAAAAAATGAACAGCATCATTAGCAAGAGATATGTGAAAAACTGAGTGACTGATTTGAATATCAGGCTCAAAATATAACCTTTCTTGTCATTTCCACCAGTTAGCATGACACTTAAATGTGAAAATTTTCTGTTTACCAAAGCATTTGAAATTAGTAAGCCATCCTTGGGGTATGGGAATGCAACATCTGGTCCTACCTAGTAGGAAAGAACTATAATAATAGAAAAATTCCTTTATATAACGATTTGCACTAAAAAGGCAAATATCATTTGGAAAAAAAAAAGGTACAACTGTTTGAAATGCTGACTCAGAAAAATGATGATTTTCTCAAAGAGTGTCATAATATCATGAATCAGAAAATAGGATTGTATTCTCCACTTATTTCTAGGTGGAAGGAAAAAAACTGTTTCAAATGTTTCAAAATGTTGATGGAAAGAGGGGTGCACTTGTAAAATGTGAATTAAAAAGGTCAATTGGAGATAGGGGAAATTATCTAAATCTAGAATCCTTCATTCTTATTCCTTGTAGGAAGTAGGAGAATACTATTTTTATCTTAAAGCAGAGAAAAAGAAGAGGATAGACAGATAAAAAAAGTTCTGTTTTAAGGATGCATGTTTCCTGGAGTGAGAGCACTCTTAAGGAAGAATATTTACAGAGGGAAATTAAAAATATATATTATCTATTATAATTTTGAAGGATGGCAGCTAATATGTTAATGTGTTTATATATTTTTAAATGTTTGAATGACATTTTATATAGCACATTTTAAAAGAAAAACAACTACAGTTTGTAGTGTGTTGGATATTCTTAAGGCAATTTTGCCTTGAAATCCAGAGCTTATTGAATCATAATATTCTTTTTTTATCCAGTAAATGTTGTTGAAGCACTGCTATGTGTTAGGGAAACTTCTAGGTACTGAGATTGTAAATAAAAATAAGATACACCTTCACACTTTGGGAATATCGCCATACAGCAAGAAGTTCTAGAGATTCTATAACACATCCTAGTATTACTGAACAATTACAAACTATGTATCTCTTAAGTAGTGTGAATGTGAAGGGATGATGTAGCAGATTTCTTAGAATCATCATTAGCATATTTCCTAATTAAATCACAGGCATTTTAAATAAGATCATTCTTGATTTAGAAATAGGTGTTATATTAGCACTATATTCTATACGCTAAAAACAGAAACTGGAATAGAATAAATCTTCTTGAATGATACATCATATAAGAATTTAAGGAATATCCCATTATCCATAAATTTTCTAAAGATACTCTCATCTACTCAAAATTAAGCCCCTTTTATGTTTTATTTATACATGTATTCATTCACTGATATGTTGATTCATTCATCAAGAAATGCCTCAGTCTGAGGCATAAAAAAGAAAACAACATATTCCTTGTTTGTAAAAAGCTCCATTTCTTAACTTGTTCTAGCATTCTCTACTCTCATTTCTAAAATGGCAACATCTCTGAGAGATTCTCAGTAGTAGTATTGCATTAGTCTGTTCTCACACTGCTATAAAGAACTGCCTGAGACTTGGTAATTTTTTTTTTTTTTTTTTTTTTTTTGAGACGCAGTTTCGCTCTTGTTACCCAGGCTGGAGTGCAATGGCTCGATCTCGGCTCACCGCAACCTCCGCCTCCTGGATTCAGGCAATTCTCCTGCCTCAGCCTCCTGAGTAGCTGGGATTACAGGCACGCGCCACCATGCCCAGCTAATTTTTTGTATTTTTTAGTAGAGACAGGGTTTCACCATGTTGACCAGGATGGTCTCGATCTCTTGACCTGGTGATCCACCCGCCTCGGCCTCCCAAAGTGCTGGGATTACGGGCTTGAGCCACCGTGGCCGGCCCGAGACTTGGTAATTTATAAAGCAAAGAGATTTAATTGACTCACAGTTACGCAAGGCTGGGGAGGCCTCAAGAAACTAACAATTATGCTGGAAGCGGAAGCCAACATCTTTCTTCACATGGTGGCAGGAGAGAGAAATGAGTGCCCAAGGAAGGGGTTGAGCCCCTGATTAAACCATCAAAATCTTGTGAAAACTCACTCTGATGAGAACAGGATAGAGCAAACTGACCCTATGATTCAGTTATCTCCACTTGGTCCCTCCTACGACATGTGGGGATTATGGGAACAACAATTCGAGATGAGATTTTGGTGGGGACACAGCCAAACTATATCAAGTATATAATCAGGCAGCCAAGGCCAGAGATTTGAAGCAAGTAAAAATGTCAGACTGGGCTGGGTGCAGTGGCTCATACTTGTAATCCCAGCACTTTTGGAGGCCGAGGCGGGCAGATCACCTGAGGCTGGGGGATCAAGACCAGCCTGACCAACATGGAGAAACCCTGTTTCTACTAAAAACATAAAATTAGCTGGGCATGGTGGCGTGCACCTGTAATCCCAGCTACTCGGGAGGCTGAGGCAGGAAAATCGCTTGAACCTGGGGAGTGGAGGTTGTGGTGAGCCAATATCGTGCCATTGCACTGGAGCCTGAGCAACAACAGCAAAACTGTCTCAAAAAAAAAAAAAGTTGGATTGGAGGAAAGGGATCGGCAATAAGAGCCAGACCCCTTTTCATAGCCCACTGACAACAGTAGGTAAGTATTTACTGTGATAACAGAAAAGAACGACAGGCCTAGATATTTTCCTGAATCTCCAAATCCTTTCTTTAACAAGAAGCTCATTTAATTAATTTATTTAACAGACACTTAAATATCCCTTAGCATATCTAATGTCCAGGTACCATTTTAAACTCTTTAAGATTGCAAAGAACTTTAAGTGGGCCCTGAAGAGAAGACAATATATGGTATTACAGGCTGGTGGGATTTAATCTTCTGGTGAAAAATCGTATCATTAATAATAATTGCTAACTCCACCTGCCTGGGACTTTATTTACATTTCTCTTAATATAAATTGCAAACACATATATATAGGCCCTATCTATTGCCACCCCTGTTTTACGGTTGTGTAAAATAGAGATTAAATGTCCAGGGTAACAAAGTAACTGTTAGAGCCTGGATTCAAGTCCACGTCTGCTTGACTTCAAAGCTTGAGATCATACTCATCACCATCACAATGTAATGGGTTGTATGTAAGTTTGGATGCATAGTTAAGGATCTTCTACAGAATCATCTTCACAGCTTATCAGATTTTCCGGCATTATATTATTATTGATTCATTTAAAGGGAACTCTCTTAAAATTACTCTTAAAAATCAAAAAACCAGAGACCTAGTAGCACAATGAAGAAGTTTTGATAGTAAATTTTTAGACATGCATATAGAAACCTGCAAGAGTAGTGAGCAAAATTGCTAAAGAAGGTGACTTTGTTAGAGAGAGCAGGAAGGTTGAAAGGAGATGCTAACTTGATAGACTTAACGGTTTACCTATCGATATCTGTCTACCTGACACTAATTGCCAAGTACAATTGTTCAGACTTGTATATTGAGTCTTGAAATATTTGCACCATCAATTAGCCGCATGTATATCTCTTGTCTTTAAGATTTAGATTAAAGTAAAAATAAGTGTGTGATAGATTAGTCTACTTTAACACAGGAGTGTTTTGGCACACTGGACTTTGTTCACCAGAGGCTAGAATAGGTAAGTGATATCTCAGGAAAGCAATCCTCAAAATGTTTCTCTTTAGGACTTAATTGGTCTCTAACACAGATCTCTTTCTTTTTCTTCTTTTAAGTATTTTAAGTCTTTCCGTCCAGATGAGAGATCCCTCTCTGTTTATATATATATATATATATATATATATATATATATATATATATATATATGACTTTCTAAAATTTCTTTCCATGTACTGTTGTTTTAGCTATTTTTCCATATTAGCTTACAGCAGTGGCTAGATAATCTCTTCTTTCTTAACCTTTGGAAAATCAACCCTGATATACAGTTGACCTTTGAACAATAAGAATTTGACCTGTGCAGATCCACTTAAATGCAGATTTTTTTTCAGTAAATACATTGGTATTTATTTTGGAGATTTGCAAGCATTTGAAAAAAAAATCACAGACAAGCCACATATCTTAGACATATAGAAAAAAATAACAAAAAGTTATGTATGTCAGAAATGCATAAAATACTCAGCTATTTTATCATTTATCACCTTAAAATATACACAAACCTGTTATAAGAAGTTAAAATACATCAAAACGTACTCATACAACCACTTACAGACCTTACATAGTGTTATTCGCATTTGAAAGCAGACAAACATAAAGATACATAATTAAATCATAACTCCATAAAATTAACTGTAATATGTAGTACACTACTACAATTTCTTAGCCACCTCCTGTTGCTGTTGCAGTGAACTCATGTTGTTAGCATTCACTTAAAATGCCCTGTGATGCTGAGCATCTCCACATGAGCAGTTTGTTTCCTGGTTAAATTGTGCATCACAGTAAAAAAGTGACTTCTTGTGGTTCTTGCGTATTTTCATCATGTTCAATGCAGTACTGTAAACCTTGAGTAACATCATGGGATTCATATGAAGTGCCACTGGTAATGCTGGAAGTGCTACCGAGAAGCAGAAAAAAGTTACGGAATTACAAGAAAAAGTTGAATTGCGTGATATGTACCATAGATTGAGGTCTGCAGCTGCAGTTGCCTGCCATTTAAAGGTCAATGTATCCAGAATAAGGAGCATTGTAAAAAGAGAAAAAGAAAGGTGTGGAGCCATTGCTGCTGCTATCCCAGCAAGTGTGAAAACCTTTCACATTTTGTGAAACACCTTTTTACCTTGCACTGAAAATGCAACTTTTATGTGGGTGCAGAATTGTTATTAAAAAAGGCATACCTATACACTTTAATGTAATTTGAGGAAAAGCAAAGTCATTATATGATAAGTTAAAGCAAAAGGAAAATGAATAATCTAAAGCTGAAGTATTTAATGCCAGCAAAAGAAGGTCTGATAAATTTAGAAAGAGGTTTGGATGAAAATATGTAAAGATAACAGAAGAAGCAGCTTCTGCCAATCAAGAAGCAACAGACAAGTTTCTAGATGCCATTAAAAAAAACAGTGAGGAGAAAAGATATTTTAATGCAGAATAAAGTGCCCTATTCTGGAAAAAGATGCCACAAAGGACATTTATTAATAAAAATCAAGCACCAGGATTTAAGGCAGGAATGGAGATCCTAACTCTACTGTTTTGTGCAAATGCAGTCAGGTTTATGATCAGGACTGCCTTTGTTTATAAAGCTGCTGACCTCTAAGTCTTAAGGAGAAAAGATAAGCAGCTTCTGCCAGTGTTTTTGTTTTACAGTAGGAAGGCCTGGACGATGAGAACCCTGTTTTGAATTGGTTCCTTCCATGTTTTGTCTCTGAACTTAGCAAGTATTTTACAGTAAGACACTGCCTTTTAAAATTCTCTTGATATTGGACAATATCCGTGAATACTTGAAACCCCATGAATTCAACACCAAAGGTGTTGAAATGGTCTCCTTCCCCAGATGCAATATGTCAAATTCAGCCTCTAGATCAGGGTTCATTAAGATCTTTAAGGCTAATTGCACATGATTCTCTATGGAAAGAATTGTGAATGTTATGAAGGAGAACCTGATTACTGAGAACCTCATAGGAGTCTGGAAGAATTACACCATTGAAGATGCCATCATTCATCATTGTTATAGAAAAAGACATGAAAGCCATCAAGTCCAAAACAGTACATTTCTGCTGGAGAAAACTGTGTTCAGATGTTGTGCATGACTTTACAGGATTTACAACACAGCTAACCAAGAAAACAATGAAACACATTGTGAATATGGTTAAAAAAAAAAGTGTGTGTAAGAAGGTTTAGGCTTTCAATATATGGGGCTTGGAGAAATCCTAGAGTTCATTGACCCCACACCACAGAAATTAAAAAAAAAAATGACTTGATGAAAATGAGTGCTTCCAAAACAGTGTCATACAATGAAGAAAAAGACAGAAATAGGGCCAGAAAAAGACAGTGTGGTGATTCTTCAAGGATCTAGAACTAGAGATACTCTTTGACCCAGCAATCCCATTACTGGGTATATATCCAAAGGATTATAAATCATTCTATTATAAAAGCACATGCACACGTATGGTTATTGTGGTAGTTTTCACAATAGCAAAGACTTGGAACCAACCCAAATGCCCAACAATGATAGACTGGATAAAGTAAATATGACACATATATACCATTGGAATACTATGCAGCCATAGAAAAGGATGAGTTTAAGTCCTTTTGCTGGGACATGGATGAAGCTTGAAAACATCATTCTCAGCAATCTGACACAAGAACAGAAAACCAAACACCACATGTTGTCACTCATAAGTAGGTGTTGAACAATGAGAACACATGGACACAGGGAAGGTAACATCACATACCAGGTCCTGTCGTGGGTTGGGGGAACAGGGTAGGGATAGCAGGAGGTGGGGAGACAGGGAAGGGATAGCATTAGGAGAATGCCTAATGTAGATGACGGGGTGATGGATGCAGCAATGGCACTTGTATACCTATGTAACAAACCTGCATGTTCTGCACATGTACCCCAGAACTTAAAGTAGAATTTAAAAAAAGAAATTGACATTAGGCAACCTGGCAGAAAGGTTCCTATGATTTAAGATTGCTTTTCCCTTTTTTTTTATGACATTGCCCCTTCTATGATATGGCCACTGAAAGTAAAGCAAAGAATGGAAGAATTGGTACTGTATAGAAGCACTGCTAGAGAAATGGAAAAGTGAAAAAGAAAGAAATTATGATATGTTTCCGTAAATGTACACCGAGTGTGCCAGCATCTTCTGCCTTCCCTTCTACGTCTTCCACGTTTCCACCTCTGCCCCTCCTGAGACAGCAAGACCAACCCTTCCTCTTCTTCCTCCCAGACAACCTACTCAACGTGAGCATACAGACCTTTACGTTGCAGATCTTTTTGATGATCCACTTCCATTTACTGAATAGTAGATACATTTTCTCTTCCTTATGATTCTTTACCAACATTTTTCTCTAGCTTACTTTATTATAAGAACAGAGTATATAATACATGTAATTAATCTACAAAATCTGCTGTTTTTTTGACTGTGTTAATTGACTGTTTATGTTCAGTTTCTGGAGAGTCAACAGTTTGAAGAAAAACTGAATTCTATTCTCTACACAGCTGCATTCTGTAAAAGCGTGACCACACAGCAATAAACATCATTATAATGTGAGACTTTTGCTCATCATTGTAAAGTTTGAATTAACAATTTTAACAGTGTATCCTTAGGCATTTTTAGTTAATTTGTCTACCTGCTAGTCTACAACATAATATACAATTACAAAGAAGCGGTGGGAGAAAAAAAATAGTGGTAATCCCAACAGAGGTGTTAACAGAGATTCCAATTTTACTGAAAAGAAGTAGAGATCCCACTGAGGCTGGCAAACAAAGAGAAATCTTCTTTAGCTAGTAAGATTGGCTCAATCTTACTTCTATCCTTTGTGCTATGTCAGATCATGTTGTTTCTCTGCTCAGAATCCTCCAATGGCTTCCATCTCAGTAAAGGTAAGGGCCAAAGCAAGCTATCATACACCTGAATGCCTTACTCCTTTGACTTCAACTTCTCCAACATTTTTGCTCACTCCACTTCATCAATGTGGTCCTCTTTACTCTTGGCAAGAGGCAAGCTTAGAGCTGTTACATTTCCTTTCCCTCTGGTTGAAATTCTCTTCCCCAAGATACGCATATTTTCACTTCATTGTTTCCTGATCTTTGTTCAACTGGCACCATCTCAGTGAATTTTTCCCTGATTATACTACAAAATATGATGTTTCTTCACCTCCTCTTCCCTGCTTCTTTTTGTTTCTTAACACTTATCCCCTTCTAATATGCTTCATAATTTACTTATTAATTTTGCTTGCATTCCATCTCCCCCAACTAGGTAAGCTCCATGAGGACAAAGGTTTTTGCTTATTTGTTTTTTTTTTTTTAAGACATTTATTCTGTGTCATGATCAGACTATTACATTTGGCAATCAACAGCATGGATGCAAAAAAAAAAAAAAGAAAGAAAAAGAAAAAGAAAAAAAATCTACATTAAAACCCTTTGTTGGAATGCTTTACACTTTCCACAGAACAGAAACTAAAATAACCTGTTATACAATTAGCCGCAAATACAGTCCTCGAGTTTTTTGCCCATACACAGTAGTATTTCTCTAAATCATGTCTTCTTTGTAGCAGCTGGGCCCTGCCACCACTGTGCTTGCCTGAGTTCACAAATCCGTTCTAACCTGTAGCTTCCCTGTCACTTCTCTGGCTCTCCTCTCCTGCTAAGCTTTGTCTCCTAATTAAAATCTTCTGCCACTGTCATGGCTACTGCTGCTACTGGAACCGCCATAACCACCTTGGTTTCATGGTTTGGCAAAGTATTGGCCACCACCACCATAGGGGCCAGAGCTTCTGCCTCCAAAGTTTCCTCTCTTCATGGGTCCACAATTTGAAGACTGATTGTTGTTGCTTATTTGTTTACCGCTATTTCCACAGTGCCAATAGCAATGCCAGACACACAGTAGGTGCTCACAAATACCTGTTATGTGAGTGAATGAATGATGGATGGTAAAATAAGGAAAGCCTCTATGTTCTGCTAATAATGTATGAATTTTCAAGCTTGCTCACAGTCAAATATATGCAATAATTTTAGGCAAAAAACCTTTCCGTAAGCCACCCTCTTTTGTTTTTGACAGAAGCTTTCTTTAACCTTCCCAATAGGTATCATGATGCCATCTTCAAACATGTTGTTTGCGTTTTTCCATTGAGGAACAAACTAGAATGTTTAGTAAAAGATAACCTCATCAGCAAAAGTATATCCGAAACTCAAGAACATAAATAGCATTTCGATGCTCTTTAATGGGGCAGAACATTACAGGAAGCGAAATGTCAAAGTATGTAAGTTTTTCCTTTCCTGTCATAGAATATAACCCTAACAATATTCTCTGTTATATGTTTGAAAATGGAAGATTATTCATATTCTAAGTGGAACTTCCAGGAAAGTATGCATATAATGAGGAGTGGGTAGATAAGATAGGAGGTGTCCTAAAAATAATAAGAGACCCATGAGATCTGATACAAGATGAATGACTTATTCTTATAAATTTCAGTGTACAATTTATGTGAAATATTAACTTAGCAGTATATCATCAGCTGAAAGGGACTGGTAAGTACAGCAAATAATCAATTTGAAACCACTTTTATCAAAAAACAAGCTTTTTATTCACTAGACTGCTAAACAATCTCTTAGCATAAACTAATAGGTATCGCTGTCAACATGGAAAATGTCAATGTGTCTTTTAAAAAATAATTTCTCCATCATCTCCTGGATTTTTACAGAAAGATCCTACTAATCCACCCTTGAAAAGTCACTTCATTCACTATCAGTCACATATGCTAAAGAAGTTTGCAAAATAATTGTGAGAGAAAAGTGACTACAATCTGCACAATATGAAATGAGTCGATTCAAACTGCTATTAAAGTATATAAATGACCTCATTTGCATTAAAATTAATGATAAAACTTTATTATATTCCACATAATTCGAACCTGCCATGTTTTTCCAAAGGCAGCTAACACTCAGCCTAGTGAGTGAGATCACATGGATCGAGCTGCATTCTTGAGTATCACCCATGTTCTATTTCCTTGAGGCTGAAGGAATTACCTCTGCTCATCAGTTTGACAAACTATTACAATGTGATGTTTTCTAAAAAAAAAAATATTTCAAGGATAACCCTTTTTTAAACTTAATCATTTATTGGTTTTGGTTATGGGTTTTAATAGATTGACCTGTAGGATTTATAATAGTAAATTAATTTTCTTAAAATAAAATGTGAAAAAAGAGATTTTTATTTAAAAATCATGTAGAGAATTATCTTTGTACTATAATCTCATGTTTATAATACATGATTATTTCCTGAGTTTCCAAAGCAGAAATTTGAACATCTGAGACTACTTAACCTACTCTGCTGTCTACTAAAATTTCACTCTTCTGATTGCACTGAGCACAATTTGACAAAGCTAAGCTATATAGTCAGGATGCATGGGCTGGAGCAGTTTCTGAGAGAGTATTTTGAGAAAGATATATTAATAATAATATTGCAAATACGTATTTGGACATGCACTATCCCAGGAGCATTATTGATTACTTATTTATTCACTCAACAAACATTTGTTGAGATATCCCAAAATACAGCTATGTCTTTAAGAAGCTCAGTATATGATTGGAGGGCAGCATGTAGCAAAAATAATTCATAGTCATTAAATATTATTCTAAGTGCATTTATAGAGATATAGATAAGTGCAATTATTAGGTATAGTGATGCCATAAATAAGGACTGCTAAACTGTGCTTTTTTCAATTAGAGAAATTTTCACTGTGGAGGAACCATTTGTTCTCGATACTGAAAGAGTGTTGCACAATCATTATAAGAAGCTACAATAAATTTATAGTTTCCAAGTTGTGATGGGCGTTAATTATTGACCAGTAATTCTTAGTCACCCGTAAGACAGAAGCTCTCAGATTCCTTTACGTTGCTCTTCAATGTCGACTCCAGACATACATTTTTCACCTCAAATCTCCTAACATTCCACTTTCTTCATCAGTGTTAGCAGGCTTAACCTCTCACTTCACTGAGAAAACAGAAGCCGTAAGGTAAGAATTACTACAACTTTTTTTTTCCTACTATGTATCTTCATGTCCCCATATTCTTTACTTCCTTACTCATATCTCAGTGGAAGAGGATTCCCTTCTTCTCCACGTGGCAAATTTCTCCCCTTCTGTCTATTCTGTCTCCTAAGAAACTTACTCCTTCAGATATCATCTCTGTATCTTTTGTCAATAACATAAATCTCTCTAGTCATCATGCCATTTTTTTAAATGCCCATGTGCGTTTTATTAATAAAAATGAACAGTGCCAAGTTAAACAAGTCAAACAATTAAATTCTCTTTATATTTCATAAAATATTACAGAAAAGTTTATTTGTGTTTCAATACAAAGACTATCATTTTAGAAGAGGCAACTAATAGCAACTGTGCAGTGAATGGGTTTTGTGAATAAATTTTAAAAGAGACTACTGCCTGTCCTTAAATTTCTTTTTCTTTTTATAATAAAAGAACTATTAAAAATGATTGACAAATTTTGAGTTAAAAACTGTTAAAACATTCTCTATATTTAATTTCAACTTTATAATAGATTACAGAAAGATGCTTATGGAGCAAATACATCTGTTTCAATACATGTTTTTAAATGATAGACTTATAAGTATGTAAACAACTAAATAATAAAAGGTTTCCAAATACTGCCTGTAAGAAATCAGGCAAATTCTACCATAAGCAATAAACCATTCCAAGCCTTCCAGACAGTCTCCATAGCCACACCAGTGTGGCAATAAGATTTAATCAAACCAAACAAAAACAAACAAATAAAATCACTTTGCAATTTATTGCTGCAAAATAGGGAAAGAAAAGAGTATATAAACTTGATAGAATCACAACAGTCAATATTATTTAAGGGAAAATAAAATCAATAAGGTTGATGGTGTTTCTTATTGAGAAAGTAGAATTCTGTTGTTTGCTTGGGGTTCTGGACACCATACCACTGAACGAATGGGAAACTCCATAGGGTCTGGCTATCCACCAGCGGGGGTTTTGTCTATACTCACAGCAAATAAACAACATCAGGTGCCCACTAAGCATGACAGGAGGGTGTTTTATTTTCATGGATGTGGTTGAAATACAATTTCTTCAGCAAACTCAGCAAAAACTGTTCAGGGACAAAAATGAACTGTGCACTTAAAGAAAGACAGAAAATGAAAACACAAAAATCTTAAAAAGTAAATAAACGCTCTGCATCAGCACACTGATATCAAAACACACATCCATAGGGTGTCCTAATCCTACTGGAAACAATCCTTGCTTATCAGAGGTGCATATCTAAATTCAATACCTTACCAATATCTTCTTGGGAGTAGGCCAAAAGGAAACAGAAAACCCATAGTAAAAAAAAAAAAAAAAAAAAAAAAAAAGGAAAAAAAAGTTTCTTTTTCCTAAAAGTTTTCCTGAAGCTGAATTTGAAGTGGGGAGGACATCAGTCGTCCTCGTCATTCTCATTGAAGTCATTGTCATCTTCAACATCTTCCCCAACGTAGGACACCGCGGTCTCCACCCTGGAGCCGCTGTACTGAGACCCTTTGGAGCTTGTGGCCAGCATCCCATCTGCACCATTCGTCAGGCCACTGGCAGAGAACCTCGTGCCTTTAGACGTGGAACCTGCCGTAGTGATGAACACATTTTCAACAGTTCCCTGAGTCATTTCTGTCACGTAGGGCTCCAGAGCCTTTGGGACCAGACTTCTGGTCATTTTAAGGTCTTCAGCAGAGCAGCTCCCCGACTCCAGCCCACACACCATGCCCATCCACTTCAGCACGTCTATGTCATCATGGATTTCGAATGTGTTGTCAAAATTAAACAGATACTCAAATTTGTCGTAGATGCTACAGTCGATGACGGTCTACTTTCTGGTGTTGACGATTATGAAGAGCAGGTGGGTGTTTGAGTTGGGTGGCAGCGGCCAGCTGGCCTACTCCTCAGTGTGTCGACTTCTCCGCACCAGTTTCTTGAAGACAATTTGCTATAGAATACGTTCTTGAAGTCAAGACTGTTTCGGTTTTATACTTTCAAGTCTCCTCTGTCTTTCCGCCTCTAAGTTCTGACATTCCTGAGCCGAGGTGGTGGGCAGACCAATCAATCTGATCTCCTTCTTCTTGGAGATGATGTTCATGGCCATCAGCACATTTAAGGTATTGTAGACACGCCGTCTTATGTTCTCCTGGTCATAAGCTGACTGGTTTGGTAAGATGTGGTTGTCGGCAGCTTGTCCACCACTTCGTTGCAGGAAATGGTCCCTTTCCTCTGCACCTTCTCATAGACCTTCATGAGGAAATGCTGCCGGACCTTGCCTTTCTTCCCTCCTTTACTGCTGTGCTTCCGGGCAGACCAAGATGAGGAATCTGAAGGCTGGTTCTGAGAGGCAAAGTGAGTACTGGGGGTGTGTGGGCTTCCTACCACGAGGGTGTTTGACTCTGTCGGTCTCTGAAGAGTACCAACTACCATATGCTGAGTAATGTTGACATTGGACTGTTCAAAGGTTTTTGGCAAGAGCTGTTTCCCGAGCAGGTTGACTGTGGAGGGGTGGACGGCCTCGAGGGACATCACACCTTTTCCCAGACTAAGGTTCTGGTCCATGAAGACCTTGAGTTCTCCGTTGGCTTCAGTTAGACTGGCATCTTTTGCCATGTTACCAGATCCGGGAAATCAATGCTATAAATGTTCACCTCCCCCGAGAAGAAAAATGATTTTTCTTCCTTCCCGAAGGCTCCCTCCATCCTAGGAGTGGAACTGCCTAAACCAACTCCCACACTTAGAATTTTAAGTCACCTCGCCAGAAGGAAATGCCCCTTGGCTGCCCAGTCTGGCCGCCCCCATAATGCCATTTGCTTTATAGTTAAGCGTCCTTATAAGAGTAATCATTTATTTACTGCTTCTGCTTATTTACTGCCCATTGTCCCCCAATTACAACCATCTGGCTTCTCAACAACCCCTTCCATTCCCTTAAAATGGAAAACACTGTCTTCCCAAATTTATCAATGGGATCAGTATTTCCAAAGGTACTGGGCACTTTGCTTTTCTTATCTTACTTCAGCTCTCTTTGATATTTTGGACTGTGGCCCACTGTCTTTGTAAGACTGTCCTTCCTCAGTTTCTATGATACACTTTCCTCCTTGTTTCCCCTCTATCATTCTGGCTATTTCCTTTCACTCCCTTTACAGGTTCTTTTTCAGTGTGAATAATCCTAAAATGTTTATGATATTCAGGAACCTATTCTAACCACCTGCATTTTTGTCTCCATGGGCTCTTTCTGGATAACATCAGGCACGTTCACATCTGTAGTTCTATGCCTACAACTCCAAAGTTTCTACCTATAGTCATAAACTCACTACAGAATTTCAAACCAGGCATGTTCAACTTGCAACTGGACATCTCCATTGGGATGTTCCTTGGCAACCTTTAAAAAAAGTCCTTCCTCCAGTCTTTTCTTTCTTCATCCCAGTTTTCAGCCCTTCCTAAGCATTATTCAGTATTCCCTAAAGCTTAAGCTTAAAACAGAATGCCATGGAGTTCCTATTGTATGCATATAAGTTCCCCAAAGACAAAAAAATAGCAAGCTAGAATATAAAATACAAGAAATAAAAATGACCTTTAAAAATTTCTATAAACAAATGTACAAGCAAAAACCAAATAACCCCCTTAAAAAGTGGGCAAAGGACATGAACACTTTTCAAAAGATGACATACTGGGCCAAAAAGCATATGAAAAAAATGCTTAACATCACTAATGATTAGAGAAATGCAAATCAAAACCACAATGAGATACCATCTCACACCAACCAGAATGGCTACTACTGAGAATTCAAAAGATAACTGATCTCAAGAGAACCTCACATCTCGGCCTGCAAAAGTACGAGGATTACAGGTGTGGGCTACCACACCCAACCCCTAAATTATAATTATATTTTTTATAACAATGTCAATGTGCCCTAGAATGTTTTCTTTTTTAACTTGGTTTAGGTTCAGGGGTGCATGTGGGGGTTTGGTTCATATGTAAACTGTACACCATGGAGGTTTAGTGTACAGATTATTTTGTCCTCCAGGTAATAAGCATAGGACCAGATAAATATTTTCTCTAATTCTCTCCCCCCTCCCATAATCCATCCTCAGTTAGAACCCAGGTGAGGTGCAAGCAAGATGCTGCTCAGGTTGCAGTGAAAAGCAAACACTTATACACTGCTAGTGGGAGGGTAAATTAGTTCAGCCACTGTGGAAAACAGTGTGGTGATTTTTCAAAGAACTTAAAACAGAATTACCATTTGACCCAGCAATCCCATTATTGGCTATATACCCAAAGGAATATAAATCATTCTACCTTAATGACACATGCATGCATATGTTCATTGCAGCACTGTTTATGATAGCAAAGACATGGAATTGACTTAATGCCTATCAGTGGAAGACTAGATAAAGAAAATGTAGTACACATACATCATGAAATACTATGCAGCCGTATAAAGGAATGAGATCATGTCCTTTGCAGCAACATGGATAGAGCTGGTGACCATTATTTTAAGCAAACTATTGTTTTAATGCAGCTACAGAAAACCAAATACCACATGTTCTCACTCATAATTCGGAGCTAAACAGTGAGAACACATAGACACAAAGAGGGGAACAACAGAAACTGGGACCTACTTGAGTGTATAGGGTGAGAGGAAGGAGAGGATCAGAAAAAAGCACCCATGTGTTGGTTATCTGCATGACAAAATAATCTGTGCAACAAACCCTCATGACACGCAGTTTACCTATGTAACAAACCTGCACATACACCATTGAACATAAAATAAAAGTTAAAAAAGAAAACATTCTTGGATATATTGGCACTGTTTTAATAATTATGATTTGGGGACTGGGTACAGCAACCCACACCTGTAATCCCAGTGTTTTGGGAGCCTGAGGTGGAAGGATCACTTGATGTTAGGAGTTCAAGTTCAATCTGAGCAACATAGTGAGACGCTGTCTTTGAAAAAATGTTTTTTAAAAATTAGCCAGGCATGGTGGCTTCAGCCCAGAAGCTTGAAATTACAAGGAACTATTATTGTACCACTGCACTCCAGCCTGGATGAGAAAGAACATGTCCCTTAAAAAAGTTATAATTTGAAGATAACACGCAAATATAATTAGAATTAAGCATGTTAGAGTCTTCAAAATATCTTAGTTTAATTGACTAAACTCACGTTCATCTTAGAAAGCTAGAAGAAAAAGTTCAGCATTACACTGGCAATTTAATATTTCATTTAAGTTAATCTGAGAGCATGTTATTGTTTACATTTAAAATACATTTAAATACATTTCTAAGAATATCACTAATTGTCATATGCAAAACAAAAAATGATTCATTATCATTCACTAAGCCGTCTTCCCTAGTGTTTTCTCAAAGCAAGGGGAGTGGTTGAGTGTATTACCATTTTAAGCCAAACATATGCTTTGGCGTGGACCATTTGGATAACTGAAATAAAAGTGGAATTTATACCTGGAAGATGAATGTTATCCTCTCAATTTGTTTGTGAAGATCTGATCAGGCTGGTAAAGGGAGCCTAGCTTAGTATGTTCTGATTACATTTTATTCTTTCTTTCTTATTTATTTATTTATTTTTACCTCATTTTCTAAAACTATCTTCAACTTTTTTTTCCTCACTTTCAAGTAATACGATGTGTTTTCTCAGGCTCTCTGTAACCAGTATCATATTTGGAGGGGTATTAAAAAATAGAAAAACTAGTCCTTTTAATATGCTTGATAAAATAACTGGCTTGCTTGTGGATTTTATGTTAGTTTATTTTCATTGAATTAATTTATAACTGAAATCTTTGAATTATCTAATACTTCAACAGACACTTTCCGGACCTAGAGAAAGGTATTGATACCCAAGTACAAAGAGGTTATGGAATACCAAGCAGATTTAGCACGGGAAGACTACCTCAAGACTACCTCAAGGCATTTAATAATCAAACTCTCAAAAGTCAAAGATAAAAAAAAGGTTTCTAAAAAGCAGTAAGAGAAAAGAAATAAATAATATACAATGGAGCTCCATTATGTGTGGTAACAGACATTCCAGACATTCTATAGGCCAGGAGAGATTGGCATGACATATTTAAACTGCTGAAGCAATAAAAAAACAAACAAACAAGCAAACATTGAAAACCTGAAAGAGAAAAAGACTTTCCACACAAGGAAAACTTGAGGTATTTTATAAACACCAGACCTGACCTACAGGAAATGCTAAAGAGTCTTTTTCAATCAGAAAGATAAGTACATTAATCAGAAATAAGAAATCATCTGAAAGTATAAAACTCATTGGAAATTCTAAGTACATAGAAAACCACAAAATAGGCTGGGCGTGGTGGCTCACGTCTGTAATCCCAGCACTTTGGGAGGCCGAGGCGGGTGGATCATGAGGTCAAGAGATCGAGACCATCCTGGTCAACATGGTGAAACGCCGTCTCTACTACAAATACAAAAAATTAGCTGGGTGTGGTGGCGCATGCCTGTAGTCCCAGCTACTCGGGAGGCTGAGGCAGGAGAATTGCCTGAACCCGGGAGGCGGAGGTTGCGGTGAGCCGAGATCGCGCCTTTGCACTCCAGCCTGGGTAACAACAGCGAAACTCCGTCCCCCCCCCAAAAAAAAATCCAATTATAAATTTGTATTTAAGTTTTCGAACTGTACATCTGATGAGTCTATCAAATGTTTTAAATTAAATTAATTTTACTTTTGTATTCAAAACCTATAGACAACTGCATTTCCTCATGCCAACCATGACAAGTTTAAGCTGACAATAAACATGCTTTGTTTACTTATCCATACTTTAACATTATTTTAATTCCAAAGCTGGAATAGAAATAGCATCAGAGCAAAGAATGTTGGATAGATAATTAATTAACAAATATTACCATGGGGAAATGTTAAATTTATTGTTCCATCTCATATATTAAAATACGTGTGTGTGTGTGTGTGTGTGTGTGTGTGTTTGTGTGAATGACTGTGTATGGAAATGAAGCATTTAGTTGATAAGTGAGGGATCTATTTAACCTTTAATATTAAGCAAATGGTTCACACTGTCTAGACAGTATTTACTGAATAATTATGCATAATCGCCAAAATGATTCAATAACAATGAAATGTAAATGTTAAAATATTGCAGAAATAATTGCTAAGATTGATTTTTAAATTGATTTTTAAATGATTGTGTTGCATTTCACATCTGTTTTCTACTCAATTTTGACTTTAATATATTTCTCCCTCTGTATATATTCCACCAGCTGTTCTCTAATAAGTGAGGTATGATAATTAGTCATTTATTTCACCCTGGTTCTTCTAGTCAGGCTCTTTTCTTCACTGTTTTTGCACTCCACGGCAATAGTTTTTCCCCCTTTACTCAGTTATCTCATACTACTCCTTTAGCTCGTAGGTGAGATTCCATTGTGAAAACCACCCTTTGGCTTTTGACCTGGTTAAATTCTATTTTATGTTGTCATAGTGCCATTTTCCTCTGCTTCATTGCAATTTTTGCAGTTCTAAGTATATATTTATTAGTAATGATTAATAATTAATATATAATTTTATTATGTCGTTTCTCCTAAGAAGATGATCAGCCACGTGAAAATAAGTCTGCCTATTTTGGCCCTACATTATTTGTTTTTCCTTCCCCTGTCACAGTGCCTGATATTAAGGGGGCACTCAAATAGGTATGAAAACAAAGGGGGAGGGAAGAAAAGAACGAAGAAAAGACTGGAGGGAGGAAGGTAGGGAAAAGTAGAAAGAGGGAGAAAATGCCACAATAAAGCTTCTTGTTTAGCTGAAGTACAATTGTACAGTCTTCATTTCCCTTCTTTGATCATTCAGATAAGTAGTTATGCTGCCTCTTAATTTTTTATTTTATATGTATCGTTGGTTAATCAGTAATCACCTGTAGGGCTGGACAGTTGACCAGAAAAACTTCCTAAACTAAGAGAAAAAAAAAAGAAAGTTTTATCTCTTGATCTCAGAGTTTAGTGACGCAACAGGAATTCAAGTGAGATGCTTATTCGTGGGAGTACATTTTACTAAAGGGTAGTGAATGTGACAGTGGAAATCGAGTTCACTATTTGGATGGAGCTGATTTATACTCATATGAGAAAGGTTGACTCTGGGGGCAAAGTCAAAAATATTTCTCCAACTCCTTTTTCTGATAACATTATGGAATAGTAGATGTAACACACATAGCTAGATGAGAGAGCCAATCCACTTCTAAATGCTCAGCAATTCCTCTTCTCTTTTGGGGATTAGATGGTTGTTCCACTAGCAATCAAAAACCTCATGGAGATTGAAACTTCTGTTTCAATATTTCTGAATGTTGTTCAGGTACGCCTGTACCCCTTAGGTTGCATCTCTTACATGGATGGCAGCAAGCAAAGAGGAGAGATTGCCTTAGGTTTAAGGGGTACCTGAGCAACATTCAGAAATATTGAATGTTACTCAAGTTTTACCTTGACAATGTTACTTTGTTTTTCTTAAATGTATTTCTCTGTGGAAATTATAAATTTATTTTAGTAATCATTCATTTAAACTTTTTGCATGTATGTGTCATTTTAAATGTAACTAAAAGTCTTTTTATTCTCATCAATCATAACACTTCTTTTTCTTTACAAATTACAGTAAAATATTAATAATATGTAGGGTGGAGGTGGAGAGTGGGTGTTGACAAATAATAAAAACACATAGTTTATATTTTATGAATGATCAAATTGAATGGAACTTGAGAAAGAGATGTCAAGATGCATAGCTCACTTTCCCAAGCATTTCCTTCATACAGTCTCTTTCTATTTCAAATGTAATTTAATGCAGAGATGATTACAAAGTGCAGGAAAACATAGGCTCGCTAAGCAAAGCCAAATGATGTTGACTAAGCGTTGTGTCACTGGAAGCAGACATTTAGACTCTTTGATGTTTTAATTTTTTATTTAATTTTTTGATAATGCAGCACAGTTGCTTCTCCTTGTCTCAGACAGGAAATAGAAAATATGACAAACTAAATTGTTAGAGAGTTAGGATCTACTTTCCAGGTTTTTTTTTTTTTTTAAATACTTTCTCAATTTTTTAATATCCCAAAGACAGAGGCCTCACGGGATAATAAAAGAGATGTGATTGACTTATTATCTGTCAAAGATAAAATACAGTTAGTCATACAATATTAAATCAAAAAGAATTGTAAATCCTAAAATGATATTACTTTCCCTATATTAATTCTGATAATCAAGTTCTCATTTACCTCGGATATATAAATATGCACTTCGATGCTCTATGTTTTCCTATTTCCTGCACTCTGATCAATGTCTCTATGACTGACTGCTACATAGAACACATCTATTTCATGAATATTTATTTGAGTCAGGCATCCCCAAACTACAGCCCGCAGGCCTCATGCGGCCCCCTGAGGCCATTTATCCGGCTCCCTGCAGCACTTCAGGAAGGAGCACCTCTTTCATTGGCGGTCAGTGAGAGGAGCACAGTATGTGGCGGCCCTCCAACCGTCTGAGGAACAGTGAACTGGCCCCCTGTGTAAAAAGTTTGGGGATGCCTGATTTGAGTTATAAAATAAAATAAATGAAAAAAATATTTGTATTCTAAAAGTATCCAGTTGAGCTTATAAAAGTCAAACCTACTGTAAGGCTTCCAATTGTTTGATTTCCAAAATTGAGGCTAACATTCAGATCTTCCTTACTTTTAGCAGTTTAGAAACTTTTGTTTTGTTTGTATCAATTTGAATCACTTGAACTTACAACTGAGAATTTTAGCTTGGAAGGTTGTATGCTTTTGCTATGTTTATTTCTACCAGTAGTAATGGGCTTTTAAAGTAATGTTTTTATGGTTAATCAACATGATTATATTAGCTAAGTGATTAGACCTAGAGAGTAATAAGATGGAGAAAAGAGTGGGAAAAAAGAATCACAGCCACTTTTTAAATAACCACTTACACAAAAATAAAAATAAAGATTGGTATCACAATTTTACTGCCTGCTATGATGAATATGACCATAAAATAAATAAGTAGCACCCTTCTTTACACAATGCCTATTACATGTCATGTGCTTTGCACTCAGTATTCATCATAAATAGGTATTATTTTTATTTACCAATCAAGGATCAAGTTAATAAAATCTTAGTCCCTCAGCTAGTAATTGGCCAAAATTAAACCCAATTTTGTTAGGAATCAATGTCCACTCTCATTGTTTCTGCACTGCACTGGTAAAGTAAGCTGTAACCATGATACAATGTTTAAATCCTTCCTTAGCTAAAATCAGGTGAATCTCTACCCTCTAGTGAAGAATTCTGTTTAATCACTCTACTCACATGTCCGAATTAAACTGTATACTTGTTGGAAACAATTCACAGGGTAACCCTTAATTCTTCAAATTCTTCAAGTAAATAGTGCTTTCCTTCATGCAGGTTATTTTATTGCCACCATACCAGAGAATCTATATGTATTTATAACAGAGGCTTAAAAACCAATATGAGTCAGCTTGGGATTAATTTTGTGTTTGAATTATAGAAGAAACTTTGTAACAATCAAGGTGAGAAGCCAAGAAAGGAAATACAGTATATCACAACATGACTCAGTTTAGTGATCTCTCCTACAATAATGTTACAGGGAAAACACTGAGAGTGCTTGTGATTTTAAGCTATCTTAAGTGTGGATTTTGATGATGCTCCCTATTAGAAAATTTTGCTTTAGTAAATTTTTTTTTCCAAACTGTTAGTGACTTTCGAGTAGCTCAAGTATCAGGCCTTCTAGAAATCTATTATGAAAAAACATGGGTAAGAGTCGATTGATTTTGCAACGAGCAAAATATTAGTAGGCATAGAGCTGTCTAGAAATCTAGATAACTTCTTGTAGCCCATTCTGACAGTAAGATTTCACTGCTATGGTTTCACGAGTGTGTGGTAATGGTAATGAAGATGACTTCTCTCTTTTCAACTGCCAAATCGAAACCATTACTGAACACATTCTGAAATTTCCTAGATGATGAAACTTAGTTTGAATAAATTGGGAATTGTAAAATAGTGACATGCCACACAATGAGAAAAAGAGTAGATCTTAAGTAAGAGTTTACTATCCTCTTCAAAAGAGGATGTAGTGTTATAATAGTTGTAATATACATATATTTATATAAATATATACATATAAATTTATAAAATTTATAAATTTGTAAATTTATTATAAATATATATATTATATTTATATATACTATATATTTATATTTATATATTATATATAAACATATATTTCTATAAATATATATTTCTATATATATATTTCTATATTATAATATAGAAACATATATATTTATATAGTTATATAAATATATATTTAAATATAAATAAATATATTTATAGAAATATATATATTCCTATAAATATATATATTTCTATATTATAATATTATAATATAATATATAATATTATATATTATAATATAATATATTTCCTATAAATATATATTTCTATATTATAATCTTATAATATAATATATTTCTATATTATAATCTTATAATATAATATAGAAATATATATTTAAATATAAATAAATATATTTCTATAAATATATATTTCTATATTATAGAAACTATAAACATATATTTATAGAAATATAAATTTCTATAATATAGAAATATATATATTTCTAGAAATAATATATATATATTACAACTATTATAACCCTACATCCTCTTTTGAAGAGGATAGTAAACTCTTACTTCAGATCTACTCTTTTTCTCATTGTGCTGCATGTCACTATTTTACAATTCCAATATACAATTTCTATATATAATTCTATATTATATATAGAAATATATATATTTATAGAAATATATATATTTCTATATGTATAAAATGCCAGGTCTTTATTTTCCTGATGCCTGATTTGTACCACAGAGTAAAATGTAAAGATTCTTTAACAGCAAATTCAAAGTTTGTTCAATGTTATGAAATTATTTAAATATTTTGTTTATACTTATTACATTAAACTAAAGGGGCGAAATGATCTGGTTTCTGAGTTAGGCCATTCTATAGAAAAGAAAGAACATAGGAAATGGTTCGGTGTTTTAATTTTTTTGATTCTAGTGTCTTAGCTTTAGGTTGGCAAAATTTATCTGAGCAACGAAGAAAATAAAGTTAATTTAGCAAACATCAGAGTATCTATTATATGCTAGTTGGAATGAAAGGAGGATGCAAATATGAATTAGAGGAGACACTTATCTTTGAGGAGCTCACAGTACAGTAAAGATTATAGTAAGAAAAATGACATTTTTTTCTTTTTTTTAAATTGTACTTTAGGTTCTGGGGTACATGTGCAGATAATGCAGGATTATTGCATAGGTACATACATGGCAAGGTGGTTTGCTGCCTTCATCCCCCATCACCTATATCTGATAATTCTCCCCTCATTATCCCTCCCCACCCCCGCTGTCCCTCCCCTGGCCTCCCTACTGACAGCAGTGTGTGATGCTCCCCTCCCTGTGTCCATGTGTTCTCATTGTTCATCACTCACCTATGAGTGAGAATATGTGGTGTTTGATTTTCTGTTCTTGTGTCAGTTCGCTGAGAATGTTGATTTCCAGATTTATTCATGTCCCTGGAAAGTACACAAACTCATCAGAAAAATGACATGTTTTCACCTACCTTAGGGAGCATTCAAATTACAGGTACATCTCAACTTATAATGGGGTTACATTTTGATAAATACATCACGTGTTGAAAATGCTGTAAATCAAACTTACATTTAGCATACCTAATCTATTGAACATCATAGCTTAGCCTAGCCTAACTTAAACATGCTCAGAGCATTTATATTAGCCTATAGTAGAGCAAAATCATTCAACACAAAGGCATTTTAAAATAAAGTGTTGAGTAACTCATGTAATTTTTTAACTGCTGTACTGAAAGTTTAAAAACATTATATGGGTACTTGTAGCATGGTTTCTACCGAATGCCTATTGAATTTGCATCATTGTCAAGTAAAAAAGTTTTAAGTTATACCATCCTCAGTCAGGGACTGCCTGTATATCTTTTCAGTATGCTTTACCTGGAGACAATCTTGGAAAGCACCGTGAAACAGTTTTTTAAATCCAATGGTTTATTAACTAAAACTGTAGCCAGAAAAAAAGATTCAATACTTCTTTCTTTACAGCCCAGATAAAATCAGTTCATAAATCTTTTATGAAGTGTTTCCTGTTTATTTCCAAGTAAAACTTTTTATTTTAGTTTCTACATTGCATATTGCCTAAACAACTTCTCTATGAATTCTATGCTGCTTTGTGTGATTATTTACATTTTTATGAATAAAATTTTCTGCATTAGAATATAAGCTAAATGAGAGTAAGGATTTATTTTGTCTGTTTGGTACACTACTATGCCTAGTGTATAGAAAGTGTTCAACAAAATTTGTTAAATGAATGAATAAATTAAGTAAAGGAGATGTTTTATTATTTATTAAGTAGCTTCACAAATAATTCATTCTGGTTATTCTGTTTTAGTTGGCCAAGATATTTCTTACGATTGTGCTAATTCTGTTTTTTTTTTTCTTTTTCTTTTCTCTTGCTTTGAAGCAGTACAAAACAAGCAGACACCTGTGGCCTTTCCATATCTAAGGTGAGTCTAATCTAAATATCTGTAAATTATACTTAAAATTATGACTGACTAAAATGTGCTGAGAAACCTAAAGCAAAATGATAGCTTTCTTAACATTTGCTTTGAATCAACATTATTACTTGTTCCTTTGCTAATTGTTTGAGTGCTTTCTAGATTTAAAAACACTAAGTAAGGTGGGATTTTGCATAAGTATGCATACACACACAAACACACACATCAACACCCCAAGTTAGAGTCGACACAAAGCAATCCCTTAGACAGTCGCTCAAAAAGCTGGAACATTAGATGTGCATGCTTCAGTCTTCTTTTGCCCCCTGACGGAGAGGCCATGCAATCTCAATGGGCCCTGTAAAACAGCAGGATGGTGCCTGGCTCTTTTGTCCGCACTGGCTTCCAGTAATCTAGAGTGTGCTGTCAGTGTTCCAACACTGGTTAAATACAAACCAGTCACTCCAGAAGCCTCCCCCAAAAGTCAGAATGTTAGTCAAATGGTCCAGTCTTCTCTTCTTCCTCAATGAGAAGCTGGAAGCTAGAAGTTTCCTCTCTGTTGTGTGACCTTGTGCTAAGGATGGACTATGGTGAGAGGCTGCCACACATTTTCCTATCACTTTCAATGTGGTTGGTTTTGTGCTTGATTGAGGGTGCACGAGCCTCTTACCTGGTTTCTAAATGTCTCATAAAAGGAATTGATCAGACTAGTATAGTTGAATTTTTGTTTCTGTGGGAAGAAGGAGGATCTAGGGCTTCCTATTCTGCCATCTTTCTAACATTCCTCTCCCTTCCATATTTCTATATTATTTTAATTAATATATTGATGGTTAATATTGAGTGTCAACTTGATTGGATGGAAGGATGCAAAGTATTGTTCCTAGGTGTGTCTGTTGAGGGTGTTGCCAAAGAAGATTAACATTTGAGTCAGTGGACTGGGAGAGGCAGACCTACTCTTAATCTGGGTGGGATTGAGTATCATTTAATCAGTTGCCAGCACAGCTAGAGTAAAGCAGGCAGAAGAAGTTGGAAAGATTAGACTTTCTGAGTCTTCTGGCCTTCATCTTTCTCCTATGATAGATTGCTCCTGCTCTCAAACATCAGACTACAATTTTTTTGGCTTTTCGACTCTTTGAACTTGCACCAGTAATTTTCCAGGGGCTCTCAGGCCTTTGGCCACAGATTGAAGGCTGCACTCTCAGCTCCCTATTTTTTAGGTTTTGGGACTCAAACTAATTCACTACTGGCTTTGGTTCTCCTCAACTTGCAGATGGCCTATAGTGGGACCTTACCTTGTGACTGTGTAAGTCAATTCTCCTTAATAAATTCCCTTTCATATATATATATATATATATATATATATATATATATATATATATCTCCTATTAATTCTGTTCCTCTAGAGAATCCTAATATATGACATATAGTTTTATATCTATATAACTATATTTATATAGGTATATATCTTTAAATATATATAGAGAGAGATCTAGATATATCTATATATAGGAACTTTTGACGTTGGGAAATGTGACTCCTCTAATTCTATTCTTCTTATTCAAGTTATTTTTGTCTCTTTGGGGCTCCTTGCAGTTTTATAAAAGTTTGAGGATCAACTTTTTTATTTTTGCAAATAATACTGTTGGACTTTTGACATTAATTTTATCAAATATGTAGATTGCTGTTGGTGGTATTGACATCCTAACAATGCCAAATCTCCTCATTAATGAACAGAAATATATTTTGATTTAATTAAATGTTCTTTAATTTCTTGCATAAACCTCTTGCACATCTAATCACATTCTGATTCTACTTCTTGAAGGATCTGAGCTAACATAAATATCAAATAAATCTACCCGTTGAAAATAACTTAAATTTATTTATATTTCAAATTATTTGTTTAATGAGCATTAGATTTGGTTCTGCTTTGTTTAAGACGTGAGTTCCTTGATGGAAAATGAGATTAGACTTAAATTAAGTAACTGTGATAACCAGATCTGTGTTTTATATTTCATATATATTAATGTGTACTATTTCTCTTTAGTGACCTTGAATTTTTATAAGTAAAATCTAGACAAATTTTCAGTCAATTTCCACAGCACTTGACAACTATTTCTAATGTGATAATTATCTAACTGTATTATGATAATTTCATAATTTCTTCTGCTATATTGTGAAATCCCCAAAATGAGAAAAAGTATCTTATCTTTACTTATTTCCCCAATGCCTAGCAAAATCTATAGGAAATAGATGTTCTTCACAAAAGTTTATTGAATGAAAAAGAATACTATGCTCCGATAAGACTTAAAGATTAAAGCAAATTTGTCTGAAGAGTATTTAATACAAAAACTTTGGGGCCGGGCATGGTGGCTCAAGCCTGTAATCCCAGCACTTTGGGAGGCCGAGGTGGGTGGATCACAAGGTCGAGAGATCGAGACCATCCTGGTCAACATGCTGAAACCCCGTCTCTACTAAAAATACGAAAAACTAGCTGGGCATGATGGCACATGCCTGTAATCCCAGCTACTTAGGAGGCTGAGGCAGGAGAATTGCCTGAGCCCAGGAGGCGGAGGTTGCGGTGAGCCGAGATCGCGCCATTGCACTCCAGCCTGGGTAACAAGAGCGAAACTCCGTCTCAAAAAAAAAAAAACAAAAAAAAACAAAAAAAAAAAAAACTTTGGAAAGAGAACACTAGAAGTTAATAAAGTAGTGATAGGAAGCACTGAAAACAAAGGAGAGAGAAGCAAGGCAGCTTTTTTTTTTTTTTTTTTTTGGCTGGAATCAGCAGGGAGTCCGGAGAGGCTCCCTATTGCAAGGAAAATGCAAATGAAAGACACACCCAGTGGTCCACATTCCCACCACAGACTTCTATAATCCTTGCCATAGCAGAGCCTCTCAACCCTCACAGGCCCTGAAATTAACATAAGATGCTGCCTGGAGACTACATAAAGAAATTGTTCCAGAGACTGAGCTCAAGCTGGGTCCCACAAACCTGAGTCCTAAGCAAATGCAGCATGGCACCATTTTGAGAACCCAGCCCCAACCAGACTGCATCCAGCCCAGATGCTCAACACCTTCTGTGTCTCCACATTCCTGGAGCCCCCGTTGACATTTCTCATCCACAGCTGTCACTGTCAGTGTTTGGCAGAAACCACTAGCAGTGACCTCATGCCACCCTGACCCCCAGCAGGGGATCAGTTGCACATTTTCATGTACCCTGAGAACAAATGACTCTGTCTATAACCACCTGCATACAGCTGAAGTGCTTAGGTTCAAGTGAAGTGTGTGACCCTCAGCCAACTCCCTATGGTTGCTCCCACAGAAAGCAACCATGCCCTACCCCAGAAGCAGGGCCATGGCACACATGCTACCCTCATCAGAGCATTTTGCCTGTGGCCTGGGGATCACCCTGCTCCTGCCTACCACACCCAGCCCATGCATGCACCACCAGGGGGCCTCTCAAGTTGATCGTCCAGCCCATCATTAACTCTACATAGTACAAGTATGTCATCAAGGAGTATGTAAATAACCCAGTCCTGTATACCACTGTTGGCATCTGAGTACTGAGTACTCCTCCCACTGTCTGAAGTCATGTCTACTCAACCTGCTACTAACATTACAGTTGGCATCCACCTACCTGTGCTACATGTGGGCCTGGGTACTAGACTGGCTAGTACCCACCCTTGTGTGGATAGCTTGGGCCCTGGAGGATTTCCCACCACTGCTACTGCCATCACCAATGCCATACTCATTTCCCAGAAGCTCATGAACCCACTTACTTGTGTGGCCCACCACTGCAATCCTAAGAAACTAAACAAGCAACATAGAGACCCAAGATCAGGATGCCTGAACCTACGAATACTAGTAGCAGCATATATTACCCTGAGACCTGAGGACAGATATGCTCAGCCCACCACTGACACCTCTGGGACATAAAGGCAGGCCAACTTAGTGTCCATGTTTTTAGAAAAACCTCACCACAGTTTCCTCTATCAACCACACCCTAAGCTACTGAGAAAATAGTAGATACTACTGCCACTGTTTACAAATGAAGAAATCCTAGAGACTACACTACTCCGCAAACCCAGAATCAAAGTGTCCTACCAAGCCAACACCAAAGACACATCTTCAGGAAAAAGTCCTCTCCCAAATAAATTGGTAGAAGCTACTATTACAGCAGATGTAATAATATTAATTTAAGGACATGAGAAACAAAAAAATAAATATGCCACTTCCAAAGGAGCACAATAACCTCCAGCAACAGACCTCAATCAATAAAAAAATTTAAAAATCATGCTAAAAAATGAAATGTTGATAATAAATAAGTCCAGTAAGAAACAAGATAATACTAAAAATAAATACATAGAAATAAAAATAATTCAGGATATGAATATGAAGTTTACCAAAGAGTTAGATATTGTTAAAAAAAAAAAAAAAACAAAAACAAAAAAAAAAAAAAACAGAAATTCTGACGCTAAAGAATACATTCCATGAAGTACCAAATGCATTTGAAAGCTTCAGTATAGACTAGATCAAGACAAAGAAAGTATCTCAGAAATTGAAGGCAGGTATTTTGAAACAAACCAGTCAGACAAGCATAAAGGTAAAATAATAATAAAGTTGAGCAATTTTTACATGACATATGGGAACTGTAAAATGATGAATATTCAAAATTTTGGTGTCACAGAAGGCAAAGAGTAAACAAAAGAGTTAGAAAACCAATACAACAAAATAATAAATGAAAATGTCCTAAGTCTAACAAGAGATTTAGACATCCTTACACAGCAGGTTCAAATATGTCCAAACAGCTACAGTTCAAAAAGTTCTCCTCCATGACACATTATAGTCAAACGGTCAACAAAGACCAAGAAAAAAAAATTAAAAACAGCAAGAGAAGAGCATCTATTCACTTATAAACAACACTCCCTTCAGACTAATAGCAGACATTTCAGCAGAAATTATATAGGTCAGGATGCAATGGGATTATGTGCTCAAAGGACAGAAAGAAAAAACCTGCAAGCCAAATATATAATATCCAGAAAGTTATCCCTCACAAATATAGGAGAAATAAATTCTTTAGATGAGGTAAATCTGAGGGAATTCATCACCAATAGACTGGTCCTATGATAAATGTTTAAAAGTGTTCTACATATAGAGGTGAAAACTGATAAACTATCATCACAAAAACACAGAAAAGGGGGAAACTTCTACCAAGATGACTGAGAGAAGGCAACTCCAGAGTGCAACTCTCAGGGAGTGAGATGCAGAGGGCTAAAGGACTCCCCAGTCCCAGGAGACACGCCAGGTGTATTTCGATGCGACTGGTAGGACAGTGAAAATAGCCCAGGGAAGGTGAGCCAAAGCAGGGTGGGAGCAGGCCAGGAAGGGTGAATCGAGACAGGGCAGGGCACTTCCCCATCCAACCGGAAAGTGCAGCTGGCTCAGAGGGTCGGGTTCTTAACCCCCTCGGTGCGCCGATTCAGATCCTGCACTTCCTCCATCTCTCTTGCCACCCATGATCCACGAGAGCCCCACTGGACTTGAGGGGCACTGTGGGTTGTTGACCCAAGTGTGAACGATGGCTCCAGCCTGCCTGGTGCTGCAAGTTGTCGGCATGGACCTGGGTAGAAGTTTGGACAAACACCAGTGGGACAGAACTACCTGCCACACAGAAAGAGGAAGAGTTGAAATCAGGGAAACAGGCCATATAGCCTGGCAGGTCCCACCCCCACAAAACCCAACAAACTGAAGCCCACGTGCTAGAGAGTTTCACAGTGAATACACCAGTTTTACCTTGACCAGTAACATCGAGCTTGGGGTAGGAAAGAAGCCCACCATTGGGAAGGTGGGGCTAATCTCACTTGCATAAACAAACTCAAGGGGAAGACTACTCAGCAGCCTGACTGAATCTGAGGCAGCACAGCAGCACCTCTACAAGCTGAAAAAAAAAAAAAAAAGAGAGAGAGAAAAAAAAGCCTCACATAGGAGATGTAGCTCCAACCTCAACAGAAAGGATATGTACTCAAGATTCCTCCTGAAATCATCAACTTCAAAGATCAATGGGAGAAAAATCCATGAAGATTGGAAGAAACCAATGTGAAAAGGATGAAATCATCAAAGACCAGAATGCCTCTTCTCCTCCCAGGGATCACAACTCCTCACCACCAAGGGAACAAAAGAAGAT
Source organism: Saimiri boliviensis (assembly GCF_048565385.1). Classification (NCBI taxonomy): domain Eukaryota; kingdom Metazoa; phylum Chordata; class Mammalia; order Primates; family Cebidae; genus Saimiri; species Saimiri boliviensis. The sequence goes on along the minus strand of NC_133470.1, from coordinate 77,001,421 downwards.
AGAGAATGACTTTGACAAATTGACAGATGAAGGCTTCACAAGGTGGGTAATAACAAACTTCCCTGAGTTAAAAGACCACATTCTAACCCAGTGAAAAGAAACTAAGAACCTTGAAAAATGGTTAGACAAAATGCTAACTAGAATAGCTAGCTTAGGGAAGAGCAAAAATGACTTGATAGAGCTGAAAAACACAGCACAAGAACTTTGGGAGGCATACACAAGTTTCAACAGCCGAATCGATCAAGTGGAAGAAAGAATATCAGAGACTGAAGATCAAATCAATGAAATAAAATGCGAAGGCAACATTAGAGAGAAATTAGTGAAAATAAATGAACAAAGCCACCAAGAAATATGGGATTATGTGAAAAGACTTAACTTATGCCTGATCGGCATACCTGAATGTGATGGGGAGTGGAATCCAGGCTGGAAAACACTTTTCCGTGTATTATCCAGGAGAACATCCCCAACCTAACAAAGCAGGCCATCATTCAAATGCAGGAAATACAGAGAATACCACAGAGATATTCCTCAAGAAGAGCAAACCCAAGGCACATAACCATTAGACTCACCAGGGTTGTAATGAAAGAAAAAAACCTAAGGGCAGCCAGAGAGAAAGGTTGAGTCACCCACAAAGGAAAGACCATCAGACCCACAGCAGATTTCTCAACAGAAACACTACAAGGTAGAAGGTTGTCAGGGGCAGTATTCAACATCCTTAAAGAAAAGAACTTTCAAACCAGAATTTTATATCTGGCCAAACTAAACTTCATAAGTGAAGGAGAAATAAAATCCTTTATCGACAAGCAATTGCTGAGAGATTTTATCACCGCCAGACTTGCCTTGCAAGAATTCCTGAAGGAAGCATTAAACATGGAAAGAAACAACCAGTACCAGACACTGAAAAAATGTACTAAATGGTAAAGACCAACAACACAATGAAGAAACTGTGCCAAGGAGCGGCAAGACAAGTAGCCAGTAACAAAATGGCTGGATCAAATTCACACATAACAAATATAAAGTTGAATGTAAATGGCCTAAATGCCCCAATCAAAAGACACAGACTGGAAAACTGGATTAAAAGTCAAGACCCATCAGTGTACTGTATTCAGAAGAGCCATCTCATGTGCAAAGACTCACATAGACTCAAAATAAAGTGATGGAAGAAGATTTACCAAGCAAATGGAGAGCATAAAAAAGCAAGGGTAACAATCCTACTCTCTGATAAAATGGTCTTTAAACTAACAAATATCAAAAGAGACAAAGAAGGGCATTACATAGTGGTAAAAGGATCAATGAAAGAAGAAGAGCTAACTATCCTAAATATATATACACTCAATTCAGGAGCAACCAGATACATAAAGCAAGTTTTTAACAACCTACAAAGAGACTTAGACTCCTGCACAACAACAGTGGAAGAGTTTAACACTCCACTGTCAATATTGGACAGATAAACGAAATGGAAAGTCAACAAGGATATCCAGGCCTTGAACTCAGATCTGGACCAAGTAGACCTAATAGTCATTTAGAGAACACTCCACCACAAATCCACAGAACACACATTTTTCTGAGCACCACATCACACTTACTCTAAAATTGACAACATAATTGGAAGTAAATCAGTCCTCCGCAAATGCAAAAGAAGGGAAATCATAGCAAACAGTGTCTCAGACCACAGCACAATCAAATTAGAACTCAGGATTAAGAAAAGCACTCAAAACTACACAATCACTTGGAAAGTGAACAACTTGCTCCTGAATGATGAATGGAAAAACAAGGAAATGAAGGCAGAAATAAAAATCAATAAAAACAGGAGCAGGTTTTTTGAAAAGATCAACAAAATAGACAGCTAGCTAGATTAATAAAAAAGAAAAGAGAAGAATCGAATAGACACGACAACAAAAAATAAGGAGAGATCACCACCAAATCCTGAGAAATACAAACTACCATCAATGATTAATTCAAACAGTAAATCTGGAAGAAATGAATAAATTCCTGGACACTTGCACACTCCCAGGACTTAACTAGGAAGAAGTTGAAACCCTGACTATACCAATAACAAGGTCTGAAGTCGAGGCAGCAATTAATATCCTAGCAGCAAAAAAAAAGTCCAGGTATAGACAGGTTCACAGCTGAATTCTACCAGATGTACAAAGAGGAGCTGATATCACTCCTTTTTAAACTATTCCAAACAATACAAAAAGAGGGAATCCTTCTTAACTCTTTCTATGAGACCAACATCATCATGATACCAAAACCTGGCAGAGACACAACTAAAAAAGATAACTGAAAGCCAATATCCATGATGAACATTAATGCAAAATCTTCAATAAAATACTGGGAAACTGAATCCAACAGCATATCAAAAAGCTTATCCACCATGATTAAGTGATTCATCCTGGGGATGCAAGGCTGGTTCAACATACGCAAATCTATAAACGTAATCCACCAAATAAACAGAACCAAAGACAAAAACCACATGATTATCTCAATAGATGCAGAGAAGGCCTTTGACAAAATTCAACAGCCCTTTATGTTAAAAACTCTCAAAAAATTAGGTGTCTATGCAGTGTATCTTAAAATAATAAATGCTATTTATGCCAAACCCACAGCCAAGTCATACTGAATGGGCAAAAACTGGAAGCATTCCCTTTGAAATCTGGCACTAGACAAGGATGCCCTCTCTCACCAACCCTATTCAATATAGTATTGGAAGTTCTAGCCAGAGCATTCAGGCAAGAAAAAGAAATAGAGCGTGTTCAAGTAGGAAAAGAAGAATTGAAATAGTCCCTATTTGCAGATGACATGATTGTATATTTAGAAGACCCCATCATCTCAGCCCAAAACTCCGTAAGCTGACAAGCATCTTCAGAAAAGTCTGAGGACACAAAATCAATGTGAAGAAATAACAAGCATTTCTATACACCAATAACAGACAAAGAGAGAGCCAAATCAAGAGTGAACTCCCATTCACAGTTGCTACAAAGGTAATAAAATACCAGAGAATACAACTAACAAAGGATGTGAAGGACCTCTTCAAGGAGAACTACAAACCACTGCTCAAGGAAATAAGAGAGGACTCAAAAAGATGGAAAAACATTACATGCTCCTGGTTAGAAAAAAATCTTAAACTTCATATGGAACCAAAAAAAAAGCCCACATTGCCAAGACAATCCTAAGCAAAAAGAAGAAAGCTGGAGACATCATGCTACCTGACTTCAAACTATACTACAAGGCTACAGTAATCAAAATAGCAATGTACTGGTAACAAAACAGAGATGTAAACCAATGCAACAGAACAGAAGCCTTGAAGGCAATGCCACACATCTACATCTACTTGATCTTTGACAAAACTGACAAAAACGAGCAATGGAGAAAGGATTCCCTGTTGTATAAATGGTGTTGGGAAAACTGGCTAGCCATGTGCAGAAAACAGAAACTGTACCCTTCCTGACACCTTACACTAAAATTAACTCCAGATGGATTACAGACTTAAACATAAGATACAACACTATTAAAACCCTAGGAGAAAACCTAGGCAAAACCATTCAGGACATAGGCATAGGCAAGGACTTCATGACTAAAACACCAAAAGCAACAAAAGCAAAATAGACAAATTGGATACAATTAAACTCCAGAGCTTCTGTACAGCAACAGGAGCAGTCATTAGAGTGAACCAGCAACCAACAGAATGGGAAAAAATTTTTTACAATGTACCCATCTGAAAAAGGGCTAATATCCAGAATCTCTAAAGAACTAAAACAGATTTACAAGAAGAAAACAGACTAACCCATTCAAAAGTGGGCAAAGGGTATGAACAGACACTTCTCAAAAGAAGACATATATGAGGCCAACAAATATATGAAAAAATGCTCCTCATCACTGGTCATTAGAGAAATGCAAATCAAAACCATATTGAGATACCATCTCATGCCATTTAGAATGGTGATCATTAAAAAAATTGGAGACAACATGCTGGAGAGGATGTGGAGAAATAGGAACATTTTTACACTGTTGGTGGGAGTGTAAATTAGTTGAACCACATTGTAGACTATATTATATATTAGTATTATATATTAGTCCACATTATATACATAGATCAATTAATTGTATAAGACAGTGTGATGATTTCTCAAGGACCTAGAAATAGAAATTCCATTTGACCCAGCAATCCTATTACTGGCTATATACCCAAAGGATTATAAATCGTTCTATTATAAAGACACGTGCACATGTATGACATTGTGACACTGTTTAGAATACCAAAGACCTGGACCCAACCCAAATGCTCATTGTTGATAGATTAGACAAATAATAATGTGGCACATATACACCATGGAATACTATGCAGCCACAAAAAAACGATGAGTTTGTGTCCTTTGTAGGGACATGGATGAATCTGAAAATCATCATTTTCAGCAAACTGTCACAAGAACAGAAAATCAAACTCTGCATGTTCTCACTCACAGGTGGGTGTTGAATAATGAGAACAAATGGACACAGGGAGGGGAGCATCACACACTGGGGTCTGTTGGGGTGGCTAATGGAGGGACAGCAGTGGGTAGGAAAGTTGGGGTGGGATAACATGGGGAGAAATGCCAGATATAGGTGATGGGGGGATGGAGGCAGCAAACCACCTTGCCATGTATATACCTATGCAACAATCCTGCATGATTTACACATGTACCCCTGAAGCAAAAGTACAATTTAAAAAATCAGTATTCTGACATTTATCAACAGAAAATCTATATTATTTTACTATACAAAATATAAGGAAAAGTCATTGCAAAAAGAATTTATAACTGAGTGGTCTGTGGAGTTTAATACTTTTTTTCTGTAGTTTTGTATGAATGTAGTTTGTTCTTTCTGAATGACAGTCAAACATTTTTGTGTGTCACTTCATTTATTAGAATTTCTTTTAGAATTTGCCAACTAAAAGCATTAAATTCTGTAGTAACTGCTACTTCTGACTTTGTATTAATTGGAAATAATGCTGCTAAAGCAATTGTAGTTCAGTGACTTACCTAAAATATCAAAGCTATTAAGGTAAAAGAAAACCTTGAACTCATTTCTTTATATAGAGATGTAGAGTTGGATTTTCTTTGTTTGTTTTGTTATTTATTTATTTTTATTTTTCAAGACAATGGTTTGGAGAAGGGGTTAAGGCCAATTACCAGAAAGAAAGCATTCATTCATGCTCCGAATGCTGGAGTATTAAAGACAGACAAGAACAGCTATGATAGTACGTGAAATGAGTCTGATAAGTTAAAGTATGTCTGAGACTAAAATCTATTTATCTGATGGATTTAGACAATGTGAGCTTTGAGTGGATTTGAGCATTTTATTCTTTTTCCCTTCTAGCTATTTTAAATGAAATTGAAAGTATTAATATGCACTATGATCAGTTGGCCAGTGTGGTTTGCAATATACACGTATGTATAGTTGAACTGAAAACTATATGTGTAGGAAGACGAATGTGAATTAATTAATATTAAGGTAATGTTAGGGAGCAGGACATCAAACTACACAATTAGATGAGATATGAAGGAAGAGGAAACAAATGTATCCAACATTCAAACCTCCCCTTACTCTGATAATCTGCCCTCAAGTGTTAGTGGGGAAAATTTTAAATTATGTATACATAACAAACAGGACTCCATGCATTATCAATGAGTTCATAAGCCAGTTTCAAATCTGACATTTTCAGAGCTATTCTTCATCAGTTTATTTGATGGAAAGGAAATTTTTCTAGGGTATAACCTTATCAGAGATTATCATTGCATGGCATTGTCAGGCTACTCCCAAGTGTCTTTTACGGCAATGTTACAATAAGATATTTTTTAGTATTGAAAGATAGCAGACCATTTCTTCTTAGGTTTCCCTGAAAAAGATGTTTAAGGTATGAACTTGATTCAATTTTAGTGACGTCATTTTATTGGTATATTTTCTGCTTACCTTTTAAGGAAAATATGTGTCATAAATAAAGATAGGTAAATGGGGTGATAAATATGTTAATGACTTTAATTTAATAATTCCACATTATATACATATATCAAAACATCATATAGTACACAATGAATGAATATAATTATGAGTTGTCAGTTGAAAATATAATTTAAACAAAGAAAAGAAAGAACAATATGACTAGAATGTAAGCTTCTTTGAGGGCAGTTTTTTGTTTTTCTTCTGTTTTACTCATTGCCAGATCTCCTGCACCGCTAACAGTGTCTGGTACATGGTAGGTACTTAGTATATACAAATCTGCCAAATAAATTATTTAATGGCTAATAGATTATAAAAATATTAAGGCTGATTTTTGTTCTGAAATATTTCTAGAATCAGTCATTGAAAATCAGGATTCCTGATAGGAAGTAAATGCTGTACTTTTTCCTAAAAATGTAAATGAATGTAAAATGAGCTAAAATTATGCCAAGGATATTTACTTTTGTAAATAAATTAGGCAACATTCAAGGCAAGATCTGAGTTTTTGAAATCACTACTTTACGTTGCAAATGTCTGACAATTAAGTTCTTAACATGGATTAGTGAGGGTACCGAACAGTGCTTTTATCAAGGCCAATACTGTTGTAAGTTTTTATTCTTTGATTTACTCAAAACATTCTTTAGTTGGTTTACTTGATTTTGGACTGTGTATCTGAGAACAAATGTCTATGGTTTAATTGGGCTTCTTATATTTTGAGAGTTTTGTTGTGGATTTGGCTGTTTCTCCCTATTTGTTCTTTTCGTTCCCGACAGAAGTAACTTAAACCATCTTCAAATAATGTGAATTTCAATAGAATTTCAAATTAATACAACTTTAGGAATTTTCTGTCCAAAAGGAGCACTCATTGTTTGGGAGAATGGAGGCTTTCATTTATAAGAGTACATTTTAACAACCTTTATATTTTGAAATAATTTTCTATTTACAAAAATGTTTCAAAGCTAGTACAGAGTTTCTGCATGCCCCTCAACCATTTTCCTCAATTGTTAATTTTTTACATCAGATGGCACATTTATAAAAATGAAGAAGTTGACATTGGAACATTATTATTAGCTAAAAGATGTGATATTTTAATAATTCTACTTAGCCATTTTGATGGATAGAAAATGGTTTTGAAATTGGAGCCTTCAAAACCAAATGATTGGAAATCAGTTGATGATTAACACATTGACTGGGTACGCTTTTAATGAAAACTCTCCTTTGAAACAAATTAAATGCAACTATCCAGCTTTGTATTACAAAAATTGCTATAGGATCCACAGGCAGGGTGACTAATACATTTTAAAATAAATAAACTTTTTTGCAATATTGAGTTTGTTTTCCCTTTTAATTATATATAGTTGGTAGTATTTTGTAGATTTGAACTTAATGGCAAAATCCTGTTTTTTTCCTGATAAATTTTGGAGTTTGAGAATGAACCTACTGATTTTGTTGCTATTTATATTTAAGAACCAGTCTGGGAAGTCCATCACTGCTGAGTAGCCATAATCCTTGTCCTTAAAGCTAAGACTGAGCTATGATGGTATAATGATTACTAATCCAGAGTTTGCAAGCTGCTTTAAGAAGGATTGTAACATCCTTCATTTTTTCTGCCAACTCAAGGGATTTATTTTTGTATATCAAAAAGATTGGTTTCTAAGACAGAATACATAAATTTGAAAAAAGTAACAGTCTATTATACCCACGATGATTAAAAATGTCTACCAGACAAAACATGAGTGTAAATAACTCACGTTTGCTCTGTTGTATAATGAACTTTAGGATTCTATATTAAAAATGTGCAGTTGTCATATCAAAATTTTTTTTCAGAGTGAAGGATCTATTAAAATCATTTCAATTGATACATAATTGTACATATTTGTAGGGTGCATGTGATATTTTGATACATGTATACAAGCTGTAGTGATCAAATCAGGGTATTTAGGATATCCAGTAAATCGAACACATTATTTCTTTGTGTTGGAAAAATTTTAAACCTTTTTTCTAGCTATTTTGAAATATACAGTATATTGCCAATAACTATAGACCCCCTACTATGTTACAGAAGCACACGAACTTATTTCTATTATCTACTGTATATTTGTAACTACTAAGCAACTTCTCTCCAACATCTCCCACCCTTCCCATCTTTGATAACTATGATTCTACCTTCATGAGATCTGCTCTTTTAGCTCACACATGTGAGTGAGAACCATGCAATATTTGACGTTCGGAGTCTGGCTTATTTCCCTTAACATAATGACCTCCAGTTCCATCCATATTTCTGCAAGTGACAGAATTTCTTTTTTTTTCTTTTTATGGCTGAACAGTATTCCATTCTGTATATATATGACATGTTCTTTACCGTTCACTTGTTGATGGACACTTAGGTTAATTTCATATCTTCGCTATTGTGAATAGTGCTGTAATAAACGTATGATTGGAAGGGTCCCTTTAATAAACTGATTTTCTTTCCTAGTAGTGGATTACTGGAATGTATGGTAGTTCTATTTTTAGTTTTTTGAGAAATTGTTATACTGTTTCTCACATTGGCTCTACTAATTTACTTACAGTATATCCTTGTATATCCCCCACATCCTTGCCAGCATCTGTTATTTTTGTCTTTTTGATAATAACCATTCTAACTGGGATAAGATGATGCCTCACTGTGAATTTAATTTGCATTTCCTCAATCATTAGTGATGGTGACCATTTTTTTATATACCTGTTGGTCATTTGTGTGTCTTCTTTTGAGAAATATATATTCATGTACTTTGCTTACCTCTTAAATTGAATTTTGTGTGTGTGTTTGTGTGTTTGTGTGTGTGTGTTTGTGTGTGTGTGTTGTGTTTCCTGTAAAATGTGGATTTTAGTCGCTTGTTAGATGAATATTTAAAAAATATTTTCTGCCATTCAACAGATTAGTTATCTTTTCACTCTGTTGATGATGTCCTTAGCAGTGCAGAAACGTTTTAGTTTAAGCTCCGTTTGTCTATTTTTGTTTTCCTTGGATGCCTTTTTGAAGACTTAATCATAAATTATTTGCTTAGGCCAATGTCAAGAGGAGTTTTACCTAAGCTTTCTTTAAGGATTTTGATAGTTTCAGATCTTGTGTCAAAGTCACATTTGAAAACAATCTATTTGTAATAGCTTGCATACAGTTTAATTAATAAACATGATTCTTCTTTTTCATCACCTTTTCATTTGAAAAACACTATTGCCACTACTAAATTGTGGTTCAGCTGTTAGCATCTTCTCAGGGACTTGTAAGAGCAGTCACAGTATGCAATAACTGTTAGATGGAGTAAAAAATAAAATAGACATAATTTGAAAGAGAGAATAAATGCGTAGTCATACTATTAATAGTATTATAAAAAAAAGATTTGGACTCTGTGTTTTTAAGAAGAAATATGGGAGTTGAAATTCTTACTCTGGCTTTTGGATGTTCAGTTTGAGATTCACTTTGCTTAAGTTGCCTTCTTGCTGTTGTATGCTTTTCCTCGCTTCGAGGTAACATATGGTTTAAAACTACTTGTGAAACACTCAAGGAACTTCCTGACTCCCTACTTATGCAGAGGGAATTCACTGTATATTAGTGATAATTGGATTTTCATCTTTTTTGCCACACAGTTGTTATTTCTAGCTTTCATTTTTTAATTGTTTAGAGATGACATTTTAATTTAAACATAGCCAACAGTACTCATTACTTTTAAAATAATGGGAAATGTGTGTCATTTTACATTAGTTGCCTCTGAGAAGAATAAGAAAGGAATTTAATAGCCACATGAGACACTGTAAACACACACACACACATTCACATGTACACAGACACACAATTTTGTGGTTGTTTAGGGACTATAAATATTTAATACCATAGATAAATTTGTTTTATTTTTATGGTGAATTGAAATTTTAAATTTCTTTTTCATAAGCACTTAAATGGTTCATACAATATGTAAGATTAAAACTGTGTGAACAATCCATTACATATCAAAAATAAAAGATACTCTGACTCCAATGGAAGTTTAACAAAATGAAATTATTTTATGCCTTCTAAATCAACATAAACACAATTAATTCTACTTTCTCTAATACTGGGTTTTAAAAATATGCTATTACCATGTTATAAGCTTGCATGAACTTTTGCAATATTTTAATTTAAAATCCAGATGTTTCTATGAGTGTTGCATTAGAAGCAATCAGTTAATTAGCCCACAAAGATTAAAGGAGACATACTGTACAAAATTCAATTAAGTTGCATACAATTGCTTAATATGTTGAGAGCTGTTTCCACAGGCAACCAAAACTAAAATTATGTGTCACTAGGGAAATGTTTTATTTTCCATATCTGTATTTCCTATTGATGTACAGAGATTTTGCTCTATTTTATTGTGATCTCTTCCCAACTGCCCTATAAAGCTATTGCTATAGTCATCTTCTTAGTTATTTTACTACAGTACTTGCCCTGGTAGTTTTATTAGTTCAGAGGCAAATGTTTAATCATCAGGATAATGCTAAGTAAGCTTAATTAGCTACACTGAAGAAGATGACAGAGCTATACATAAGTCCTGTGTATGTCTCTGTTTAACTGAACACCCATATATTTTAGACACAAATGAGACTACTCAGTTCTCCATTGAATATGTTGTTGCTCTGTATATTCTTATTATCTAAAAGAAAATGATAAAGACTAGGATTTAGCTTCTTACTTCTATTGTTTTGGGTTTTCTGCCTGTAATGAAAGAAGAAAAAAATATGCATAGTGTTAATTTTCTAGGTAAAAAGGTCATTAGGCAGTTGTTTAAGTGAAGAAGTATTTTCTTTTTCTTTTTTTTTAATAAAGCATTTTTAAAAAATTGTACTTTAGTTTCTGGGGTACATGTGCAGGTCATGCAGGGTTGTTGCATAGGTACATACATAACCAGGTGATTTGCTGCCTCCATTCCCCCTTGAAATATATCTAGCATTTCTCCCCATGTTATCACTCTCCACCCTCCCCACCCACTGTCCCTCCCCTAGCCCCCCACCAACTGTCCCCTGTGTGTGATGCTCTTCTCCCTGCGTCTACGTGTTGTCATAGTTCAACACCCGCCTATGAGTGAGAACATGCGATGTTTGGTTTTCCGTTCTTGTGTCAGTCTGCTGAGAATGATGGTTTCCAGATTCATCCAAGTTGCTACAAAGGACATGAACTCATCGTTCTTTATGGCTGTGTAGTATCCCATGGTGTATATGTGCCACATTTTCTTTGTCCAATCTACCACTGATGGGCATTTGGGTTGTTTCCAGGACTTTGCTTTTGTACACAGTGCCACAATGAACATACGTGTGCATCTGTCTTTATAGTTTTTTGGGTATATACCAGTAATGGGATTGCTGGGTCAAATGGAATTTCTATTTCTAGATCCTTGAGAAATCACCACACTGTCTTCCACAGTGGTTGAACTAATTTACATTTCAACCAACAGTGCAGAAGTGTTCTTATTTCTCCGCAACTTTGCCAGCATCTGTTGTTTCTTGACTTTTTCAATAATTGCCATTCTGACAGGTCTGAGATGGTATCTCATTGCGGTTTTGATTTGCATTTCTCTAAGTATCAATGATGTTGAGCTTTTTTTGTACGTTTGTTGGCCATATGAATACTTTCTTTTGAGAACTGTCTTTTCATGTCCTTTGCCCAGTTTTTAGTGGTGTTTTTGTTATTTTTTTTGTAAATTTGTTTAAATTCTTTATAGATTTTGGATATTGGGCCTTTGTCAGACGGATGGATTGCAAAGTTTTTATGCAACTCTGTAGGTTGTTTGTTCACGCTGACCTTTGTTTTTCTTGCTGTGCAGAAGCTCTTTATTTAATTAGATCCCAGTTGTAAAGTTTTGCTTTTGTTGCAGTAGCTTTGGTGACTTTGTCATGAAATCTTTGCCTGTGCCTATGTTATAAAGGGTATTGCCTAGATTTTTTTCTAAGGTTTCTCATAGTTTTGGGTTTTATATTTAAGTCTTTAATTCACTTTGAGTTAATTTTTGTATATGGTATAAGGAAGCAGTCCAGTTTCAATTTTCTGCATAGGGCTAGCCAGTTCTCCCGGCAACATTTATTAAGTAGAAAATCTTTTCTCAATTGCTTTTGTCCAGTTTGCTGAAGAACAAATTGTTGTAGGTGTGAAGTCTTATTTCTGAGTTCTCTATTCTGTTTAATTGGTCTATGTGTCGGTTTCTGGGCCAGTATCATGACGCTTTGCTTACTGTAGCCTTTTAGTATAGTTTAAGGTCTGGTCCTGTGATGCCTCCAGCTTTGTTCTTTTTGCTTAGGATTGTCTTTCCTATACAAGCTCATTTATGGTTTTATATGAATTTTAAAATTGTTTTTTCTAATTCTATGAAGAATGTCAATGGTAATTTAGTGGGAAAAACATCAAATCTATAAGTTACTTTGGGTATTACAGCCATTTTCATGATATTAATTCTTCCTATCCATTAGCGTGGAATTTTCTTCCATTTGTTTGTATCCTCTCTGATTTTCTCGAGCAGTGGTTTGTAGTTCTCCTTGAAGAGGTCCCTCACTTCCCTTGTTAGCTGTATTCCTAGATACTCTTTATGTAGCAATTAGGAATGAGTTCATTCATGATTTGGCTCTCTGCTTGGCTGTTGTTGGTGTATAGGAATGCTTGTGATTTTTGTACATTGATTTTGTTTCCTGAGACTGCTGAAGTTGCTTCTCAGCTTAAGAACCTTTTGGGCTGAGATAATGGGGTTTTCTAGATATAGGATCATGTCATCTGCAAACAAAGGCAATTTGGCTTCCTCTTTTCTTATTCGAATACCCTGTATTTTTTTCTGTTTTCTGATTGCCCTGGTCAGAACTTTCAATACTATGTTGAATAGGAGTTTTGCAGGAGGGAATCCTTGTCTTGTGCCAGTTTTCAAGGAGCGTGCTTCCAGTTTTTGCCAATTCAGGATGATTTAGGTTGTGGATTTGTCATAAATGGCTGGTATTATTTTCATGTATGTTCCTTCAATATCTAGTTTATTGAGAATTTTAACATGAAGGGATGTTGAATTTTATCAAAGAAACCTGTATCTATTAAGATAATCATGTGGGTTTTGTCTTTAGATCTGTTATGTGATGAATTACATTTATTGATTTGCTTATGCTGAACCAGTCTTTCATCCTGGGGATGAAGCCAACTTGATCAGGGTGGATAAGCCTTTAGATGTGCTGCTGTATTTGGTTTGCCAGTATTTTATTGAGAATTTTTGCATCAATATTCAACAGGGATATATTGGCTTGAAGTTTTTCTGTTCTTGTTGTTGAATCTCTGCTAGGTTTTGGTATCAGTATGATGCTGGCCTCATAGAATGAGTTAGGGAGGTGTCCCTACTTTTCAGGTGTTTGGAATAGTTTCAGAAAAAGGGGTATTAGCTCTTCTTTGTACTTCTGGTAGAATTCAGCCTTAAGTCCTTCTGGTCCTGAGTTGTTTTTTTTTTCTTGGTAGACTATTTATTACTGCCTCAATTTCAGAACATGTTATTGATCTATTCAGGGATTCAACTTCTTCCTGGTTCCATCTTTGGAGGGTGTATTTGTCCAGTAATTTATCAATTCCTTCTATATTTTCTAGTTTATTTGCATAAAGGTGTTTATAATATTCTCTGATCGTTTGTATATCTGTAGAGTCAGTGATGATATCCCCTTTATCAGTTTTTACTGTGCCTTTTTGATTCTTCATTCTTGTTTTCTTTATTAGTCTTGCTAGTAGTCCACCTATTTTATTATTTTTTTCCAAAAAAGAGTTCCTGGATTCATTGATTTTTTTTCTTTTTTATTGCATTTTAGGTTTTGGGGTACATGTGAAGAACATGCAAGATTGTTGCATAGGTACACACATGGCAGTGTGGTTTGCTGTCTTCCGTCCCTTCACCTGTATCTGTCATTTCTCCCCATGCTATCTCTTCCCACCTCCCCACCGCCTGTCCCTCCCCCATTTGCCCCCAACGGACCCCAGTGTGTAGTGCTCCCCTCCCTGTGTCCATGTGTTCTCATTGTTCAACACCCGCCTATGAGTGAGAATATACGGTGTTTGATTTTCTGCTCTTGTGTCAGTTTGCTGAGAATGATGGTTTGAAAATCTTTCTGTGTTTCTATCTCCTTCAGTTCTACTCTGAGCTTGGTTATTTCCTGTCTTCTGCTAGCTTTGGGATTTGTTTGCTTTCATTTCTCTAGTTCCTTTAGCTGTGATGTCTCAGAGGTTTTGTTTGCTCCTTTATATTCTTTTTTCTCTAATCTTGTCTGCCTGCCTTATTTCAGCCAGATAGTCTTCAAACTCTGATATCCTTTATTCCACTTGGTCTAGTCAGCTATTGATACTTGTGTTTGCATCATGAACTTCTCATGTTGTGTTTTTCAGATCCATCAGGTTATTTATGTTCCTCTTTAAACTCATTATTCTGGTTAACAGCTCCTATAATGATTTAACATGGTTCCTTAACTTCTTCGCAATGAGTTAAAACATACTCCTTTAGCTCAATGAAGTTCATTGTTACCTATGTTCCGAAGCCTACTTCTGTCAGTTATCAATTTCAGCCTCAATCCAATTGTGTGTTCTTGCTGGAGTCATATTGTGATCATTTGGAGGAGAAGCAGCACTCTGGCTTTTTAAGTCTTCAGCATTTTTGTATTGATTCTTTCTCATTTACATGGGTTTATCGATCTTTGACTTTTGAGGCTGCTGATCTTGGGATGAGGTTTTTGTGGGGTCCCTTTCATTTATGTTGTTGTTCTTGCTTTCTGTTTGTTTTGCTTTTAGCAGTCAGGCACTTCTTCCGTAGTACTGCTGTGTTTTTTGGGGGGTCCACTCCAGACCCTATTTGCCTAGATACTCCTCACCCCTGGAGGTATCACCAGTGGAGTCTGCAGAACAACAAAGGTGGAAGCTTGCTCCTTTCTCTGGGAGCTCTGATGCAGAGGGGCACTGTTGTGATGCTATCTGGAACACTCCTGCATGAGGTGTCTGGGGACTCCTGTTGGGAAGTCTCACCCAGGCAGGTGGAGGAGGATCAGAGATCAGCTTAAATAAGCAGTCTGGTTGCCTTTTGGCAGAGTGGGTGTGCTGTGCTGGGGAGAGACCCCCTCATCCAGGCTTTCCTGTCTCTCCAGAGTCAGCCAGAAGGAAAGACTAAGACTATTGATACATAATATCACAGCTACCCCTCCTCCTAGTGGCTCTTCTCAGTAATATCAGAGTTCTGTCCATAAACCCCTGACTGAGGATGCTGAAATTCCCACAAGGAGGCCCCACCGAGTGAGAAGGAGTGGATCAGGGTCCCAATTAAGAAGTAGTTTGGCCAAAAAATGCCCCAGACAATGTGCTGTGAGGAATTGCTCCTGGTCCATACTACCCAGTCGTACTGGCACCCGCAATAGGAAAACGGCCAGCTGGAGGCACAATAATGGCGATTTTCCCTTACCTTGCCCCAAACTCAGTCTTCGTAAGCAGTCTTCAACCTGCGGCGCTGGCCAGTGTGGATTCTAAGACACTGGATTTTAGCTTGAGGGGTTCTGTGGGAGTGGGGCCCACTGCGCGAGGGCACTTGACCACTTGGCTTCAGCCCCCTTCCCATGGGAGTAGACAGATCTCTTGTCTCACTGGAGTTCCCAGAGCTGTGGTGTGCAGAAACTCCTGTGTCTCAGTGTCTGCTTGAGCAGCCTCCCACCCGAGCAGCCACAGTGACTCTGCACTGCTCTGTGCTTGGGACCCAAAGCCCTAGTGGCTTGGGCTCACAAGGAGACCTTCTGATCCATGGGTTTCAAGGATTCATGGGAAAGGCATGCTTTTCAGGGAGGAGTAACACAATCCCTTATCTCCTTCCTTGGCTTGAGGAGGAAGCTCTCTTTGCTCGGTGCAGATCCCAGGTGGGACATCACTCCACTTTGCTTTTCCTTGCTCTCCATGGGTCATGCCAACTGACTAATCAATCCCAATGAGACAACTTTGGTACCTCAGTTGAAGTTGCAGAATCCACTCACTGTTTTCATCCTTTTTGGTGGGAGCCACAGAGCGGAGCTGTTTCTATTTGGCCATCTTGGCTGCTCTCCCTATTTATTTTTAAATGTTTTCTTTTTCTTTTTTTTTTTCTTTGTGGGACCACAGTAAGTATATATTTATGTGATGTATGAGATATACTGAGCCAGGCATACAATGTATAATAATCGCATCAGAGTAAATGGAGAGTATAAAAACATCACCTCAATCAATTTTCCTTTGTAATACAAACAATCCAATTATACTATTTTAGTTATGTTTAAATATACAATAAATTATTTTGAAAATAGGCACCCTGTTGTGCTATCAAATACTAGGTCTTACTCATTATTTCTATTTTTGGTACCTGCTAAAAATCCTGACTTCTTCACCACCCCACTACCTTTGCCAACCTCTGGTAAGCATCATTCTGCTCTCTATCTCCATGAGTTCAATTATTTCATTTTTAGCTTTCACAAATGAGTGACACCAGGTGACATTTGTCTTTCTGTGCCTGGAATATTTCACTTAACACAATGACCTCCAGTTCCATCTATGTGATTGCCAATGACAGGATCTCATTCATTTTTTGTAGCTGATTAGAATTCCATTGTGTCTATGTGCCACATTTCTTTATCCATTCATCTGTTGTTGGACAATTAGGATGTTTTCAAATCTGTGCAATTATGACAGTGTGGCAGTGAACACCAGAAGTGTGGATATCCTTTGGATACATTGGTTTCTTTTCTTTGGGCTATATACCTAGACGTGGGATTACTAGATTATGTAGTAGCTCTATTTTTAGTTTTTTGGGGGAACTTTGAAACTGTTTTCTGTAGTGGTTGTATTAACTTACATTGTCACCAAAAGTGTAACAAGGTTCTCTTTTCTCCACATCATCACCATTATTTGTTACAGTCTATCTTTTGGATATAAGCCATTTTAAGTGGGGTAAGGTAATATCTCATTGTAGTTTGGATTTGAATTTTGTAAATAATCAGTGATGATGAGTTCTATTTCATATGCCTGTTTGACATGTGTACATCTTCTTTTGAGAAATGACTACTTAAAACTTTTGCCCATTTTTAAATCAGATTATT
This sequence comes from Saimiri boliviensis, assembly GCF_048565385.1. Taxonomy (NCBI): domain Eukaryota; kingdom Metazoa; phylum Chordata; class Mammalia; order Primates; family Cebidae; genus Saimiri; species Saimiri boliviensis. Next base: position 76,984,327 of record NC_133470.1, on the reverse strand, counting down.
ATTTTTTTTCCTATAGAGTTGTTTGAATTTCTTATATACTCTGGTTATTATTCTATATCAGATGGGTAGTTTGCAAATATTTTCTCCAATTCCGTGGTTTTTTTTTCTACACTTTGTTGATTGTTTCCTTTGCAGTACAGAAGGTTTCCAACATGATGTGATCCCATTTGTGGATTTTTGCTTCACTTGCCTGTGCTTATGAGGTATTACTCAATAAATCTTTTCCCAGTTCCGTGTACTACAGTTTCCCTAAGGTTTTCTTGTAGTAGTTTCATAGCTTGAAGTCTTCGATTTAAGCCTCTTATAAATTTTGATATGATTTATGTGTATGTCAAGAGATAGGGGTCTAGTTTTATAGTCTCCATATGGATATCCAGTTTTCAAAGCATCATTTATCCAAGAGACTATCCTTTCTCAAATGTGTCTTCTTGGCACCTTTGCCCAAAATGAGTTCACTGTAAATGTATAAATTTATTTCTGGATTCTCTAATCTGTTCCATTGTTCTACGTGTCTGTTTTTATGCCAGTATAATGCTGTTTTGGTTACTATAGCTCTGTAGTATAATTTGAAGTCAGATAATGTGATTTTAAATAATAAGGCAATATTTTATGAAATAGAAAAATATGTTGCATGTTCCCCAAGTACACTGGCTTTGAACTCAGCGCAGCACTAAGACTTGCCTAGGAGTTGCAGTCCTTGTGGCAGAGACTCCTTTCCATGTTTATTTAAAACTCCAGAGCACTTTTTCCCCCAGTGACAAGTCTTGATAAAACTCAAATTATGACCACTGGGATGAGGAATTCCACTCTGGAAAGGGTTCATCTCAATGTTCTCTATGTATTCATCAGCTGAGTTCTGCCCAGTGTCAGCAGCATTGAGTTCCAATGACAATTCCCACAATTGCTGCACTGTCCCTCAGTAAAGTGCAGAGATTCTTTCTTAATACCATGCATCCTGTCATCATATGAGGGGCTGGTGTTGGCAATTCCAAACTATTTTTCCTATCCTGTTCAGTGCCTCTTTAATAAGAAGTTAAAGCCAGGTATTGCAATTACTCAATAAATTTTTGGTTCCTATGTAGGTGTTTTCGGTGTAGATAGTTGTTAAATTTAGTGTTTCTGTGATGAAAATGATTGATGAAGGCGTCTTTTCTCCCATCTTGTGCTGCCTTTCAGCAGAAAATTTATAGGCCAGAAGAGAATGTGATGATATATTCAAATTGCTGTAATAAAAAACAATCTGCCACCCAAAAATAGTGTCCATCGAATTATCCATCATAAATGAAGAAGAATTATTCTCTCCCATGCAAGCAATTGACAAGGAAATTTATTACATTAGACCAGCCCTACAAGAAATGCTCAAGGAGCTCCCAAACCTGGATGTGAAAGGATGACATTTACCATCATGAGAACACACAAAAGTATAAAAGCAGTAACATAAAAGAGGAAAAAAAGGACTCACTTTGTATCACTACAAAAATCCAGATGACCCCAATGACAATCTTGTTACAGCTTCTTGAAAACACTGAAGTAAAGAGAATGCTTCCTAACTCATTCTATGTGTCCAGAAGTACCCTGATACCAAAACCAGACAAGAAAGCCACGAAAAAGGAAAACTCCAGGTCTTTGTCTTTCTTGAACATGAACACAAAAATACTCACAAAATAGTACTGAACCAAATCCAACAGGACAATGAAAAGACAATACACTAAAATCAAGGGGTGTTTATTTCAGGGAACCTAAGATGTTTCAACATACACAAATCAATAAACATGATACACCACATCAACAGAATGAAGGAGAAAAGACATCTTACATTCTCAATAGTGAAGAAAAAAGGATTTGATATAATTTGACATCATTTCACGATAAAAACTGTCAACAAATTAGGCACAGTAGTATCAGATTTGACAATAATAAAGGCCATATTTGAAAAACACACAGCTAACATGAAAAGTTGAAACCTTTTCTCTAAGAACTGGAACAAGATATGGATGCCCAATATTACCACTCTTATTCAACACAGCCCTAAAAGTCCTAGTCAGAGCTATCAAGCAAGATAAAGAAATTAAAAAAGCAACAAAATAAAAAATGAGAAATTCAAATAGTTTATCTTTGCTGATGCTATTGTTATTATTATTATTATTATTTTGAGACAGAGTCTCACTGTGTCACCCAGGCTGGAGTGCAGTGGCACTATCTCAGTTCACTGCAACCTCCACCTCTGGGGTTCAAGGCATTCTCCTTCTGCCTCAGTCTCTCAAATAGCTTGGATTACAGGTGTCTGCCACCATGCCTGGCTAATTTTTGTATTTTTAGTAGAGACGGGTTTCACCATGTTGGCCAGGCTAGGCTCAAACTCCTGCCTCCAATCTCAAAGTGCTGGGATTACAGTCATGAGTCACCATGCCCCACCCTCAATAATCTTGTACCTAGAAAAATCTAAGGACTTTACCAAAACATCATGGATTTGACAAATGAATTCAGTAAATTATAGGATATGAAATCAATGTACAAAAATCACTAGCATGTCTATAAACCAATGATGATCTAGCTGAAAAATAAATCAAGACAATTGCACTTATAATAGCAACAACAACAAAAAAATAAAATACCTAGGACCAAATTTAACCAAAGAAGTGAAAAATCTCTACAAGGAAAACTACAAAACACTGACTAAATAAATTGAAAAAGACACAAACAAATAAAGATTATCTTATTTTCATGGATCGGAAGAATTAACACCATTATAATGACCACACTGCCCAATGAAATCTTCAGATTTAATTTAATCGCTATGAAAAATACCAATATTATTCTTCATATAACTAGAAAAAAAATCCTAAAATATGTATGGAATAAATAGGAGCCTGAATAGCCAAAGCAATCTTGAGCAGAAAGAAGAAAGCTGAAAGCATCACACTATCTGACTTCAGACTATACTACAAGGCTAAAGTAACCAAAACAACATGGTATTGGTAGGAAAATAGACAGATAGACTAATGGAATAAAATAGAAAACCCAGAAATAAAAGAATGAAACTGGACTTTTATTTCTCACCATAAAAGAAAAACACTCTGAATGGATTACAGACTTAAATATATTAGCTGAAACTACTGAAATGCTACAAAAAAAAAAAAAAAAAATCAGGAAAAACATTCCTAAACAAAGAGTTTGTGACAAAGTCTCCAAAGCCTATGTAACAAAAAGCAAAAATAGTAAATGTGGGATATAATTAAAGTAGAAAGTAAATGATCTAATTAACAGTGAAGGGACAACCAGCTTATTTGCAAACTAATTATCTGATAAGGGACTAATATCCCGAATATACAAGAAACCAAAATGATAGGAAACTAACCCAGTAATCCTGTTAAAAACTGGGCAAAGAACACAAACACACAACAAATGTATTAAAAAAGTTTCAACATTCCTAATAATTAAAGAAATGAAAATTTAAAGCATAATGAGATGCCCTCTCACCCAAGTAACAATGGTTATCATTAAATAGACACACACACACACACACACAAACAGACGTTGGCGAGGATGCAGAGAAAATGAAATTCTTATACACTGTTGATTGCAATGTAAACTAGTACAGCACTATAGAAAACAGTATAGAAATTTTTCAAAAAACTGAAACTAGAACTACCATTTGATCTAAGAATCTCTACTGGATATCTACCCAGAAAAGAAATCAGTATATCAATGAGATACCTGAAGTAGCATGTTTATTGCAGCACTCTTCATGGGAGCAAATATATGGCCTCAACTTAAGTGCCTGTCAACAGATGAACTGATAAAGTGAATGGGTATATATACACAATGAAATAACATTCAACCCTAATGAGAATAAAATTATGTCATTTACAGCAAGAGGAATGAAACTTGAAGTTATTATCTTAAGTGAAATAAGCCTGGCACAGCCTGAAGACCTTGCATATTCTCACTCATATCTGGTAGATAAAATATTTGATTACATAATGTAGAGAGCAGAGACATAGGTAACATAGACTAAGAAGGCTGATGAAAGTGAGAAACTAACAGAAGTTCGTAATAAGGTATAGACAGGCAGTAAAATAGCAGGAATAAATTCAATGCCTGATAGCAGAGTATGGTTACTACGCTTAACAAAAGTATATTGTACTCAGGTTGTGGACACCTTAAATTTTCGTTCTTTATCTGTATGCATTATATACATGTAACAAAATTTCTCATGTAACCCATAAATATGTACAAATTTTTTTGAAAAGTTTCACAGTCCATAATAGGAGATGTATCTTATACACATGGTTGAATGCCAAATGACCAAATACTAAAATCAGTATTTGGTTGAAGTTGAGTATAAGCATTATTGAATGATTTTCTAAAATACAAAAATAGGCCAGGTATAGTGGCTTACACCTATAATTCCAGAACTTTGGGAGGCCAAAGTGGGAGGATCACTTGAGCCCAAGAGCTCAAAGCCAGTCTGAGTAACATAGACAGAACCATCTCTACAAAAAAAATTAAAAATTAGCTGGGCATGGTGGCACATGCCTATACAGCTATCTGGGCAGCTAAGATGGGAAGATCACTTGAGCCTAGGGAAGACGAGGTCACAGTGAGCCATGATTGTGCTACCACTGCACTCCAGCCAGGGTGACAGAGTGAGATCTTGTCTCAGAAGAAATAATAAATAAATAAATAAATTACAAGAACAAAATAATTTTATGTTTTAAAGTACAAAGTATTATAATTTTATTACTAATAGCCCAGAATTCTGCTACAATATGGTATTCTTTAATTATTTTCTTAATACAAACTCAAAGTATATAGATAAAATGTGTTCATAATTTCTTAGTCATTAAAAGCCTTCACAATGTTTATTCTACAATCAAAGGCAATTGCATAACTATTATCTTTCATTGACATTTTATTCTCGAAATATTTCTTACTATACTGTCAATTGTGTCAAAGGCAACAACTGTTTTCCAGGTTTATCTTCTTGCTCTGTTTCAAAGTACAGTAGAGGTCTTGTTAGAAGAAACAATCTTGTGAGGTTTTTTGAACTTTCTTTGTCTGTCTCTCTCACCATTTATCTCTCCCCTCTTGCCCCAAGAGTGATACTATTTGGTGCTTTATATATTTTCATGTGGGTAATTAAACCAAGCCAAACTTAAATAAAAGGGCTAAAACCCCAAATCTTTTAAAATTATTATACACACACACACACACACACACACACACACACACACACAGAAAATAAATGATTAGCCATGTAACTCCTCTTATAACAAAATCACTAACCTGCAGAAAAGAAACTCTTTGCTAAGTAAAGCATTAAAGCCCTGTGTGTGATGAGAACAAGTGATAAAATGTTAACTTTGGTGAGAGAATCCCATTTTGACTTGATTGAAGGAAACTTTGCTTTGACTAACAACTTACTATAATCTAATTTATTCTAAACTGTAGTTATATTAACAGGGGATGGCAACTGATGTTATTTATCAGTAATATTTCTAAGAAAGCAGTCTCAATATACAGGTTGGCCAATATACAAAAAATTTTCCCCTTGGAAAAGTAAGAGTTGAAGTTAAGTGATGAAAACACATTTCAGAAATAATATATATATATATATATATATATATATATATATATATATATATACTTTAAATGAAAGACATAAAATTCCTTTTAAATTTGACCTAGAAACAGTGCTCCACATGTAAAACTTGAAATAAAAATTAAGAAAAATTTAAAACCAGTTTTATGATGAGTAAATTTCATTTGCTTTCTATTGAGAAAAGAAAGGAGTCTATATAATCAAAATGCCTGCTTTGGAGATGTTAGAAAAATCTTTTCAGAAAATTCTGTGTAAGACTGATATGACTTAGCTCTGTGTCCCCACACAAATCTCATGTTGAATTGTAATCCTCATTCCTGGAGGTGAGGTCAGGTAGGAGGTGAGTTGATCATGGGGGTGGATTTTCCCCCTGCTGTTCTTATAATAGTGAGTGAGTTCTCACAAAATCTGGTTGTTTGAAAGTCTGTAGCACTTCCCCCCCACTCTCTCTCCTGCCAGCCATGTGAAGATGTGCTTGCTGATTTTTTATCTTCGGCCATGACTGTGAGTTTCCTGAGGCCTCCCCAGCCATGCCTCCTTACAGCCTGTGGAACTGTAAGCCAGTTAAACGTCTTTTCTTCAAAATTACACAGTTGTAGGTAGTTCTTTATAAGGTAGTTCTTTATAGTGGTATGAAAACGGACTAATACAAAGACTAAATTTTATTGGGGGAAAGTTAAAAGGTGGATTCCTAATTGAGAGTTAGAGGACAAGGCTGCTCTATTTTAATGGGAATTTAGCCTTTTAATTATATATAGTCCCAGTCTCAGCTTGTAGCATTTATTAAATCATTCAAGACATCAAGAACTGCTCACATAATAAATTTTTTAAAACCAGAAAGAATTTTAAAAGTGCAATTTTAAATCTGTGCTTGTGAGATCTAGTTCTTCAATTCTCCATTTATAGAATTCTATTCTATAAATTCTTTGTGAATGCACCATCAGAGTGGCTGATAAAAATTTTAAAAAGTGTATTGATTGTTGTCACTAGAACAGTATTAAGAGTACTATAATGCCAACATAACATTGCTTTAAGCTGACTTGTCTTTAAATCTGAATTAAAGAATTTTTCTAACAATATTTATAAGTCAACAAATTTCAGTTTTCACTTTTCTTGTTTTCTTTCCTTTCCTCTTGCTCTCCCTTTCTTTATCACTACCTTCCTTCCTCTTTTTCCTGTCCAATATATTACTCGACCAAATTGTTTCTATTAGCCACATAAAACAATATTTAAAGGAATGGGATATAGACAAGATGGCCAACTAGACACATCCAGGAGGAACATCTGCCACCAAGGGACCTGGATATTGGGATGACTAGCACATTCCTTGAAGATCTTCAGAGGAAAGATACTGAGAGTGGTTGGGAACCCTGCATGGGGTTACTGCACACCAGGATTCATTCCTGGCCCCCAAAGACTTCTGGGAAAGGGATAAATTGAGCAAGTAAGTGGCAACCTGCTCTCACTGTGGTCTGCTAGAATCTTGGAATCAGGATACCCCACAGCTCCCACAGACACTAGAGATGGCAGGGAGAGCTGCTTAGAAAAGTAGTAGGGACAGAACTCCAGCCAGTGTGGAGTTCAGATGGTTTGGTATGGGAGCATCTGCAGTGGATCATCGGCAGGAATGCACATCCTGCAAGGCTCACCTTGCTTCTCTAGGATATTTCAGCCATAGAGAACTCTCTGACCTGAACAATGCAGGTCGTCTTGCCCATTAGGGCCAATTGGACCTGTGCTCCCCTCAGTCGACTGACCTCTTCAGGGGCCCTAGCCTGGCTGCACCTGCTTGCAGTGCAGTCTCAGATGCCCAGGTAAGGTGCATCTTGGGGATGCACATAATAGCTTCTGCACTGGCATATTGCACCTGACCAGTGGAGAGCTCCAGCAGCGTGACATTCGTGGATGCATATCATCCCACCCACATATTTGCCCCATGGCAACTTCCCCCATGCCACTTTACCTGCATGCACTCACCCATGGTCAACCTTAAAATTGCTTTGCCACCATGTGTGCATGCAGGTAGACATTTCCTCCCTCTCCCCACCAGCATGTGGGTGTGTGTGCACCCTGCCACACCACTGTCGTTGGCATGAGTGAATGTACCTTCTCCCCACCACCAACATGCCATCATTGCTGTCAGAGTTTTTAGAGTTAAAGAAACTCACAGACCCCCACAAACCAGAGCTTTGCTTCTACGCTGACACTGACACTGGCACAAAACTGCATGGTGATCAGCAGAGCTGTCTCACTCAGTGTGTGGCCTCTGCTGCCCACATGAATGTGTGCACAGAAGGTGCTGGTCATGCACCCACCAGTGTCCCACCACTGCACCATTGGAGCATCCAACATAAAACTGTGCAAGGACACAAGCGAACCTGCCCCTGCCTTGAGCAGCAACTGCTGCCTGCCTGAATGTACACACAGAGGGCAGGCAAAGTCCCTTACCTACCAGCAGCCTGCTCCTGTGCCAACACCACCGCTGGTATAAATGCATGCACTGATGCTGGTGGGGCTCCACTTTCTGCACTGTGCTGCCATTGCTGCCACTGCAAACACTCACATGAAGGCTGGCACCCCTGAAGCCACCAAAACCCCACTGTAGCCAATAAGTGTGCACTTTGTTGCCCTGCTGCTGCTGCTGCTGCTGCTGCTGCTGCTGCTGCTGCTGGAATGTACAAATGAAGACAACTCCTGCTGCCGCCACTCTATGAAGTGCTTTGGCTGGAACCACCCATCAGAGTATTGTAAACAACAATCCAGGAACACTTCAGACCCTCCATTCGAGCAGTTCTTAACCTCAAGGGGCCAGAGGACAAAGTCCAGGACCCAATATAAGATCCATAGAGTTAAAGCTTGCAGTCCAGGGGTACTGAGCTAAGACTTGGCCCCTCAAAATCTTCCCGAAATGAATCTAGTCAACTGACCCCATGTTATACCACAATCAAACCCACAAGTACATCAAATAGTATGAAAGGAAAAAAGATTACATCAGGAATAACAGTTTATTTCAAAGATTACAGAAAGGTCAACCCACAAAGATGAAAAAGAACCAGTACAAGAACTCTCTGGCAACTCAAAAATCCTGTGTCTTCTTCATCACACTAGTTTGACAACGATGGTTCTTAACCAGGCTGAGATGGCTGAAATGACAGAAGTAGAATTCAGAATATGGACAGGAATAATGACCATCAATATCATCCATAGGAGAAAGTCAAAATGCAATCCAAGAAATCTAAGGATCACAATAAAATGACACAGTAGCTAATAGACAAAATGACCATTATGAGACAGTACCAAGCTGATCTGTTAGAGCTGAAAAACACACTACAATAATTTCATAAGGCAATCACAGGTATTAACAGCAGAATTTACCAAGTTGAAGAAAGAATCTCAGAGCATACAGATTGGCTGTATAAAATAATTCAGTCAGAGGAAAATAAGAAAAAATAATCAAGAAGAATGAACAAGTCCTATGAGAAATGTGAGATTATATGTAAGAAGACCCAATCTATACTCCATTGGCATGCCTAAAACAGGGGAAGAGAAACCAAGCAACTTGCAAAACATATTTTAGAACATTTTTCATGAAAAATTTCTTAACCTTACTAGTGAGGCCAACATTCAAATGCAAGAAATGCAGAGAACCTCTGTGAAATGCTACACAGGAAAACCATCCCCAAGACACATAGTCATAAAATTATCCAAGAATGAAATGACAGAATGTTAAAGACAGCTAGAGAGAAAGGGTAGGTCACCTACAAAGGAAGTCCCATCAGGCTAACAGCGGAACTGTCCACAGAAACCCTACAAGTCATAAGAGATTGTCAGTCTATGTTTAACACTCTTAAAGAAAAGAATTTTAAACCAAGAATTTCGTATCTGTCCAAACTAAGCCTCATAAATGAAGGAGAAATAAGGTCCTTTCAGACAAGCAAATACTAAGAGAATTTATTAAGACCAGTTCTGCCTTAAAGGAGGTCTGGAAGAGAGTGCTAAATATGAAAAGGAAAGACTGTTACCAGTCACCACAAAAACACGGTTAAATACATAGACCAGTGCCACTATAAAGCAACCACACAAACAAGTCTGCAAAATAACCAGCTAACAACTTGATTACAGGATCAAATTCACACATGTCAATACAGACCCTGAATGTAAACATGCTAAATATTTGAACTAAAAGACACAGAATGGCAAGTTGGAAGAAGAAGCAAAACTCAATGGTATGCTGTCTTCAACAGACCCATTTCACATGCAATGACACCCATAGGCTCAAAATAAAGACATGTATAAAAATCTGCCAAGCAAATGGAAAACAGAAAACAGCAGGTGTTGCTATTCTAATTTCATACAAAACAGACTTAAAATTAACAAAGATTAAAAAAAAAGAGGTGGGCATTACATATTTGTAAAGGATTCATTTAAATAAGATGACCCAGTCAGTTATCCTAAGTGTTTATGTGGCCAACACAAGAACACCCAGATTTATAAAGCAAGTTTGTAGAAATCTACAAAGAGATTGAAATAACCACACAACAACAGTGAGAGACTTTTACATGCCACTGACAATATTATACTGCTTATCAGGGCAGAAAGCTGACAAAGATATTTGGAAACTTAACACTTGACCAAATGGACATAATAGAAATCTACAGAAAATACATGATTTTTTATCTGCATATGGTGCATATTCTAAAATCAACCACACAATTGTGAATACAATCCTTAGAAAATTAAAAAAATGAAATCATACCAACCATACTCTCAGACAACAGCACAATAAAAATAGAAATAAATACTAAGAAAATCACTCAGAACCATCCAATTCAATGAAAATTAAATAATATGCTCCTGAATGACTTCTGGGTAAACAATGAAGTCAGGGCATAAATCAATAAATTCTTTCAAACTAGTAAAAAAAAAAAAAAAAAAAAGATCAACATACTAGAATCCCTGGAACAAGGCCAAAGCAATGTTAAGTAGGAAGTTTATTACACTAAACACCCACATCAAAAAGTTAGAATGTTATCAAACTAACAAACTAATATTACAACTAGAGGAACTAGATAAACAAGAGCAAACCAACCCCAAAGCTAGGAGAATACAAAAAATAACCAAAAGCAGAGCTGAACTTAAGGAAACTGAGAAGTGAAAAATCACACAAAAGATCAATTTATCTGGGAGCTGGTTATTTGAAAGAATAAATAAGGTAAATGGACAGTTAGCTAGACTACTAAAAAAACAGACAATATTCAAATAAACACAATAAAAAATGACAAGGAGAATGTTACCACTGATACCACAGAAATAAAACAAAAAACCTAGAGACACTTATGAATACCTTTATGCACAAAAACTAGAAAACCTAGAATAAATGCATACATTCTTGGAAACATACAATCTTCAAAGATTGAACCACAGAGAGATTGACTCCTTGAACAGACCAATAATGGGTTCTGAAATTGAGTCAATAATAAGATGTCTACCAACCAGAAAAAGCTAAGGACAATGTGGATTCACAGCCAAATTCTACCAGATGTGTAAAGAAGAAATCTTACCATTCCTACTGAAACTATTTCAAGAAGTTGAGGAGGAAAGTCTCCTCCCTAACCCATTTTATGAGACCAGCTTCACTAAAACCTGGCAAAGACACAAAAACAACAGAAAGGAAGAATTCAAGCCAACATTCTTGATGAACATAGATGTTAACATTCTTAACAAAATACTACCAAACCAAATACAGCAGCACATCAAAAAGCTAATCCATCATAATCGAGTAGGCTTTATCCTTGGGATACAAATTTCGCTTGACATAGGCCAATCAGTAAATGTGATTCATCACATAAACAGAACTAAAAGAAACACATAATCATTTCAATAGCTGAAGAAAAAGCTTTCAATAAAATTCAACATTGCTTCATGTTAAAAACCTTCAACAAACTAGACATTGAAGGAACAAACTTCTTTTTTTTTTTTTTCTTTTTTTTTTTATTGCATTTTAGGTTTTGGGGTACATGTGATGAACATGCAAGATTGTTGCATAGGTACACACATGGCAGTGTGCTTTGCTGCCTTCCGTCCCCTCACCTGTATCTGTCATTTCTCCCCATGCTATCTCTTCCCACCTCCCCACCCCCCGCCCCTCCCCCATTTCCCCCCAACGGACCCCAGTGTGTAGTGCTCCCCTCCCTGTGTCCATGTGTTCTCATTGTTCAACACCCGCCTATGAGCGAGAATATACGGTGTTTGATTTTCTGCTCTTGTGTCAGTTTGCTGAGAATGATGGTTTCCAGGTTCATCCATGTCCCTATAAAGGACGTGAACTCATCGTTTTTGATGGCTGCATAATATTCCATGGTGTATATGTACCACATTTTCCCTATCCAGTCTATCATCGTTGGGCATCTGGGTTGGTTCCAGGTCTTTGCTATTGTAAACAGTGCTGCAATGAACATTCGTGTGCACATGTCCTTGTAGTAGAATGATTTATAATCCTTTGGATATATACCCAGTAATGGGATTGCTGGGTCAAATGGGATTTCTATTTTTAAGTCCTTGAGGAATCGCCACATTGTCTTCCACAATTCTAATAAGAGCCATGTATTCAAAACCCACAGCCAACATCATATGGAATGAGCACAAGCCGGAAAAATTCTGCTTGATATCAAGAACCAGAGAAGGATGCCCACTCTATCCACTCCTATTTCACACAGTACTGGAAGTCTGTGCCAGTGTAATCAGGCAACAGAAAGGAATAAAAGACATCCATATAGGAAAATAAGTCAAACACAATCCCATTCACAATAGCCACAAAAAGAATAAAATGCCTAGGAAAATACGGCTAATCAAGGAGGTAAAAGACTGCTGCTATGAGAATTACAAAATATTGCTCAAAGAAATTGAAGATGACACAAACAAATGGAAAAACATTTCCCTCTCATCGATAGAAAATATCAATATTGTCAAAATGGCCATACTGCCCAAAGCAATTTACATGTTCAATGCGATTCCTATTAAACTACCAATGGCATTCTTCCCAGAACTGAAAAACTATTTTAAAATTCATATGAAACCCAAGGCAATCCTAAGTCAAAAGAAAAAAAAAAAAAACTGGAAGCATCTCATTACCCAACTTCAAACCACACTACAAGGGTACAGTAATCAAAACAGCATATCACTGCTACAAAAACAGACACATAGACAAATGGAACAGAATACAGAACCCAGAAATAATGCTTCACACTTAAAACCATCTGATCTTTGACAAAATTGACCAAAACAAGCAATGGTGAAAGGACTCCCAATTCAGCAAATGATGCTGGGATAACTGACTAGCCATATTTAGAAGATGAAAACTGGACCCCTTCCTTACATAATATACAAAAATTAACTCAAAATAGATTAAATACATAATTCTAAAACAAAAAACTCTAAAAACCCTGAAAGATAACCTAGGAAATATTGTATTTGACACAGGACCTGGCAAAGACTTTATGACAAAGATGCCAAAAGCAATTGCATCGAAAACACAAATGGACAGATAGAACCTAATAAAACTAAAGGGCTTCGGTACACCAAACAAAGTATCAGCAGATTAAACGACAGAACTTGAGAACATACTTGCAAACTGTGCATCTAACAATGGTCCAATGTCCAGAATCTATAAGGAACTTAAACAAATTGCAAGCAAAAAAGAAAGGACCCCATCAAAAAGTGGGCAAAGGACATGAACAGACACCTTTCAAACGAAGGCACAATGTGAACTACACGCATATGAAACAATGCTCAATATCACTCATCATTAGAGAAATGCAAACCCAAAATACAATCATATATAATCTCATACCAGTGACAATGGCTATAACTAAAGAGTCAAAAATAAAAGATGCTGACAAAGTTGCAGAGAAGAAAACACATATGCACTTCTGGTGGGAGTGCAAATTAGTTCAGCCTTTGTGGAAAGCAAAGTTTGGTGATTCCTCAAAGAACTTGAAACCAAACTAACCCAGCAATTCCATTATTGGTTATATTCCCAAATGAACATAAATTGTTCTACCATTATGACATATGCATGCATATGTTTGTTGTAGGACTATTTACAATAGCAAAGACACAGGATCAGCCTAAAAGCCCATCAACAGTAGATTGGATAAAGAAAATGTGATTCATATACACCATGGAATACTACGGAGCTGTAAAAAAGAATGAGATCATGTTCTTTGCCGAAACATGGATGGAGCTTGAGGCCATTATCCTAAGCAAACTAACAACGGAAGAGAAAACCAAATATTGCATGTTCTCTCTTATAAGTGGGACCTAAATACTGAATACATATGGATAACAAGAAGTGAACAACAGACACTGGGGCCTACTTGAGGGTATGGGGTGGGAGGAGGGTGAGGATAAGAAAACTGCCTATTAGGTACTATACTTATTACCTGAGTGATAAAATAATCTGTGCACCAAAATCCCACAAAATGCAATTTACCTATGTAACAAAACTTCACATGTAACCCTGAACCTACAATAAAAGTTAAAAAAAAAAAAAGAAAATAAATGCATGTTCACTTTTCTTGAAACAATGCACTAGTTATCTAAAGAGAGAGAGTTTAAGTTATAAAATTTAGTTTTCATCTCATACCAAATTTATCTGTGAAAATTATTTTTCTTAAAAATAATATGCAGCAAAAAATGTGTATACTTCTCAATATAATCTTTAAAATAATACTTTTCTCTAAAAAATGTCTTAAATACTATGTGTATGGTGAATTACTGCAGACAGACACAAACATTGCTAAAATCAAACCATTTTATTGTACTGATTGTTTTAAAAATGACATTTGCTGTAATGAAAGCAATCAAAAACTTGTAGCAATAATTATGCTAGAAACAATTAAAGCAACAACTGTTTTCCAAAAATTGATTTAATTGGAAACTGAATTTGAGAACTTGTTAAAGGACGGAAGTAGAGGATAGAAAGTTTCTCTGATTATAATAGGTGGCATAGAACCCATATGGAATTTCAAAAAATGCCTGAATAATTTATATGTACCCTTTGTTCTGACAGCATTTCCACTTTTTCATTATATTTTTAGATGTCTAGTCTAGGGGGATACAATCTGATGATATTTAGTATCAAGCTTAGAGAGAAAATATTTAATAAACTTATTGACTAAAAAATAAAAATTGGAATTGATTCAAGGCACTTAAGGAGCATTTTCCGAGAATAAATTTTACATTTGTTACTGAAATGAAGAACACACACTTTGGGCTATACAGAAGCCACATACTCCAAAATTACTCCTGGCTAGCCTTTGAACTTCTGATTTAAGTACCTAAGGTCCATTTTTCCTAAGAATATTCTATCTTTAAATGAAATAATATGGCAAAAGACAGCCAAGTGAAGTTTTTAAAATAGTATGCAACTTTAACATTCTGACAATAGTGAATGTGGGAAAGAAGATTATTTATGTATTTAATATATGTACATACAGTAAATTTATACATTTAAACTCCTATTTTTAAATTATACAAAAATATTTTTCACATATTTTACCAGAAATTTGCTAAGGAAACATCACCGTGTAAATGAAGCACTTATGTATTCTTTTTAAATTAATTAATATATTCGTGTATTTATTTTGAGAAGGAATTTTGTTCTTGTCGCTCAGGCTGGAGTGCAGTGGCATGATTTTGGCTCACTGCAATCTCTGCCTCCTGGGTTCAAGTGACTCTCTTGCCTCAGCCTCCCGAGTAGTTGGGATTACAGGCGCCTGCCACCATGCCTGGCTAATTTTTGTGTAGTGACAGAGTTTTGCCAGGTCAGCCAGGCTACTTTCCAACTCCTGACCTCAGGTGATCCTAAGGCCTCAACCTCCCAAAGTCCGAGGATTACAGGCCTGAGCCACCACGCCCTGCCAGCACCTACGTATTCTTGTCTTAAATGTTAGCGACATTGTTATATATAGAACAGGTATATATGGCAGAAGTAGAAAGCTAGTATGTATACTATAAGCGCTTTAAAGAAGTATTGTAACTCATTAACAATGAGAAATGACAAATACATTTTTCTTATTTTTTTTTTATTTTTTTTTTTTTTGACAGGAGTCTCACTGTTGCCCAGACTGGAGTGCAATGGCAGGATATTGGCTCACTGCAACTTCCACTTCCTGAGTTCAAGTAATTCTCCTCCCTGAGCCTCTCTGGTAACTGGGATTACAGGTGACCACCACCATATCTGGCTAATTTTTGTAATTTTAGTAGAGACGGGGTTTCGCCATGTTGGCCAGACTCGTCTCCAACTCCTTACCTCAAGTGATCCACCCATCTTGGCCTCCCAAAGTGCTGGATTACAGGAGTGAGCATGTGCCCAGCCTTCTTAGCATTTTAAACAGACTGATAGTGAAGCTTATGAAAATGTCATCTCTATAACATCTATAAAAATCTGAAACAGTAGCTCATGAACTCTGTTTAGCAGGGTAATAGCAGTTTCAGTTACTTGCCTTTTAAATGTTGAAAGTCAAATCTGAACAGTGAAACTGTCAAACTGTCACAAATACATATCATAGGCATTTTTTCTTATCATGTTAAAAAGTATGCAAATGTCACACAGCATCCCTCTTCGTAGAGCTAATGCTGATTCTTTTTCTTTAGTATAATAAGGTTTTTCAGAGTGAAAGTTGCAGAAATGAATGCTGTGTTTAAATGCAATTTCTCTGGGATTGTTGAAAGGGAGAATCTCCAAGCTGTTGGTGGATTCATTTATTGATTTTGTATTCTCTTTCTAAAGCATATGAAGAAGTTAGGAAGCATTTACTCTGTTGTATTGTGAGAGGAAAATTAAGATTAGGAAAATCATTCAGCCTCCAAATAAATGTCTCAATGCAGCACCCAGTATGTCCTAGAATGAAGATGTCTGATGCCTCAGATAATAATTATGTGAAGAAAAATGATATGAACATCTAGCTTGTTTTAGGCTTGACCAAAGTTCTGTTAGGCCCTAGGAACTTGAGTTGAGGTCATTTTCACTCCCAATGGGACTACCTCAATTTTTGTATTTCTAAGTGAAAACTAAAGAGATTTCAGTGTTTTTAATAACATTAGAAGGCACAGAAATGGAGAGAGAGAAGACGGAGTTGGGATTCCTTTGGCTTTCTTTATATTAGTTTTGTATTTGAGTCACGTTATTGTCATTAAAATTTTTAGCAATTAGTGCACAACCCATAATCTCTGCTGCTCTGGAGGCTGAGGCCAGAAGATCACTTGAGCCCAGGAGTTCTAGACCAGCCTGGGCAACATAGTGAGAATGAACTCCCCAACTCCAGGTCAATTACCACTTTGATCCAAACTACTTTTTTAAATAACATGTGACAAGTCATAAAAATTTGCTCAGTATTACAATCTTTCCTGAATAAAACCACCAGAGAATGTTGAGAATGAATACTCCATTGCCAACAGAGTCCATAATAGGTTTTATTCATCAGTAAACTGACTCCTATCATGATTGCAACAAGTGAGCTAGGTTTGTAAATTTGTAAATGAACATTTGTAGATTGTTAATGTTTGTGTTGATTGTTAGTGTTTATGTTATAAGAACTATGCTGAAGGCCAAAGGCGTAACTTCAGTCCTGGTCCTTAAGCTCTCAATCAAACGACTTTTAATATATTTTCTGAAAAGTGCTGGTTTTTCACTTCTGTGTCTCCTAGTTTGTCTCTTGTCCTACTTGCCCAGGAAGTTATGTTATAATACTCAATGTGTGACAATCTTTTTACTATTGCTCTTATTATAATTGTAATTATGCAAGCTGAGATTTATAAACAGTGATTGATACAGTGTTTGGAATAAAGAGATGAATTTAAAAATGCATTTTTAAAAGTCATAAATAAATGTTCTATAGTTGTGAAGTTAAAAATCATCAATCTATATAGCACTATACATTATTTTTCATGTTATGAAGGAAAGTCCTTCAGCATATATAGCTTTTTTAATTAAAATTTTGACTAAATTTAAAAACATACCTGTTATAGAAATTTCCCATTGTTACAATGTCACAAAAATTTTCTGTGAAACATTTTTTTTTTTTGCAATCCTAGATCAGCCCCTTATTTAAAAAATATCCCAACACCATTTATTAAATAGGGAATCCTTTCCCCATTGCTTGTTTTTGTCAGGTTTGTCAAAGATCAGATTGTTGTAGATATGACATTATTTCTGAGGCCTCTGTTCTGTTCCATTGGTCTATATATCTGTTTTGGTACCAGTACTGTGCTGTTTTGGTTACTGTTGCTTTTTAGTATAGTTTGAAGTCAGGTAACATGATGCCTCCAGCTTTGTTCTTTTTGCTTAGAATTGTCTTGGCTATACGGGCTCTTTTTTGGTTCCATATGAAATTTAAAGTAGTTTTTTCTAATTCTGTGAAGAAATTCAATGATAGCTTGATGGGGATAGCATCATTCTCAGCAAACTAACCCAGGAACAGGAAACCAAACACTGCATGTTCTCACTTGTAAGTGGAAGTTGAACAATGAGAACACATGGAGACTGGAAGGGAAACATCACACATGGGAGTCTGTTGGGGTGGAGGTCAAGGGGAGGGATAGCGTTATGAGAAACACCTAATGTAGATGATGGGTTGATGGGTGCAGCAAACAACCGTGGCATGCGTGTACCTATGTAACAAACCTGCACGCTCTGCACATGTATCCCAGAACTTAAAATATAATAATAATAATAAGATAAAATTATCAGTGGGATGGAAATTGTAGAGGTATTGAGATATTCATTTTCAAATATCTTTTTTGATTTTCTGGAATCCTTACTCATTTTTTGTTGTTGTTGTTGTTATTTATCTGACCATGTTTAGAGAAATAAGTAGACAAAACATATATGCACTTGTTTTATTTAGGCCCAATTAGTTTTTCTAAAATTGAAGATATATTTTTCCTTTTCATTCATTCCCATGAATTGGAAGATCAATTAAAACACACAAGAATGTCAGAGATTACTTAAATAACAAATACAGATATCTTGGGTTTCTTCTCTCAGGACAGTTTCCTGTTCAAGTTGCTGACCTTACACACAGAACCTCAGAGGAGAAGCAACTAGATGTGTATCAAAGGACCTTAATTTACAAATGTAAGGTAAATAACTCACCATATAGTTCACTCTGTTTAGGGAACAACTAGAATGATTAATAAGATTATTAATAATGTCTTATGTGAAACTTGTCTCATTACTGGGAGAGTACTCAAATGCTATATTTATGAGTAAAAAAGTGAAAATATTTCCTTGTTTTAAATACAATTATTTATTTAAGCAATTATTAAGCAAATAAAGCAAATTGTTAAGCAAAAGAGCCTTCATGACAATGCTGGTTTTTCTGGCTTGGGAAGAGTTGCAGCATAATCAGAGAGCCTATGTTTTACTATAATCAACTTCCCTTGTGTACTCTGAACAGCCTCAAAATTATGCAACAATCACATCTCTCAAACTGTATTTTCTTAAATCAGGCACAGAAACTCATTTTGATGAGAAAGTAAGAGGGCCTTGTGCAGAAGTCTTTTCTTTTGTAAAGCAGTACAACCAAGGTTACGGTTTGACCAAGCAACACAGAATATAGCTATTTCAAAAGACATTTTACAGTTTGCTAATCTATCAAAACTCTCCCTCCTTCCCCAGCCCTCACCTCCACTCCATGCACAGAGTTAACTCTGCTTGAGAAAACATCTGGTCATTCTCCCTCAGGACCACACTTGAAATACAAATGGCCAAAAAAACAAATTGGCTATTTTCAAAAGCACTAGAGATGTGTACCTCTCAAAGAGAATGCTAAGAGATTTAGAGTTCATACTGAAATATGAGCCTTTTGCCCTTTTTCTATCTTTATTGGAATTAGGAACAATTTCCCACTTGGTTTTGGTGACTATTTTTCATTTGCTCATAATGACCCCAATACAATGCTACTTCCCTTTTTTAGCTCTATGCTGAATAATTGCAAATTTTAAAACTTGCCTTATTTTTCTATTTTTATAATTCTTTTCTCAGATATGTGGATCTTCTCTGAACTGTTTTCAAATTCTCTTTTACTTACAAAGTCTTAAAGATTGCTTGCTTATCTCTCCAGAGTTTGCCTAGGGGTGAATAAAATTGAGGGGCAGCTAATATGGACTGTTTTTTTAAATGTATAAATTATTTTTTTATTGTGGTAAAAACAGTCAACATGAGACCGACTCTCTTAACAAAATTTCAAGTGCACAATAGAGTGTTTTAAACTAGAAGCATAATGTTTTACAGCATATCTCTAGAACGTATTCATTTTGCATAACTGAAACTGTATAAATGTTGACCAGCAACTGACCATTTCCCCTTACTCCTTCAGCGCCTGATAAACACCATCCTACATTCTGTCTCTATGAATCTATTTAACATATGCTATGTAAGTAGAATCATGCAGTACTTGTCCTTCTGTGGCTGGCTTATTTCAGTTAGCCCAATGCCCTCCAGGATTATCCATGTTGTTCCATATAACAGGATTTTCTTCTTCCTTAGGGCTGAATAATATTTTATTGTTTATTTATATGACCTTCTTTTAATCTACTTATCTATGGTTGGACATTTGATTTGGGTTGTTTCCACATATTGGTCATTATAAATAGCATTGCAATGAACATAGGAGTTCTAATGTCTCTACAGGATTCTGATTTAAATTCTTTTGAATATGTACTCAAAAGTGGGATTGCTGGTCGAGTGCAGTGGCTCATGCCTGTGATCCCAGCACTTTGGGTGGCTGAGATGAGTGGGTCACCTGAGGTCAGGAGTTTGAGACGAGCCTGGTCAACATGGCAAAAAACCATCTCTACTAAAAATACAAAAATTAGCCAGGCATGGTGGTGCAGGCCTGCAATCCCAGCTACTTGGGAGGCTGAGGCAGGAAACTCACTTGAACCCGGGAAGCAAAGGTTGCAGTGAGCAGATATTGTACCACTGCACTCCAGCCTGGGTGACAAGAGCAAAATACCATCTCCAAACAAACAAACAAACAAACAAACAAACAAACAAACACCCAAAAAGTGGAATTGCTGGATCATAAAGTAGTTTCATTTTTAATTATTGAGGAACATTCATACTGTTTTCCTAGCAACTTGCACCATTTTACACTCCCACCAACAGTATACAGGAATTCCAGTTTCTTCACATCTTGACCAACACTTATTATCTTTTTATTTCTTTTAAGTAATATTCATTCTAACAGGCATGAGGTGATATTACATTTTGGTTTTGATTTACGTTTCACTGATAATTAGTGATGTTGATCATCTTTTCATATACTCTTTGGCCATTTGTATGTCTTTTGTTGAGAAATGTCTATTCACATCATTTTTCTGCTATTGAGTTACAGGAGTTCCTTACATATTTTCAATACTAGATCTTTAACAGATATGTGGTATGCAAATATTATCTCCTATACTAAAGATTGTCTTTTCTTCTGTTGATTGTTTCCTTTGCTTTGCAGAAGCTTTTTAGTTGGATATGGTTCCAGTACTTTATTTTTGGTTTCTGCATGTGCTTTTTGTGGTTTCTTTTATGATTTTATTTATCAGATGTGTACCACAAATCTGTATCCTAGGAGTTATTTCAGTTGCTGGGGATACAATAGACAACAAAGCAGACACAATCATGAAGTTTATAATATTCTGGGACTTTACATTATTGTTGGTTTAAATGTTTTTTCATTAAAAAGGTGAAATTGGCGATTCCATTTTGCTTTGTTACCCATATGACCTAGTTACCACTCCCCATCTTGTATCTCTGATGGTAGTTAACTGGAGGAAGAGAAAGACACCACCACTAAGGTTGGTTGAAAACGGAGGATGGTTGAAAATAGACTGGTAGTAGTTGGAAACTAGGATTATGGAGTGTCTGAGGGTCAGATCCCTTCACCTTTGACACTCACTGGCAATCCTTTTCCATTACTAAACTTAAACATTAGTGTGGTTTCTGAAATTATTGCCAACACAGTCAGAGAGGAAAACATGCTTTTTCCAAAGAGGAAAAATATGCATTACAGACACTCTTTGTACAGGATCTTAATACTGCTTCCTATAACGATTGCTCCAAGCTACTTGGAGACACCATACTGAGCATCTCAGTGAAAACTAGCATAAGGCACCATGTATTTTTTTAAAAAAAACGTTGTTTTGCCATTATTTTTAAAATCTGTTTGTAAAATAGAAGAACCAAGAATAAAAACTCATGCTTTAGCATAGGCTTTTCAGAGTAGAAGAAGGTACATATGCAGTCAGCAAACACTTGATTTAAAACTTTGCTTTTTTATTAAAGGGAAATATGTATTCCAATACTTGAACAGAAATATGACTAAAACATATGTGGAAAGCTAGCTTCCTCATTCATTTTCTCCGATATAGAGAAAGAAGCAGGGGTGGATATTTTATATGTATGTATATATACATACATATAAAATATAGTGGAATGGGACAGATTTGAGAAGGGGAGAATGTGAAAATTCTATCTGTAAATCATTCATTTAATCAATTAATTACTGAAACAATATTTATTTAAAATTAAGCATAGCATTTTACCTAACTGAAATACTCACTGTAAAAGAAAACGAGATGGATCATCAAGTGTAAAGAATAAGAAATTGGAATGATTGAGGGGACACAAACAATTATACAGTGGCAGAAAAGATAACGTCATTTCATTTAGTCATAAGTGCTTTCAATAAAATTAAACAAGATAAGGGATTACTTTAAATAAATAAGATGTTTAGGGAGCAAAGGCTACAATCCAGTGAGAGAGTGAGTCATGCAAGTACCTGAAGGAGGCTCAGTGCAGTTGACATGGTAAAGACTGGCAAATAACATAATAGTAAAAAGCCATTTATTTGAGATACTGTCTTTTCTTCTTCTTCTTCTTCTTCTTATTATTATTATTATTATTATTATTTTTTTTTTTTTTTTTTGAGACGGAATTTTGCTCTTGTTACCCAGGCTGGAGTGCAATGGTGCGATCTCGGCTCACCGCAACCACAGCCTCCTGGGTTCTAGCAATTCTCCTGCCTCAGCCTCCCGAGTAGCTGGGGCTACAGGAATGCGCTATCATGCCCAGCTAATTTTTGTATTTTTAGTAGAGACAGGGTTTCACCTTGTTGACGAGGATGGTCTCGATCTCTTGACCTCGTGATCCACCCGCCTTGGCCTCCCAAAGTGCTGGGATTATAGGCGTGAGCCACTGATACTGTCAATATCTAGTCAACTATAGGCCTTGGTTTTTGTTGCAATCATTTAGAAAGGAATAATTCTTTGAAATAAGAAAAGAAAAATCGTAATGTGCAGCATGGTTGTTAGATTCAGAGCCCAAGCCTCAAAGCATACGAGATTGCGCTTGAAGTATATACCACAGAAATACGGAATTCACATCCAACATCCACAATTCTGGTCTTTCTATTCATGTCTTTAATCTTTCTCTGCTTTCACTATTGTCAAGAGCCTGGTTCTAGTACCTAGATTCTGAAAATTCTAGCATCTTTTTAAGTTGAAATCTTGTTTATTGAAACCTCTTTTTTTTTTTTTTTTTTTTTTTTTTTTTTTTTTTTTTTTTTGAGACAGGGTCTTGCCCTGCTGTCACCCAGGCTGGAACGCAGTGACACAATCACAGTTCACAGCATATAGTTGGTTTTCTTTTATTTTTTCTTTTTTTTTTTCTTTTTTGTAGAGATGTGGCCTGACTATGTTGCCCAGGCTGGTCTTGAACTCCTGGACTCTGGTGATCCTCTCACTTCAGTCTCCCTAGGTGCTGGGATTACAGGTGTGAGCCACCACTCCTAGCCTTACAACCACTTTTATTACTACTACTGCTAATAATAATAACACCAGCAGCCTCTGACATTTATCAGGTGTTTATTATATGTCAAGCACTGTACTAGTCACATTTACCCATATTATTTCATTTAACTTTTACAACCTTCATGGAAAAGTGTCATCTCAATTTTATAGATGAGAAAGGTGAAACTCTGAAAGATAAGGTAATTTACCCCAAATCTAAATAGCTAGTAAGTGGCAGTATCCAAGTCTTTCTAACTCCAAAACCTGTGTTCCTTCTTTATCACCCTCCTTGTCTTCTTTTTTTCAGCTCAGTTCTCAGCTGGAGACAAGAAATTAGGAAGATATTTGAGCAATGATACAAGAGGCAATCAAACAACTCTGAAAAGGTGATAGAGTAGGTGTATTGGTTTGAAACCCCAGGACTGGTGACGCATGATAGCAGCAGAGCACCACAGTTCCTCCCACGGGATAGAATATGACTCAGACCTAGCATTTCCAAAAGCCAAAACCAGTCATAGAAGGCAGCCCAGATAGTCCCATTCTTTCATCTAACAACACACTAGGGAAGCCTGGCATCATCAACAAGGAGGATTGACTAGGAGCCCTAAGAACAATAAGCAGCCAGAAAAGGTGCTTTCTTTTCTTGCAGGACTGAGAATTTCCTTCCCCCACTGAGAGATACTAAGAGGACAGAGGAAGAAGGGCTTTGCAAAAACAAATGGTGTGGCCCAGAAAGTCTCTGCTTCACCTTCTGAGAGACCCAAAGGAAATCATGAGACATGGGTAAGGAGATTCCACTCCAACAAGGGTCCTGGCCCAAAAAGTTTTCTCCATCCCCCCTAGGTAACGCAGACCCTTCCAAGACAAATACCAAGCCAGATAACCCTCCTCCCCACCACAGGCCTCACGCTCTCTTCCCCTGCTGGGATACAAAGTGTCAAGCAGGTACCATTGACAAGAAGAGCCCAGCCACAGTGGATGGTCATTCTCAGAAAGTCTCTTTGTCCTCATGGGCCTGAAAACACCCACCTACACCCACAGACACAGGGACAGCCAGAATTCCTTGTTAGGAATTCTTGGAAACCAGTAATATTATTAAGGAAACCTCTTCATCCCAGGGGACCTGGGACTCATTTTTCCCACTGAAAGACACTGGCCAAGGAAAATCCCTTCTGCAACTGTAGCCATTGCTGTCACGGACAAGTAGGAGATAAGTATCACATAAACTGGGAAAAACAAAATAACACTACAGAGGCTCTGAAAATATGCTGTCGTTGAAACCACACTCCAGAAAAGTAGACCAGAATCTGCATACTGAATATAAACAGAATGAAGACCTGATGAAATTAAAGACATAAATAGACCCAGAGTCTGCTGGCATAATACAAGAAATATTCAGGATACAATTGAAGATTAGTGGTCATACTAAGAATATAGAAAATTACAACTTGAATGAGTTGAGACAACCAACTGATGCCAACACCAAGACAAATCAGATGTAGTTAATTGCTGAATTATCTGATAAGGATTTCAAGCCACATATCATAACAATATTTTGGCAGAGCATTACAAAGTCTCCTGAAACAAATGGAAAATAGAAAATTTTTGAAATGAAATAAAAGTTATTTTAAAAATCAAAATTACAGGAAGGTATATTAACAGAAAAAAAAAAACTTGGATGAGCTGTAAGTGAAAGAAGTCACTGAACTTAAGGAAAGATCAACAGTATTCACCTATTGTGAACAAGAGAGAAAACAGATTTTTTTTTTTAAAGAGCCTCAGTATCCCATGGGACAATAACAAAATATATAAAGATTTGCATGTTTGTAGCCCCACAAGAGAGAAGGGCTGAAAGACTATACAGAGAAATAATGGTTTAAAGTATCCCAAACTTGGTGCAAAACAATTCAGAGATGCAATATGAATGTACCCTAATTAGATAAACTCATAGAAGTCCACATTTCATAATTAAATTTCTGAAAACTAAAGGCAAAATAAAATATGGAAAACAGATAGAGAAAAACAATGTATTGCTATTAGGAGAATACCAATCTCCTAATAATAGTGAAGTTCTCATCATAAATTATGAAGCCAAAATCTAAAGTGTCATAGATCTTTTTTTTTTTTTTACTGTCATCATTTTTGGAAGAACTGAAGAAGGTGCTCTTGGTTCTGCACAGCCAGCTGCAATCCATTGAGGAACATGCCTCTGAGCTACCATTGTGCCTGGCCATTTACAGGAATGCTTCACCTGCATGGTCATCAACCCATTTGACCAGTTCTTTGAGGATGAATTGGACCCATTCAAGGTGCTGAAGGCAGCTGAGAACTAGAAAAAAAGTAGCCAATATGGGCATCATTGGGGTTCCTGGGACCAAGAGCTCAGGCCATGGCCCGGACCAACTCCAAAGCCACAGACAAACAGCTGTGTAAAGAGTCTCAGAAAGACAGCAATAATTCACTTCCCACAAAAGTTGGCATGGTTGACAAAAGGAGACACAGTACCCATGGAGGTTAAGAAAGAGGAATAAGATGAATTGGAGGAATACCTAATCAACAACTTCAGGGTGAATGGAAAGTAATTGAGATAAGACGGGAAAAGCAACCACCTCATGAAAGAAGATTTGAAAAGGGTGAAGGAGGAAACTTTTATTAGACAAACCTATCATTGACCAACCTATTTGAGGCTGTGGTGGCCTTGGAAGAAGTAGAAGGGCTGCCAAAGTGAAATGGGCCAAGGATATTGATTTGATTTTCATGACAAATGTGAATTTGATAGGCATGGTGGAAAACATAGATCTGGCCTGAAGCACAAGGACAAACATGGAGGTAGTGGATCTTACAACTGGGGAACTGTAAAAGATAAATTAACTGACTTGGATTAATCAAATATGACTAAGGAAACACCTGAAGGTGAATAACATCCAGTGGCAGACACTGAAAATGGGGAGAAGGAAGTTGAAGAGGAAAAAGAAGAGAGACCAAAAGAGATGACTTAGGATGAGTGGAAAGCTATTCAAAATAAGAACAGGTCAGAAGTAGAATTTAGTATCCAAAAACCAAACAAATGTACTGATTGATGGGCACTGGAAGAAGAGATGTGCTCTTCATAAATCAAAGAGTGGAGAGGTTCATGCTGAAGATTTGGTTAGGGACCATCATTTTTGGAAGCCAGCAAATAATATAGTGTCTCAGCAGGAGATCATTTTTGGAGACCTTAGCCCTTGGGGATGTGGTGGGAGGGGAAGACAAGGTGAATGTGTGGTGGACCTTGGAACCATAGCCACATGATTGGCAAGTCAAGTGCTTCTGTTCCTGATATGGATGACCCAGAGGCAGTCCCAGTTCTGGCTTAACTGAATGCAATAAGACAACCATGGTTCTTGGTGGAATTCCCACTTCAATGCCTTTGCATACTTCAGGATCCCAAACAATAAAGAAATCATGTTTTTAAAAGGCTGTCATTCACACAATTAAAATCTAAAGACCGAATTGCATTTATTTTAAAAATAAACTTCACACATTACATAAAATTAATAAATATAGTAGTCAGTTTTGTATTTAGAAATGTATTGGTAGCTGAGATGTTTTTATAAATATCAGAGATTACTCATTCTTTAGACTTTTGTATTGCTGCTTGAAAATATGCATTACCAAGCTTGAAATATAGGTATGAAATGTGTGTACCAGTTTAAAGCTTTTGTTTCATTTATGTTTTTTTAAAATTAAAAAAATTTTCTGGGTACATGGTAGGTGTACATATTTATGGGGTACATGAGATATTTTGATACAGGCATGCAACGTGAAATATTCACATCAGAGTATATGGGATATCCATCACCTCAAACATTTATCCTTGTTATTACAAACCAATTATGATCTTTTAGTTATTTTAAAATCTATAAATAAATTATTTTTACTATAGTCACCCTGTTGTGCTATCTAATACTAGGCATTACTCGTTCTTTTATTTTTTTGTACCCATTAATCATCACCACCTCCCCTCACCACCAATCCATACTAACCTTCCCAGTCCCTGGTAATAATCCTTCTATTGTCAGTCTCCATGATTTCAATTGTTTTGATTTTTATATCACACAAGTAAGTGAGAACATGAGATGTTTGTCTTTCTGTGACTGACTTATTTCATTTAGCATAATGATCTCCAGTTCCATAGATGTTGTTGCATAGGACAAGATCTCATTCTTTGTTATGGCTCAATAGTACTCCATTGTGTATATGTACCACATTTTCTTTATCCATTCATCTATTGATGGACACATAGGCAGCTTCCATATCTTAGCTATTATAAACAGTGCTGCAGCAAATATAGGAGTGCAGGTATCTGTTTAATAGACTGATTTACTTTCTTTTGGGTATATACCCAGCAGTGGGATTGCTGGATCATATGATAGCTTTGTTGTACCCGACTGAGTCAAGGAATGTGCCACACTCTGAGATTGAATTATGAGTCCTTTATTATGCCAGTGAACGAGAGGTGGTTAACGCCCAAAATTCTCTCGGCCCCTAAGAAAAAGTGAGGTGGTCTTTTATATCCTAGTTTTAAAGCGGAGGGGAAGCTAGCTGAAGCAAATTTTTCACAAAAGCAGAGTAAGCAAACAGTTAAAAGATAAACCAGTACATGAGAAATAAAACAGTGCCAGGTGCAAGGGGTAAAGCTGTCATGAAAGACATACAACTTACAGATAAATGGACACTCCACAGCACCTGCATCCCCAGGCCCTGCTGGTACCACTTAACTCGGCCTCTTATCAACAAATGCATTCCTGGAAGTGTCTAGTATCAGCCTCCCCAGCTATATACTATAGTTACATACTTAATGGTGGGAAAGTAACTAAAATGAAGAAGCTAAGATGGAGTCTCTCCGGCTCAACAAGCTAACATAAAGCCCGAACAGCTTTTAGTCTGAGAAAGAGAGAGTTAGTTTTAGCTGACAAAAAGCAGGTTATCACAGCTTCATATTTAGTTTTTTGATTGACCTCCAAACTGTTCTCCATTGTGGTTGTACTCATTCACATTCCATCTAAAACTGTACAAGGGTTTCCTTTTCTCCACATCCTTGCCAGAATATTTTATTCTGGGTCTTTTGGATATAAGCCATTGTAACTGGGGTGAGGTGATGTCTTATTGTAGTTCCGATTTGTATTTATCTGATGATCAGTGATGTTGAGCCATATGTCTGTCTTTTGTTGAGACATTTCTATTCAGATCTTTTGGTCATTTTTTTCAATTGAATTGTTAGACTCTTTTCCTATAGAGTTTTTTTAAGCTCCTTACATATTCTGCTTATTAATCCCTTGTCAGATGGGTAGTTTGCAAATATTTTCTCCCATTCTGTGGATTGCCTCTTCAAGTTGTTGGTTGTTGTTTTTGTTTTTGCTTCTGTGTGGAAAGCTTTTTAACTTGATGTGATCCCATTTGTTCATTTGTGCTTTGGTGACCTGGGCTTGTAGGGTATTATTCAAGGAACTTTGCCCAGAGTAAGTCCTAGAGAGTTTCCTCAATATTTTCTTGTAGTAGTTTCACAGTTTGAGGTCATAGATTTATCTTTCATTTATTTTTAAGTGCTTTTTCTATATGTCAAGGGATACGTTTCATTCTTCTGCATATCCATCCAGTTTTCCTTGCACTATTTATTGAAGAGACTGTCTTTTCCTTGGTGTATGTTCTTGGCACCTTTGTGGAAAATGAGTTCACTCCAGTCTGTCGATTTGTCTCTGGGTTGTCTATTCTGTTCTGTTGATCTTTCTGTCTGTTTTTATGCCAATGCCATGCTGTTTTTGTAAACATAGCCTGCAGTGGAATTTGATGTCAGGCAAACTGATTCTTCAAGCTTTTTTTCTTTTTGCTAAGCATAGCTTTGGCTATTCTGGGTCTTTTGTAGTGCCATATAAATTTGAGAATTCTTTTTTCCTGTTTTTTGAGGAAAGTCATTGATATTCTAATAGGGATTGCATTCAATCTGTAGATTGGTTTGGTTAGTATAGACATTTTAACAATATTGATTATTTGAATACATGAACTTGAAATATCTTTTCATCTTTTGGTGTCCTCTTCAATTTCTTTCATCAGTGTTTTATAGCTTTCATCGTAGAGAGGTTTCACTTCCTTGGTTAATTCCTGGGTATTTAATTGTATTTTAATTGTATTTGCTGCCATTGTAAATGAGATTACTTTTTTTTTTTTTTTTGCTTTTTCAGATTGTTCACTGTTGGCATATAGAAATGCTGCTAATTTTTGTCATTTTTGTTTTTTAATAAAGGATTTAAATGTTCTCCCAGTTACAAACTGGTTTTAAACATTGAACATATCAGTTTTAACACCTGCTTTGCATTTTCACACGTAGTCAACTGGCACATGTTAAACTTTGATTTGTTTAATATTTTTCTTTTGGGGAAAATATTTTTTTCTTTTGTCATGATATCCAGATACATACATGTATGTAAACTTTATGTTCAGAAATGTCAATACTTGATCCAACTCAAAGCACATTGGTTTAATAACTCTTGCTTCTTGCACGGTTCATTAGATTCAAAGTATAATTGATTTACAATTTCAACTGTACTTACCTTTCAAATGTGTGACTTTCCCATTTTAAAAGCCAAAGCAGACACTTTATTGGTGAAAGCTATTTAAGCTACTTATCATTGATAGACACATTATGTGAAGTGAAGTCGTTTTATGGGTATGAGTTTTACCTCCCTCAAACAGGGTGGGTGGAATAAGTTGATTTAGCTAATATGTAGTATTTAACCTGTTCTATAAAATAAGTGCCTGGCTTATTGATATAATTTCCATGTTTGAAAATTTCCAAAATCAAAATGGTACATCCATAATCGGTAACTCTTTAATCGTTCCTTTTTCTAAGAAACGAAAAACAGAAGACACCGATAAGAATGATGAGAAGAAGAGTATTTTAATTTTGGAATTTGGAAAGCAGACAGGTTTACTTTACAAGGTTGGAGCAGCAGCACCACTCATGAACTATAAACCAAAAATCTTTACTGTTTCTGAATTTCTTATATTGCTATTATTTGGTCATAAGTTGATAGATGAATATTTGTTCCACAGAAAGTAATAATTATTTTTCCTCTTCCTCCATTAGAAAACTAGGTTAATAAATGATTCCTTTAATGGGAGCATCAGTACCTATTAAAACATATACAGAGAGAATAAGGAATAAAACAGATTTTTCTAGGAAAAAAACAATGTCCCAACAATTTGAAAGTGCTGAAAGAAAGGAATTGTTAACCCCAGATTCTATATCTAGCAAAACCATTCTTCCAAAATGAAGGGAAAAATAGAAACTTTATCAGATTAAAGAAAACTAAAAGAATTTGTCCCTAGCATACCTACTCTTAAAGCATAAAGGTTGTTTGTCAGACATTAAAGAAGAGAAAAAAGAAATAATCTTGGATCACTGAGAAGGAAGAACAACTGAAAGATTATAAATATGTATACATGAATGGACTATTGTTTTTCTCATGAGTTTTAAAAATTATATCATATATATATATATAAATAAAGACTGGGTCTCTCTTTTTCACCCAGGCTCTCAGTCACCCAGGCTGGAGTGCAGTAGTGTGATCATAGCTCACTACACCCTTGAACTTCTGTGCTTAAGCAATCCCTTTGCCTCAGCCTCCAGCATAACTGGGACTACAGGCCCATGCCACCACATTCGTGTTTTCATTTTGAAACAATTTTTAAATGTACTCTAATTTATATGATTGCTTTTATCACTTGATTTTCAATTAATACAGAATGACAAGTGCTGTTTTTGCTTTATTTTCATTATTGCTCCAGCCCACTTAATGACTGTTCATTCAAAAGAAGATTTTATTTCATTTTTTTTTTTTTGGTGTTTTTCGAGATGGAGTCTCAACCCTGCTACCGAGGCTGGAGTACAATAGTGAGATCTCGGCTCTCTGCAACCTCCACCTCCCAGGTTCAAACGATTCTCTTTTCAACTTTTAATGAATATTTGTAAATGGTAGTTATGTCTGTATTAGGCAGAGCAGTAATATGGCTCTGCCTAATTAAACTGTAACAACCACCATTGACAGATAATTTATTAGAAGTGGACATATTCTTAAAAAAAAAAAACAGTTATGCAGCCTGAACATGATATAGCTAACATAACACATGAAAAATAATGGCCATGTGTCTTCATGTTGTTTTCTGAATATGGCTGCTGAAAAGCAACCTAATAACATTGTATATTACTCACTTAGTGAGCATTGGGTGATTATGAACTCCTACTATGACTTTTGATGAGTCGTGTAAATTATTCATGGTACAAGAAGGCAAAACCATATGGCATATCATCTGTTGAGTATATTTGTGTTCAGTGATGCCTAGCGTCATATCCTTAGCAAATTATCACATGCTGTTTGTTATTCAGAGACTAAGTAAAAGGAGTTGGTAATCTCACTCTAATGGCCAATAAAACCTTATTTACATCACAGAATTACTTGGTCAACCCTCTCCCCTTTCAACTGACTGATGATCAAACTATGAGGTTAAAACAGACTAAATAAGAACTCATTCTACATATAGTCTCCTTGAGACAGAATTAAAGCTGTCATAAAGGGAATATACTGACTTAATGCACATATCAAACTCAGCAATTAGAAAATGTCATTAGTTAATTGTGAAATTTTCAGTCTCTGAATTAATAAGTAATAACCTTTCATTGTTGCTTTACAGGTTTTGATTAGTTTAAATTACCCACTTTCATTCCATTTGTAGTATTTAAAATCAAGATAGTGTCGATAGACAATTGATTGATTTTTTTTAGAAGAAATGCCTTTAAGCAGGAGCAAGGCTATAGTAATTATTTTAAAACATGATCCTGAAAATAATCAACTCTCCCTATCTTTTTTCCAAAATAAAATATTAAAGAGACTTGTTATAATATTTACCTATGCCAAAGACATAAAATCTAAGACACTTTTGAGTTACTAATTAATTAAAAGAAACATCTCATTGACTATAAACATAATAACCTGAGGATTTAGGGAATTCCAACAAGAATTACTGAAAAATAGAGAAACAAAGCTTTTACAGGGGCATTTATTATTTTCATTAGTTTATATACAGTTTATTTTTTCATTTGTCCACATGCATATGTGAACATTCATTCTGCAAACACTTACTCCATTACAATGGCCTATTATATCCATTGAAGATTGAAAAAAATGAAGAAGACAGGATGTTGACAGCCCAGTGAAGGAGACTCAAATTACTATCAATTGAATGCTAATGTAGGTAGTACAACAGAAAAATAGGCAAAATGTTGTGATAACATAAAGAAGGGCAGGCTGAACTCTGACTGAGCCGACCTAGGGAAGATTTTACACCTGAGTTGGCACGTCTCTTAAAGACAAATGACGTAAAAGTATGGATACCATTGTAATATAGGAATTTGGCTCATACTCTGTGAAGAAATGACTTGCATAATTGAGACTAACGAACGCTTAGAATGATCGCATTCTATTCTTCATGCTCCGTTCAGGTAGTTCTATCTCATCTTTGTCAGTTTGAATGTCATATCTTTAGGATGGCCTTTCCTAATCACCCCAAATGAAACATTTTCCCCAACCCTTGTTCTCTACAGTAGTCCCCACTTATCCATGATAAATAATTCCAGTTTCCCAGCAGACACCTGCAACTGAGCACGGAACAGAACCTTATATACACTATAATTTTTCCATCTGATACCTGAAATGGTTACTAAGTGACTAATAGGCAGCAGGGTCTACAACATGTATACACAAGACAATGGGAAGTTTTACATCCTGGGTAATACTGACCCAGGAGGGTGCAAGAACATTGTGTATTTTAGAACTTAGGAATTGTTTATTTCTGTAATTTTCCATTGACTCTTTATTCACCACTGAAACCTCAGAAAACAAAATTGCAGAAAAGATAGGAGAACTGTATTTTAGTGTCCTGCTTGTTTCTGTCACAGCACATAATTTATACTCTGTAGTTAATTTATTCACTTCTTGCAATTGTTTTGTCTTAACATCATTCTTCCAAGCCATATGTCTCGCTCATTCTTGTACCATTAATGTCTATACACTAGTACCACACAAATCTTTTTTTTTTAAATAAATTGATAAAGAGATAAATGAATCCGTCAATGAAATGGCTAGGATTTTGCAAAGGTGTTTAGGTCTTTGACTCCAAATATACATATATTTTTTATCAAGTTCTTCCTTTCTTCCTTCTACTGGTATATATAACTGGTATATATAAATTCTTTGGATACTGTCCCACAGTTTAAAGACATTCTGTTCTGTTTATTTTTTAATTCTTTTTTCTCTTTGCATCTCTGTTTGGGAAGTTTATACTGGTATAGTGAAGAGGAATTCCATTCCTATTGTTGGAAAATGCTTTAATATTATCCTCTGTAGAAATCTTTCTGATAAGAGGATTTTTTTTATGGAGTATAACCTGTGATTTCACAGTGGGAATTTCCCCCAACTCTCCTGCCCAGCACCCTGAGGGGATCTTTGTCAGATCCTTAGTGTGTGAGAACTTGGTGAGGTTCCTGGTGAGCAACGTCTGGGAAAGTATGAGGATCGTCTTATGATTGGGGCCTGTAGGAAGTTCTCATCCTCTGATAGTCCAACCTTCAGCTTCCAGCAATCCATCACAATTACTAGTCAAGTAAGTGATCCTACCCATTTGGTTCTCTAGCAGCTTCTGTTCCAGGTGAGCAGACTCTAACTTACCTTTTATTCCTCCATAATTTATGGTAGTAGTTTGCCCTGCAACCTCATTTTTCTAATGGGTTCAGGAAAGGTTGTTAATTTTCTGTTTGTACAGCATTTTATTGGTGTAAGGAATGATGGCTTACAAGGTCATTTCATGTCAGAACAGAAACTGGAAGTATAGATTCACTGTGAATTTACTATGTTCATTGGCCTTTCCGAGGCATATAGCACTGCCACATCTCTTCCCTGTTTGTTTGTCTGCTAATAAACTATAAACATTTAGTAGTCAGTATTAAATTGTTTCTCTCTTAGACACTTACCTTGTTAGCTATGTCAAGAAAAATGTGGAGTTGTAGGGTAGTTTCTTCCAGGATAACTGATAGATTTATCTTAACTCTATGATGGTTTCTCTCTACCTATTGGTTATGGGCAAAAGCGAATTTTTTAGTCTGAATCGCAGCAATATACTCTGAAGATGGAAACAAAAAAATGTTAACTATGGTTTTCCCATGTAGGTTTCATTTCCTCAATTCTTGCCTAACACTTTAATTGCCAGTTCTGGAGAAATCATTGAGAAGTATTCTGGGAATAGTAAAAAGATTTTGTAAGCTTGATGAACACTGTGACAATAAAGTAATTAATAGTTTTAAGCAACTATTATTTTTTCCGTGTATGAATTACTAGAGTAGCAAGAAGTGGATCATTCCAGTGATCCCAGTATTTTTGTTAAGGCAGTCCATTTCTTAATAGGAATATTTCCTTATAAGATAATTAAATAGTTTTAAAGCAGAAACATTGAAATTTTTATTATGTAGAGAAACAACAAACCGTGAAAACCAAGCATACATCCAAGTATACATTTTACACCTAGATGCCAGAATATTTCTCTCCTCTTTTTGTGTGGTATCATCTAGTTTCTCTACCAGCAACAATCTTACTATTATTGGAAATGTTTCTGCCATACATATGTGAGCTGAGCCAAGTATTTAATTATAGGCTGTTTCTCTTTACAAGAACCTGACAGAAGAACCATTTTTTTGATAGACTGTTGAAGGAGAAATACTGTAGCTTGCCAAAATGATGGAACACAGAAAATTACAAAGTTGACTGAATGTTCTGCTATTCAGCAGATGTCTGTAGTAGTAATCACTGAGGGTGGGAGGGTACTCAGTGAGTTGTCTATTGCCAAATTAAAAAAACAAATCCGTATTTGGTTAAGGAGAGACTTTATGGGAAAAGACTGTTGCATAAAGGGGAAGAGGACCACTGCAATTGAGTAAAAAATGTAAAAACCTTGAGCCTCTATAAGGTCAAACATAAAGTTTTTTTTTTTTTTTTTTCTTTAAAAAAAAGGTAGTAAACAAGGCTAGAGGGAACTCAGTGTAAAGAAGTGGAACAAACAGGTAACTTTATCAGACAGGTTATCAGGCAATGTTTTTTTCTTATGCTCAAATTATTTCTCCTGAGTGACTGTTAAAGAAGGGCTGAGTGTTCCACAATTTATTTGATGCTGACTTGGGCCAAAGCAGGCCAAAGTTCGCATTTCTCAGAGGCAGGAAGAAGCCTGAGTAAAATTTGGTCAAGTCAAGTTAGTTAGTGGGTAATTCGTACA
Source organism: Saimiri boliviensis (assembly GCF_048565385.1). NCBI lineage: Eukaryota > Metazoa > Chordata > Mammalia > Primates > Cebidae > Saimiri > Saimiri boliviensis. The sequence continues at coordinate 76,948,518 of NC_133470.1, read as the reverse complement.
AATGATCAGTGGAGAGGAACAGTTGAGCTAATCATTTATGACACACAGAATGGGAATTTGGAGGATGTTTCTGCCCTTGTCATAGGTAACTGAGGGGGTCATTTGCTAGTCTTATCCAAGTTACATGGAGAAGGGTGTTTCTTTATGGTAAGTCATTTCCTAGAAGATGAAAAGTTGCTGGTGGTCAGGAGGGGCGGAAATGTAATTTATCTGTGTTTTCCAGGAGAATAACTTAAAACTTCAATGTTGTTACTATTTTTTCAAGATGCCACTAGTATACATTAAAAGGGCCCTTTTAATATATAGTTTATAATATATAATATATAATGTTTATAATATATAACCTTGCCTTAATAGTAAATCCTCAGTTGGAATATTGCTTACCTTAGCATAGACAGGCCTAAGTCTGAGACGCATGCTTTCTGACACATGGGATTCTATGATATAGTGAGTTTTTCCTTTTTCAGATATGCTGTCACACGTGTTGACTTACATTCTGCACAGCTCCTATGTTGATATGTCATATTCGGTGATAGATTTCTTGTAAAGAATACTTGGGGTGATTTATTCATATAAGGATATTCATGTCTTATTGATGCCCAATAAACAAATATGTTGCCCATTGCTTTACTAGGCTGTTTTATCTTTAAAACCAGCTGTAGAATATTAGGGGAATCTTTTCTATACACAAGGCATAAACTTTCGTTGTTACCAAATGCAAATCTTTTAAGGAAATGCTTAGCAGAGAAATAAAAAATCTTATTTTGCTATCAATAAAAAATCCCTACAGAAGAAACACTTAGTCTTGAAAGTAACAACAATGACACATCCTGGAGTGCATATATTAAGATAGAGAACTTGGGGAACGTGGTGGTCTTGGGTTCCAATCCTTGTTTCTTTTTCTACCAGGTTATAGAAATTTGTAGAAGGATACAGAATGAAAACACCTATTTTTTAGCTATCCTTTGCCCTCTGCATGATCACACTATAATTAAAAAATAACCTGAGGTTGGCTAATGCCCTTTTTGGTCTTAGCACACCGGCACCCAGGTGAATAAACAGCCATGTTGCAAACACACACACACACACACACACACACACACACACACACACAAATATAATAATCTGAGGTTAAAAAATAAGCACATGGTCTCTATAATAATTCTGATTTGTTTGCCCTCATGATTTAGACTCCATTGTGTCCTCCTCACTGTAGACCATGACGAATGTCTGTGTATCATGATTTGTGTTGTGTTAACCTTGCCTTAACAGTAAACCCTCATGTGGGAACTTTGCTTATCTTAGCATAGACGGGCCGAAGTCTGAGACACATGCTTTCTGACACATGGAGTTTTATGATACTGTGAGGTTTTCCTTTTTCAGGTATGCTGTCACACATGTTGGTTTAAATTCTGTGCAGCTCCTATGTTGGTATCACTCATGTGATAATTCATTTTCTCTTAATAAATGACTTATCACACATCGTTGGTCCCCTACATTAACTTTCTTGTTAAATGCTTCCATTACCAGATACTTAACAGTGTTGGAACAAATTATTCTTTTGGTGTACCTTAAATGTACTGAATAGTCCAGTAGATTCCATAAAGTTTTGTTTATTTGTATTTTGCCCTATAAAACATGGTTATGTTGGTTGAGATGCTATTTTGTGTTGACCTGGGGACTTGAGCATAGTACTGTGAACAATATGTTTTGGAATATGGAATCTTAACTATGTTAGTGTTTTGGTGTATGTGGAATACTCTGATTTACCTCATTTTCTCATAAATATAGGGACAAAATTCTGGTATAAATAAGATACAAATAATTCTTATTTATTCAATCTGTGGCTATAAACATTTAGAAAAATGGGTTATTGAGTAGAGATCTCTTTAAAAAGAAACCCTGAATAATGGGAAAATTATCCACTGCTTGAAAATATTTGAATATCTAATCTCATTTATTCTTTTCTTGTTCACAGGTGCCTTAAAGCATCACATAATTGCCAATTATTCCATAATTGTATCTTACCACAACCCTTAAATGAAATCTATTTTACTATGAAACAGTTAAGTGGTCTAATCACAGACACTTTATCAGAGATAGAAATGACATTTTGTAATTTATTTTAAAAAGTAAATTTTACTGTAACTAATCTATTTTGTGCTTATCCTTTTTCCGGAACAGAAATTTCCGCCTGTGTTTGCTGTGAATTTTGTAAGCTAACAGCTTTTAGAACAACAGAATTTATGTCAGGTCATGTAATGTATGTCTGGATTGGAAAAAGAATTACAATGAAATTAAATCCACTATAATTCACTTTAATGCAATCCAGATATTATTTTGCCACATTATTTTCTTTTCTCATATATGTTCTGTAGACATTTATGAGAGAAAGATTTTAACAGAACAAGGATGTTGAAGATCATTTTAGCAACTAAAGATTGTATTTCTAATTTTATAAAATGTTAATAACAACAGAAATTTTAATCTTTTTTAAAGCTTATATCTACGATGTTGTCTAATAATGGGAATATCTTACTTGCTAAAGTAAAGCCTGATATATGATTTCGTTATAACTAAGTAATTTGGGATTATTTAGATCACAAGGAGTGCCTACAGTATTCTTTCTTAGTCTCCTTCTTAGAGGTCAAATTTACTATAAAGATATGAGTATTATCAATAGAACACAAGATAAAGTGGTAACTTGGATTTCTTTCCAATTTATAATATACATATGATGAATTTTCTTATTTATGAAATTTTAAAATATCCTTTTTCATTTCCAAATCTTAGACAAAGCAAAGTGAAGACCACTGAGGAAGCAAATACTTAAAACATAAAATTGAAAAGTAATCAGGCAAATAATTGTGCGATGGCTGACAGTGACTCAGATATAATAGAGTTTCTTGCTCACTTACAACTCATACTTATTAAAAAACAAGAAATAGGGAAGAAGCCCAAAGCAGTGTACTTTTTCTCCCTGTGGGCATTAAAGCCTGAGAAGCTCTCCGAAAAAAATACTACCTGAAGATTTTCAGCTACCATAGAGACAAATAATCTAAATCCTTTTGAGGGAAGATATTGTTTAGTTCGATGATAACAATAGAAATTATTAGAACTCAAAATCACCTGTTTCTAGGAAGAATAATATTTTATTGCTGTCAGAATAGAATTTATTTTAAAAACAGCAAAGGAAGATTGCCTGTCACTATATATATAGATATATGACCCTTATAATTTTATTCTCAAAATATTTTATCTTTCATCATATTTGTGTTGTCAGAACTCACTTCTGTGTGTAATTGGAGCCTTGTAGTTATTGAAGGAACATTACATATACAAATATATATGTTTCAAGATAGATCAGTGCAAATCTTTATAATCCTATAGACTTCTTCCCTGATTATATAGCAAGCCATTCAGAGTCCTGTGCCATAATATCAACTACAACTTTCCAAACATTGAATATCCTGAAGCTACAGTAGTTACTACAGAGAAGAGCTTTTTTAAAAAAGTAGACATGTATATTAAAATGACAGTACTGACTCCAGCACATAATTGGAGGGTTAATTCATGAATACTTTCTGTTTTTTTATACCTTGTTTTCTTACTCTTTTCTCTGATTATTTCAAATGTATTTTGATTTAACACTAGACATTCTTAACTCATCTAGATGGTCCTCGGTCCTTTTCCTTTTACCAGGTAAAATTATGACTCTCAGACTATCCATCAGCAATTTAAATTTTACCACAATCCAGGGAAATGAGAAGCCAATAATGCCATTTTTGCTGATGTGGCTATTAAGGCACAGGAAACAAAGTGGAAAAGAAAAGTCTTAATCTTCCCACTTCTAGCCCATTGCTTAATGGTCTCTTCTTCATTTCATTAGTTAATGTCATCAACGATGACTCAAAGTTAAGAATTCTTATTTCATCATTTACACTCAGCCTCCCTTTTTCTTCTCTCCTTTGAATGCAGATCAGGAAAATTGATAGTAAAACTAAATAGGATATAGTTAATATTATATGTCATTTCTGGCTCTGGTGTTTAAGGCAACAAGCATATAAAAAGTGAATAGGTCAGGAAATATATAAATGCACAATAATTAGAAATCACATCCAGAGAAATATCTTCTATTTTCTTTTTCTGAAATAGTAGCTTGTGCTACCTTTATTATATAATATTTATTTAAAAGTAGTATTGGTAAAATGATTGAGATGTGACTACTATTTCCTTAATTTCCAATATATTTGCTTCTCATTTACACATTTGAAACATGTTGTTAAAAATTCAGAATGTATAAAATTACTGTATCTCAGTGTCTTAGAATGTACAAATATAATCATTACTTAGATAATTGAAAAGAAAACACTGGAGATATTCCTTTCAGCAGGTTTAATAGTGGATGATTAATAATAGAAATGTGGTGGTATGGATGATCTCAATGCTTTGAGTTTTTAAAAATCTTGCAACAAATGATTCTTTCCTAATAAGAAGTGCCCCATAAGCCCAGCTGCAATAGTTATTGCGTTTGTACATGACAGAGATTTTATGGCATTTAATCCAAATTCAGAAAGTTTTTTTTTTTTTTTTTTCTTAAACCTAAAGCAAATTCCCCTATGGACCCATTTACTGAGATGCAGGACACCACTGAGGTTAGTCAAGCATTGCAGAGATTTGTGTAAAAGGCCTTTGTGACCACTGGGAGCCATCGGGAGATTAGTTTGGCATGGATTTTGTGAGCAATTTATTCAAGACCTGGTTCTCATTCACACAAGGCTGCTCAAAAGGACATCTTTGATTCTCTGGAATCAAAAGAATAGCAAATTAGCTGGACATGGCACCCACCTGTAATCCCAGCTACTAGGGAGGTTGAGACAGGAGAATCGCTTGAGCCCTGGAGGTGGAAATTGCAGTGAGCCGAGATTGTGCCACTGCACTGAAGCCTGGGCTACAGAGTGAGACAGTGTCTCAAAAATAAAATATGTGAATAGTGTGTGAATGGCATTTCATGCTTAAGTAGGCTATGCCCTCGATATGCCCTATATCCTAGTAACTGATTAATGTGGGAGGAAAAAAAAATAAAAAAAAATGTACACAGAGAGTGAATGTTATTAAATAGTGGAAGCAACTGAGTCATTCTTGTCTACTTTAAATCCTATCCATTTTACAATTTATTTTTCTTCGCCTTTAAATGTTTGATAAAACCACAGGAAGATGTTTCTAGTCGTTTACATTTCAAAACCACTAAAGTTTAAATTGTAAACCAACAACTTATCTAATGAAAAAAAGTTACTTTGAGATGACTTAATTTTAGGGCATGATTTTTTTTTTTATTGTAATAGGCTACACAGTTCCCTGCATCCTTTTGTTCACTAATTTCAGCCATGTTATCAAAATTGGAATTCTACTCCTTTTATAGGAGTATAAAAGAGGGAAAACAGACTCTGCCTTGAGCCTATGTTTATCATCATTTCATTGTTCCCTGTTAGTTTTCTGCTCACTTGCATCATATCAGTATTCTGAATTTTATTTTAAAATAATTGATTGTGCACCTACTCTCTGTTGCTGTGAACAAGGGTTCTCAAGATGAATCAGACATGGTCATTGTTTCCAAAACTCTCAAAACCTAACAGGAGACAAACACATAGACAATTGAAATACAGGGTGATAAAATCAATATACAGGCAGCCCAGAGAGCACAGACATGGCATCTGTATTTCTGTTTATACAAAGGCAGCATCTGGGTATATCTTCATATAAAAGATATTGATTAAGCCACAAAACAAGGATAGCTGGTAACTATGGAATGAAGAGGAGATCATTCTAGACAGGCAGAGTAATGTACATGAAAGTGCAGGTATATAAAAAAAATCATGGTGTTAGGCAATAGCTACCAGTTCAGTATAGGACTCATGAGAAAAAGTGCAATGAGAGAAAACTAAAAGTTAGGGACTTCCCTGTCACTTTAAGTGACTTTGCATATCGTTCTAAGTATTTTATAATTTCTTCTATGGGTGATAGGCCTCTGTCAATGAGTAATTTTAGGTAGAGGCCTGACATAAGCATTGCATTTTAGAAAGATTTTTTTTTTTTTTCTGGCACTGTGTGGCAGGGGCAGGGGTTGGATGCACAAAGGAGGTGAGAGCTGGGAGGTCATAGAGGAAGGCTGAATAACTGGTTTAGGAAGCTGCTGGCACTGTGTAACAGACATCTGTCATCAATGCAGCTGCCATGAGATGAAAGAGGAGAGGACAGAATGAAAAATTATTTCAGAAGTAGAATTCACCCATCTTTGTTTCTTTTACATAATGAGGTCTTGTTTAGGATTGTTTGAAAGTACTTTTGAATGGTAATACTATATTGTCAGGCTTTAGGCACCCATATATGTTTCCATTTCACAAATGTTTCCCACTGCAAACTAGCAGCAGTATATTAGTACAGTCAAATACTAATTGTTTTTTAGTTACCTCTCACTAGGTCAATGCACTAATATTAAGCAAATGGATTTGCATGTCTCAACTTGACTCCATTAAGATGTAACATGTTTTAAACTTGTTTATAAACATGAAGACAGAATGCTTCCTAGATATTTTTCTTTTTAACAAAGTCATGGAAATAATCTTTTTTTTTTCTTTTTTTTTAACGTTTATTTTTTAAGTTCAGGGGTACATGTATAGATTTGTTACATAGGTAAACTTTGGTGATGAGGGTGTGTTGTACAGATTATTTTATCATTCAGGTATTAAGCCTAGTACCCATTAGTTATTTTTCCTGATTCTCTCCCACCTCCCACCCTCCACCCTCCATCCTCCACCCTCCACCCTCTAATAGGCTCCAGTGTTTGTTCTCTTTTATGTGTCCATGTGTTCTTATAACTTAACTCCCACTTATAAGTGAGAACATGCAGTGTTTGGTTTTATGTACCTGTGTTACTTTGCTAAACATAATGGCCTTCACTTCCATCCACATTCCTTCCAAAAACATAATCTCATTTTTTCATGGCTGCATGGTATTCCATGGTATATCTGTACCACATTTTCTTTATCCAGTCTATCACTGATGGACATTTAGATTGATTCCATATCTTTCCTATGGTGAATACTGTTGCAATAAACATATGTGTACATGTGTCTTTTTAATAGAATGATTTATGTTCCTTTGTGTATATACACAGTAATGGCATTGCTGTATTAAATAGTATCTCTGTCTTTAGGTATTTGAAGAATTACCACATTGTCTTCCACAATGGTTAAACTAATTTACACTCCTACCAACAGTGTATAAGCATACCTTTTTCTCCACAACCTCCCCAGCACTTATTATTTTTCAACTGTTTAGTAATAGCCATTCTGACAGGAGTGAGATGGTATTTCACTTGGTTTTTATTTGAATTTCTGTATTTATAATGATGTCAAGCTTTCTTATATGATTTTTGACCACATGTATGTCTTTTTTTGAAAAGTGTTCATGTTCTTTGCTCACTTTTTAATGGGGTTGTTTGCTTTTTTCTTAAAAATTTGTTTATATTCCTCATAGATGCTGGATATTAGACCTTGTTTGATGTATAGTTTGCAAAATTTTTCTCCCATTCTGTAGGTTGTCTGTTCACTCATGATATTTGCTTTTGCTGTTTAGAAACTCTTTATTTTAAGTAGATCCTATTTGTCAATTTTTGCTTTCGTTGGGATTGCCTTTGACATCTTCATCATGAAATATTTGCCAATGCCTATACTCTGAATGTTATTACCAAGGGTCTTTCAGGGTTTTTATAGTTTTGAGTTTTACATTTGAGTCTTTAATCCATCTTGAGTTAATTCCTGTATAAGAAATTAACTGAAGAGATCCAGTTTTAATTTCCTTCATATGGCTATCCAATTATCCCAGCATGACTTAATGAAGAGAGAATTTTTCCCCATTGCTTTTTTTTTTGGTCTGGTTTGCCAAAGATCAGATAGCTATAGGTGTGTGGTCTCGTTCCTGGATTCTATATTCTGTTTGAATTGTCTATGTGTCTGTTTTTGTACTGGTACCATGCTGTTCTGTTTACTGTAGCCCTGTAGTATAGTTTGAAGTTAGGTAGTGTGATGCCTTCAGCTTTGTCCTTTTTCTTAGGATCACCATGGATATTTAGGCTCTTTATTGGTTCCATATAAATTTTAAAACAGTTTTTGTAGCTCTGTGAATAATAGCCATGGTAGTTGAACAGGCATACTAGTAAATCTATACATCGCTTTTGGTAGTATGTTCATTTTAATCATATTGATTCTATCCATGAGCATGGAATGCTTCTCCATTTGTGTCATCTCTGATTTATTTGAGCAGTGGTATGTATTTCTCCTTGTAGAGATCTTTCATCTCCCTGGTCTTCTGTATTCGTAAGTATTTTATTATTTTTGTCACAATCGTGAATAGGAGTTCATTCCTAATTTGGCTCTCAGCTTGACTGTTGCTGGTTTATAAAAATGCTAGTGATTTCCACACACGATTTTTTTTTCTTTTTTTGAGACAGTGTCTCACTCTGTGGCCCTGGCTGGAGTGCAGTGACAAGACCATGGTTCACTGCAACCTCTGCCTCCTGGGCCTAAGTGATCCTACCACCTCAACCTCCTATGTAGCTGGGAAAGCAGGTGCACACCACCATTTTTGTACTTTTTTTGTAGACACAGCTTCTCACCATGTTGCCATGTTGCCACAATATTATCTCAATAAATGCAGAAAAGACCTTTGATGAAATTCAACATTGCTTCATGTTAAAAACTCTCGATAAACTAGGCATTGAAGGAAAACACCTCAAAACAATCAGAGCCACCTGTGACAAACCCACAGCCAACATCATACTAAATGGGCAAAAGCTGAAAGCATTTCCTTTGAAAACTGGCACAAGACAAGGATGATTTTTCTAACCGCTCTTGTTCAACATGGTTAGGAGATGGCCAGAACAATCAGACAAGAGAAAAAAAAATACATGTTATCCAAATAAGAGAGAAAGTCAAACTATCCTTTTTTGCAGATGACATAATCTTATATCTAGAAAACCTTATGGTCTTAGCCCAGAAGCTTCTTAAGCTGATAAACAACTTCAGCAAAGTCTCAGGATATAAAGTAAATGTGCAGGCTGGGCAAGGTGGCTCAGGCATGTAATCCCAGAATTTTGGGACTTCAAGGCAGAAGGATTGCTTGAGCCTAGGAGTTCTATAGCAGCTTGGATAGTTTGCCAGATAAAATGTTTCAGAAATTTATGATTTAGCTCAAGTTTTTTTACATCTCGAATCTTCTTAGATATCTGAATTGGTGGCCATTTCTCACTGTCACTGTGTGGCCATAATTTGGATCATGTCATATCAACTGTTGCTCATCTAGTCATCTAATTCACTACACTTAGTTTTATTACCAAGAAAACACCATGACAGGAAAGTTTCCTTGTTTTTAATGGCATAATGGTATTCATGAGATAATTCATCATCCCTTTTATGAAACTAAGACTGGGATGCTATGGCATTTTGCAATAGTAGAACACATTAGAGATGCTCTTGTCAGTTTTCTAGCCACATGAAACTGCAGTAACCACAGTGCTCAGGAATAATTGAGGTTACATTATGAGTACAGATTTTACAACTCAAACATGAAACATTCTGCCATTTTATATTAAAATCATACAGCTATTGATTATAATTAAGTTTCTAACTATTTAAAAGACAATAAGTAATTTCATGTGGTCATTTTCTTTTACAAAAGAACCTCTTAACCCTCAATGACAATGTTGATTACCTAAAATCATAAGTCTGTCCATCTTGAGATCTCATTGGTCTGTCATAACTGATTACCCCATTAACAAAAACTAAATACTGAGCTCTGAAAGCAGCTCTGCTAAGTATTGTTTAAAGGCATTAAACACTTACTGGAATTAATGAATCCCATTTGAAGGTAACACAAACAAATTTTCTTAAAATTTTATCTAGTTGTACACATTAGAGAATTGAGAAATTTGGAAGCTCAGAATAGAGCACTTGGGTTTTTATATTTTATCTCAAATGTTGAGAGGCAAAGATCAGTTAGTTACATAGCTGAGTGATTATTGATCCATCTTCATAATGGCTTTTCAAACCAGAAAAACTAAAATTAATTTCATGAAGATCACAGACTGAAAATTTGCAGTATTCTTGAGTAATCTTTAAGAAAAATGATTATGAGTTTATGTTATAGGCACTTATATTATTGAAAAATTTGGTGAAGAAAGTAGTCTTACCAACTTTCTTCATTTTGATAGCAGAATTGAGCTATGTTCTTTAAGAATAAACCTCTTGTGGGATCCCAGGATGGCCGAATAAGAGGCAGCTCTGGAAAACAGATCCCAGCAAGAGAGACACAGAAGCCAAGTGGTCTCCACAATTCCAAACGAGGTACCAGGTTCATTTCATGGGTCTGGAAAGACAGTGGGTGTAAACCAAATAGGGCAAGTTGCGGCAAGGTGGGTCACTGCCTCACCCAGGAGGAGTGTGCAACCAACGGGAGGATGAGGGGATCTCCCCCTCTGGGACTTTGGTTCAGATACAACGCTCTTCCCAAGCCCTCTACAACCCAGAGAACAAGATATCTTCACTGGACTGAAAAACCTTAGTGAGCTGCCTGAATAGGACAAAACAGCAACTTCAGCCCTGGGGCTGTCAGCATAGATCTAGGCAGAAGCACTGGCTGACGCCAAGAAAGCCAAAAAGCTGGTGTGATGGAGCTACCCACCCCCAAGTTAGAAAGGGAATGGAATGCAGGGAAACAGCCCAAGCAGCAGGACGGGTCCCCCTGTCTCTGCACAAAGCCCAGCAGGCCAAAAAACTCTCATTCCAGAGTTAGGCACCCAGAACGTCAGTTAGAGAGCAACCAGAAATGCTCCAGCTCCGCAGGCAGAAGGGAAGCCGCCATTGCAGAAACCGGCCTAATTTTCCTGAGTAAAAAAAAGATGCAGCAGCTCCACTGAATCTGTGGCAGCCCAGTAGCACCTCCACAGGCAGACAAAGGAAAGGCTGCCTCCCAAAGCAACTATCTGAGATCAAAATTATATAAATCCAAGATGTGGTGAGAAACCAGCTCAAGAAGAATGAAACCATCAAAAACCATAACATCTCTCCCCCACCATGAGTTCATGACTCCTCACCAGCAAGGGAACGAAGCAGGATGGAGAACGAATTTGATGAATTGACAGAAGCAGGCTTCAGAAGGTGGGTAATAACAAACTTCTCTGAGTTAAAGGAACATGTTCTATCCCAATGCAAAGAAACTGAAAACCTTGAAAAAAGGTTAGATGAAATGCTAACTAGAATAACCAGTTTCGAGAAGAACATGAACAACTTGATGGAGCTGAAAAACACAGCACAAGAACTTCGTGAAGCATACACAAGTTTCAATAGCCAAATAGATCGAGCAGAGGAAAGGATATCAGAGACTGAAGATCAAATCAATGAAATAAAATGAGAAGGCAAGAAAAGAGAACAAAGAGTGAAAATAAATGAACAAATCCTTTAAGAAATATGAGATTATGTGAAAAGACCTAATCTACACCTGATCAGTGTACTGGAAGATGATGGGGAGAATGAATCCAAGCTGGGAAACACTCTTCAGGATATTTTCCAAGAGAATTTCCCCAATCTAGCAAGACAGGCCAACATTCAAATGCAGGAAATACAGAGAACACCACAGTGATACTCCTCTAGAAGAGCAACCCCAAGGCACATAATTGTCAGGTTCACCAGGGTTGAAATGAAGGAAAAAAATACTAAGGGCAGCCAGAAAGGTCAGGTCACCCACAAAGGGAAGCACATCAGACTCACAGCGGATCTCTTGGCAGAAAACCTACAAGCCAGAAGAGAATGGGGGCCAATATTCAACATCCTTAAAGAAAAGAACTTTCAAGCTAGAATTTAATATACAGTCAAACTAAGCTTCATAAGTGAAAGAGAAATGAAATCCTTTATGGACAAGCAATTGCTGAGGGATTTTGTCACTACCAGACCTGCCCTGCAAGAGCTCCCGAAGAAAGCACTAAACACAGAAAGGAAAAACCAGTATCAGCCACTGCAAAAAAGAACAAAATGGTAAAGACCAATGATACAATGAAGAAATCATGCCAACCAAAGGGCAAAACAACCAACCAGTAATAAAATGGCAAGATCAAATTCACACCTAACAATATTAACATTAAATGTAAACCGGCTAAATGCCTCAACCAAAAGACAGAGACCGGAAACTGGATAAAAAGCAAAGAACCATCAGTGTGCTGTATTCAGGAAACCCATCTCATGTGCAAAGACACACATAGACACAAAATAAAGGGATGGAAGAAGATTTAATGAGCAAATGGAGAGCAAAAAAAAAGCAGAGGTGGCAATCCTAGTCTCTGATAAGATGGACTTTAAATCAACAAAGATCAAAAGAGACAAAGAAGTTCATTACATAATGGTAAAAGAATCAATACAACAAGAAGAGCTAACAATCCTAAATATATATGCACACAATACAGGAGCACCTAGATACATAATGCAAGTCCTTAACGACCTACAAAGAGACTTAGACTCCCACACAATAATAGTGGGAGACTTTAACACTCCATTGTCAACATTAGACAGATCAGCGAGACAGAAAATCAACAAGAAAATCCAGGACTTGAATGCAGATCTGGACCAAGTGAACTTAATAAACATTTAAAGAACTCCTAACCCCAAATCCATAGAATATACATTCTTCTAAGCACCACATCACACTTACTCTAAAATCAACCACATAATTGGAAGTAAATCACTCCTCAGCAAATGCAAATGAATGGAAATCGTAACAGTCTCTCAGACCAATGTGTGATCAAATTAGAACTAAGGATTAAGAGACTAACTCAAAACTGCACAACTTCATGGAAAATGAACAACAGGCTCCTGAATGTGGACTGGATAAATAATGAAATGAAGGCAGAAATAAAGATGTTCTTTGAAACCAATGAGAATGAAGACATGACATACCAGAATCTCTGGGACACATTCAAAGCAGTGTCTAGAGGGAAATTCATAGCAATAAATGCCCAGATGAGGAGCAATGAAAGATCTAAAATTAACACCCTATCATCAAAATTGAAAGAGTTAGAGGACAAATACAGGAGCTGGTTTTTTGAAAAGATCAACAAAATAGACTGACAGCTAGCCAGACTCATAAAGAAGAAAACAGAGAAGAATCAAATAGATGGAATAAAAAACGATAAAGGGGACATCACCAACAATTCCACAGAAATACAAACTACCATCGGAGGTTACTACAAACAACTCTATGCATATAAACCAGCAAACCAGGAAGAAATGGATCAATTCCTGGACACTTGCATTCTCCCAAGACTAACCCAGGAAGAAGCTGAATCCCTGAATAGACCAATAACAAGGGCTGAAGTTGAGGCAGCAGTTAATAGCCTACCAACTTAAAAAAGCCCATGTCCAGAGGGTTTACAGCCGAATTCTACCAGACTTACAAAGAAGAGCTGGTATCATTCCTTCTGAAACTATTCCAAATAATACAAAAAGAGGGAATCCTCCCCAACTCATTTTATAGGACCAACATCATCGTAATACCAAAACTGGACAGAGACGCAACTAAAACAGAAAACTTCAGGCCAATATCCATGAGGAACATCAACTCAAAAATCTTCAATAAAATACTGGCAAACAGAATGCAACAGCAAATAAAAAAAGCTTATTCATCATGACCAAGTAGGCTTCATCCCAGGGATGCAAGGTTAGTGCAACAAACGCAAGTCTATAAATGTAATCCATCACATAAACAGAACAAAAGACAAAAACCACATGATTATCTAATAGATGCAGAAAAGGTCTTCGACAAAATTCAACAGCTCTTTATGCTAAAAACCTTCAATAAACTAGGCATCAATGGTAGGTATCACAAAATAATAAAAGCTATTTATGACAAACACATACTGAATGGGCAAAAACCGGAAGTATTCCCTTTGAAATCTGGCACAAGACAAGGATGCCTTCTCTCTGCACTCCTATTCAATATATTGAAAGTTCTAGCCAGGGCAGTCAGGTAAGATAAAGAAATAAAGCGTATTCAAATAGGAAGAGAGGAAGCCAAATTGTCTCTATTTACAGATTACATGATTGTAAACTTAGAAGACCCCATCATCTCAGCCCAAAATCTCCTTAAACTGATGAGCAACTTCAGCAAAGTCTCAGGAAACAAAATTGATGTGCAGAAATCACAAGCATTTCTATACACCAATAACAGACAAACAGAGCCAAATCAAAAGTGAACTCCCATTCACAATTGCTACAAAGAGAATAAAATACCTAGGAATACAACTAACAAAAGATGTAAAGGACCTCTTCAAGGAGAACTACAAACCACTGCTCAAGGAAATAAGAGAGGACACAAACAGAAAAACATCCCATGCTCCCAGTTGGGAGGAATCAACATCATGAAAATGGGGATACTGCCCAAAGTAATTTATAGATTCAATGCTATCCCTATCAAGCTACTAATGACCTTCTTCACAGAACTGGAAAAAAAAAAAAAAAACTTCAAACTTCATATGGAACCAAAAGAGAGCCCACATAGCCAAAACAATCCTAAGCAAAAAGAACAAAGCCAGAGGCATCACGCTGCCTGACTTCAAACTATACTACAAGTCCACAGTAATCAAAACAGCATGGCACTGGTAGCAAAACAGAGACATAGACCAATGGAATAGAAGAGAGGCCTAAGAAGCAGCACCACACATCTACCATCATCTGATCTTTGAAAAACCTGAGAAAAACAAGCAATGGGGAAAGGATTCCCTGTTTAATAAATGGTGTTGGGAAAACTGGCTAGCCATGTGCAGAAAGCAGAAACTGGACCCCTTCTTGACACCTTACACTAAAATTAACTTCAGATGGATTAAAGATCTAAACACAAGACCTAACACCATAAAAACCCTAGAAGAAAACGTAGGCAGAACCATTCAGGACATAGGCATAGGCAAGGACTTCATGGCCAAAACACCAAAAGCATTGGCAACAAAAGCCAAAATAAACAAATGGGATCTAATTAAGCTCCAGAGCTTCTGTTCAGCAAAGGAAACAATTATTAGAGTGAACTGGCAACCAACAGAATGGAAAGATTTTTGCAATCTACCCATCTGACAAAGGGCTAATATCCAGAATCTATAAAGAACTAAAACAGATTTATTAGAAAAAAAAAAAGAAAGAAAAAAACAAACCCATTCAAAAGTGGGCAAAGGACATGAACAGATGCTTTTCAAAAGAAGACATTTATGAGGCCAACAAACGTTTGAAAAAATGCTCATCATCACTGGTCATAAGAGAAATGCAAATCAAAACCACATTGAGATACCATCTCACACCAGTTAGAATGGTGATCATTAAAAAATCTGGAGACAACTGATGCAGGAGAGGATGTGGAGAAATAGGAACACTTTTACACTGTTGGTAGGAGTGTAAATTAGTTGAACCATTGTGGAAGACAGTGTGGCGATTCCTCCAGGACCTAGAAATAGAAACACCATTTGACCCAGCAATTCCATTACTGGATAAATACCCAAAGGATTATAAATCATTCTATTATAAAGACACATGCACATATATGTTCATTGAGGCACTCTACAATAGCAAATACCTGAAACCAACCCAAATGTCCATCATTGATAGACTGTACAAAGAAAATATGGCACATATATATCATGGAATACTACACAGCCATAAAAAACGATGAGTTTGTGTCCTTCATAAGACCATGGTTGAATCTGAAAACCATCATTCTCAGCAAACTAACGCAAGAACAGATAACCAAACACCATATGTTATCACTCATAGGTGGGTGTTGAACAATTCGAACATGTGGACACATGGAGGGGAGCATCACACACTGTGATCAGTGGGGGAGGGGGGCTAGGGGAGTGACAGCTGGGTGGGAAGGGTGGGGAAGGTTAATGAGGGGAGAAATAACAGATATAAGTGATGGGGATGGAGGCAGCAAACCATTTTGCCATGTATGTACCTATGCAACAATCCTGCATGATCTGTACATGTACCCCAGAAACTAAATTACAACAAAAAGAAAAAAAAGAATAAAGCTCTTATATGAAGAGCCTTTATCTGTAAGGCTCTACTGCTTTATTGTTTTAGATACAGTAAAACCAGAATATAAAAATTAGGTATAAATAATTTTTCTGAGTCTAAATGGTGAACATATTTAAAGGTATATATTAATTTACACAATTGTTACAGCTTTATGCTTAATATACAAATTATTACAGTAGTGTATATGGTATCAAACATAAAAGTTTTGTTATGACTGTGAATGTGCAGTTAATGTATAGATTCTTAATAAAGAAAAGGATGAGCATAATGAAAATGAACATTTAACGATTTCCTTAGTTATTGTATTATTTAATCAATAGCTTAAATTACGTTTGAGCACTGACTGATGAGTTGTAGAAGTAGTAAAATAAGATTTTGAAAATAAGTTGGTGAAACCATGAGCATGAAAGAGATCCCATATCTAAAATTCATAAAAAGAAAATATATTTGGTATAATATTGTTTCCTATTGCCTTATTTTCCCTGAAAAATATTCTTTTCCAAAAATCGTTCATTTATGACATTCAATAAGTGATTAACAACTGGATATGGGAGGCTTATAATAATCTTTTCAACCTTCAGTTGAAAATGTAATATTCTAAATCTCAGAGGAAGAAAATCCATCCTCATATAATGTGTCATCTTCAGCTCTACAGGTTGAAGATTTGTTGCATTAAAAAAGTCTCACCCTGATGAGAGAAGAATGCAAGATGAACTTTATTACTCTAAAGCAATTAACTGCAAATCAGATAATCACGAGGTGGGAAAAGCTCATTAATTGGAAGACTAGAAAAGCACAGCAGGCTTCTGAGTTGAAATACTTATGAAATAGCAGGTATACGTAATAGATTCTATGTCAGAGTCAACATTAATTGTAAAGTTACTAAGTATTAGAATAATGACCTCTTTTGAAAATATATATTGGTACATTTTTGGAAAAGAATTACCTTGTAAGTCTTAGATCTGAAGAGATTTATTTTTTATTCCCTTTGTTTTCACTCTCCTTCTTCTTCCCCATTTAAGGACTTCTTAAGCAATATTTGTTTTGGCTCCTTATGAGTATTAAAGAATATACACATATTCCATTTTACAGTAATTCATTTTTTCATAGAACTAAACTCACTCCATCATAAAAGGTCATATTTAAGAAACCTAAATTGGTTCTGAGGTAGTTATGCTGAGGAATAGTTTTAGATACTAGTTCAGAGATTGAGAAAGGAAATTTAAGTCTGTAAAATTTGAAGTAGCTTCTAAGAGACATTAGAAAAGAATGTCTGGTTACTGCTTTTATTTACAAACAATGATTTTACATAGTTTATAAATGCCTACCTTATGGAAGTAAACACTGATAATTGCTAAGGTGTTTATGAACAATATAGGTGGAATTTATTCTGACTATAGGTTAGGAACTTTGTTGTTAACGATTAATTTGTTCCATAGACTATTAAAAACATGCAGATAAAGTAGTCAAGTATAGAATAGAATGTTTTTTTCTTTCATTGTCATGCTAGCATTGTAATTACCTTGAATTTTGCTTAAGAAATGCGCTCAGAGATTATTGCTGTTTAGTGGCACACCATAAAACGTAGCTACAAACAAAACTCCTTGAGAACAAGTTACCATAAATTAATAATAGCAAAAGCAATTGTGCACACAACTCCTTTGGGAAACTGAAGATTTGTCTACAAGAAACATTCAATAATTAAACTAGCAGGTTGTCAGTATGTTCTTTAAAGATTTCAAATATTTAAACAGATTTTATATTATTATATTCAGAACTTTAAAAAGTGAACCAGGCCGGGCGCGGTGGCTCAAGCCTGTAATCCCAGCACTTTGGGAGGCCGAGGCGGGTGGATCACGAGGTCGAGAGATCGAGACCATCCTGGTCAACGTGGTGAAACCCCGTCTCTACTAAAAAAAAAAATACAAAAAAAAAAACTAGCTGGGCGTGGTGGCGCGTGCCTGTAATCCCAGCTACTTAGGAAGCTGAGGCAGGAGAATTGCCTGAGCCCAGGAGGCGGAGGTTGCGGTGAGCCGAGATCGTGCCATTGCACTCCAGCCTGGGTAACAAGAGCGAAACTCCGTCTCAAAAAAAAAAAAAAAAAAAAAAAAAAAAGTGAACCAGACTGAAATGCTTTCCCTTATAACATTTTATTTACCCAAATCTAGCTAATTTTGGTGCATGCTTGGGAAAGGTGTATGTGGTGATTTCCTAGGCACTATTTCTGTGTATGTATTCATTTGAATAGGGGCGTGGAAGAAAATAATCACATATTTAGCTTGGTAATACCTTGGCCATGTGTTAAAGTGTCTGAATTTTTATAAAAACTGGCATTTTTGCTAACACCCTTATGACAATCCATTTGAAAGTGACTCAGTTTTCTTGTAGTCCACATGTTATATTTTTTAAAACCTAATATTTTGCTTAGATTCAAATATCACAGTCGAAAGCTTAATCTGAAGTCAAAAAGCATTTTCCATCTCTACTTTAAAATATAATTTAGGACGTGTGCTTTATATTACACTATTACACATGTGTTCAACCTCTTATTTAGTGATAGGACTACAGAGATGGAATAAACACCCATTTCCACCTGTGTTTGATGCACAGTTTACTTAGTGAAGTAAGCGTGAAAATATAGTTTTATTGCAATGTGTGAATTGCCATGGAAGTCATGAGAAAATTGGTTCAGAAAAAAGGAAATAATGACAAATACTCTCTAAGAGGATCAGGAAGACATTTATTAAAAAGTTGAGCTTTGAGTAGCGTCCAAAGGATAAACACTTCACCTAGTATACCTGCACACAAAAAAAGTGTCTTTGAGGTTGTTTTTCATAAAGTAATTCCCTAATATTTTTCATGGAATGTTTTTTGTCACTTTGTCAGTGCTTTAAGTAAATTTGAGTAAAAATTTAAAGTATATTTTGGAGAATAAAGAAGTATTTTAAAAAGGGTTAAATAAAATTGCATTAATAATTTCTTAATACAACTTTTCACATAATTGACTCCCACAGTGGAAAGCAGCTCCTGTTAATTAGTTGTTACTTCAGGTGTGTTGGTCTTGGGAAGCAAGCTGATATGTTGGTCATTGTGACTAGAGGCAGCATACATTTTAAACACAATTTGTTCCTTCAGTTGCTTCACTTTCTTTTGCAAATGAATGTATTCCTCCTTCTGGGAGGCAGTATATTGTTGTGGATAAGAGCAAGCATCAAGAACAAAACTATCTGCATTTCAACATCAATATACCATTTGTTAGCTACATAATCTTGGGCCAGATACTTGCAGTCTCAGTCTGACATTGCTTACTTCTGTAATAATGACACTAGTAAGTCTTTATATATTAAATTATTTAACCTCCGTAAAGCCTGTGGTGCATAGTATTGGCCACAATATATTAATTTCATTGATTTTAATATACGCCAGCATTTTTCTTTTGTCTTCAACTTTAAGTCTACTTCAGTCTCAGAATTCTCAATATTTTTATCTAAATTACTATGTTCAATACTTTCTGCCAATACTGAACCCATTTTTCTGAAGATCAATTTAGAATCAACGGTTTGCTATTGCTATTTACAAAAGTTAATGTAGAATGCATGTGGAAGTTACAATTCAATGTAATTACCTCCACCAATAGAAACAAATCATCCTCAGAGAATATAAAAAATCCTCAGTCATTTCTTACTGCCTAACAAGTTTGATTTATGAGAGTTTGGAGCATAAACTTGATTTGTTTGTTTGGTGATATGTTATTTCTTTTTAAATGGAAATACGTACAAATAAGAGACAAGTAAATCTTTAAACATACATAGTAATTAGCTTAAATGGAAAAATATTAACAAATTTTATTTTAAGAACAAAGAAGCTAAATATTTATTACATATGTATAACCCTGCAAATTTCACATAACAGACATTGAAGAAATGAAAACTACAGCAAAAAACCCCTACATCTATAGATATGTATCTGTTACATTCCAAATCTTTTTATTTTCCCTGGGTTTTATAAAATGAAGTATTATTTGGTATCACCAAGGTTTGTAACTATTAAATCATTTATATGAATTCATGGTTTATAGCTGTTGAACATATATTTGAATACTGTTATTTTTTGATTAATGACAGGAATACATTCTGAAAAGTGCATCATCAGACAATGTTTTTTATTGTGTGAATATCATAGAGTGTACTTACATAAATCTTGATGGCATAGCGTCTTGTGCACCTAGGCTACATGTTATAGTCTATTGCTCCTAGACCACAAACCTGTATGCCACTTTACTGTATTGAATCTTGTAGGCAATTGTAACACAATGGCAAATATTTTTATATGTAAATATATTTAAACATAGAAAAGGGATGATAAAAAAGATGGTATTATAATCTTATGGGGCTACCATCATATATCAGCTACCATTGCTATAATACTTAAAAAAATATTGGTATGTTATTTTATATCATTTTGTTGTGCATAAGTGTATCAAATACATGATAGAGGATTTTATCAGATATCAACAATTAGAGGGCATGTTTAACAATTGACTATAGAAAGTGTGGTATATTTTTATTGATGTGCTCAAGAGGATTGTAAAGGCACATATTAACCTTATTATAGAAATGAAAATATCTTCCTATTTTTTAAGTTAATCAGTGCACTAAGTGGGAGGCTAAAGTCTTTAGGACTCATTGACAGTGATAGACTGAAATATTCTGAGCAGTTAACTGACTTTATGAGGTTTAATTCTCAGTTCAGAAGCTCACAGTAATAACTATGGCACATACAGTGAATTATCATAAATGCTCATGGTAGCAGCACTAATGAAAAAGTGACAGTGATGCATATCGAACTACTAAAGGTCAGGAACAAGTAAGGCTGAAGAAAGAAAATCAGAAACTTATAGGGAACTTAATGCAATATTCACACTATTCAAAGGAAACCACTCATTTGCTGCTTAATCTATTAACATATATAAACCAATGGATACTAAGGAAACTACATAATACATCAGTTCTGTTTCAAAATATTTTACGAGCTGTGAAAAAAACACTGACTTAATATAACGAATACACTGTTTTCTTATGGTTAATAATGTTAATGAGCCTTTCATAACTTTTCCCAGCACTACTATGACTGCCAGTAACAACAACAAAAATAGCCATTGAGTTTATCTGAACAGCTATCGTTACCATAATACTTAAACAAAATATAGTCTTGATTTGATTGCAGCACAGAATTTTCTATAATACTTTATATAAACCCAAAAATACTCATTATATTTTTGCAAAGAAAGATTTTGAAATATTTCTCAATTATTAATCAATGGGAAATTAACTGCAAAGATGACACAGATACTTCTTATTTACAGTATGTAAAAAATTAAGAATATTTATTTTTGTAAGGTTAAACAAAATTGCAAACATTTAGCCAGAATATCTGAGAGAAAAAGAGAGAAGACACGAATAAATAAAAGCAGAAATGAAAAAGGAAACATTACAACTAATACTGCAGAAATTTGGATTCATTAGGGACTACTATAAGCAGCTATATGTCAATAAATTGGGAAATCTAGAAGTGAATAAATTTTCAGACACGTATAGTCCACCAAGATTAAATCATGAATAAATTCAAAGCCTGAACAAATCAATAACAAATAACAAGATCAAAACCATAACAAAAATCCTCCCAGTAAATAAAAGCCTGGGACCTGGTGGATGGCTTTACTGCTGAGTTCTATAAAATGTTTAAAGAAGAACTAACACCATTCCTACTCAAACTATTTCAGAAAATAGAAGAGGAGGGAACACCTCCAAACTCATTCTATGGGGCCAGTATTACCTTGATACCCAAACCAGACAGACTTCAAGAAAAAAAAGAGACAGACCAATATCTCTGATGAATGTTCATGCAAAAATTCTCAATGAAATACTCCAAACCAAGTTCCACAATACATTAGAAAGTTCATTCATCATGACCAGGTAGGATTTGTCTCTGGGATGCAAGAATGGTTTAACATATGCAAATTAGTCAATGTGATTCAACATATCAACCAAATAAGGAAAAATATCATAAAGTCATTTTAAGTGATTCTAAATAGCATGTGATAACTTTTCACTTCCCTTATGATAAAAATCCTAACAATACTGGGAGTAGAAGGAATATACCTGAACATAATGAAGGTCATGTGTGACAGATTCACAGTTGGTATCGTACTGAACAAGAAAAACTGAAAGTCTCTTTTCTAAGATCTGGAACATAACAAGGATGCCCAATGCCATTGTTGTTATTCCACATAGTACTGGAAGACAGAGCCATCAGACAAGAGATAGATGTAAAGGGTATCTGAACTGGAAAGGGAGAAATCGAGTTATACTTACTTGCAGATGATATGAATTTATATTTGGAAAAAACTAAATACTCCACACACACACACACACACACACACAACAATTAAAACTAAAAAGCAAAAAAAGTTGAAGGATACAAAATCAACATAAAAAGTAAGTAGCATTTCTAAATGTCAACAGGGAAGAATCTGAAAAAGAAATTAAAGAAGTAATTCCATTTACAATAGCCACACACTAAACTAAATACCTAAAAATAACCAAGGAAGTGAAATATCTCTATAATAAAAATTGTAAAGCACTGATGAAAAAAATTGAAGAGGACACCAAAAAATGAAAAAAAAATTAATGTTCATGGATTGGAAAAATCAATATTGTTAAAATGTTTTTTTCTCCAAAGCTATCTACAGATTCAATGTAATCCCTGTCAAAATACCAATGGCATTCTTTGCATAAATAGGAAAATCTATTCTCAAATTTATGTGAAATCACAAAATGCCCAGAATAGCCAATGCTATACTGAGCAAAAAGAACAAAGCTCGAGGAATCACAGTACCTGACTTCAAAATAAAATACAGAGCTATAGTAACCAAAACAGTATGGTACTGGCTTAAATAAAACAGACATACAGACCAACAGAACAGAATAGAGAACCCAGAAACAAATCCACATACCTGCAGTGAGCTCATTATCCACAAAGTCACCAAAAACATACACTGAGGAAAATACAGTCTCTTCAATAAATGATACTGGGAAAACTGGATACTCATATGCAGGAAAATGAAAATTGACCCCTATTTCTTTACATATACACAAACCAAATAAAAATGGATGAAATACTTAAATCTAAGACATTAAACTAGGAAATTACTACAAGAAAACTTTGGGAAAAGTTTCCCCGACATTGGTCTGGGCAAAAATTTCTTGAGCAATACCCCACCAGTGGCAACCAAAGCAAAAATGGATCACATCAATTTTAAAGCATCTGCATCGAAAAGAAGACCATCAACAAAATGAAGAGACAACCCACAGTATGGAAGCAAATATTTACAAACTATTCATTTGGAAAGGAATTAATAACCAGAACATAGAAGTAGTTCAAACAACTCTATAGGAAAATATCTAATAGTTTAATAAAAAAATCGGGCAAAAGATTTAAACAGATATTTCTCAAAGAAGACATACAAATGCAAAAGGTGCTCAACATCATTGATCATCAGAGAAATAAAAATTAAAAATACAATGAGATATTATCTCACCTCACTTAAACTGGCTTTTATTGAAAGACAAGCAACAACAAATGCGAGTGGGAATGGGGAGAAAAGGGGACCCTCTTATACTGTTGGTGAGATTGTAAATTAGTACAACTACTGTGGAAAATAATTTGGAGGTTCCTCAAAAAAGCAAAAAATAGAGCTACCATATGATCCAGCAGTTCCACTATTGGGTATTTACTCAAAAGAAAGGAAATCAGAATATCAAAGAAATATCTGTCTTCCCATGTTCATTGCAGCACTGTTCACGTAGTCAAGATAAGGAAGCAAATTCAGTGACCATCAGTAGATGAACGAATAATGTTCTAATGTAGCATACTATTCAGCCATAAAAAAAACGGTGAGATTGTGTCATTTGCAACAACATGGATGGAACTGGAGATCATTAAGTTAAGTGAAATGAGCCAGGATAAGAAAGACAAACATCACATATTTTCACTTATCCATAAGAACTAAAAACCAAAACAATTGAACTCATGGACATGTAGAGTAGAAAAATTGTTACCACAGACTGGGAAGGGTAGTGGGGGCTTGTGAGGCAGGTCGGGTATGTGAATGAGTACAAAGAATAGTCAGAAAGAATGAATAAGACCTACTATTTGATAGCACAACAGGGAGACTATAGTTGATAATAATGTGTACATTTAAAAATAATGTAATTGGATTGTTTGTAACACAAAGGATAAATGCTTGAGTGGATGGATATCTCGTTCTCAATGATGTGATTATTTCACATTGCATGCCTAGGTCAAAATATTAATATCTCATGTACCCCATTAATATATATGCTATGTTCCCACAAAAAAAAATTTAAAAAAATCAAGAATAGATAGATGTTCTAGAGGTTATATTACTAAACTGAGATATATTCTGGAGAATATCCCTTGCCTACTTTATACCTTTGTGTCCAAGAAACTTAATAGATGCCTTTTTGAGGTGCTCTAGAGCAAGTAAAAATAATTGACTTCCAAGGTAGTCTTCTTAATT
Source organism: Saimiri boliviensis (assembly GCF_048565385.1). NCBI lineage: Eukaryota > Metazoa > Chordata > Mammalia > Primates > Cebidae > Saimiri > Saimiri boliviensis. The sequence goes on along the minus strand of NC_133470.1, from coordinate 76,923,789 downwards.
ATTTTTTTTTATTGTACTTTAAGTTCTAGGGTACATGTGTAGATCTTGCAGGATTGTTGTATAAGTATATACATGCCATGGTGGTTAGCTGCCTCCATCCCCCTGTCATCCAAATCAGGCATTTCTCCCAAGGTTATCCTTCTCCAACCTCCCCACCCCCAACTGTCCCTCCCCTAGCCTCCCGACCCCCAACAGACCCCAGGGTGTGATGTTCCCCTCCCTGTGCCCATGTGTTCTTATTGTTCAACACCCAGCTATGAGTGAGAACATGAAGTGTTTGGGTTTCTGTTCTTGTGTCAGTTTGCTGAGAATGATAATTTCCAGATTCATCCATATCCATGGAAAGGACATGAACTCATCCTTTTTCATGGCTACATAGTATTCCATGGTGTATATGTGCCACTGGGTGCTGAATGAACACAAAACTATGAATATATGATTTTTTTCAAGTCAAGCTTGGCTAAGGCATAATAAAAAATAAACATAATAAGGAAAAGGATTCGAATTACATATGCTCCCTATAAAGGATTTGGATTCTATTGGGATAAAATGTAGAATAAAATAGTTTGTTTAAGCGAGCAAATAAGAGTATTTATTGGAAAACACAAGCAACACCAGAGTCTTTATGGAGCCACAAGTTGAATATTTTTATGAGCATTCTTAGAATTATTAATCTTTTTTTTTTTTTTTTGATATTCAGTATTGACTGTGAACTTTCTATGTAGCAGGTACTATCTTCATGCTATGGCTTGGATATAGTTTGTTTGTCCCCAACAAAACTCATGTTGAAATTTGATCCCCAATCTGGTTGTGTTAGAAAGTGGGGACTAATGGAAGATGTTTGGGTTATGGGGATGGATCTCTCATAAATTACTTGCCGTGGTTTGTGGTAGAGAGTAAGTTCTCATTCTCAAGAGACTGGAAATATTCTCTTGAGAGTGAGTGTTAAAGTTCAGCCTAAAGCTTCCTCCTTACATATTTTAGGCCTGTCTTGAAACATTTCTCAGTATTTAGTGAACTGTAAACTAATTGTATGTGTAAATAGACTATAAGCTACTACTTTACCAATTACTGAGTTGCAGCTAGCCACAGGCAGCCAGGTGTTAAAACTGTGTACAAATAAAGCAAAGGCCAAGCTTTAACTAATCCAGCTGTTCCTGTATTTCACTTACGTTTTATGTATATCACTTTCCCTTTTCTGTTCCAACATCCTGTCTGACAATGCAGCATCTTGGAATCTCCCTGAACCTATTCTGGTTGGGGGGTGATTCCACATTCACAAATTGTCCTTTGTTTAGTTAAACTCTGTTAAATTTTATTTGTTTGAGGGTTTTCTTTTAGCAGTGGGTTGTTATAAAACCAGGATACTCCTTGAGTTTTGCCTCTGTGTATCTGTGTGCTTCTCCTCTGACTTTCTGCGTCATGTTATAATGCAGTACAAAAGCCCTCATGAGAAGCCAGGTACATGCCCTTGATCTTCCTAGCCTGAAGAATCATGAGCTACAGAAATCTCTTTTTTATAAAATAAATTACTCAGCCTCAGGTTTTCTGTTATAGCAACACAAAATGAACTAAGACACCTCAGCATTAAAGTCCATAAGGTCAATGTTGTTTTTATCTCTGCTTTACAGATGAAGAAACTGAGTCAAGAGAGGCAAATCACTTACCACAGGTCAAACAGTTAAGAATTTTGGAAATATGATTTAAATACAGTGTTTGCCTTAAGAATTTATGTTCCTGATCCACATAGAATTTAGCAGGATGAAGGTGGACATGTGAAGCTTTTTCATATAAAACAAAGAGGAACAAAGGGGAGAATGTTTGTGAGATTCGGGAATAAATGTTGCAATTGTAATGTGCAAATTGTCCATATGAAGAAAAGAAGAAAAAAGTCCTCATGTGGGTAGACTTAGACCCCAAAATCTAGAGTTTCATATAGCATAAAACAAAATCAAATGGAGAAAGAATAGCAAAAGTCATTAAGCACTGAACATAATATCTTATTTAATATTATGAATTAAGTACTGCTATTTTCAACCCTATGAATTAAGTACTATGATTTTCCTCTGAGGAAGCAGTAGTTCAAAGTAGTTAAGTAACTTGATCACACATCAAGTAAGTGGTAGAGCTTTAATTGGAACCCAGATATGGCTGATTATGATCCAAGAGATTATTTTGCACTGTTAATATGTCTATTCTTTTAATATTGTAACTTTCTTATATAAAGAGTGTTAAGTACATGCAGTATTTTAAATCACAGGAATTCAAATCATTTAAGCTTTCTCATCAACCAATTTTACTCTGGACCATTTTTTCCCATTTTTGGGAGAGTATTTTTAACTGCTTTATTAAGATATAATTTAGATACCATATAGTCCACCTACTTAAAGGGTACAATTCAATGGATTACAGAATGAATAAAGAGTTGTATGATTATCATCATAATCTGATTTTATTGTCATCATTTCATAAAGAAACCCCATACTGATCAGTAGTCATTCCCCAGATCCTCTCCCACAAGCCCCAGGAAACCACAAATAATTGTCTATATATTTTTCTATTTTGGATATTTCATATTCTACTCTTGACCTTGGAATTGTATAACAATGCATCCCTCACCAAAAGATTTCTTAGTTTATATGTATTATTTAAGCATTTCTTACAACATCTTGAGAAATCTGAGGGAGACAGAACTATTTCAGTAGAAAACCAATTTCTACGTAGGTTATATAATTTAATTTTTAGTAGGTAAAATTAAAAAACCAAAGTGGCAGGATAACATTGTAGACAGAATAATAGTCATAAAACCAATGTCTAGCCCTTATTTTTGAATTTAATATTTTTGTCTTGTTAATAAACATTTGTTGAAATGTACAAAGCGAGATGTATGTGTCTGTGAATGCAAATGTGAATTTAAAGGCTCTCTCTTCTCAAGGAGTTTTCCTTGTGGAAATCTCCTTGTGGTTTTCATTTGCATTTCTCTAATGATTAGTTATGTTCAGCATTTTTCAAATGCTTGATGGCAACATGTATATCTTCTTTTGAAAAGTGTCTCTCTTTTGCCCACTTTTTAATGGGCTTGTCTTTTGCTTGTTAATTTAGGTTCTGTATAGATTCTGGATATTAAACCTTTGTTAGGTGAGTAGTTTGTAAATATTTTCTCCCATTCTGTAGGCTGTCTGTTCACTCTGTTGGTAGTTTATTTTGCTATTCAGAAGTTGGTTTAATTAGATCCCATTTTTCAATTTTTTTTTGTTGCAATTGCTTTGAGCATATTCATCATGAAATCTTTGCCAGGACCTATTGTCCAGAATTGTATTTCTTAGGTTTTCTTCCAGCTTTTACAGTTTTAAGTTTTTCCATTCAAGTCTTTAATCCACCTTGAATTGGTTTTTGTATATGGTCTAAGGAAGGAGTCCAGTTTTAATCTTCTGCATATTGCTAGTCAGTTGTCCCAGCATCATTTATTGAATAGGGAGCACTTTTACCCATTGGTTGTTTTCATCGATATTGTCAAAGATCAGATGGTTCTAGGTATGCTACTTTATTTCTTGGTTCCCCTACCTGTTCCATTGGTGTATGTTTCTGTTTTTGAACAATTACCTTGTTATCTTTTTTATTGTAGTCTTATAGCATAGTGCGAAGTTGGGTAATGTAATGACTTCAGCGTTTTTTTTTTTGTTTGTTTGTTTGTTTTTTCCTTAGGATTGCTTTGACAATTTGGGCTATTTTTTGGTTGCATACAATTTTAAAATAGTTTTTCTAGTTCTGTGAAATATGATGTTGTAATTTTGATAGGAATAATTTTGTTTCTGCAATTTGTTTTGGGCAGCGTGATCATTTTTAACAATACATATCCTTCCTATCCATGAGCATGGCATTTTTTAAAAAATTTGTTTGTATCATCTCTGAATTTTTCCTGTCAGCAGTGTTTTATAATTCTCAATGTAGAGATCTTTCAGACCACTACTTAGTTGTATTCCTAGATCATTTTTTAATATAGCCATTGTGAATGAGATTGTCTTCCTGATTTGGTGCTCAGCAAGAATGTTGTTGGTATGTGGAAATACTACTGATTTTTGTACAATGATTTTGAATACTAAAACTTTACTGAAGTTGTCTATCAGACCTAGGATATTTTGGGTAAAGACTATGGAGTTTTCTTTGTATAAAGCCATGTTGGATACAAATAGAGATAGGTTGACTTCCTCTCTTCCTAACTGGATGCCTTCATTTGTGTTGCCTGATTGCTCTGGCTAGGACTTCCAGTACTATGTTGAACAGGAATGGCTGAGAGAGAGCATCCTTGTCTTGTTCTAGTTCTCAAGGGAAATTGTTTGAGCTTTTGCCCATTCAGTATGATGTTGACTGTGGATTTTGTATAGATGGCTCTTATTATTTTCTGATATATTTCTGTAGTGCCTAGCTTGCTGAGTGCCTTTAATATGAAAAAAAAAAAATGATGTTGAATGTTAAATAAAGCCTTTTCTGCATGTATTGAGCTGATCACATAGCTTTTGTTTTTAGTTCTGTTTATGTGATGAATAACATTTATTAATTTGTGTATGTCGAACCAACCTTGAATTCTAGGGATAATGCTTACTTGATCATGATTGGTTTACTTTTTGATGTGATGCTGAATTTGGTTTGCTAGTATTTTGTTGAGGCATTTGGCATCTATGTTCATCAAGAATATTGGCCTGAAGTTTTGTTGTTGTGTCTCTGCCAAGTTTTTGTATTAGGATGAGGATGATCCTGGCCTCATAGAATAAATTAGGGGAGAATCTCTCCTCCTCAATTTTTTGTAATATTTTCATTTGGAATGGTCCCAGGTCTTTATATGTCTGGTAGAGTTGGTCTGTGAATCTGTCTGGTCCAGGGCTTTTCCTGATTTATAGGATTTTAATTACTTACTGAGTTTCAAAACTCATTATTGGGCTATTCAGTTTTTCAATTCGTTTCTGGTTCAATCTTGTGGGGGAGCATCATATGTTTTCAGGAATTGATCCCTTTCTTCTAGGTTTTCTAGTTTCTGTGTGTAGAGGTGTTTGTAATAGTCTCCGATGTTTCCCCCCCCCCCATTTCTGTGGATTCTGGTATAATGTGCTCTGTTATTTCTGACTGTGTTTTGTGATTTGTGTTCCCTGTAGATTCTGTATATTAGTCCTTTGTTGGATGTATAGTTTGTGAATATTTTCTCCTATGCTGTAGGTTGTCTGTTTACTCTGCTGATTATTGATTTTGCTGTGAAGAAGCTTTTTAATTTAAATAGGTACCATCTATTTATTTTTGTATTTGTTGCATTTGCTTTTGGGGTCTTACTCAGAAATTATTTGCCTAAGCCAAGAGCTAAAAGAGTTTTTTTATGTTATCTTCTAGAATGTGTATGATTTCAAGTCTTAGATTTAAGTCTTTGATCCATCTTGAGTAACTTTGAGTCTGTCATTGTGCCATTAGTTGCTTGTTATGTCACTTGACTGTGTAGTTGTTTTACAGTGATTGTGGGCTATGCCCTTAAGTGTGTTTTTGTGGTAGCAGATGTTGTTATTTCAATTCCATATTTAGCATTTCCTCAGGACCTCTTGTAAGGCTTCTAGTTGAAATAATTCTTTCAGTGTTTGCTTGTATGAGAAGAATTACATTTCTCCTTCACTTATGTGAAATATGAAATTATTGGTTGTAATTTATCTTCTGAAAGAATGCTGAAAATAGTCCCACAATGTGTCCTGGTTTTTAAGTTTTTTTGTTTTTTTTTTCGGGAAGGTCTGCTGCTAGCCTTATGGGATTTCCTCTGTATGTGACTTGACCCTTCTTTCTAGCTGACTGTAAGACTTTTTGCGTGTGTGTTAACCTTGGTAAATCTGATGACTGTGTGCCTTGAGGATAGCATTACGGTATAGTATCTAACTTGGGTTCTCTGTATTTCTTGAATTTGCATGTCACTGTCTCTAGTGAGAGTAAAAAAAGAACTTGTGGACTATATCCTCAAGTATAATTTCCAATTTACTTATTCTCTCTCTTTTCTTAGGAATACCAATGAGTCAGATTTAGTCTCTTTAAAGAAAAGAATCCCACATAACTCTAAAGTTTTGTTCATCTTTTACAATTCTTTTTTTTAGTTAATTCAAAGGACCATGCTTCAAGCTCTCAGATTCTTTCCTCAGCCTCATTTATTCTGCTGTTAATACTTCTGATTTTATTATAAAGTTCTTGTTGTGAATTTCAGCTTTGGCAGTTTAGTTTGGTTCTTTCTTAAAATAGCTATTTTATCTTTCAGCTCTTGCATGATTTTATTGGATTTCTTGTATTGGGTTTCAACTTTTTCCTGAATCTTGCTGAACATTTTTGCCATCAAGATTTTTTTTTAATTATACTTTAGGTTCTGGGGTACATGTGCAGATTATGCAGGATTGTTGCATAGGCACATACATGGCAAGGTGGTTTGCTGCCTTCGCCCCCCCATCACCTATATCTGGTATTTCTCCCCTCCTTATCCCTCCCCCACCTCCCCACCCCCCGCTGTCCCTCCCCTAACCCCCCAGCAACTGACCGCAGTGTGCGATGCCCCTCCTAAGATTTTGAATTATATATCTATCATTTCAGGCATTTCAGACTGGTTATGAACCATTACTGTAGAACTAGCGGACTTGTTTGCAGGTAAGGAAACACTTTGGCTATTTAAATTGTGAGAATTCTTGCACTGATTCTTTCTCATGTGAAAGGGTTAGTGTTTCTTCAAATGTGGTATAAATTGTCTACAGCAAGTTGGCTTAATTTCTGGATGTTTTCAGAGGGCCAAGACTCTGTACGGGGTCTTTATTTTTGGCTGAATTCTTGTTCTAGGTTTCACAGGGCAGTGAGTAGCAAAATATTTTGGTATTGTAATTTGGGCTGTGGTCCAGTAGATGGCACTTAAGAGTAACGGGCACTATGACCCTTAGCCGCATAACTTCTTGATATTCGTTGCATTTGCAGCCATGCTCTGTGGTACGGTGGGAAGAGGTGACTTCCTCATCAAGTCGCTCCTGGGCTTTGAAAGAGCCCCATGCTGTAGCTGACACTGCCTCCACATTTCTTTTGTTTGGTTCTGGGCTGCAAGGCTACCTGGGGAGAGGTCATGACAGGGAGATTGGCCACATCCTTTCTGGGATGACCTTGCAGAGGGAAGTATGTTCCACTCCTGCTCCAGCCGATGAACCCATGCACCTCACCCTCTCAGTGCTCTGTGAGTGTGGGCTCCTCTCCCATTCAAGTGCCAGCCACACATTTGACGCAGCGCTCCTGAGCTGCTCACTGCAGCCCTAGAGTGCCAGGACTTGCTCTCAGCTCTATCCTCCGTATCAGCAAAGTCAGATACCAGGTGTGCTGAGGGATCCAGATTGTTCCCAGGCTACAGGGAAGATAATCGGGAGAAGCACAGCATTCAGGCTGAGCAGGAGAAGCCACACCGTTCACACACTCCTGCAGGGTGACCAGGCAGGGGCCCTGGGAAGGGCTGGCAAGCAGGAGAATATGCAGTGCAGGCATGCCCAGTCCTGCGGCACAGTTGGCCCTGCTTTCTCCTGGTTCAGGGTCGGCCGAGGCTAGAGCTTCTTGGAGAGAGATGGGAAGCCCTGGGGCACGGGTGCCATAGCCACAGTGCCACAGCTGCACTGCACAGAAAGGCCTCTGGCTCCATGCTGGCTGAAGCCCTGCCTCTGTCTATGCTCCAAGACAATCCCCCTGTCAGCTCAGACATTAATGGCAGATGTGGGCCCCCTTGGTAACCAGGATAGCAGAAGTCGGTCGTGACGGTGAACAGTCCAGTCCTACAGTTCCTTCGCTCACCTATTCCGCAGGAGGTGTTCAGGGCCAGGAGCTAGCCTAGTGTTCTGGTACCCTGCAAACGGTTCCTAGCCTCCTCCATCCTCAGACTCATTGTCTCTGTTGCATTACGATCCACTTAACATTTTCTCTCTAAAGATGCATCTAAATTATGTAGGTTTATTAAAAAGCTTGGCTTCTCTTGATGGGAGTGGCGCTTCCTGGCTGTGTCTAGTTGGCCATCTTGTCCTCCTTCTGCATTTATCATTAAACCACAGATTATCATTTAAAAATGTCTAGCATTTAACATATACATACTTTTTGATAATGTTTTGTAAAATTTTATTTCTTGAATACTTAATAATTATTTATTTTTTCTTTGTTAGAATAATTTATAATTATATTCTCTATGTCTGAAACCTGAAATCATGGTATTATAGTTTTTTTCTTTTAATCATCTTATACCCTCTCTTATATCTTATCATTCACCTAGTCTCAAATCATTTGACAATAATTTTTTTCTAACAGAGCTCGGAATCTTAAGATCCCAAAGAATACGGTAAGTAAACAAAATTAAGATCTATTGAAAGCAGTGAATTAGAATAAACTTTTGCTTTCCCAAAGAAGTGTTATGGTTTACAAAGCACAGGACGCTATTTAAATTTATATTATAATTTGAAAAGAAAATAGATATGGAGTGTTCGCTGTGCACCAGAAACACTGTGTTATGAGCTTGGGAACGGTCATTTGCAAGTAGTACTTGAAGAACAGAGTTTTTTCGTTTTCATTTAATGTTGCCACTTCAACACTTATTATGCACTTTTTGACAAATTGTCATTCTGTAATTGCTAGAAAGTGTTTACCAAACCACTGTTCCATTAGAAGTGTCTGATTAGAATCAAATACCTTTCATCCTAACTGCATTGCATCTGTACAAGGAATCTAGTGACAAGAGTTTATGGCATTCAGTGCCAGCCAGTCCTAGGATGCTCCTTTACTGTAAGATTGTGAGTTAGCTAACTCCTCAGTCACACAGATAGGAAATAGAAGTAGTAATTCTTCTGTCACAAGTTGTTGTGAAAAGTGAATCTGAAATTATGTGTAAACTTCCAAACACAGGGCTTGACACATTAAAGAAAAGCACAAAATTTGTATCCCAAAGGAATGCACATTCTGGGCCATTGAATAGTCAACAAATAAGTGAATCTTAAGACAAGTTGATATATTCCTTCAACTGTAATTGTTGTTGTTAGGTTTGTGTGGTCCTAATGAGATATTCAATTTATTTCAACATAGCCAAGAAGACTAGTTTCAATACAACTCTGAATCTAAGTACTTTCTTGAAAATGGAAAGATTTCCTATTATGCTCACAGGGCACAATGACGCTTAGGAAAGCAAATTTGAATATTATAGTTATTAGAAAAACTTTCATTTGTGACTGGGTGCAATGCAGTGACCCACACCTGTAATCCCAGCACTTTGGGAGGATGAGGCAGGAGGATCACGAGGTCAAGAGATCAAGACCGTCCTGGCCAACAGAGTGAAACTCCATCTCTACTAAAAATGCAAAAAAAAAAAAGCCGGGCGTGGTGGTGTGCCCCTGTAGTCCCAGCTATTCAGGAGGCTGAGACAGGAGAATCACTTGAACCCAGGAGGCAGAGGTTGCAGTGAGCTGAGATTGCTCCACTGCACTGCAGCCTGGTGATAGAGCGAGCCTCAGTCTCAAAAAGAGAACAAACAAACAAACAAACAAACAAACAAATAAAAAAAAGAAAACTTTTGTTTGTAATGGTAGTTTTATGTTTTCAGTTTAAAAAATCATGTTGATTCTTTCTATTTGCTTTGTCATAACTATTTATAAACCCTTTCCCCTACACTCTGATTCTAAATTTTCTGTTTCTGTTTTTAAACATGTTTAATATTTTCTGTTAAAATATTATAATTATGCCGGGTGCTGTGGCTCAGGCCTGTAATCCCAGAACATTGATAGGCTGAGGTTGGGGGATCACAAGGTCAGGAGTTCGAGACCATCCTCGATACTAAAAATGCAAAAATTAGCTGGACGTGGTGGTACACACCTGTAATCTCAGCTACTCAGGAGGCTGAGGCAGGAGAATTGCTTGAACCCAGGAGGTGGAGGTTGCAGTGAGCTGAGATCGGGCCACTGCACCACAGCCTGGGCAACAGAGCGAAACTCCATCTCAAATATATATATATACATATATATATATATATATATATATATATATATATGCATATATGTTTAATTAAAGGTTTACAATATTCTGTGTATATGCTCCATGATATAATACTATAAGTTAATCTTTTAAAAAGGCTCTAGCTTGCTGTTTTGAACACACATTAGAATGACAGTTCTTCGTTTCCAAATGTGGAGGCTTACAGGTGTTATTTCAATAACAAGAAGAAAATGTGCGTTAGGTTTTGTTAACCAAAAGTGACTAAGGCAGGTATCTCAACTGGTAGAGTTTAATGTAACCAAAGTTTCAGGATGTGCCCAGCAAAAAGAGAAGGGACAGGAATATCTGTGTCCTGTGCTTTTTCCAAAGAGCGTTTTGAGAACTTCAGTATTTAAAGGGGCAAGAGCAAGCAGGAGGCAGAAAAAAGGAAGAGAGGGTAGACAGTGAGGGAAAACTTGTATTTTAAGTTCAGGGGTACATGTGTAGGCTTGTTATATAGGCAAATTTGTGTCATAGGGGTTTGTGTTACAGATTATTTCATCACCCAGGTATTAAGCCTCGTACTCATTAGTTATTTGTCATGATCCTTTCCTTTCTCCCATCCTCCACCTTCCAAAAGACCCCAGTGTGTGTTGTTTCCCTGTATGTGTTCTTGTGTTCTCATCATTTAGCTCCCACTTATAAGTGAGTATATGTGGCATTCGTTTTTCTGTCCCTGCTTTAGTTTGCTAAGGATGATGGCCTCAATCTAAAGAAAATGTGGTCCTTATGCACCATAAAATACTATGCAGCCATAAAAAACGACACCATGTCCTTCGCAAATTGGTTACATTCTTTTAAGGCTCCAATTAGTGCTCAGGAAATCTACATTTTACATATGAAATAAGAGTAGTAGAAGAAAAAGTCAATTACGTGTTCCTGTCCCAATTGGTAAATCTCAATTTTACATAAAATAAACATGAAAAGAGAAAGTAGAGAAAAAGCCAACTAACTATGCATTAGTCTCAGAAGATGCAGAGGGTTGATTTCTGGTCTTGTGTTTTTCCTGTACCTGTGAAGATAGGCTGGTAATTAATATTGTCGGGGAGGGATTCGATGGAACTTGGCTTTAGGACTCCTTTATAAGGGAGCTATATATCCTGAAAAAATTAGGAGCTCACAAGGAATTTCACTGTGAGAAATTTGTGATGGAGGCCATCTGAGGAGATATGTGGCTTTCTATCATTGTGAGAACCTAGCTTATGGATGAAGATTTTGACATCACAGTTATACAGTTGGGAACGAAAGGAAGCAAATACTGTGTGACTCAGTTCCCAGGCTTAAGTCCCTTTGGCATAGTGAATTAGAGGTCATGAGATTCTATTTTCTTTCACAGTTTAGAGTGTATGCTAGCTACAGAAATTCACCAGACTTTTTAATTTCATAAATCTCCTAATGTCATAAAACAGCTAATGTTATCATTTTCACCACGATACTACATAAGAAAACTTTCCACTATGTTCCTGGTTATCTAGACAAGAAATGAAATAATTTGAATATTATGGAAATAGTTAACATAGACCTGTTAAATTACTGGAATAGAGTAAGTTTGCTGTCAAGACTAACAGTGGTTTCAAGCCTGGGCTTACCATTTTTACTGCTTTTACTTCCATCTGTATGTGCATGTGTGTGTGAGTGTGTATGTGTGCGCTTTCATGAATTTTGTTCTGTACTTGAAAGTAGGCAGAAATCATTGAAAGAAATCTATTGTAACATTTTTTAATGCCAGAACAATTATTTTCAACTTATTAATTAACGTTATGTATACAAACATATCTTCAGTAGTAACTTTTTCAAAAATAAAATGGAATAGATTTGAAGATGTAGACCTTTAAGACTTTCTTTAACTGCATATGTGGTATACAAAACTAAGGAAAGGAAACAAATAATAAAATAGAAAAAAGTGCCAGTTGTTCAGTTTCTTAGTAATAAAATAGAACTTGATCACATACATGTTTTCCAAAATTTTTCAAGAACAGAAAACCAAATATCACATGATCTCTCTTATAAGTGAAAGCTAAATGATGAGAGCTACGTTTACTTAAGAATTGCAGTGGATAAACTATTGATACGGCTGTATATTGCTTCATCTTAATTTTACAAAAAGTATTTTTTAATGATATATACTTTTTAAAAATTTGAAGCAATTCACAAATAAATCAAAAAAGTTCTAAGTATGGTGCAGGGAATCTTTTATTTAGAGCCATTTGGCAGTAGGTTATAAACATGATAGTCATCAACTTCCTCATATCAGTTTAATGTATATTACTTATGAACAAAGACATTCTTGATATAACAACAATATGATTATCAAAATCATTTATTTTCCTTCTTCAGCCCTGGAATCAGTCATGTCCCTAAGCAGTGCTAATTCCTTTTATTACAAAGTGGTATTTATAAGTCAGGATCTGAGCACAATAAGTGCTCATTGAGATTATGTGTCGCTGCTCCAAGGCCTGTCCTCTCAGTAAATAAGCTAGCATATGTATGTGTTAGTGTGTATGCAAAAACTAACCAAAGTTTACAGCAGTATTTCTTTTCCTAGCTGTATATTTTGAAAACTATGAGCTCATACTGTATCTCAAATTCCAATCTGTATTACTAGGTTTATTCTAGTTTTATCCTTTATCTTACTTGTATTTCCTTTTTATTCTGATAGTGGAAAACCTGGCTTACATTATGCTTAGTATATTTACTTATTTGATCAGTCCCTTCGTATGCAATTAATCTCCTGAATTTAACTTCAGCCACTCCTCTGCATATATAACCTATAAAACCTCATTGTTATGCTCAAGTCTGAAAGTGTGCCCCAACTCATCTCTCCATGTGGAGATCCTCCTCATCCTGCATAGTCCTTAATATCCCACACCAGGCGGCTGACCACCACACTGCTCTCACCCTGCTTGGATCCTAACATCTTATGCTTAGCCACCTATCTGCATGTGCCTGATATGGTTTGGATTTGTGTCCTCACCCAAATCTCACGTCGAATAGTAATCCCTAATGTTGGAAAAGGAACCTGGTGGTAGGTGCTGGGATCATGGGGCAGATTTCCCCTTGTTGTTCTTGTGATAGTTCTCATGAGATCTGGTTTATTAAAAGTGTGTAGCACCTCACTCTTCACTCTCTTCCTCCTGCTCCAACCATGTAGGATGTGTCTGCTTCGCCTATACCTTATGCCATGATTGTAACTTTCCTCAGGCCTTCACAACCATGCCTCCTGTACAGTCTGTGGAACCATGAGATGATTAAACCTCTTTTCTTTATAAATTACTCAGTCTTGGGTAGCTCTTTATAGCAATGGGAGAACAGACTAATAAGGAAAATTGGCACAAGGAGTGGGATACTGATAGAAAGATACCTGAACATGTGGAAACAGCTTTGAAATTGGGTAATGGGCAGAGATTTGAACAAAGAATTAGTCTGGCTGCTTCTAACAGTGTATGGTCATATGTGTGAGCAAATATATGACCTCAAACTGAAACTTTTATTTAAAAAAGAAAGCACAGCATAAAAGTCTAGAAACGTTGCAGCCTGACAGCCTGACCATAAGGTAAAAAAGATACAAAATACATTTTTCTAGGGAGGAATTCAAGCTGGCTGCAGAAATTTGCATAAATAAAGAGGGTTCCAATGTTAATAGCCAAAACAATGAGGAATATACCTCAAGGGCATTTTGGAGACCTTCACATCAGACCCTCCCATCAAAGGCCTGGAGGCCTAGGTGGAAAGAATGGTTTCACCAGCTGAGCCCAGGGCCCTGATGCCCTGTGCAATTTTGGGACACTTCTTCCTTTGTCCTAGCCCCTCTAGCTTCAGCCATGGCTAAGAGGGCCCCAGATAATTCTCAGGCTGCTGCTCCAGAGAACACAAGCCACAAGCCTTGGCAGTTTCTATGTGATACTAAGCCTGTGGGTGCATAGAGGGCAAGAGATGAGACATGGGAGCCTTCGCTTAGAGTTCAGAGGATGTATGGAAATGCCTGGATATCTAGGCAGAAGTTTGTTGCAGGGGAGGAACCCTCATGGAGAACCTCTTACAGAGCAGTGCAGAGGGGAAATGTGGATTTGGAGCCTCCGACACACAGTTCCCACTAGGGCACTGCCTAGTGGAGCTGTGAGAAGAGGGCCACCCATCCTCTAGAATCCAGAATGGTAGATCCATTGACAGCTTGTAGTGTGCACCTGGAAAAGCTGCAGGCATTCAATGCCAAACCATGAAAGCAAGGTACAGCTTGAGGAACTGTACCCTGCAGAGTACAATCTCAGAGGTTGTTTCCAATGCAGTCTTATACCCAGTGCTCCATGTTTGATTATGTTTCACATCCAGGCCACGCCGATACAAGGGATCTGTGCCCAAGGCCTTCTGCAGCTCTGCCCATGCCGCTGCGTAAGGATGGAGCTGCACAAGGTCTTGGGAGCCCACCCCTTGCATCAGTGTGGCCTGGATTGGGAATATAGAGTCAAAGGGGACCTGCTTGGTTTTGGTCTTGCATGGAGCCTGCAGCCCCTTTGTTTCAGCCAATTTCTCCCTTTTAGAATGGGAGCATTTACCCAATGGTTGTACCCTCATTGTATCCTTGAATGACTACTCATTGAGTACTGTTTATTTCCTAGATGTCAAAATTATTTGTAAATCAAACCCCTGTGACATGCAATTTACCCATATAACAAATCTGCATATGTATCCCCTGAATCTAAAATATGAGTTAAAGATTGTAGTTCACATAAATGATTTTCCACGAAATGTTTTTAAAAGCCCAAATAATTGATCTTGAGAAAAGATTTGCTTCTACTTGAATTCGTTTTTCTCTTCTATAACAAATCTCATTGAGAACTTTCTAAATATCTGTCACACATATATTCTCAATGACCTGAATCCTGATGTTATTTTCTTCTGAGTCCACCAGAAATCCTGAAGGACCCAAAAAATGCTATCTGTGGACTAGTCAGGCATGTCAGCAGCTGTAGAGCTTGACAAATCATGAACTCTACACATTGTATCACAAGGTATTTGACCAGAAAAAGAAAGATAGTTACTGAGTTTCAAGAAGGGTGACTGAAGCACTTTAAAAAAAAAAAAAAAAAAAACAAACAAACAAAAAAAAACAGAGGGTTAGACTACTTGATTTCAAGATAGTATGAAGCCTCAACCATTAAGCCAGTGTGGTATGGGTAAAAAAGATAAATGAATAGATCAATGGAATGAAAAGGGGAGTCCAGGAATAGCCCTACACATATATGGTCAGTTGGTTTTTATCAAAGACAGTTCAATGGGGAAAATGTAGAAAGAATAGTCTCATCCAAAAACGGAGCAGAAACAATTGGACCGCTGTAAGAGAAATAAGTTGATAAACTTTGTCTTATCTATTTCTCACAGTACATACAAAATGGAACACAGGCAAATTGAACAGCCTTAACTTATAAAACAAATAATAGGAAACAAAGGGGATGTATTTATTACCTTAGCCTTGGGTTAGTTAAATAACTGGGTTTTTAGATATGACACAGAAAGTATGATGCATAAAAGAAAAAAAAAAGATTGTCATCAAAATTAAAAAATTATATTCCAGATTTTACTTTTAGCATTTCCCTCATAGTCCAGGCAAATTGGACTGTGAGCTTAACACGCCTTGCCTTTGTTCACATTATTCTCTCTGAAATACCTATCCCTTTCTGAAAAAAATTTGACCTATTCTTCACAACATAACTCTATGTTTCTGGACCTCCGCAGTTCCAATTACTATCATACTTTATTGTGTTTCTATGCCATTTTGAGTTTATCTCACTTGATATATCTTCCAAACTTTGTTTTGCAACTTATATGAATTTTACTGGATTAAAAACACCTTGAGAACAAAGATCACATCTCCACATTTTCATCTTTTCTTACCCTTAGACCCAATAAAAGGCCTTATATATGCTGGACACTCAATAAATGTAAAAATAAATCTCATTACATGGGAGATAAGCATACATTTGCTTTAGGTCACAAACTATAATCATCTGTGTCAAATAGAATTTATTGGCAAATTTTTCCTTCCTTTAACTGGACTTGTCTAGTCCATAGTAGAAATTGTCCATGGAATATCAGTCTGGTTAGGTAATAACCCAAATATGGCCTGCTCTTCTGCACACCTGTGTATCCAGAATTTTGGGACTTCTTATTGCTCTCTATAGTGGTTAGCTAATTCAACAAAGGCTCAATCGTCTCTATGTATAATCAGGAGAAAAGGTGAGAGCGAGTAGCAGTAAAGAAAAAAGACTATAGGTAATTAATGGTGTTCTGGAGAGGGAACCTTGAGAAGCTGAAGGTGTAACTGGAAATCTCAGCAATTCTTGGTTCTCAATTTAAAAAAAAAAAATCAGCTCTCTGCATGATCATCTACAGATTTTTCCTTTGCAAAATACTGAGTGTATTGGAAGGCCCTGTTTTAGTAGTACATACCTTGTATTTTTAACTTTCTATCTTCTTAAGAAAAGGAATGAAAAGACTTGCTTTATTTAACAGGAAACTTTCTTGTTATGGTAGATTAGATAGAACTTTGTAATGAAGGATGCCTTTGTATATTGAGGGTCCTCAAATAAAGACATATAAAATGGGCTAGATTCAGAAGGTTAAATTATGTTGTCCATTTTTATACTTTCATCTTTTATTAATTGAATCAAATGAAACACAGTGTTTTCTTAAATTATGGTAGTGCTGATATGTTATTTCTGACCCTAAAAAAATGGCAAGAAATGTTATACTTAATTCCTTATAATGTGGTTGTATGACTAGAATAAATATAACTTTCCATTATTTGGAATACATGTGTTTTAATTTTTTATTTAGAAATATAAGAAATAACATGATATTCTGCATATACGAACTCACTTTTAACCCTAAGTTTATCTTGCACTTAACTAAGATTTTTTATTCTATGCTGTCTGATGGAACAGAGTTGATGAATTTCAAGTACAAGCTGAACAAATTAAAATCAGTATCTTGCAGTATGTTATTAAAAATAGCAAAAGTATGAAATTAAAAGTTTATGTTTGATTTGTAGATACCAAATAAAAACAAATATCTTTCCCTTTGGAATCAAGTATAGTGAGGTCTCAAAATAAATGTTTCATATCTTTTGAAAATGCTTGAGATTTTTCTAAGTATCTGAGCCTAGTTTTAGATTTCACCATTTTTATAAGAATTGTATCTGCATAGCATTTCAGCTGAAACAGACACAGATAACAATTAGACTTATTTGCAGAATATATTCTTAAAAACATAATATAGACATAGTTGCTGATTGAAAGTAAGGGGAACAAAGATAATAAACGTATTTAATGTAAAAAGCTCATTCTAATAACTTTACCTTTGTTCAAACACATCTCTTTTACCCAAGCTACTAGGAAACAAGAAAGTTGATGTTTAATATATTATTTTATCTGACTTATATGCCTTCTCTTTTGTGAGAAGTGAGTCAACTTAAATGGGAGGAAAGTGAAAGAAGTAAAAAAATTGGATACTTCATTAACTTGATCAGATTTTCAATAGCAAAAATGTGTGCTTTCAAGAGGAGAAAAATAAATTATTGTATAAATATAGAAAGTGTATTTTCTTATTATATTCTCTCCAAATTAACTGACACAATGTAGTAATCTTAAATGTTACAAGATCATTAATGAATAAATATACAGATATTTATTGAACACTGGGTACAAGGCACTGCACTGGGCACCATCTCTGAGACTTGATAAAATAGAATCACTGCAGAGATCACTTAATTTATTTGTAGATCTGGAAATTCTAGCATGCTTTTATATTGCTGTAAAGTTATGGTTTTGACTCATTTCATTCTAATTTGCATGTTATGTATTAAAGTCATAGGGTAACTATTAGGGACTCTAAAACACGGTTTTCAATAACTTCTCTAATCATTAATTCAGATACTGTTAAGCAAATTTAAAAAGGCTTGTATAGATACCTCGCAAAAGGGTATATATGAAAAGATGTTCAACTTCATTAGTTATCAGGGAAATGCAAAGTTAAGCCAGCACCACATACCTATTAGAGGAGCTAAAGTTAAATTGTAGGCAAGGATTTTGAACAAGTGAACTCTCGTATATAGCTGGCAGTATTGTAAAATGGTACAACTACTTTGGAAAACAATTTTATATAATAGTTTTATATGAAGTTAATAATACACTTACTATATTATCTGTCTATTTCACTCCTAGGTTTTTACCAAAAAGAAAGAAAAATGTTTCTCTACACAAATACTTCTACATAAATGTTTTAACTAATTTTATTTGTAATAGACAAAACTTGAAAATAGCCTAGTTGTTTTTCAATGCATGAATGGTTAAAGAAACCGTAACACATCTGTCCATACAATAGAATACCAGCAAGGACAAAGAAAAATTATTAATATGCATGACCACATGCATGGATCTCTAAAACATTATTATGAACAAAAGAAGACAGACACAAAAGAGAATTTAAAGTATGATTCCATCAGTATGAAACACTAGACGTGACAAATCTAACCTATAGTCACAGAAAGTAATGTTTTCTTAGAATTGGAATTGGAGGTGGGGATAGGAATTTACTGCAAAGCAGCACAAGAAATTTTTTTGGGTAATAGAAATATCTTATAACTGATTTTGAATGGTAGTTACACGGGTGTGTATGCTTTTTAAAACCGGTGAATTGTGTGTGCACTTTTCAAATGGGAGTTTTCCTTGTTGAATATAAACTATACTTCAATAACGTTGATTTTAAATTGAAAAATACTGCTATTCAGCATACTCATATAGAATAATGTTTTAAATACATAGCCTCTAAATTTACTGCCTTGGCAAATTTTAAGTATACAATATGTATGCTGCACATTAAATCTCTAGAACTTATTCATCTTATAACTCAAACTTGAAAGTTGCTTAATGAATAGATCTTAACTGTTTTCACCACACACACACACACACACACACACACACACACACAAAAAAAAACAGTAATTATGTTAAGGGATAGATATGTTAATTAGCTTGATTATGGGAACCATTAAACTAGGTAAACAATACATCATGTTGTACCCCTTAACTATAATTTATTTGTCACTCACACCGCAATAAATATTTAAAAAATAAAAATAAACAGATAGGTAGCCTCTAACACAATTGAATCAATTTCTTAAGTTAATCTAGGTGGAGTCACATAAAATTTATCATCTAAACCAAACACATCTGAGAGTGAAAGAGGGATGCCTTCAGAATAAGAGGCATAAATGAGGACTGTCCCAGGAAAACAGGGACATATGGTCGCTGTAAATATTGGTAATCGTTATACTGTGACTAGCCTCCAATGGCGTGGTTTCTTTTACTTCTTAAAAACTTTGTCTTCTAGAGGAGGGATAGCTGGGGGTGGAGGATAGGGGAGGGATAACATTAGGAGAAATGCCTAATGTAGATGACAGGGTGATGGATGCAGCAAACCACCATGGTACGTGTATAGCTATGTAACAAACCTGCACGTTCTGTACATGTACCCTAGAACTTATACTATAATAATAAAGAAATAAAAAATAAAATAAGATAAATTACACATACAATAGGAAAGCTTTCTCTTTTCCATCTACTCTTGTTTCTCCACTCTACTTAGCTTCTATTTATTTCTTATTCTTCATAGATCATCTATATGTTATGACAGGTGATAAACACTGATAATTTTTACTGAAAAATGAAAATAGTTTTGTTTTAAATAAATATAAACGTAGCTTCTTTAATGATACTCAAATTAGGATACATTCTAGTTACCTATGAGATTAGTATTGCAGTTAGATAGCACAGTAAATATAAGGCTGAGCATAAAGTAATATAATGCTTAAGCGTAACATGACAATTTTTAAATTCCCTGTCAGCATTTATCTTCATTTTAGCAGAGGGTTGTATAGTTAGCCCCTCTTTGCTGGGCTTTTTGAATTTGTATAAAAGTAGAAGATCATGCAATTCTAGGCTTTATAAATGTTCAAAGTCATGATCACAAAGAATATCATTTTTATATGGTTTTCACCACATGAGTTAGTCTTGTGAAATAATTGATGTAATAAAATTATCTGCTTCTAGGCCGGGCGCGGTGGCTCACGCCTGTAATCCCAGGACTTTGGGAGGGCAAGGCAGGCGGATCACGAGGTCAAGAGATCGAGACCATCCTGGCCAACATGGTGAAACCCCATCTCTACTAAAAGTACAAAAAATTAGCCAGGCGTGCTGGTGTGTGCCTGTAGTCCCAGCTACTCAGGAGGCTGAGGCAGGAGAATTGTTTGAAACTGGAAAACGGAAGTTACAGTGAGCCGGGATCGCGCCACTGCACTCCAGCCTGGTGATAGAGTAAGACTCTGTTTCAATTAAAAAAAAAAAAAAAAATTCCGCCTTTATGACCGTTATCCCGTTTCAACTCATTTTTGAACTTATTCAAGCAAAGGTTAGACAATCACCTTCCAGGGATACTTGGAGTGACTCCTGCTTTTCAAGACAAGGTGGATAGCGGACCTTTAAGGTTGCTTGTAACTTTCGGTTCTATAACGTATTCTGTTGGAGAGGAGAAAGAGAGGCACCTAGGCAAAGCAGAGATGTGAATGATGCCTAACAAGCAGCTGAAAGTATCGTATCTGCATTTC
This sequence comes from Saimiri boliviensis, assembly GCF_048565385.1. Taxonomy (NCBI): domain Eukaryota; kingdom Metazoa; phylum Chordata; class Mammalia; order Primates; family Cebidae; genus Saimiri; species Saimiri boliviensis. Next base: position 76,903,088 of record NC_133470.1, on the reverse strand, counting down.
CATATAACCTGAATGCAAATGCAATTCAATGCATATTTTAAGTTGTGTCATACCTGTGTGACGTTATTTACAACAGAATATTAATTAACAAGTCACACAATACTTTTGGTATTGTATACCTTTGAAGATTTCATGTCGGTCTTAGCATAAATTTTCATCACGGAGACCCTCTTTAGTTGATAAAAGAGAATTATTTTTGCTCTTTGGGGAACACGTGATTTTTTATGCTGTGATTTATGTCAGTATTAATGTTGCTTTATTTTAGTGGAAAGTTGGGGCTATTTACTATATAATTTAAGGACAATTAAGATGCAGAACTTTGAAAAAATATAATGACTGATTAAGAAACTGTTTAATAATACTTTTATTTATCTTATTTTTCACAAGTACATATGTGGAATAAAATAAAAATTAAATTTATTTTTCTAGTTTTTCTCCACTTTGGAGCTCTAGTAGGTTTTTTTTTTTTTTTTTTTTTTTTTTTTTTTTTTTTTTTTTTTTTTTTTTTTTTAAGTAAAATGAACTTCTTTCACTGCCAGCTTTGTAGGAAGACTAGAAAAGTGAGGAGGACCTTAAGGAACATAAATGTTCCGTTATCAGACCAAAGGCCTTTAAAATCTTTCATTTGGAATTTGTGACAGAGTTGCATACATCCTTATTTCTGGCTCTCTATGTGGGTATAAGATCTTACATATGGATAATCTTCTAAGTATGAAGGCTCTGCTGAAAGGAGAAATTATAGAATGTCTTTCCGTGGAACTTTCTCCTACATTCTAAGTGAATTATTTAATATAAAGAATGAGTATGACAAAATCAGATAGTAATAAAATTTGCTGTTTCACTGAGAATAAAAATGCCACAATAGGTTCACATTTTCTTTCTAAGTGGAGAATACAGAACCTTTCACATGAAATATGCCTTTTAATTTTTTTCAAATATTCAGTTGTTTTGGAAAGAAATACACTTTCGAATCCATATTCTGTCTCTTTTGAACCTTCCAGGAGCCTTCAACCATTACTTCATTAATGGTTGATGACTAAATTACTATAAGTTGTTTCCTTCAGTTACATTTACTTTTCCATTAAAGACATTTAAGGCATTCATAAATGTCATTAAAATTCAAATAATAAGCTGTATGTTTAACACTGTTTAATAGGAGAATTTTAATCCAATATTCATTGAGTAATCTGAGAAATATTGAATTAACTTACTTTCTAAATTATGACTTTTTTTCCAGTTTTTTAAACCCCCAAAATAGATATTTACAAGATGATTTCAGAGCAGAAATTGCCACATCATGTTCTTTTTTATAGCAACATGCAACATTTTCAAGTTTAAATGACACCAAACTAATAATGGAATGTTTTTGAAATCGTGTTGGTTATAGCAGTAGCTCAAATATTACAAGTATAAGATTTGTTTACTCATATAATTTTTATAGAAACAAAATGCATGATTAGAGTTGTTTTAAATCTCTATGGCAATTTTCTCCAAATTGTTATCCCACACTCTAGTCTTCTTACAGAGGAGTTGAAAAACAGGTTGTATCCATCTGCAGTCTCCTGCAAAGTAAGCATGACAGGATGAGGAAAAGTGTTTCCTCCATTAAACCCAAGAGTACAGAAAATAGCTGTAGTTGGATCTAACACAATATCTTTTTCTTTTAGAGCCATCCCTTTAAAAAACATTGCCACATGCAGAAGAAATCATAGTGTTTGTGTTTTTCACAATATGTCACACACACAACTGTAACCTCTCCTATTGTGAACTAAGTAGGCTCTTCCATATTCTCAGAGAACAGCTCTGTTCAGTATGCAGTAACTCACTTATTTTCCTAAAGCAGCAAAGTGTCAGATAACTCTATGTACCCATTAGTATAGCCACATGAATGCGTTTGTTTATGTTGACCTCTTATTTAATATTAAAATAGACTACAAATGCAAAGGACAAATGAGAAGCAATTACATAGCCATTTAAATTAATTAAATTGATAGAAAAATAATGTTTGAATAGTGTTAGCTGCCCAAGTAGCCTACAATTCATGAAAATGAATTTGCATAAAGAAAATAAAATTAATATATACATTTTTTTTCCCAATTTGAAACATCTTTCTAGGACAATGCTGCTTGGAGGTTGTTTCTCTATTCTGTCTTTTTTATGGAATAAAGTGCTGGTGAATTTGTTGAGAACTTTAAATGGTCTAAGATTTTATCCTTCTTACAGGCTAATGAGTTAGGCTGCCATAGTTTCATGGAAACTGGCAGAAGACATGAGACATCAAGGTCAGAAGAAGTAAGTTTGTTACTAGTGTCAACAACAGTAGCCAGAGTGCTAGTCAGCATTTGTACCGGTTCTGCAAGCCTCAGTTCTCACAGAATGATGTAAGAGGTTCACATGATTGATGCCTGTACGTGTAATAGGTTACATTACAGAAAAGGAACCCTGAGCTTCGGGAAGTTAAAACTTTTTTCAGAGTCAATAAGCCTGTGTGATTATTGTCATGGAGGGAGACATTGTCTTTATGATACTGGACAGTAAACAAAACTACGCCATGTGCTGGGAAAGAAATTATCTTTATTCTCTAAAGCAGTTCATGATATAAGCATTCTCAGAAAGATAGTCTGGAAGAAAGGCAGACAATGCCTTTCTTTGCAAGACATACAGCAATGTGAGAGACCAACAGAGAATTGTCTCATAACAGTGTGTGTCTTTAACTAACATAAAAATGAATAGAAAAGTCTTAGATAAAATAAATCATTAGATACTTGATTCAAAAGGGTATTTTGACATTTTGCCAGTAGAGACTATTTCCTTTGGCTGTAAATATTTGAAAAAGGATTATCCAAATAGTCCAAAGTTTCAATATTGTAACTAGGAAATTTTCCACTGGCCTATAATCCTCAGATAGGCATAAAAGAAATAGGTGCGTAGAAAGAAGAAGACTTACTTTGTCAACAAAGGAGCATGTTCAATAAAATAAAAATAATTTTTCAACTCTATGGTCATTATACTGGATACACTGCCACAGAGTCCTAACAAATAATAGTAAGGGCTATTAATGATTTTAAAGGCTGACCTATAGTGTCCAGGGCACAGAGTTAAGAGTTATTAAGAGTAATTTTCATAATATGACATTTTAGAGTATGTTGAAATACATTATGAATATTAAATCATATCCCAAAATTATTTTCCCAAGAGGCTATTATTTCTAAGTCAGTGTGATAGAAAATACAAGTAAAGGACCAATGTCTTCTTTCTTCTAAACATAAGTTAGAAATAATTAATGGCTTTGATATGTGATAAAGATGAATAGCTGTCTATGAATGACGCATTGCTGTATCTATTGATACTTAATATTTTGTGCAACAATATAGGTTTACGGTGTTAAGTTGACATTGGTTGTAAGTATGTTCATATTATTATGTATTTTTCCTGCTATTTAGTAGCAACTTCACTATATTTATTATCTATGTGTATTATTTACACTGTTGCTGTGGTAGAAAAGAATTTGAAAAATAATCTTGATTAAACTCATTTAGAAACCATATTAAACGTATTGCATGTCTTATAAACGAAATGTCTTATAAACAAATCTGGTTTTTTGACATATCATTTTGCTCTGACACCTAGGCTGGAGTGCTGTAGTGAAGTCTGGGCTCACTGCAACTTCCACCTCCCAGGTTCAAGTGATTCTTGTGCCTTAGCCTCCGAAGTAGCTGGGATTACAGGCATGTGCCATCACAACAGCTAGTTTTTGTATTTTTAGTAGAGACAGGGTTTTGCCATGTTGACCAGGCCAGCCTCCAACTCTTGACCTCAAGTGATCTACTCACATTGGCCTCCCCAAGTGCTGGAATTACAGGCATGAGCTGCCATGCCTGGCCAGAAACAAAACATTTAAACAATAATTATTACTTTGTCACCATGACCTTCGTTAGAGGCTGATTCATAGGCAAGATTCCTAAAACATTTGCTATCTTTCTCAATTTCATGTTCTACTTGCTTGTCCGTTAGTGTAACATTAAATGCTTTCTTGTGCAAATAGTATATATTGTTAAAGCCTTTCAATTCTAGATTATCAAGGTCCTTCCGTGTATATACACTTTTTATAGGACTCTGATTTGTTTCTTTTCTATTTTAGATATTCTACCAACTATCAAAGTATAAAAAAGAACAACTATTATAACTGAGATAAAAATGTTATAGGAATATAGAGAAGAATAAATTGATTTTTAACAGACAGCTTCATGAAAATGGTGATATTCTAGCTGAACCTTGAAGGTTGAATATGATTTCTGGGGCATTGAATATTGGGCATGAAGCCATGGATAAAGAAATCATTGTGGCCAGAACACAGGTAACGTAAAAGGATATGGTACAAAATGAGACTGGAAAGTTTGTATGGCCAGTACAGCTTGAGTGCCTTGCTAAGATGTATCATTGCAATTTCTTTCATAGTGAATATACTCAGAATATTTCTGAGCTGAGTAGTGGCATACTCTTACCTTTTGAGAGTAACTCTAGCAAAAATAATGGAGAAAACAGAAATAACTGGGAGCTTTGGTAACACTCTGGGCAAGAATTAATAAAGATGTGACATGATCATGGATAGTAGCAAAGAATAGATACAAAAATAGGGTAGAAGCATGATTACAAGGTCATACAATTATATGAATGTGGAATGAAAGGAAAGAGTTAAAGGGACTTCGAAGTTTCTAATATGTTATTTTTAAAGTATGTTATTTTAAAGGTGAGAACTGAAATAACAAGGAGTAGGACCACAAGAGGAAGAACAGGTTTGGTGACTCAGATAAGTTTGATATTAGAAATGTCAGGTTTAGGATCCCAGTGGGATATTCGCAAGGAGACACATGTCATGCCATATGTTGAAAAGGAGTCTGGTGCTTGAAAGAGGAAGCAGGGTGAGAATTATGGATGTGGTAGTCATCAGCCTGTACGTCATAATGTTATTGTGAAGAACAAGGAAAAGAGTTTTTTAAAATGAGATAGTGTTTATAATAGTGTTGATGAGTAGTGTCAAATACCCAGTGAGGATTGAGAAGAAGCATTTGGACTTGATATTTAAGAAATAACTAATTACCTGCAAGAAAGGCACTTTCATTTTGAAAGAGAACTGGATAATGAGGAACAAAGCAATAGTTTGTAAGAAAAGGAAAACAGCTATTCTAGCTCACATTTTTCAAAAGTTTTGAATGTGAAGGAAAGGGGAGATATAATATGATAATATAGACAAAATAAGATTTAGATTTTTTATCTTTATTTTTAAGCAAAGTCGAGAAGTTGATAATGCTTTAAATAGGCTAACTGGAAAATAAGTGGGACTATCACAAGTAAATATACATTGAAATATCACTCCAGATGAAAGGACATTGATTATATCCCATGCTTAATAATTTGATAGAACACTGGCATTATTTCCCAAAGAACCACATCAGAGACCATGAGTTCATTACAAGAGCAGATTCATAAATCTTCAGTGTTTAAATATTAGATTCCACTCCCTAATTTTGTATATTTTCATTTTTCATTAGAAATTATTTTATAAATAACTAATTCTATTGATATTTAATCCATAGTGAACCAGACAGAAAGTATTACAAACGTTTTAGGACCAAAGAAATATAAAAACTTGTCATCTTCGTCTACATCTTTCTACTAGAAAATCATTCTGAATAACTGTAAAACACATTATAAAGAAGTCTTGGCTTGGTGTGGTGACTCATCCCCGTAATCCCAGCACTTTGGGAGCTTGAGGCAGGAGGATAATTTGAGCTCGGGAGTTCTAGAAGAGCCTGGGGTTCATACCAAGACTTTGTCTGTACTAAAAATAAAAAATAATGGAAATGAAAGCCAGGATGGATGAATAGATGCAACCAGGAAGAGCACCTCTCCCAAAATGCCAGACCATTAAGATCAGCATACACCAAGCATTTCTTCAGAAGAAGGGCATTGAGAGTGGACAGAGGGAGAATGCAGACGCTGAGCTGAAAGAGGAGGAAGCTGTGAACCCCTGCCTGGGGCTGCCAAACACTACAACTAGTTGCTGGTCCCAAACAGCTCTTGGGAAAGGGTGAGTTCAACAGGTGAGAAGTGGTCCAATGTGGCCACAGACTTGCGGAATCCTAGCTGCTGGAGATCTGATGACCCCAACGGACATTTGATCTGAAAGGAAGAGCTGCTTTAAGAAGGGTCAGGGACAGGACTCTAAACTATCTGAAGCCCAGAGGGTATGGTGAGGGAATAGCTGCAGATGAACACGGCCAGGAACACGCATTCCCCAAGGCTTGCCATGCTTTTCTAGGTGGAATTAGCCTTTGTTGACTATTGGATTTGGAATCAAACAGGGTAGTCTTTCCTATGAGATGGGGCCAGCATGACCTGAGCACCTCCCTGTCTTCCAGCCTCTCTCAGGGATCATGCCTAGCCATGGCCACTAGTAGTGCAGGCTGGAACACCCAACGGGGTACTTCCTGGCAGCAGCCACCATAGCTCCTTCACCAGCAGAGCTTTCATAACCATAAGAGAGCTTCAGCAGATGGGACCCAACCAACATGCACCTACCCACCAGAAGCCTCCCCCTATTGCTTTGCTGGACCACACTCACCCACAGTCCCTTCCACTACTCTGTCAGTGTGTATATATGCACTGCCTCATTGCTACTGGCATGCATGAGTGTGTATGCTGCCACGGCTGTCCTGTCTCTACTGTTGTGCACTTGGAACTCACAGAGGCACCACCACAACCAGTACACCCTGATGCCTTCGATGATTAAAAGAACATCAGCCCACACAGATGGGAAAGATCCAGTGTAATAACTCTGGCAACTCAAAAAGTTAGAGTGTCTTCTTACTTCCAAAGGACTACACTAGCACCCCAGCAATAGTTCTCAACCACATGGAAATGGATAAAATAAAAGACTTCGAATTCAGAATCTGGATAGGAACAAAGATGATCAGAATTCAGGAGAACATTGAAACCTAATCAAAGGAATGTAAGGAATTCAACACATCAATATAAGAGCTGAAAGATGAAATAGCCATTTTAAGAAAGAACCAAACTAAACTCTAGAGCTAAAAACTCACTGCATGAATGCCATAACTGGAGATACGAACAACAGAATAGACCAAGCTGAGGAAAGAATCTCAGAGCTCGAAGGTAAGTTCTTCAAATCAACTCAGTCAGACAAAAATAAAGAAAAAATAAGAATCAGTGAGTAAAACATCTGAGAAACATGAGATTATGTAAGAGACCAAACATACAACTAATTGGCATCCCTGTAAGAGAGGGAGAGCAAGAAATGGTGAAAAATATATTCGAGGATATTGTCCATGAAAATTTCCCCAACATTACTAGAGAGGTCAACCTTCAATTTCATGAAATGCAGAGAACCCCCGTAAGACACAAGTTACAGAAGATGACTACCCCCAAGACACCTAGTCATCAGATTCTCCAAGGTCAACACAAAAGCGAAAATGTTAAAGACAGCTAGAGAGAGGGGATAGATCATCTACAAAGGGAACCTTATCAGTCTAACAACAAAGCAGTTCGCAGAAACACTACAAACAAGGAGAGATTGTGAGCCTACATTGAGCATTAAAAATTAAATTTCCACCAAGAGTTTAGTGTCCAACTAAACTAAGCTTCATAGGCAAAGAATAATATTTTTTTTCAGATATGCAAATGTTAAGAAAATTTATTACCACCAGACCTGCATTATAAGAGGTCCTTAAGGGAGTGCTAAACATAGAAACGAAAGACCATTACTGGCCACTACAAAAACACACTTAAGTCCATAGACCACTGACCCTATAAAGTAACTAAAACATCAAGTCTGCATAACAACCAGATGACAACCTAAAGATAGGATCAAATTTGCACATATCAATATTTAGTGTGTTTAGTCTACATACATACTATCAATACTTAGTTGATAAACTATCACCACAGTCCATTTGCATTACCTTGAACTTAAGTGGACTAAATATGTCACGTAAAGTCACAGAGTGGCAAGTTGGATAAAGAAGCAAGAACAAACTGTACTTTGTCTTTGAGAGACCCATCTCACATGCAATGACACCCATGGTCTCAAAGTAAGGGGAAAGAGAAAAATATCCCAAGGACATAGGAAAAAAATGGCAGGGGATCCTGCTCTAAATTCAGACAAAACAGATTTTAAACCAACAACAATCCAAAAAGACAAAGAAGAGCACTGCATAATCATAAAGCATTCAATTCAATAAGAAGAATTAACTTTCCTAAGTATACATACACCCAACACCAGAGTAGACAGATTATAAAACAAATTCTTAAAGACCTACAAAGAGACTGATAAACACACAATAATAGTGGGAGACTTCAATAACCCACTGACAGTATTAGACAGAACATTGAGACAGAAAATTAACAAAGATATTCATGACCTAAAGTCAACACTTGACCAAGTGAACATAACCGATGTCTCCAGTACACTCTACCCAACAACAGCACAATACACATACTTCTCAGCTACTCAGGGCACATACTCCAAAATTGACCACACAATTGGCCATAAAATAATTCTCAACAAATTCAAAAGAATCAAACAATGCCAACCACATGTTCAGACCACAGTGAAATAGTAACAGAAACCAACACTAAGAAGACGTCTCAAAGTAACATGATTACATCAACATCAAACAACCCTCATCTGAATGACTCCAACAAATGTCTGCTATCCAGAATCTATAAAGGACATAAACAAATAAACTTGCCAAAAGCAAAACAACCTCATTTAAAAAATGGGCAAAATACGTGAACAGACATTTCTCAAAAGAAGTAATATCCATGACCAAAAAGCATGTGCAAAAATATTCAACATCCCTAATAGAGAAATGAAAATCAAAAGCACAATGAGATACCATCTCACATCAGTCAGAATGGCTATTATTAAAAAGTCAAAACAAAGCAACAGATACTGAAAAACTTGGGAATGTTCATAAACTGCTTGTGGGAATGTAATTCCCACGGTGAAAAGCAATTTAGAGATATCTTAAAATACTTACAACAGAATTGCTATTTGACCCAGAAATCCCATTACTTGGTATATACCCAAAGGAATATAAATTATTCTACCATAAATACAGTTGCACACATATATTTACTGTAGCAGTATTCACAATATCGAAGATATGGAATCAACCTAAACACTCTTAAATTGTAGAATGGACAAAGAAAATGTGGAACATATATGCCATAGAATACTATGCAGCCATGAAAAGAACCAGATTATGTTCTTTGCAACAACATGGATGAAGATAGAAGCCATTATCCTAAGCAAATTAACACAGAAACAAAAAACCAAATACTGCATGTTCTCACTTATAACTGGGAGCTAAACATTGAATATGCAGGGACACAAGGGAAAACAATAGATACCAGGGCCTACTTGAGTTTTGAGGGTAGAAGAGGGTAAGGATTAAAAAAAGACTACCTACTATGTGCTATGCTAATTACTTTGGTGACAAAATAATCTTTACACTGATTTCCCATGACAGGCAAATTACCCATGTCACAAACTTGCACATGTACCCCCGAACCTAAAATACATTTGGAACGAAAAAAAAATTAGCTGGGCTTTGTGGCACATGCCTGTAGTCCCAGCTACACAGGAGGCTGAGTTGGGAGAATTACTTGAACCAGGGAGACTGAGGCTATAATGAGTATGATCATGCCACTGCATTCTAGTCTGAGCCACAGAAGAAGACTGTGTCTCAAAAAATGTGTTTACTAGGAAAAAGTAATAACAACCATAAACTGTACAACACTATATTGTTATGGGAATACTTGCATTCTTGTTATTTGCATGATTTTAAAACAAGAAAGTTTTGTTTTCACTGGGCCTTTTATTTGCTAACATCTACCTTCAACTTGGTTTCTTAGTAAAATACACTAATAGCAGTATGGCAGATATAACCATCAAATAAATGCAAAAGAGAGTATTAATAAAAACCTAATATAACAGAATTATATTAAAACATGTATTGTTTAGGTTTTAAAATAGAAATAAACACATTCTACCCTAAATGAGGAAGCATAGTCTTTATTTCAGAATTCTAAGTAAAAAATGTCCATTATACACAGGTTACCAGTATCTGATGATTCTTCCTTATTTCTCACAGTTCCACTTTCTATTCATCATCTTCATTATGTGTTCCCTATATCAGTGAATTACAAAACACCCATTTAGTTGCCTTAACTACGTACATAGGAATCATCCTCGATAGCTCTATTCCCCCCTATCTATTCAATTACTAAGCCTGTCTATTATAGCAGTCACCTGTATTACTACCTCAGTAGTAACTACTCTGATCACTTCATTTTAGTGGTCAATGATGTTTTCCATTGCGTTTAAAGTCCAGATTCTTTACATGACTTACCAACCTTATAAAAGCCTTGACAGCTACATCTTCCTTTGATCATGCTCTTGTTCACTCTTCATCCTACAGTTTAGGTCTACAGCCATATTGATTGATTTGTTCCTCTGACTTTATTTACATTCCTTTCCCTATACATTTACAAAAGTTAGAATATATGTCTGAAATAGACTTCTTCATTCCAACTAAATTCAAACTCTATTCACCTATCCAACAACTTCCTAACATGAGCATCATTTTTTAGATAAAGTTTTCCTGGCTACCTCTCTCCCATGTCTTGGTTTCATGTACCCTCAATATTTCAGAGTATTCAGCATACTTTAAGTACTCTGAGTACTTAATACTTAGTACTTCCAAGTATTATTATCCTCTAAGTACTCTTAGTTTTTCACTATAGCATTGTACACTGAACTATTACTATCTATGTCTCCCTCTCTCCCATGTCTTGGTTTCACATACCCTCAATACTTCAGAGTACCTAGTACCCTTTAAGCTCTCTGAGTATTTAGTACCCTCTGAGTACTCAGAGCGCTTAGTAACCTCTAAGCACTCTGAGTATTTAGTGCCCTCTAAGCACTCTGAGTACTTATACCCTCCGAGTACTCAGAGTGCTAAGTACCCTCTAAGTACTCTGAGTATTTAGTAACCTCTAAGCGCTCTGAGTTTTTTACTACAGTATGGTACCCTGAACTATTAGTATCTATGGTTCCCTCTCTTGAATGTCTTGGTTTCACATACCCTCAATACTTCAGAGTATTTAGTATCCTCTAAGTACACTGATTATTTATTACCCACTAAGGACTCTGAGCATTTACTGCCCTCTGAGTACTCAGAGTGCTTAGTGCCCTCTAAGTGCTCTGAGTATTTAGTGCCCTCTAAGCACCATTTTTTACTACAGCATTGTACACTGAACTATTAGTATCTATGGCTCCCTCTCTTGAATGTCTTGTTTTAACATACCCTCAATATTTCAGAGTATATTAAGTACTCTGAGTATTTAGTGCCCTCTAAGCACTCTGTATATTTAGTGCCCCCTAAGTGCTCTGAGTACCTAGCACCCTCTAACTACAGAGTGCTTAGTACCCTCTAAGTGTTCTGAGTATTTAGCACCCTCTAAGTACTCTGAGTACTTAACATCCTCTAAGCACCATTTTTTACTACAGCATTGTACACTGAACTATTCGTATCTATGGCTCTCTCTCTTGAATGTCTTGGTTTCCCTTACCCTAAATACTTCAGAATATTTAGTACCCTCTAAGTACTCTGAGTATTTAGTGCTCTCTAATCACTCTGAGTTTTATACTACAGCAGTGTACACTGAACTATTTGTATCTATGGCTCCCTCTCTCGAATGCCTTGGTTTCACATACCCTTAATACTTCAGAGTATTTAGCACCCTCTAAGTACTCTGAGTATTTAGTGCCCTCTAAATGCTCTGAGTACCTAGCACCCTCTAAGTGCACAGAGTGCTTGGTACCTTCTAAGTACTCTGAGTATTTAGTGCCCTCTAAGTACTCTGAGTGCCTCATACCCTCTAAGTGCTCAGAGTGCTTAGTACCCTCTACATACTCTGAGTGCTTGGCACCCTCTAAGTACTTTGAGTACTTATACCATCTAAGTACTCAGAGTGTTTAATATCCTCTAGGTGCTCTGAGCATTTAGTACCCTCTAAGCACTCTAAGTTTTTTACTACAGCAGTGTACACTGAACTATTGGCATCTATGGCTCCCTCTCTCGAATGCCTTTGTTTCCCATACCCTCAATACTTCAGAGTATTTAGCAACCTCTAAGTACTCTGAGTATTTAGTACCCTCTAAGCGCTCTGAGTTTTTACTGCCCTCTAAGTGCTCTGAGTACCTAGCACCCTATAAGTTCATAGAGTGCTTAGTACCCTCTAAGCACTCTGAGTATTTAGTACCCATTAAGTACTCTGAGTACTTATACCATCTAGGTGCTGAGTGTTTAGTACCCTCATATAAGTAGAATCACATAGTATTTGTCTTTCTGTTGAGAAATACAGCAAAGGATAAAGGACTTACAAAGTGCCTACATAAATTCGTTATTAGTAGCACATAAACAAGGAGCAAAAAACTGCAGAAGGCAGCAGAAAGCCTCTATGGAGGAAGGCCTCTTCATGCCCCATGTTCTGGTACAGGGTGACCTAGGCTCTGTTACCATAAACATTGTGCCCAAGGACGTAAAACCCCTTAGTAGGAGTATAATGTAGCCACACTCACAGGCTCCTTGTAAGGCCCCCATTCCATCAGCTGTACATAAATGATAAGCTAAAGATAACCATACGTTCTTGTTTTCTGAAACTCTGAAACCGCCACTGTTACCAATCCTTACTGATTCACTTCCAGCTCACTGATTCACTGCACCATCACTCTACCCCTGCCCTATAGATCAAAGTGATTGTAATCAATAAATAGTTTGGAAGATCAGAGCTCGGGGCCTTCACTGTTGCCTCCAGAGTAATAACGTGATGGTCTCTTGGTCCCACTCTTTCTCTTAATCTGTCTTTTTCTCATTCCTTTGTCACAATCGAAATCAGGGTACTGACGAGTGAAGTAGGGCTGACTCCCTACATTCTGGTGCCCAATGTGGGGCTCATGCATTCCCTACATCCTTCTGTGATGCCTTATTTTACTTAGCATAGTGTCCTCCATGTTCATGCAGATTGTCACATATGGCAGTGCTTCCTTCTTATTAATGTGGACTATTTCATTGTGTATTTATACATCAAATTTATATATCCATTCATTTATTTATAAATATTCAGGTGCTTCCACAATTTTGCTATTATAACTGCAATGCAATGAGCATAAGGACATAAATGCCTATTCAAGATTCTTATTTCAATTCTTCTGGTAAAATACCAAGTAATAAAATTGCTAAATTATGTGACAGGTCTATTTTGCACTTTTTGAGGAACTATTAAGTGTTTTCCATAACAGCTGCATCACTTTACGTTCCCACCAACAGATAAGAAGGGTCCCATTTTATCCACATCCTTGACAACACTTCTTTTCTGTTTAAAAAAAAAAAATTAAAAAACTTATAATGACCATTCTACCATGTGTGAGTGACATCTCATTGTGGTTTCAATTTGTATTTGTCTGATGATTAGTGATTGATATGATTTGGATCTATGTAACAACCCAAATCTCATGTTGAATTGTAATTCCCAAAGTTGGAGGTGGGGCCTAGTGGGAGGTGATTTGCTCATGGGATGCATTTCTCATCATGGATTAGTACAATCCCCTTGGTACTGATCTCATGATAGTGAGTGAGTTCTCATGAGATCTGGTCGTTCAAAAGTGTGTGGCACCTTTCTCTCTTGCTCCTGCTCTGGCCATGTGACACGCATGCTCCCCCTTCACCTTCCACCATAATTGTAAGTTCACTGAGGCCTCCCTAGAAGCTGAGCAGATGCCAGCATCATGCTTTCTATACAGCCATCAGAATGGTGAGCCAATTAAGCCTCTTTATAAATTAGCCAAACTCAGATATTTCTTCATAGCAATGTGAGAACTGATTAATACAGTGGCGCTGAGCATCTTTGCTTGTTTATTGGCCATTTGTATATCTTCTTGTAGGAGATGTCCATTCAAGCTTTTTGCCCACTTTTTTTCAACTTTTATTTTAGCTTGAGGGGGTACATGTGCATGTTTGTTACACAGGTATATTGCATAATGTTGAGGGTTGGAATACAAGAATCCATCATCAAGGTAGTGAGCATAGTACTCAGTAGGTAGCTTTTCTTCTTATTTCCCCTTTTCCCCTTGTATTTCAAGGGTCTATTGTTCTCATATTTATGATCATGTGTACCCAAAATTTAGTTTCCATTTATAAGTGAGAATATGTGGTATTTGGATCTGTGTTTTTGCATAGTTCTCCTAGGATAATGGTATCCAGCTGCATCCATATTATCCTTTGCCTATTTTAAAATCAAATTATTGTTATTTTGTTGTTTAGTTGTAGGAGTTTGTGATAAATTTTGTGGATATTTGCCTTTACTCAGATATAAGGTTTGCAAGTATGTTCTCTCATTCCATAGATTTTCTTTGGATATCAGACCCTAGCCCTCTGTCAGATACATGGCTTGCAAATATGTTCTCCTATTCTGTAGGCTGCCCTTCACATTGTTGATCTTTTTTTTCTCTGCAGAAGCTTTTCAGTTTGAGAAATTCTGATTTGCCTATTTAAGCTTTCCTTTCCTGTGCATTTGGTGCCGTATCCAAGATCTATGTCATAAAGCTCCTCCTCCATTTTATCCTATGAGTTTTACAGTTTTAGGACGTATGTGTAAATCTTTAATCTATTTCAAGTTGATTTTTTGTGTATGGTGTAAGAATATAATTTCATCGATTTCCATGTAAATATCCAGTTTTCTCAACAGTGTGTAAGAGTCAATCCTTTTCCCATTGTGAATTCTTGACTTGTTGAAGATCAGATGTGTATAGGATTATTCCTGGGCTTTCTATTCCGTTCCACTGGTCTATATGTCTATTTTTAATGCCAGTACCGTACCATTTTGATTATCATAGTTTTGTAATACGTTTTGAAATGAGTAAATGAATAGCTTTCAGCTTTTTTTTCTTTTTTTTCTTTTTAGGATTGTTTTGGCTATTTGGAGTCCTTGGTGGTTTCACATAAATTTTAGGATGTTCTTTCTATATGTAAAAAGGATGCCAAGGGGATTTTGATGAGGATTGCATTGAATGTGTAAATATATTTGAGTATTATGAACATTTTAAATTCAGAAACACAGGATGGGGTATCTTTTCATTTATTTGCCATTGTAAATAATTATTTTCTTAATTTTATTCTTAGATTGCTTTAGGTTAATGTGTAGAAATGTAACTCATTTTTGTAGTTTGATTCTGTATTCTGCAATGTTACTAAATTTGTTTGTTAATTTTAAAAGTATTTTGTGGAATATATTGGATTTTGTACAAAAAGAAAATATCATCTGCAAACAGAGACAATTTAAATTCTTCTGTATCAATTTGGATGCTTTTTACTTATCTCTTTTACCTCATTGCTCTGGCAAGGATTTCTGGTGCTATGTCAAATAGAAATGACTAGAGTGGGCATTCTTGCCTTATTCTTGATCTTGGAGGAAAAGGTTGCAGGTTTATTACTGTTGTGTAAGATATCCATTGTGGGCTTTCCACAAATGGCCCTTATTATATTAGGGTAATGATTTCTATACCAAATTTGTTGACTACTTTTATCAAGAGAGTTTATTGAATTAAGTCATATGCTTTTTCTGATACCTATTGAGATGTTCATGTGATTCTATCCTTTGTTTTGCTAATTTGGTATATCACATTGATTGATTTGCATATGTCAAAATGTTCTTGTATCTCAGACATTCATTATTTGTGGTCGTGGTTTACAATCCTTTTAATGTGCTGTTAAATTTTATTTGCTTGTATTTTGTTTAGCATGTTTGCCTCCATGTTCATCAGGAATGTTCGTTTGAAGTTTCCTTTACTTGAAGTGTACGTCTGGTTTTGCTATCAGGATAATGATGGGTCCATGAAGTGAATTTAGAAGTGTTTCCTCTTTTTCAGATTTTTGGGAGAATTTGAAAAGGATTGATTAATTTTTGTTTAAATATTTGATGTAATTTACCAGTGAAATCATCTGCTTCTTGGCTTTCCTTCGATAGGAAGTTTTTGAATACACATTCAATATCCTTATTAGTCTATTTACTTTTTCTCTTCATGATTTGGTATTTCTTGGTGGTATGTGTCTAGAAATTACTTCATGTCATTTAGCTTTTTCATTTTGTTGGTGCATAATTGTTTATAGTATTTTTAATAATCATTTTTAGTTCTGTAAAATGAGTTGTAATGTCTTCTCTTTCATATCTGATTTGGATTTTGGAGTCTTTTCTTTTTTTCATATTTTGGTATGTTTTTGCAGTGGCTGGTAGTGGTTTTCCTTTTCATATTTAGTGCTTCCTTTGGGAACTCTTGTAAGGGAGGGCTAATGGTGAGAAAATCTCTCAGTATATGCTTGTCTGTAAAGGATTCATTTCTTCTTTGCTTATGAAGCTTAGTTTGACTGGATTTGAAATTCTGTGTTGAAAATTCTCTTTTTTTATTGTACTTTTTTTTTAAGTTCTTGGGTGCATGTGCAGATCATTCAGGGTTGTTGCATAGGTACTTAAATTCTTTTCTTTAAGAATGTTGAATACTGGCCCCCAATCTCTTCTGGCTTGTAGGGTTTCTTCAGAGAGATCTGCTGTTAGTCTGATGGGCTTTCATTCATGGGTAATCTGACTGTTCTCTCTGGCTGACCTTAACACTTTTTTCTTTGTTTCAACCTTGGGAATCTGATGATTATGTGTCTTAGGGTTGCTCTTCTCAAAAAGTATCTTAGTGGTGTTCTCCATATTTCCTGAATTTGAATGTTGACCTGTCTTGCTAGGTTGTGGAAGTTCTCCTGCATAATATACTGAAATGTGTTTTCCAATTTGGTTCCATTCTCCCCATCACTTTCAGGCACACCAATCAACTGTAGGCTTGGTCTTTTTACATAGTCCCATATTTCTTGAAGGCTTTGTTCATTCCATTTTATTCTTTTTTTGTCTATTCTTGTCTTTATGCTTTATTTCATTAAGTTGATCTTCAATCTCTGATATACTTCTTCCACTTTGTCAATTTGGCTATTGATACTCGTGTATGCTTTATGAAGTTCTTGTGCTTTGTGTTTTTAGCTCCATCAGGTCATTTATGTTCTCTCTTTAGAGATATATATGAACATATATAGAATAATACAGAGATATATATAGAATAACCAGTTTACTGGTTATTCTAGTTAGTAGTACCTGTAACCTTTTATAATCATTCTTAGCTTCCTTGCATTGGGTTAAAACATGCTCCTTCAGCTCAGAGGGTGTCTTATTACCCACTTTGTGAAGCCTACTTCCGTCAATTCTTCAAACTCATTCTCCAGCCAGTTTTGTTCCCTTGTTGGTGAGAAGTTGTGATTCTTTGGAGGAGAATAGGCATTCTAGTTTTTTGAATTTTCAGCATTTTTGTGCTGTTTTTCCTCATCTTCATGTTTTTATCTACATCTTTGATGCTGATGACCTTCGGATGGAGTACTCGTGTGGATGTCCTCTTTGTTGATGTTGATGCTATTGCTTAGTGTTTGTTAATTTTTATTCTAACAGTGAGGCCCCTCTTCTGCAGGTCTGCTGGAGTTTGCTGGAAGTTCACTCCAGACTCTGTTTGCCTGGGTATCACCAGCGGAGGCTGTGGAACAGCAGAGATTACTGCCTGCTCCTTCTTCTGGAGGCATCATCCCAGAGGGACACCTGCCAAATGTCAGCCAGAGCTCTCCTTTATGAGGTGTCTGTTGACCCCTGCTGGGAGGTGTCTCCCAATTAGGAGGCACAGGGAGTCAAGGACCCACTTGATGTAGCAGTCTGTCCCTTAGCAGAGCTTGAGTGCTGTGCTGGGAGATATGTTGTTCTCTTCAGAGCCGGCAGGCAGGAATATTTAAGTCTGCTGAAGCTGCACCAACAGCTGCCCCTTTCCCCAAGTGCTCTGTCCCAGGGAGATGAGAGTTTTATCTATAAGCCCCTGACTGGGGCTGCTGCCTTTCTTCTAGAGATGCACTGCCCAGAGAAGAGGAATCTAGAGGCAGTCTGGCTACAGTGGCTTTGCCATGCTGTGGTGGGCTCCACCCAGTTTGAACCTCCTGGTGACTTTGCACTGCGAGGTGATTTCAGACTGTTGAACTAGCAGCAAGAATTTTAAGCCAGTGGATCTTAGCTGGCTGGGCTCCGTGGGGGTGGGACTCGCTGAACAAGACCACTTGGATCCCTGACTTTGGCCCCCTTTCCAGAGGAGTAAACGTTTTTTGCCTTACAAGGTTTCCAGGTGCCATTAGGGTATGAAAAAAAAAAACTTCTGTAGCTAGTTCAGTGTCTGCCCAAATGGCTGCCCAATTTTTTGCTTGAAACCCAGGGTCCTGATGGCGTAGGCATCCAAGGGAATCTTCTAGTCTGTGTGTTGCAAAAACTGGGAAAAGCATAGTATCTGGGCTGGATAGAATCATCCCTCAAGGCACAGTATCTCAAGCATTCCCTTGGCTAGGGGAGGAAGTTCCCCAACCCTTTGCACTTCTCAGGTGAGGCAACTCCCCATCCTGCTTCTGTATCATGGGCTGCACCCACTGTCTAACCAGTTCCAATGAGACGAACCGGTACCTCAGTTGGAAATGCAGGAATCACCCACCTTCTCTGTTGGTCTCCCTGGGAGCTGCAGACCAGAGCTGCTTCTATTCAGCCATCTTGCCAGATCCCCAGGTCTTTTCTTTTTTTCATTTGTCAATAAATTGAGCTTTTAAAAATACATTTTTTTGATATTTCTATTGTTTTTCTATTTTTTTGTCTCTACTCTATTTTTATTATTTTTTCCTCTCACTTTTAGTTTAGTTCACTCTTCTTTATCTAGTTTCTTAAACTGTAAAGTTAGGGTGCTATTTTGAGATTTTTTTTTCCTTTCATTTTTACAGCTATACATTTTTCTTTAGTATATTGTATTTTATATTTTATTGTCTCATATTTTACAATTCCTTTTATGATTTGTTTTTTGATCCATTTTTAAATGTCTGTTCTTTTTAAAGTTTTCTCTCTGTTACTGATTTTTAATTTTATTTTACTGTGATAGGCAAAATACTTTGTATGATTTTTTTGCATTTATTAAGAGTTCTTTTGTAGCCTAACATATCATCTATCCTAGAGGATATCCCTTGCACACCTGAAGAAATGTATTCACAATCTATTATTATTGTAGAGTTCATTCATTTCTCCATTCAATTCTAGTGATTCATAGATTTAGGAGTCCTAATGTTTGCTGTATATGTATTTATAGTTGTTATATCTTCTTTTTTCCTTTTTAAAATTATACTTTAAGTTTTGGGGTACATGTGCAGAACATTCAGGTTTGTTACATAGATATACACATGCCATGGCGATGTGTTACACCCATCAACCTGTCATCTACATTAGGTGTTTCTCCCAGTGCTGTCTCTTCCCTAACCCTGCAATCCCTGGGAGGCCCTAGTGTGTGATATTCCACTCCCTGTGTCCATGTTTTCTTATTGTTCAACCCCCATTTATGAGTGAGACCATGAAGTGTTTAGCTTTCTGTTCTTGTGTTAGTTTGCTGAGATTGATGGCTCCCAGCTTCATCCATGTCCCTGCAAAGGACATGAACTCACCCTTTTTATGGCTGCATAGTATTCCATGGGATATATCTGCCACATTTTCTTTATTCAGTCTTTCATTGATGGGCATTTGGGTTGGTTTCAAGTCTTTGCTGTTGTGAACAGTGCTGCAATAAACATATGTGTGCATGTGTCTTTAGAGTAGAATGATTACTAATCCTTTGGGTATATACTCAGTAATGGGACTGCTGGGTCAAATGTTATTTCTGGTTCTAGATCCTTGAGGAATCACCACACTGTCTTCTATAATGGTTGAACTAATTTACACTCCCACCAACAGTGTAAAAGCATTTCTATTTCTTCAAATCCTCTCCAGCATCTGTTGTTTCTTGTATTTTTAAAGATTGCCATTCTAACTGGGATGAGATGTTACCTCATTGTGGTTTTGCTTAGTTGCTGTATCTTCTTAGTTGATTGACCCTTTTATCATTATATAATATCCTTCTTTGCCTTGTGTAACAGTTTTTTTGAATGACCATTTTATTTGATATTAACACAGCCACTGCTACTTTGGGTTACTCTCTGGATGAAAATCTTGTTCTAATCTTTTTCATTCAATCCGTGTGTGCCCTTAAACCTAAAGTGAGTATCCTGTAAAATGCATATAGTTTGACCCTGTATTTTCATCCATTCCTCCAATATTTGTCTTTCAAATGGGGAGTTTAATCCATTTAAATTTAAGATAACTACCAGTAAGAAATAAGTTAGTTTTGCATATTGTTATTTGCTTTCTGCCTGTCTTATATTTTGGCTTTGTATTTAGTTGACTTTTCATTTTGACATGTTTTAATTCTCTTATTTCTTTTGGTGTGTATTCTATAAATTTTAACTTTGTGACCATCATAGGGATTAAATAAAGCTTTCTAAAATTATAATAATCTCTTTTAAACTAGTAATAATGGCAATTACATATGAAACTCTACTCCTTTAAAGTTTTACCACTTCAGTGTTATATTATTGATATCACAAGCTATATTCTTATATGTTGTATGTCCATCAACATAGATTTTTAATTATTCTTTCTTGTCTTTAAATCCAATTTTAAAGTATAAAGTTGAGGATATTGGCAAAAAAATATGAAAATATAGCTTTTTACATTTGTGTATATATTTACCTTTACTGATAGACTTTACATTTTTATAGAGATTTGAGTTACTGCCTAGTGTTCGTTCACTTTAAGTTGAAGAACTTTCTTTAGCATTTATTGTAGAACAGAATTTGCTGTAGTAAACTTTCTCAGCACTAGTTTATATGGAAAATGCTTAATATCTCACATTTTCAAAGGGTAATTTTGTGAGATACAATCTTTGTTGACAGTTTTGTTTTCCCATCAGTACTTTGAATGTATAATCCATTATCTTCTGGTCTGTAATATTTCTAATGAGACATCTGTAGATTGTTTTTTTCAATAATTCTTTGTATATGACAAGCGACTTTCTGTTCATACTTTCAAGATTTTTTTTTTTTGTCTTTGGCTTTCAGCAATTTAATCATGTCTCAATTTTTATTTTTTTATTTTTTATTTTTATTTTTTAGACGGAGTTTCACTCTTGTTACCCAGGCTGGACTGCAATGGCACCATCTTGGCTCACTGCAACCTCTACCTCCTGGGTTCAGGCAATTCTCCTGCCTCAGCCTCCTGAGTAGCTGGGATTATAGGCGTGCGCCACCATGCCCAGCTAATTTTTTGTATTTTTAGTAGAGACAGGGTTTCACCGTGTTGACGAGGATGGTCTTGATCTCTTGACCTCGTGATCCATCCGCCTCGGCCCGCCAAAGTGCTGGGATTACAGGGGTGAGCCACCGTGCCCTGTCTTCATGTCTCAATTTTTAAATCCCTTCTTCTGATGAAACTCCCATTATATGTATATTGGGTCTTCATGGTGCTACCTCATAAGTCTCTTAGGCTCTGTTCACCCATCCTTATTTTATTTGTTTCCTCTTCAGACTTAAACATTTCAAATAACTTTCTGCATGTTTAAGTGTGCTGTTGAACACCTTATGTAAATTTTTCAATTCAGTTATATTTTTCACCTCCAGAATTTGCCTTTTTTACCTTAAGTTTATTTATATTTCTTCATTAAACTTCTAATTTGTTTATACTTCATTTATATTTGTTTATATTCCATTTAGTTGTCTATCCATATTATTCTATAGCTTATTAAAGTGTATTTAAGGCCGTTGTTTGAAAGTATTTTTTATATAGGTCCAAGTCCTGTGTTTATTCAGTGTCTCTGTCTGGAGATTAGTTTTGTTTCTTTGAATTGGCCATATTCCCATCTTACTTCATATACATTGTTACCCTTTGTTGAAAATTTGGCATTTGAAAAAATAATTACCTCTCCCAGTTTTTGTGTAGTGGCTTGATGCAAGGAAAGACATTTGTTAATCAGTCCAGCACAAAAGTTTAAGGTATTCTCAGCCCTTTTTCTGGATTGTGTCTTTACTTGAGCTCTGCATGTGCATTTTTCTCTAAATTTACTAGTATACCTGACTGTTTTGAATGCCATACTTTTCTTAAACACTTTATCCATGGTTCTTCCCAGGGCCTTAGATGTTTTGTTGTATTTCTCTGCCAGACATCTCTTGCCCATTGGCACTCTCAGCTCTGCAGTTCTCCTGCAGCTCTCAGATGCTTCACTGTCTGCTACTGCTTTTGACAGCCTCAAACATAGTATCTAAACTATGCCATTATTTTATTCAATACTCTAAGTCAGGTGATACAAAAACCAGCCCTTTAATCAACCTCCAAACAAGCCAGACATTACAAACATGTCCCAATCTTTTCTTTCCATACCACAACAGAAATTGACAATTGAGTATTTGCTTTCTGATAGTCTGTACTGCACTGAGGAGGGAGTAGGGGAAGGGTGAGCAAAAACACTATAAAATTACTTGTTATTTTGAGTATATTTTGGGGGGATAGGTATTTGCTTGGTCACTGCAGCTTTTAAACTGGTTTCTAGAGTTTTCATACAGCTACTTGAATACATGTGTTGTTGTTTATTAGATGTTTCAATTGTGGGAACAAAGTCCACTATCTTGCTGAAATGGAATTGGAAATAACATCCACTGAATTTTGTTTACTGTTCTTATTTTATTTTATTTTTGTGAGTAATTAGGAACTGTATACATTTATGTCATACATGAGATATTTTGATATAGGCATGCAATGTAAAATAAGCATATCATAGAGAATGGGGTATCTATCCCTTTAAGCATAATTATTTGAGTAACAAACAAGTAAATTATACTCTAAGTTATTTCAAAATATAAAATCAAGTTACTATGAACTGTCATCACCATGCTGTGCCATAAAATAGTAGCTCTTATTCATTCTTTCTGGCTTTTTCTACATACTCATGAACAATCACTTTTCCTCCTGCAGCTTTTAAATTGGTTTCTAGAGTTTTCATAAAGCTACTTTAATACATGTGTTGTTTATTTGGCAACAAAGTCAACTATCTTGCTGGAATGGAAGTGGAAATAACATCCACTGAATTTTTGTTTATTGTTTTTATTTTATTTTATTTTATTTTATTTTTATGGGTACTTAGTATTTGTATGCATTTATGTTGTACATGAGATACTTTGATACAGGCATGCAATGTAAAATAAGCATATCATAGGGAATGGGGTATCCATCCCCTCAAGCTCTCACTAAACTTCCAAATTTCTGATAACCATCTTTCTTTTCTTTAGGTCCCTGAGTTGAATTGTTTTGATTTTTTCAATCCCACAAACAAGTGAGAACATGCAATGTTTGTCTTTCTATGCCTGGCATATTCATTTCATATATTTTGGGTATACACTCAGAAGCAGAATTGCTGGATTATGTGACAGCTCAGTTTTTAGTTTTTAGTTTTTTGTTTTTTGGTTTTGTTTTTTTTGGCACTTTCAAACCATTCTGCATAGTTATTGTACTAATTTACCTTCCCACCAACAGTGGGAGTCTGTCCCTTTTTCTCCATAACCTTGCTAGCACTTGCTATTTCCTGTCTTTTGGATATACGTCATTTTAACTGGGGTAAAATGATATCTCATTGTAGATTTGATTTGCATTTATCTGCTGATCAATGATGTTGAGCACCTTTTCATAAACCTGTTTGCCATTTGTATGTCTTCTTTGCAGAAATGCCTGTTCAAATCTTTTGATCGTGTCTTGATTGGATTATTCTTTTTTTCTATAGAGTTATTTGAGCTTATTGTATATTCTAGTCATTAATCCTTCATCAGATGTGTAATATAAAAATATTTTCTCCCATTCTGTGTGTTTCCTTTTGATTGTATCCTTTGCTATGCAGAAGCATTCTAACGTGATATGATCCCATTTGTTCATTTTTGTTTTGGCTGCCAGTGCTTGTGAAGTATCATTCAAGAAATTTTTTCCTAGACCAGTGCCCTGGAGACTTTTTCCAATATTTGCTTAAAGTAGTTTCATAGCTTGAGGTTGTAAATTTTTTGTTTTACTTATTTTTATTTTATTTTTGTATATGGTGAGATGGAGGTCTAGTTTCAGTCTTCTTCATATGGACATCCAGTTTTGCTGGCAACATTTATTGAAGAGACTATCTTTTCTCTTAGTGTATGTTGTTGGCAGCTGTGTCAAAAATAAGTTCACTATAAGTGTCTAGATTTGCTTCAGGGTTCTGTATTCTGTTACACTGATCTAGGCCAGTACCATGCTTTTTTAGTTAATATAGCTCTGTAGTATGATTTGAAGCCAGGTAATGTGATTCCTTCAGTTTTGTTCTTTTTGCTAAGATAGCTCTGGATATGCTGAGTCTTTTTGTGGTTACACGTAAATTTTAGAATACCTTTTTGCTATTTGTGTGAAGACTGTTATTATTTTGACAAAGATCACATTGAATCTATAGATTACTTTGGGTTGCATGGACATTTTAATTTGACTCTTCCAACTTATGAACATGAAGTATTTTTCCATTTTATGGTGTCTTCTTCATTTTCTTTAATTAGTGTTTTATGCTTTTTTGTTAACTCTTAGTTGTATAATTTTATGTGTGGCTGTTGTAAATGGGATTACATTTTTAATTTCTTTTTCACATTGTTCACTCTTGGCATATAAAAATACTACCTATCTTGTACATTGATGTTTTATTCTGCAATGTTGCTGAATTTATCATTTCTAGTAGTTTCCTTGTGAAGTTTTTACGTTTCCCCAAAGTAAGATAATGTATTCTGCAAAAAAGTGGAATTTGACTTCTTTCTTTTCCATTTGGATGCAATTTATGTCTTTCTTTTTGTCTGATTACTCTAGCTAGGGCTTTCAGTACCATGTTAAATAAGAGTGCTGACAGTGGGCATCTTTGTCATGTTCCAGATCCCAGATGAAGGACTTTCAGTTTTTTCTCACCCAGTGTAAAACTAGCTGTGTGTCTGCCATATATGACTTTTATTGTGTTGAGTTATGTTCCTTCCATACCCAGTTTTTTTTAGGGGTTTTATCATAAGGGAAGTTAAGTGTTATCAGATGTCTTTTTCAGCATCAATTGAAATGATTATACGGACGTTTCTCTTCATTCTGTTGATATGTTTCGCACTGACTGATTTCTACATGTTGAACCATCCTTTCATCCCAGGGATAAATCAGACTTGATCATCATAAATGATCTTTCTAATCTATTGTTTGATTTGGTTTGCTAATATTGTATTGAAGATTTTTGCGTTAATATTCATCAGAGATATTCGTCTGTAGTGTTTTTGAGGTATCTTTGTCTGGTTTTGGTATCAGTATAACACTGTGGAATGAGTTGGGATGTGTTCCCTCTTACTATATTTTTTGGAATAGTTTGAGAAGGATTGATATTCTTTAAATGTTTGCTAGAATACAATAGTGAAGCAGTCACTTCCCAAATTTTTTTAACATGGAGACTGTTCATTATAGCTTTGATCTCATGACTTGTTATTGTTTTGTAAAGGTTTTGGATTTCTTCCTAGTTCAATTTTGGTAGATTGTATGTATCTAGTCATTTGTTCATGTCTTCTAGATTTTCCAATTTATTGGCATATAGTTGCTTATTGTAGCCACAGGAATTCTTTGAATTTCTGCAGTATCAGTTGCAATACCCCTTTTGCCATTTCTGATTTTATTTATGTTTTTCTTAGTAAGTCCAACAAAGGATTTGTCAATTTTGTTTAGCTTTCAAAACTCCAGATTTTGGTTACATTGGTATTTTGTGTGTTTTTTTTTTATTTCAATTTCTTTTATTTCTACCCCAATATTTATTATTTTTCTTCTGCTAATTTTGGGTTTGGTTTGCTTTTGCTTTTGTAGTTTGTTAAAATTCATTAATAGGTTGTTTAATTTTTCCTCTTTTTTGATCTAGGTACTTAGAGCTATAAACTAACTTTTTAATACTTTTGCTGTATCCCAGAGATTTTGGTATGCTGTGCTTCTATAATTATTTGTTTCAAGAAAATTTTCAATTTTCTTCTTTTTTTTATTTCTTCATTGACTCACTAGCATTCAGGAGCATATCACCAAATATTTATGTATTTGCGTAGTAACAAAAATTCTTCTTGTTTAGTAATTTCTAGTTTCATTCCATTGTAGTCAGAGAAGATTTTTGATATTATTTTGACTTTGTGAATCTTTTAAGACTTATTTTGTGACTTGACATATGATCTAACCTTGATAACAATCCATGTGCTGAGGAAAACAATGTATATTCTGCAATTTTTTGATAAAATGTTCTATAAATATCTATTAGGTCTATTTGGTCTATGTTTGATGTTTCTTGTTGATTTTGATGAGCAAAAAGCCTAGCTACTTTCCTCTTCCCTCATGTATTACCTACGGGATTGCAGCATAGAACCACTTTATTAATTCTACACCCTGAAAAGCCAATAATTTAACAACAAAGATCTTGTACAGAGACTTAGCCATTTGAAAATTTCCAAGAACAAAGCCAATTTACTGTGCTTAATTTTCACCACAGTTGAAGAAAGACCAACCCTTCCAGATGAGAAAGAGTTAATGAAATTAGTTCTCAAGAATTCTGGCAATTCAAAAAGCCAGAGTATTTCCTTTCCTCCAAACAATCTCACTATTTCCTCAGAAATGGCTCTTAGCCAATCAGAAATGTCAGAAATCACAGACAAGGAATCCAGAATCTGTAAAGCAAGGAAGCTCATTGAGATCCAGGAGAAAATTTATACTCAACCCAGGAAAGGCAAGCAACACAACAAAACAATTCATGAGCTGAAAGACAAAGTAGCCATTTTAAGAAAGATCCAAATTGAACTTCTTAAGCTGAAATATTCACAATTTCATAATACAATCAGAAATATTAACTGTAGACTAGACCAGGCTGCGGAAAGAAAAAAGAATTCAGAAAAATGATCAAAACCTCAGAGAAACAAAGGATTATGAAGAGTCTATGATTCATTGACATTCCTGAGATAGGAGACAGAATAAGCAAATTGGAAAGTATATATTAAGATAGAGTTCATCATAATTTCACTGATATTACCAAAGATGTTGACATCCAAATCCAAGAAATACAGAGAAACACAGCCAGACATTAAAAGATGATCTAAAACACATACATAGTCATCAGATTGACCAAGATCAATGCAAAAAAATTACAAAGGCATCTAGAAAGCAGTAGCAGGTCAACTACAGAACGAACCCCATCAGGCTAGCAGCAGACCTATCAGCAGTAGCATTACAAGTCAGAAGACGCTGGGGCCCAAATTCAACGTCTTTAAGAAAAACAATTGCAACCAAGAATTTTATATTTCACCAAACTAAGCGTCATAAGTGAAGGGAAAATAAAATCCTTCTCAGAGAAACAAATGCTGAGGCAATATATTTTAACTAGCACCATTACAAGACATTCTTAAGGAAGTGCTAAATATGGAATTGAAAGAACACCTGCTACCACAAAAGCACACTTAAGAACAGAGCCAACAGACATTATAAAGCAACTATGAAATCAAATCAGCATAACAACCAGCTAAGAACATGATAGCAGGATCAAAATTATATGTATCAAAATTAACCATGAATGTGAATAAGTTGAATATCCCACTTAAAAGTCATAGAGTAGCAGACTAGATGAAAAGACAAGCCCTAATTATCTGTTGTCTTCAAGAGACCTATCTCACATGTAATGATACCTACATGCACAAAGAAAAAGGGTGGAGTAAGGCCTACCACACCAATGGAAGACAAAAAA
Source organism: Saimiri boliviensis (assembly GCF_048565385.1). NCBI lineage: Eukaryota > Metazoa > Chordata > Mammalia > Primates > Cebidae > Saimiri > Saimiri boliviensis. The sequence goes on along the minus strand of NC_133470.1, from coordinate 76,875,199 downwards.
AAAAAAAGTAGTAGCTATTCTTATATCAGATAAAAAGATGTCAAAGCAACAAAATTTAAGAAGCATAAAAAAGGGCATTACATAATGATAAGGCTCAATCCAATAGAAAGACTTAATTACTCTAAATATATGTGCAGCCAACACTGAAGCACTGAAATTCACAAAAGAAGACCTTAACACCTAACACCTAACAGTGCTAGATCATTGAGGCAGAAAACTGACAAAGAAACTCTAGACTTAATCTTGACACTTGAACAATTATTCCTAATAGATAGACCTACAGACCACCACTCAACAACCACTGAATATACATTCTTCTCACCTGTACATAGAATGTATGCTAAGATAGACCACATACTCAGTAATAGAGCAAGTCTTAATAAAGTTTTAAAAAAGGACATCATAACAAACACACTCTCTGACCACAGTGTAATAAAAATAAAAATCAATATAAAGAATATCTCTCAAAACCACAAAAACACATGCAAATTGAACAACTTACTTCTGGATAACTCCTGGGTGAACATAGACATTGACTAAGAAATAAAAAAAAATGTTTGATATTAATCATAGCTAGGGACACAACTAACCAAAATCTTTCAAATACAACAAAGCATTGTTAATAGGAAAGTTTATAGCAATAAATGACTTCATCAATAAATTAGAAAGATCTCAAATTAATAACCCAACTTGGCACCATCAAAACTATAAATAAACACATAAACTAACCCCACATCTACCAGAAAAAAAGAACTAACAAAAATTAGAAAAGAGCTTAATGAAATTGGGATGCAAAAATGTGTATAAAATATCAATGAAACCAAGAATGGGTGTTTCAAAAAATATATAGAAGTTTGATAACCTGCTAGCTTTGTTAACAGAGAAAAAAAAAAGAGCCAAATAAGCACAATCAGAAAAAAGAAAGGCAACATACAACTAATCCCATGGAAATACAAAAAACTCTCAGAGACTACTATGAACAACTTTATGTACAAAAATTTAAAAATCTAGAAGAAATTGATAAATTCCTGGAAGCACAAAATCTTCCAAAATTGAATAAGGAAGACATTTAAACCCTGAAAAGACTAATATTAACTTCTAAAACTAAATAATTAATAAAGAACCTACTGACCCCCCAAAAAAAGCCCTAGACCAGATGGATTCACAGCTGAATTCTACCAAACATAAAAAGAAATAATACCAATCCTACTGAAACTTTTGCAAAATATCAAGAAGGAGGGGCTACTCTTCAGCTCCTACTATGAAACCAGCACAAACTTGATACCCAAATCTGGAAGTCAAAACAAAAAAAGAAAACTTTAGACCAATATCCCTCATAAGCATAGGTGCAAAAATCTTCATCAAAATATTATCAAACTGAATCTAGCAGCACATAAAATATTAATAGACCATAACAAAGTAGAGTTTGTTCCTGAGATGCAAGGTTAGTTCAAAATGTGCAAATAAATGAGTGATTCAGTAAATAGAATTAAAAGTGAAAACCACACAATCATCTCAAAAAAATCCAGAAAAAGCTTTTGATAGAATCTAACACACTTCTGAAAATCCTCTCAACAGACTAATCCCCTCAAAATAATAACAGCCATTTATGACACACCCACAGCCAACATCATAATAAATGGGCAAAAGCTCAAGCCATTCCCTTGAGAACTTGAACAAGAAAAAAATGCTCACCGACACCACTCCTATTCAACATAGCACTAGAAGTCATAGCCAGAGCAATCAGACATGATAAATAAATGAAAGGCTTCCAAATAGAAAAGAAGCCAAACAATCTCTCTTTGCTGATATGATTCTATACCTAGTTCTAAAGACTCTACCAAAAGGCTCCTAATGCTGATAAATTACTTTGGTAAAGCTTCTGGATAAAAAATCAATATAGCAGTATCAGTAGTGCTTACATACACAGAAACAATGTTCAGGCTGAGAGAGAAATGAAGAACACAATCTCACTTACAATAGCCACAAAGAAAATGAAATACCTAGGAATATGTCTAATGAAGGAGGCAAAAGATCTCTACAAGGAGAACTACAGAACACTGCTTAAAAACATCAGATACAACACAATAATGAAAAAACATTCCATACTCAAGTATTGGAAGAGTGAATATTTAAATAAAATAGCCAGAGTGTTCAAAGCAACTTACAGATTCAACTTTATTCCTATCCAACTACCAACATTGTGTTTCACATAATTAGAAAAACCTATTCTAAATATTATATGGAATCCAAAAGAGCCCAAATAACCATATCAATCTTGAGCAAAACCCACCAACCTGGAGACATCACACTACTCAATTTCAAACTATACTATCAAAGGACACTAACCAAAACAGCTTGGTACTAGTACAAAGAGAGGCACATAGACCTATGGGACAAAATAGAAAACTCAGAAATATAGACCATCTGATTTTCAACAAGGCCAACAAAAATAAGCAATAGGGGAAAGGACTCCTTATTAATCAAATAGTGCTAGGATAACTGGCTAGCCATATGCAGAAGATTGAACCCTTCCTTTCACCATATACAAAGATTGACTTAAAGTGGTTTAAAGATTTAAATGTAAGACCTAAAAATGTAAAAACCCTGGAAGAAAACTTGGAAACACTCTTCTCAACATCATTCTTCACAAGTAATTTTTGACTAAATTCTTAAAAGTAATTTCAACAGAAAAAATTGACAAGTTGGGACCTAATTAAACTAAAGAGCTTCTGTACAGCAAAAAGAGATGATCAACAGAGCAAATAGACAACCTGTGGAATAAAATAAGACATGTAAAAACTATGTATACAACAAAGGCTTAATACCAAGGATCTATGAGGAACTTAAACAAATCAACAAGCAAAAACCAAATAACCTCATTAAAAATGGGTAAAGGACATGAGCAGACACCTCTGAAAGGAAGACATACAAGTAGCCAAATAACATATAAAAAAAAAAAATTCTCAGCATCGCTAGTCATCAGAAAAATGCAAATCAAAACCAAAATAAGATAGCATCTTTCACCAGTCACAATGGCTGTTATTAAATAGTTTAAAAAAAAAAAAAGAAAAGAAATAAACAATACAAGCTAGCAAGGCTGCATAGAAAAGAGAAAAAAAAAAAGAAAAGAGAAAAATTATACACTCTTGGTGGGAATATGAAGTAGTTCAGCCACTGTGGAAAACAGTCTGCAGATTTCTCAGAGAATGTAAAACAGAGTTACTATTTGACCCAGTAATTCCATTACCGGGCCTATGCTCAAAGAAAAATAAATTATTCTAAGAAGAAGACATATCTACTCATGTTCATCCCTGCACTGTGCATAATAGCAAACACATGGAATCAACCCAGATGCCAATCAATGGTATATTGGATAAAGAAAATGTGGTTAATATACACAATGGAATACTACACAGCTATAGGAAAGAATGGAATCATGTCTTTGCAGCAACATGGATGAAGCTTGAGGCCATAATCCTAAGCTAATTAATGCAGGAATAGAAAACTAAATATCACATATTCTTACTTATAAGTGGGAGCTAAACCTTGAGCACACTTGTACATAAATATGGGAACAATAGACGCTGCAGACTACTAGACTGTGGAGAAAGAAAGGGAGGGTGGCTTACAAACTACTTACTGGGTACTATGCTTACTACCTGTGTGATAGGATCCATATCCCAAACCTCAGCATCACACAATATTCTCATGTAAGAAACCTGCACTTAGACCCACTATATCTAAAATGAAAGTTGGAATTGATTTATAAAAGATTATTTGACTGCTTTAAAAGAAAGATCTCTCACAAAAACCACTGCAAAAAATTTTTAAAGTGAGTCATAGACTGTGAAAAGACATTTTAAACATATATAAACAATAAAGGATTAATATATAGTATATATAAAGTATTTTCACGAATCAATAATGAAACACCAAAACTTCACTAGAAATAGAGGCAAGAGTTTAAACAGATATTTCACAGAATAGAAAATCCATTCAGTCAATAATAATATAAAAATACACACAACCTCATTAATAATCAAGGAAATACAATTTAAACTATAGTGAGATACCATTTCAAATCCAGCATATTGGGAAAAAATATGACAAAAACAAATCAGGCAAGGATATGAAAATATTGGCATTTTTCTGCATAGCTACTGGGCATATATATTAATATTACTATTTAGGAGAGCAAATTTGTAATATCGGGTAAAGTTGAAAATACCCCTGCTCTTCAACCCAGCAGTTATACTTCTATTTATAATTCTTCTGGAATTGCTTGTAGTATTTATTATAGTGAACCATCTGAAATAACAAATTCCTATCACTAGGAGAACAAGCTGATATGTTCATACTGTGAAAAAAAAAATAAGCAGTTAATACGACAATCTTGAGCTGCATATATAAGCATGATTAAATCTTTAAAATATAGGTTTCAGCAAAGGTAAATGATATGTAGCATCATGCTATTTATTATGAAGCTACAAAGCTTAAAGGCAAGAAATTGTGTAGTTTAATTGATAAATAAGTATAAAGCATAAAAAACATACAGGGCCAATAAACATTCAATTGAAAATAGTAGTTCACACTAGTGAGGGAGACAGGGCAAGAGAAAAAGGAAGATTACAAAGCATGTTTCAATGTATATGTTTTATATATTTACTAAGAATTTGTAAAGCATATATACAAAAAATACACACAAAATTATACCAAAATATTCGGAGCTGATTGAAGTTTGATGGTGGGTCAGTAGCCATAATATTTTTAAATTATTGGCTATAATTTAAAAACTATTCTCTATTTTTACGTACTTTTGAAATATATTAAATTAAAAAGTGTAAGTACATTTAGCTGATATCTAAGGAGACAAATCTTTAAAATACGTTTTAAATAAACTGGATACAAAAGCAGAGCGGAATATAGACAGCTCTGAGAGAAGCTAAGGGTGTTTAATACATTCTAGGCTTTTCCTCAAATTGTTCATTGCCGTGATCTGTGTGAAATCTTCACACTAAAAACTTGGAAATAATAGTTAAAATATATACCTAACAAGTTTGAAACTAAATAAAGCAAAAACAGTTCTTAGAAATACTGAGGAAATCTGTAATATTTATATAAAAATTTGACATTTGGGAGTGCATATATTTGGTCAGATTATCAATCGTTAGAATTTTGCAGGTGCAGCATTTGTTGATGATGTCAATGTTGTTAGGTAACCTCTAGGTCTTCCGTGAATTCACTCTCTAGTTATGTTACTCCGGATAAATGTTTGTTTTGTTGTTCATTGTTCTCTTCTGTTTTAAAAAAAGAAAACAGAATCTACACAAAAGAACATCCCCACTATAACTTTTTGTGTTTGTGTTAATTTTCGTATGGAGCAAAATGACCTTACCATAGTTTAAGGCCATTATTCAACTAATTTATTAAACATTTTTCTTCCTTTTGTTAAGGTAAACATGTTTTGCTTTTGTTGCAAGCAAATGCCCTCGAATAAAAAGATAATTACCATTATACACAAACATATACATTTGGTCATGTGCATGACTCAATTTATCTTAATACAGAAAGTAAAATGAATAGTACTATTAACTTAGTGTAAATTGTTATGGAATAACAATATTCAGAAATAATGTAAAAAAGAAATAGAAAAAATTATTTTTTAACTTTCCTAATAGAGAAACTTCTGGTCTTTTTTGTTCTCAGGATCTAAATGTCCTCATACCATATTTGGTCTCTATGGACCAATGATGGTGAAAAGTTGACAAACCCATTTTATTTGCTCAATATGGTGTTTGACATAACCGTTCTTTCTCATGAATGTTATTACCAGTTTTTTTTAAAAACAATACTACATAAGAGGTAAAAAGTTTTGGCATCTTTGCACAGGTATTAATGAAACAAATAGCAAATAAGAACTTCAAATTTATTTTGAGCAAAATGGAAGACAGTTGCAGAAGAAGTTTGCAAGTGACTTGGCTATTTTTCATAGATCAAAATTACTAGCAGCTTAGTAATAATGATGGGCATTTTGAGCTATTTTTGAAGTACAGTGTGACTTGAAGCTCGTGGTAATTTTTAAAAAGTTTTTTTCTTGGAATTTATGTTTTTTTTTTTTTTTTTTAAGTTCAAACAAATTTCCATTTGAAATTATGGATCAATAAGTGAGAATCAAAGAGAACGTGATTTAATTTGAACCTAATGTAAAGCTTTCCCTTATTTCAAATCTAAGCTTAAGGTCAAAATTGAACTGTCGCTGCCTTGATCCTTCAGAACACATACAGCCTACACTGAACATTTTGGAATACAAATATATGTAATTTAGCAACTTTACTGACTTGTTCACTTAGCTCTCAAATGCACTGTAAATGCTTTGTTAAAAGGAGTAAATGTTGTATTATTGTTTTCTACCCTAATGTGGTTCACCTCAAAATTCTTCACAAATTACATTCTTTGTAAACTCAAATTGTTGGTAATCCTATTAATTCCCCTTTGTCTCTCTACCATGTAGTTCTTTTTTTTTTCAAGTCTAAGTTAAAGGTTAACAATTGTCTTTATATTTTCCAAGTATCTGTTAGTTTCTCACACAGAAGTTTAAGTACCTGAGTTTTTATTTTTCAAGTAAATTAGGAACAGTTTTCCATATGGAGACTCCTTTGACAACAAATTAAAAGACAACTTATATGTGATTCAAAAGAGCAGGACTTAAGAGTCCCAAATAACCACAAGTATTACATGAACCATTTTTACATAATCTGACATCTGGACAAGAGGCTTTTTCTTGGTATTGCTGGCCTTCTGGGTCATGAGCATGCCATTCTGTGATTTGTAAAAATAATCATTTCTTGTTGAGTGCCATGCCAAGCACATTGTTCATGCTCAGGCAAACAGTCCTCAAATTGAAGAAAAAAAAATGATAAGGGAGAAGGAGGAACATTGGGACCAGATGGATCTCTTGAAATTAGTTGCTTCCGTAGAGAAAAGAGCTTGTTTACAGACACTTAAAAAGCTGTGTTTTCTCAGTCTCAATCAAATTTGCTCTACCAATAATACAGCACAACTTTAAGTTGATTTTGCTTTTGATGTTTATTTTCCTCTGTTATGTAGAAAATTGGCAATTTTGAAAACATTTCCAATTTCAGTCATTTGCACAAATATTATTTGTTTTATTGTTTATAATTATTAGGTTTGCTTTACCTGCTTTATTCCTTTTCCAAAACAGGTAAGAGATAAATGTTCTCATTAATTTATTCACTCATTCGTATCTTTATTGTTTATTCAATAGACATTTTACATAAAATAGTCACTCAAAAATTTGTTGAATATATGAATTATTTTATGCTTGTTCTTTAAAAGTCATTTTTCTCTGAATTTTTAAATTTTCTCTTCTGTTCACACACACTAAAACACATACACAGATGCACAAAATGCCAGTTAATAATGTTAATTGTGATTTCCAAGTCCATACCTTAAAGCCCCCAAGCTTTAGATGTGAACTTGCATGATTGTTGTGTTTGTCAATGTCCCCAAAACATATTTAATAGATGAATTTTCTTTCTTTTATATACAATGCTACATGAATATTAAGAACTATAACACATAACAGAAAAAAAACATAAAATATAGTTGAAAATTAATGCCATGTCTAAATAATAGAATAATATTTAGATTTCTTATAGGCAAGGGATTTTGATATAGCAGAGTGTGACATGCTTAGAATTAGTAAAACAGATGTTACGATAAAAGATGAGATAATAGGTATGTTATGAATTTATATCCAAATGCGAAAGATTGTTATACAGACAGATATAGTTTTTAGAAAAAGGTTTTGTAATAATTTTAATGAGTATTCTCAAATTTTGCAATCATTATTTTATACAAATATAACAAGATGTTTGAATATTGTCATAATACAGTATTTATTTCAATGCTTATACAGTGCCAGGTTCTGCTCTAAGCTGTTAAATGCATTAACTCACTTTATCCTCCCAACAAATCTATATGGTAAAGTAGCGTTATTATCTTTATTGTATGTATAAAAAAGCTGAGGCACCAAAAGGGTAAATAATTTGTTCAAAGTTACACCGCTAGTAAGTAATATAGCCGACAGGGAGTTTGGTTCCTGAGTCTGTACTCTTAACCATTTTGTGCTTTAAAAAATTTCCATAATATCTAAAACACGTTTTATATCTGTGTAAAATATTTTATTTCAAGATCACCAGCACTAATTATCTATTTGGACCCTATGTCTCACATCCAGGTCACTCTGATGCAAGAGGTGGGCTCCCATGACCTTGGGCAGTTCAGCCGATTGCTTTGCAAGGTACCGTCTCTCTTCCAGCTGTTTTTATGTGATGTCATTGAGTGTCTGTGGTTTTTCCAGGTGCACAGTGCAAACTGTCATTGGATCTACCATTCTGGGGTCTGGAGGATAGTGGCCTTTTTCTCAAAACTCCATTATGCAGTGCTCCATGGGGACTCTGTGTGGGGGCTCTGACCCCGCATTTCCATCCTGCATTGCCACAGCAGAGATTCTCTGTAAGGGGTCCACACCTGCAGCAGACTTCTGCCTGGACATCCAGGTGTTCCCATACATCCTCTGATCTAGGTAGATGTTCCCAAACCTCAGAACATCTGTGCACTATCAGAACATTCTTGACTTCTGTGTACCTGCAGGCCCAAAACCACATGGAAGCTGCAAGGCTTGGGGCTTGCATTCTCCAAAGCAATGGCCTGAGCTGTACTTTGGTCCCTTTTAGCAAAGGCTGGAGCTGAAGCAGCTGGGACATAGGGCATCACGTCCTGAGGTTGCACAGAGCAGGGGGACCCTTGGCCCAGCTCAGGAAACAATTTTTGCTTTCTAAGCCTTCAGGCCTGTGATGGATGGGCTTTCATGAAAGTCACTGATATTTTCCACACTGTCTTGGTGATTAATATTTGGCTCCTTGTTATTTATGCAAATTTCTCCTGCCAGATTGAATTTCTCCCCAGGAAATGAGTTTTCCTTTCCTATCACATTGTCAGGCTGAATATTTTCCAAACCTTTATGCTCTGCTTCCTCTTAAATGCTTTATACCACTTAGAAATTTCTTCTGCCAGATACCCTAAATAGTCTCTCTCAAGTTCAAAGTTCCACAGATTTCTAGTTCAGGAGAAAATGCCACCTGTCTGTTTGTTAAAGCATAGCAAGAATCACCTTTACTCCATTTTTTCATCTCTATCTGCAACCACCTCAGCCTGGACTTCATTGTCCATAACACTATCAGTATTTTGATACTATCAGTATCAAAGCCATTCAACAAGTATCTAGGAAGTTTCAATCTTTCCCACATCTTTCTGTCTTCTGAGACCTCCTTCCTGGTCTCTAGAATGTTCCTGGCTTTCCCACGTTTTCTTTTCTTCTTCTGAGCCCTCCAAACCGTTTCAACCCCTGCCTGTTACCCAGTCCCAAAGTCACTTTCACATTTTTGGGTATCTTTATAGCAGCACTCCCCTGTCTGTGGCACCAATTTACTGTATTAGTCTGTTCTCACACTGCCATAAAGAACTGCCTGAGACTGAGTAATTTATTAAGGAAAGAGGTTTAATTGACTCAGTTGTGCATGGCAGGCAAGGCCTCAGGAAACTTACAATTATGGTGGAATGGAAAGCAAACACATCCTTCTTCACATGATGGCAGGAAGGAGAAGTGCTGATCAAAGAGGGAAAAGCTTCTCTTAAAACCATTAGATCCCATGAGAACTCACTTACTCATGAGAACAGCACAGATGTGATTATCCACATGATTCATTTACTTCCCACCAGGTATCTCACACAATATATGTGGATCATGGGATTACAATTCAAAATAATATTTGGGTGAGAACACAGAGCCAAACCATATCAACTACCTTTCCCAGTCAGTGGTAACCATGAGTCTTCTCTTAATCTCCATAAATTCATTTGTTTTAATTTTCAGCTCCCACAAATAAGTGAGGACATGCAGAGTCTACCTTTCTGTGCCTGTTTGATTTCACTCAGCATAAAGTACTCTAATTCCATTCATGTTGTTCCAAATGACAGGATCCCATTAGTTTTCATGGTTGTATAGTACTTCATTGTGTATATGCATCATATTTTCTTTATTAATTCATCTGTTAACGGACAATTAGGTTGCTTCCAAATATTGGCTGCTGTTCATAGTGCTGAAATAAACATGAGAGTGCAGATATTTATTGAATATGTTAATTTTCTCTCTTTGAGATAAATACCTATCAGTAGTATTACTGCATCATATGGTAGTTCTATTTTTAGTTGTTTAAGGAACCTCCATTCTGTAATCCATAGTGGCTGTACTAGCTTACATTCCTACAAAGAGTTTATAAGAATTCCTCTTTCTCCACATCATTGCCAGCCCTCTTTATCATCTAACTTTTAGACAAAAGATATTTTAACTAGTATGAAATAATATTGAATTACAATTTTTTAAATTTTTTAAATTTTTAATTTTGTGGGTACATTATTGGTGTATATATTTATGGAATACATGAGATGTTTTGATACAGGCATGCAATATGAAATAATCATATCATGGAGAATTATTGTAGTTTTGATTTGAATTTCTCTGATAATCAGAGATTTTAAGCACCTTTTCATACACCTGTTTGACATTTCTACGTCTTTTTTTGAGAAATGTCTATTCTGTTGCTCTTTTTTAATGGGATTATTAGATTATTTTCTATAAATTTGTGTGAGCTCCTTATATATTCTGGTTGTAAATTCCTTGTCAAATGGGTAGTTTGAACATATTTTACTCATTTTGTGAGTTGTTTTTTCACTTTGTTGATTGTTTTCTTTGCTCTGCAGAAACTTTTTAACTTAATGTAATTCAAGTTTTTCATTTTTCCTTTGGTTGCATGTTCTTTGGGGGCATTACTCCAAAAATTTTGCCCTTTGCAATGTCATGAAGTGATTCCCCAGTGTTTTCTTTTAGGTGTTCCATGATTTGAGGTACTAGATTTAAGTCTTCAATTCATTTTTATTTGATTTTTTTTGTATATTTTGAAAGAGAGAGGTCTAGTTGTTTAAAAAATGTACTTTTAGTTCAGAGGGTACATAAAAAGGTATGTTCCATAGGTAAATTTTGTGTCATTGAGGCTCCATATATGAATGATTTCATTGCCAAGATCATAAGCATAATATCAGTAAGTAGCCTTCCAAACCATGCTCCCCTCCCCACCTTTCCCCTCAAGAAGTTCTCAGAGGCTATTGTTTCTTTCTTTCTGTTCATGTGCAGAAAGAAGGAAACAAAAGCGCCTGGGAACTTATTTAGTTCCCAGTTACAAATGAGAAAATTCAGTATTTGGTTTTCTGTTCCTGTATCAGTTCACTTAGGATAATGGCTTCCAGCTGCATCCATGTTGCTGCAAATGACATAATTTTGTTATTTTATATCGCTGTGTAGTATTCAATGGTGCACGTGTACCACATTTTCTTTATTTGGTCCACTGTTGATGGGCATCTTGGTTGATTACATGTTTTTACTCTTATGAATAGTACTGTAATGAATATATAAGTACATGTGTCTATTCGGTAGAGTAATTTATTTTTCTTTCCCTGTATACCCAATAGTGGGTCTGCTGAACCAAAAGATAGTTGTTTTAAGTTCTTTGAGAAATCTCCACACTGCTTTCCACAGTAGCTGAACGTCAAGGAATTTGAATTTCTTCAAAGGAAAAAAAATTTTCGAATTTTTTATATTGAGATGATCATGTGGGGTTTGTTGTTAATTCTGTTTATGTGGTGAATCACACTTACCGATGTGTTTACATGTAACCAACCTTGCATCCCAACAATAAAGCTTACTTGATTGTGGTGAAATAGCTCTTTGATATACTGCTGGATTTGGTTTGCTTGTATTTCATTGAAGACGTTTGCATCTATGTTCATCAGGGATACTGTTCTGAAGTGTGTGTGTGTGTGTGTGTGTGTGTGTGTGTGAGAGAGAGAGAGAGAGAGAGAGAGAGAGAGAGAGAGAGAGCAAAAGCATGTGCGGCACATGTATGTCTGCTGCTGCTGAACTTTGGTATCAGAATGATGCTGGCCTCATATAATGAGCTAGGGAGGAGTCCTTTCTCCTTCATTTTTTGTCATAGTTTCAGAAGAATGGGTACCTACAGTTTACACATCTGGTGAAATTTAGCTGTGAATCCATTTTGTCCAGGACTTGTTTTGATCGGATGTCTTTTATAACTAATTCAATTTTAGAAGGCTTTTGGTTTGAGATTACCGTGAGGCTTGTCTATTCAGGATTTTAAGTTTTTCCTGGTTCAATGTTGGGAGAATTTTTGTCTCCATAAATTTATTCATTTTGCGTATGTTTTCTAATTTGTATACACAGAGATTCTCATAGTAGTCTGAGGTTTTTCTGTATTTCTGTGGGATCAATTGTAATGTTAACTTTGTCATTTCTGATTATGTTTATTTGGATCTTCTAATTTGTTACTTTACTAATCTGTCTAGGAGTCTATCAATCTTGTTTAATCTGTTGAAGAAACGACTTTCAGTTTTTACTTGTTTTTTTATGGATTTTCATGTCTCAGTTTTGTCCACCTCAGCTCAGATTTTTGTTTTTCCTTTTCTTCTGCTAGCTTTGGATTTTATTTGCTCTTCTTTTTCTAGTTGCTCTAGGTGCAACAATAAGTTGTTAGTCTGATCTTTTTAATTTCTTGATGTAGGGGTTTAACACTACAAACTTTCCTCTTAACACGGTTTTAACTGTGTCTCAAAGATACTGCTATGTTGTGACTATGTTTTTATTAGTTTAAAATACTTTTGTTATTTTTTGGCCAGGCGCGGTGGCTCACGCCAATAATCCCAGCACTTTGGGATGCCGAGGTGGATGGATCACGAGGTCAGGAGATCAAAGCCATCCTGGCCAACATGGTGAAACCCCGTATCTACTAAAAATACAAAAACATTAGCTAAGCATGATGGCATGTGCTTATAGTTTCAGCTACTCAATTCAAGAGGCTGAGACAGAAGAATTGCTTGAACCAAAGACATGGAGATTGCAGTGAACCGAGATCACGCCACTGCACTGCAGCCTGGCCACAGAGCAAGACTCCATCTCAAAATAAAAAACCATTCAATGAGCAGGATATTTAGCTTCCATGTAATTGTATGGTTTTGGTCTTTTTAGCAGTGGTTTTTAATTTTACTGAATTATGTTCCCAAAGTGTGCTTGGTATAATCTTGTAACTTGAATAGGAAGACAAAAGACAACCCTATAAAAAATAATAACTGGCTGGGCATGGTGGTTAATACTTGTAATCTAGCATTTTGGAGGCTGAGGTGGGTGGATAACTTGAGCCCAGGAGTTCAAGACCAGCCTGGGCAACATGGTGAAACCCTGTGTCTACTAAAAATACAAAACTCGGCTGAGCATAGTGGCATATGCCTGTAGTGTCAGCTATTCAGGATGCTGTGGTGGTAGGATCACCTGAGCTTAGGAAGTTAAGGCTACAGTGAACCCTGATTGCCCCACTGCACTCTAACCCGTGCAATGGGAGTGAGACCCTGTCTCAATAATAATAATATTAATAACTAGAGAAACTTAAAATCATAGTACAATAAGATAAATAGAAACAATAAAATTTTAAAAAGCAGAGGAGATGATGTTACAGTTTAGAGTATTTATTATCTTTTTCTTTCCTTATTTGTTTCTGCTATCAAAGTTAAGTTGACATCTGTTTAAAATAATGGGTTATAAGATAATATTTGTAAACCTCATGGTAATCTTAAACCAAAAACCTATAACAGACACACAAAATATATAAAGCAAAATATTAAAACATTCATAGAGAAAAACACTTTTTAAAAAGAAAAAAAAAAAAGAAAGGAAGGCCACAAAACAAGAAGTAAACAAATAAAAAATGGAAGGAGTAAGTCCTTACTTAGTGTAGACTCTAAATGAACTCAACTCTGCAACCAAGACACACAGGCTGGCTGAATGGATGCAAAACAAGACCCAGTGATATGTTGCCTAAAAGAACCATACATTACCTATAAAGACCCACATCAACTTAAAATAAAGGAATGACAAAGACATTACATGCAAAAATAAACCAAAAGAGAGCAAGAGTAGCTACACTTATATCAGACAAAATACACATCCAGACAAAAACTATAAAAAGATACAAGAAAGGTCATTATATAATGATAAAGGAATCAATTTAGCAACAGGATGTAATATCATAAATATAAATGCACCCAACACTTCACAAACAAATATATAAAGAAAATACTATCACAGCTAAAGAGAGAGGCAGACCGCAACAGAATGATACTAGGAGACTTCAACCACTATTTTCAGCATTGAACAGATTATCCAGAAAGAAAATTGACAAAGAAACATCAGACTTAATCTACACTTTAGACCAACTAAAACTAATAGGTACTTAAATAACATTTCATCCATTGGCTGCAGTATAGACATTTTTCTTCTTAGCAAATAAATCACTCTCAAGGATAGACCATATGTTATTACCTAAACCATATCTTAAAATTGTTTAAAAGTTGAAATTATATCAAGTATCTTCTCTGCCAACAAAACAATAAACTAAGAAGCGAATAACAGCTGGAACTTTGGAAAGTATAAAATACATGGAATTATTAACATTGTGCTTTAGAATGACAACTGGGTTCATGAAGAAATTAATAAGGACATTAAAATTTTTCTGAAAAATGAATATGGAAACACAATGTGCAAAGACCGATGGGATACAACAAAAGCAGTACTAAGAGGAAGTTGATAACAATAAGCTCTCCCATCCATAAGCTCAAAGTTTATTTCTCCATGCCACATGGCACTGCTAGGGGATAGAAGAGTGGAGGTGTATGCAAGTTGAGACTGTCTTTTCTACCCTCTTTATTGCCTCTTTTCTTTATATAATATTAAAACACGGTACCATGATCACTCATCTCATTTTTGGTTATTATGAAAAATCTCCATATTGTTTTCCATAGACATTGTACTAATTGACATTCCCACGAGCAGTGTATAAGTGTTCACTTTTCATCACTTTCACACACTATCTATTGTATCATCAGCGCACAGAGTTAGTTTGACTTCCTCTTTTCCAATTTCAATGGCCTTTATTTTCTCATTATGCACGATTGCTCTGGCTAGGACATCCAGTACCATGTTGAATATAAGTAGTGAAAAATTGGCATCTCTGTCTTGTTCCAGTACTTAGGGGGGGTGTTTTTAACTTTTTCCCATTTAATAGGATGTTGGCTGTGTGTTTGTCATATGTGGTTTTTATTATTTTGAGATGTTTCCTTCTATACCTAGTTTGTTGAGGGTTTTAGCATAAATTCATGCTGAATTTTATCTAATGCTTTTTCTACATCTATTGAGATGAGCATTTTTTTTTTTGCTTTGAATTCTATTTATGTAATGAATCACATTTATTGACTTGCATATGTTGAATCATCCCTGCATTTCTTTGGATAAAACTCATGTGATCATGGTGAATTTTTTTAGAAAAAATATTTGTGTTATGCTGTTGGATTTAGTTTCCTGGTATCTTGTTCAGGATTTTTTAAAAATCTTTATTCAGCTAGGATATTATTCTGTAATTTTCTTTCTTATTATGTTCTTTCCAGATTTGGTGTCAGGGTGATACTGGCTTCACAGAATGAAATAGGGAGAATTTCTTCTTTCTCAGTCTTTTGGAATTGTTCCAGTAGAATTGATACCAATTTCTATTTGAATGTCTGGTAGAATTTGGCTGTAAATCTGTCTGGCCCTGAACTTTTCTTTTTTAAATTGATTCCATCTCACTCTTTGCTAATTTCTATTTCATCCTGATTCAAGCTATGGAGTTCTCTGCTTCCAGGAATTTATCCATTTCTTCCAAATTTCCCAGATTGTTTGCATAGAGGTTTTCATAGTAGTCTCAAATGATTTTTTTTTTTTTGTATTTTAGTGGTGGCAGTTGTAATTTGTCTGTTTTTATTTCTAATCAATCTTTCTTGAACCTTCTATCTTTTTTTGATTAATCTAGCTAGTGGCCTATGAATTTGTTAACCTTTTTAGACAGCCAGCATTTTGTTGCATTCGTCTTTTGTGTTGTTGTGGGTTTCCAATTTCATTTAGTTATGCTCTGTTATTTGTTATTTCTTTTCTTTCATTCTTTTTTTTTTCCTAGCTTTGGTTTTGTTCTCATTTGTACAGTTCCCTAGGGTGTGATGTGAGGTTGTCAATTTGTAATTTTTCAAATTTTTTAATATAGTTGTTCAGTTCCCCAAACTCTCTTTTTAGCCCTGCTTTTGCTATTTCTGGAGATTTCAATACATTTTGTCACTGTCATTCACTTTGAAACAAAAATTATTTTCTGTCTTGATTTTATTGTTAACTCAAAAATCATTCCGGAGTAGATTTTTTTTTTTTTTTTTTTTTTTTGAGACAGAGTCTTGCTCTGTTGCCCCAGCCGGAATGAAATAGTATGATCTCAGCTCACTGGAACCTCTGCCTCCTGGGTTTCAAGAGATTCTCATGTCTCAGCCTCCCGAGCAGCTGTATGACAAGCATGCATTATCATGCCTGGCTAATATTTGTATTTTTATTAGAGACTGGGTTTTGCCGTTTTGGCCAGGCTGGTCTTGAACTCCTGACCTCAAGTGATTCACCTGCCAAGGCTTCCCAAAGTGCTGGGATTACAGGTGTGATCCACCATGCCCAGCCTCTCATTGTTTAATTTCCATTTATTTGTACAGATTTGAGGCTTCCTTTTGAAACTGATTTCTGGTTTTATTCCACTGTGGCCTCAGAATATACTTGATATTTGTCCAGTTTTAAAAAATTTATTATGATTTATTTTGTGGACTATAATTTGGTCTGTCTTAATGAATGCTCTGTGTGATAATGATAAGCCAGGTTCATTTTTGTTAGGTCCATTTTTTTTTTTCCTAGAGTACAGTTTAAGTGCAGTGTTTCTTTGTTGACTTTCTGCCTCAATGATCTGTCAAATGGTATCGATGAAGTGTTGAAGTCCTTCAGTGGTTTTATTTTGCTATCTCTTTTTTAGGTCTACAAGTAGTTGTTTTATGAATCTAGGAGCTCCAAATACATATAAAGCACCTTTATATTTGGGATTGTTATATCTTCTTGTTGAATTGATTATTTTCTCCATAGGTAGTGACTCTTTGCCTTTTAAATAGTTGTTACTTTAAAGTCTGTTGTATCTGATATAAAAATAGATATGCCTGCTGCTTTTGTTTTCCATTGTCATGAAATAGTATTTTCATCTCTTTACCTTGAGTCCGTAAGAATCTTTGTGTTAGATGTGTCTCCTGAAGACAGTAGACATTTATGTTTAATTTTTTTATTCATCTGCCAATTTGTATCTTCTAACTGGAGCATTTAGACTGTTTACATTCAACATTAACATTGAGATGTGAGGTATTGTTCTAGTCATCATGTTGATTTTTACCTAGTGCCTTTGTTTTATTCATTATGTTATCTTTCTAAATGCCTATGACTTTTATGCTTCCAGGAGTTTATATTCCAGTGTATATTAACTTTTGTTTCAAGTTTTAGAACTCCTTTTAACATTTCTTGTAGGACTGGTCTAATATTGATAAATTAACTTGGCATTTGCTTGTCTAAGAAAGACTATTTCTCCTGCAATTATGAAACAATTTTACTGGATACAAAATTCTTGTCTGTCAGTTCTTCTGTTTAAGAAGGAGACTAAAGATAGGCCCCAGTCTTTTCTGGCTTGCAAAAATTCTGGAGAAGTCTTCTGTTTGTCTTATAGGTTTTTATTTACAGATTAACTGATGGTTTTGTCTCAGTGATGATATAGTTATCTCCTTTCTGTTAACCAGCTAGCATTACTATATGCCTTGGTGATTTCTTTTTTGCAATGAGTCTCCCAAGATTTATTTGAACTTCTTGTATTTGGATGTCTAAGTCCAGCAAGGTAAGGGAAATTTTCCTCAGTTATTTCCTCAAATAGATTTTTCAAAATCTGAGTTGTTTTTTCTCTCTCAGGAACACTTATGATTCTCAGATTTGTCTGTTTTATGTAATGTTCTATTTCTAGGAGACTTTGCACATTCATTTTAATTTTTTCTTAAATTTTGTATGATTAATTCCAAATATTCAAAAATTGATTTCAGCTCTAAAATTCTTTCTTCTCCTTGGTATAGTCTATTATTACAAATTTCTAATGCATTTTACAGTATTCTAAATGTGAATTTTTATTTCCATAAGTTTTAATTGAATTGTCTTTAAAATTTCTATACCTTCATAAATTTTTTTATTAATATCCTGAATTGTTTTTAAAATTTTTAAATGTTGTTTGTTTCCACTTTTCTTTTGTATCTCCTTGAGCAATATAATGCAATTTTGAATTCCTTTTCTGATATTTCAAAAATTCATCTTGGTTTGTATCTACTTCTGGAGTTAGTGTGATATTTTGGGTCTTATAGAACTCTGTTCTTTTTTTTTTTTTCATATTACCGGAATGATTTTTTCTGGTTTCTTCTCATTTGGATTGAATGATTCTTCTAATTATTTTTAAATTTATTTTTATTTTGACTGATTTTTATTTTTTTCTTGTATAGATTATGACTTTAATGTTTACAGTTTATTCTCACTTAGCTTTGGCTCTAGTTGATTTCAGAGACAGATTCTGTATTTGTTCTTTGTTTATCAAGAATATTTGAGCAACGGCTTTCTCAGATGGTAGCTATGGTAGCAATGTGCTGGGTGTGTGAGCAGGTTCATTCTCCACTGGAATAGAAGAAGTCTCATGATGCTTATCTCATTATCAAGTGGTGTGTTATTAAAAAAAAATCCCCCATGTATCATTCATAGGGTGAAACAGTTTGGCCTTCAAGAAAGTAGGAGGTGTCCATAAGTAAAACCTGGCTATGGCTAAAGCAGATGGGTAAATGCAAAATCTGAATGGTGGGTCAATGTCCTGGTTTTGACAGTGGAAATCGGGGAAGCTCTCAGTAAAACGAACAGAAGTCTTTTTAGAGGGAAAGGAGGGAGTTGCCACAGCCTCTCTTCCAGGCCAGTTGGACAGTAATCCACCTTCCAGTCACTTTCCTGACCCAATGTTTCAGCTATGGTTTTCCATGTAGAGAGGGATTTTGACTCTACTTCTTGTGCAAGCGTGAACCTGGAGTGCACTCCTCCTGTGGGGATGCAGACACCCTGAAATGTTCCAGAAAGGCTGTCTGCAGATGTACCCATGCTTAGCTTCCATCTGAGAAGCCCCATCTGTGTCCATAGTAGTGGGTGAGGAGGAAAAAAGTAGTACCCTTCCCCAAGACCCTTCATGAGCACCAAGGCTGCCTGACTGCTGGGTTAGACCTGCAGAATTTCTCCACTGAGCCCAGAACTGCACCTGTGCCTATGGGAAGAAACTTCCCACAAATGGAAAGTTCAGGGCCTCAAAGATAACAGTCTGGTGGTCTCTCTTGTTTCACTGGATTTTCCCTTAATGTGATATACATCTTCTTTTCCTAAGAGTAGCAATCCTGAGGACCAGAGTATTGTGAATGCTGTTGTTCCTCTGGGTGCAGCTACCTAGTAGAGCTGCCACACTCCAGGCTGGTTTTGGAGAATGTCTGCAAGGGATCTAGTTATTTAGCCTTTCCTCTAGTCTCCTAGAATGGGTACCAGCAGCAGCTCTGTTGAGGCTGGGAGGGAAATGATGTAGACTCTGTGAGATTTCCTTGGTTATAAATAGCCTTATGTGTTGGCTTTCTTAAATGCTGCCAGCTTTAATAATAATGTACTGGGCACATGGCCAAACTCAAGACCTCCTGATTACCCAGTATGATGCAGGCAATTCTGATAGCTGAGGTCGTGAAAAAGTTTTCTGACTCTTGAATTTGGCCTTCAGCCAGGAGGTAGTAGAGAGGAGTTTCAGCTACAATGGCAGTGGTGGGATTTGTGTTTACCTTATGTTACCCAAGGGAAGTACTCTGGTGTTTTAGGCAATGGCTGGAGCCAGGGAGTTCCCAAAAGTCTCTGGCCATTGTGTTATGCTACTAAGGTGTAGAGAGGGAAAAAGCCAAGGTGAGGCTGAGTCAGGCAAGTCCACATTCTTGTTCCCTATGTTTGGATACAAACAGCTGCCCCAATAAGAATCAGATGGAAGTTCCCTGGCCACTGGAGTAATGTTCTAGGGTAGAGTGCAACTGTCTCTGCTCCGCAAAAGAATCCACACAGGGAGCAGAGAGTAGCAGGTAGCAGTAAGACTCACTGAACCTCCATGCACATGGCAAGGCAGGTTCCACATCTACATTTTTTTGCTAGCAGCAGCTAGCTGGCAAACAGGCAGCCTTCACTTAGAATTCAAAACTGCCCCAAACCATAAACCTTCTCCACCAAGTCAAAAGCAATTGCTTTCAGGTTATGCCCTTCTCAGTCCAACCAGGAAGCAAGGGTACTCAGCTTCTGCTCCTGTGGCTATAGAACACTTCCCATTAACCCCTTGGTTCTGGCCAAGAGGATTTATCCCCATTCAAGAATGTATCACAAATTTCAATTGAGAATGCCTCTCAACCTGTGACCACAGCCTGATTTAGCTGGCAGACTTCCACAAGGTCCTCTGTGAGGTAAGATCAGGAGTGACTTTTCTCCATCACTGCTGGAATCTTGGAGTACATGCAAAGCATGTCCTGATGCTGCTCCATATACTTCACGCTGCTCAATAAATCAGCTCTGGTACTGGGTAGGGTTAAAGCATTGCACCATGGCCTGGGTTACCTGGCCTCCCTATGAGATTGTGTGTCATGAAGGGAATCTCTCCCACTCTGACGCTCTGCAAACTCATAGCTTTCTGCATGGTTCATGGTGTATGCTCCTGCCTGCTGCTTTTGGTAAAGGGTCTGTGGTTTCTTTCAGTTTTTCTGTTAAGTTCTTGTGTTGCTTCTTGAAAAAACGTTCACAACATGTATCTCTACACACCATTTTATCTTCCCAAGTGGGAGAAGCATGCTAATAATGCCTCCAATCCATTGTCTTGGAAATAAAATCTCTTTTGTGTTTTTAAAAAGACATGAATGTTCAACAGCTATGTATCAAGATTATTGGCTAGGATAAATCTTGATAATACATTGAACTGGAACTTTTTTTGTTGTTGTTTAAACACATTTATTGTGAAGCATAATGCATATATGAAAACTGTATAAAATATCTGCATAGTTTAGCATTTGATTATAAAATGAACATCAAGTAACCATAACTAAGTTCAGGAAATAGAGCATCTTTTTGATCATAAAATTTTTATATCCATTAAAGATTGACTTCTGTTTCTTTAGTGAAAATTATTTCTTTTTTTTTTTGACTTTGTTTTACAATATTTTATTTTTTTTAGTTAAAAAAACCTTTATTTTGAAACAATTTTAGATTTACAGAAGACTTGCAAATATAGTACAAAGAGTTTATATTCCCTTCACCCGCACCCAATGGTAACATCGTACATCCTGATGATACATTTATCAGACAAAGAAATTAACATTGGTTCAATACTGTTAATTAAATGACAGAATTTATTTTGATTTTACGGATATTTTTTCTGTAAAGGACAGGTTTTAAAATCATTTTTAGATTTTAAAATGATTTTTCTAGAGTACAGAATTATTTTATGAGAAAATTCAATAAAATTGTACCCTTCAGAGATTTGGCAGTGTAATACAGATAAATTTTGAGGAGCTTCTCAGAGAATGTTAATGATGCATGTTAAACAATTTTATAAGGTGAAATATTTAAAAACATGAACATCTTAATTTTGATGTAGAGAAAATTATTTCTTTACTTTCTTTATAGTTTTGCTATCAATTGACACATCCTTAAATACTATATTTACCATTCCCTGTGTTAAAATGAAAACTTTCAACAAGTTAAATTAAGCAGAGTTTGTTTGAGCAAAAAATAATTCATGAATTGGGCATCATGTAGAACCAGGAGAGGTTCAGAAAACGTCCAACAATATGGGCAGGCAATATTTATAGACATAAGAAGGAGGTTACATACAGAAACAGAGTGATTGATGACAACTTGGCATTTGCCTTATTTAAGCATGATATAAGGAGATCTTTGATTTTTATGTACATGGTCTGATCAGTTGGTAGCCTGTGATTGGCTGAAGTTTGGCTGTTATGATTGGCTGAGACTTAGCTACTCCTTACTAGAATATATCCTTAAATTAAGTTGCAGTTTATTTATATATGAATTTAGGTTGCAGTTTGCTGCATAGGAGCTCAAAGTACCTAGACTACCTTGGACCAAATTTAGTCTATTTTAAGACATCTTTTTGGCAAATATTTTAAACCTTTGACATATTTGACAAGCTTCCCAAAGTCAGATTTCAACTACAAAATTAAGTCTTTTGTTTTTTTAATCTTAAACTTCAGAATGTTACAGAGGGCCTCTGCAGCATCCAATAGGGAAATAAAAAGCATTATTTGATACATTTAATTACTTGTAAAGTAAGAAAAGATATTTAACTTTTGTTGAGATGTATTGTATTGAATATGTTATTAATATGTGTTCCAAAATTGTATATGATTCCTAAAATTATGATGTCTCAGTACATGTTATCAGTTGTAATTATTTATGTTAAATTTTTATAGGCCACAAAATAACAAAATTTTCTTGGCATTTGTGTCTTTATGCTTATTTTAAATTGTTTTCACAGTTAATCACTTAATTCTGATGCAATTTTTGAAAACTTCACAGACAAGTAAAATCCTAGAGTATTGTGTTTTAAGGCATGTTCATTAAAGGGCGGAAAGGACCCTGACAAATACTCTTGAATACAAGGTTCTGATAACTTTAGGATTATATCATTTGGACTGAGTAACAATTCGCCTAACTCTAATAAAAAGACTGACTCGTTTGTAATACTGCTAGTGTCAGCAGAACAAAAATTAATTGAATACCAAGTAAATACTTTGCTAGATTTTTATGGTAAATCTACCAGTACTGAAAATATTTGGATATTCAGTTTTAATAAACTTCAAGATCCAGGTCAAATTATCTATGATAGCCCATCTGATAAACAGTGTACATGTAAGTTGGAGAAACAAAATTTGTATTTAAGATATAAGTCCTATATTAAGTGTGGACTCACAGAGAAACTGGATGACTCTGCGTGGCCTTTTTTGAGTCCTTAAAGCTTTCATTATTAAAAGCTCTGCATTCTATGATTCACTATGAAAGAGATAAGATGCTTCAAATTAAATATATATATATTTAGAAGTCACTATATACATCTAAAAATATATATATTTAATTTGAATCATCTTATCTCTTTCATAGCATATGTATATAGTGACTTCTAAATTGCTAAAGTAGTTTTTGACCATTGTTTGGTTTGTCAAACCCATGATCCTGCAGAACAATCAAACTTCAGGTACATCTCTGATACTTGATGAGCCATGTATACATACATAGAGGGATTTCTTTCCATTGTAATTTTCGATGCATTTTTCTGTTTATATAAAAGCTTTCCCTCACAAGAAGGCTGATGTTATAATGATAGCTGAAACATTATTAGGAAATATGCTTTCCTCATGGGATGTTTCTGAAGAAATATCTAGTGATAGAAGTACTTGTTTCAGTAGAAAAGTTATAAAACAATTAAATAAGGTATTGCAGGTGCAATAGCATTAAGCAAAGTTAACTGAATTAACTTGATTGCCTTCATCAAAAGTATTGTAGATTAATGACAGATTCACTTCCTATGGAAAAACAAATTGATATCTTGTTAAATAGTCATTGGAAGGCCTCTGTACCTAGTAGTAGAAACTTACGTATCTTCTAAGCTCTGATATAACTAAATGCTACAGGTCATTAATGCAATGTGCCAAAGTATATTTTCACCAGGTAAAGAAAGCTTTTCATGGTCCACTGACTGAGCACTTTCAAACCCTTCACAATCTAGAACCCAGATATTGGGTCTTCTGAGAATGACATCAGAGAAAGACTGATCTTGCCATTCACACTGCAGCCAAACTTCAGGACCTTGAAACTTGGGGTTGGTAGCTCACAACTCAGAAGGACCCTTCCTAACACTTGAAACTGTATGTTGACTGGAGATCTCAAGGTAAAGGAAACCAGGGAAGTTTCTCCCTAGAAGCATGTGGCATCCCAGACGTGGACTGGTTTTATCCCAAGATTGCAGATTAATACTTCTCTGCTATCATAAAAATCTTACTTCTCATTATTTTCCCTTGCTTATGCCTCTACAAATGGTAGAACTGAAAATGAGGTCCCTCTTGTTCATTCATAAGGTATAGTTTTATTTGTGCAGGATTTTTTAGCCAATCTTATACATGGACAGCCATATGCCTTGATAGCTAAAATACGAAGGGCCAATGTGGATGTGAAATGATAGCTTTGTTGCTTTATAATCAGTCAGAAATATAACATTGGTCTGCTCCTCTTAACTTACATCATAGAATAAAGAGAACATTTTCAGAAGGCCTTTAGATTTCTGGATGGGCATCATTTGTTAGGCCTCTTTTTTCATGGATTAGAGGAAATAAAACAATGATTAGAAACGTATCCCTCATAATAAGTTGTATAGCAGATTATACTGTAAAAGCTATGATCACACAACATATTTTAAATTCTGTTGCTAAACTTGTGCTAAATAATATAATTGCTCTAGTTTACTTAATGGCTAAACAGAAAAGCGGCTATGCAGTTATTGATACTTTTAGTTGCACATGGAGGACTACATCAAGTATTTTAGAGGTTCGGTTACAGGGGATCAATGAAGAGCCTGCTTGATTAAAAGAAGTGTATTCTGTATAGCTCATTCTTTGATCTACTTGATTTTAGTTGATTTGGTTCGAGGAGATCCAGGGTAGTGTACATGCTCCAAACTCTTGGTATTATCTTCCTGATAGCCTTGTGTGCTTTATTCTTGCAAAAGTTTTAAACATTTGCATGCAGTCATCTCTAGAATGTCAAGGTTTTTCTTTGATTGTAACGACATAAATTCAAAAAAGATGTGTGACCTTGAGGACACCATAACTCATCAATGAAGTGCTGAGGCCAGGAACCCAAAATGATAGTAACTGAGTGACACTAAGGTCCTGCGTTTTGGTTACACTATCACCTAAGTGAGAACCTTACCAAAAATGAAGATTTTTTAAACAGAATTATGGGAAGCCATTGTTTTCGACTGAGCTCATCTACTAGACCCCAGCAGACGAAACCAAACAAAAATAGTCATTCATGCTAAATGTGATATAATCAAACTAAAACTTTACAAAACAGATCAATACTAAAACAGACTAGGTTTTGTTTTTCTCTTGTAAATAACAGATGACAACACAACAGATTACCACTTCTCTAAACCTTTAAAAATGAATCATCCGAACTCTTTGTCCCTACCTTACAAAACCCACTATTTTGCTATTTCCCATTGGGATTTGAGTACAAATAAGTACAATTACATTGGTGACAGAATGACATCAACGCTTAAAGTTTTGGTCTATCAAAACTAAGAGGATAATAAAAAGGGAGGAATTGTTAAAGTAAGTTTAGCCTAAAGCTGCCTCACAATGGCGGCCAACTGTTCAAACCAATTTCAAATAAGGCAAACACTTGAGCTCTACTCGTTCTGGTTGTTTCTGTACCTCACTTCCATTTTCTATACATCATTTTTCTTTTTCTGTCCACACATCTCCTTCTACCGTGTGGCTGCACTGAAGTCTCTCTGAGACTATTCTGGTTTGGGAGGCTGTCTGATATATGAATCTTTTTTTGCTTAACTAAACTGTTAAATTTTTTAAAACCACATATTTTGGGGCTTTTCTATATACTTTTGAATGTATATGTTCTCTTGAGCCTAGCCTCTTTTGCATAATATCATGTTTGTAAAATTTATTCCTGTTGCTGTGTGTAGTTGTGTTGCTTTCATTTTTATTGCTTCATAGTGTGATGTTTATACGAATATACTATAATTCGACAATTATACACTTCTTGATGGCTATGTGGGTTTTTTTTTTTTTTTTCTGTTGGGGCTGTTATAAATGGTACTGCAGATATTTTCTCACATAAAAGGAGTAGTGAAATTGCTGGGTAGTAGGATATGATTTCCCTTAATTTATTAGGTAATTTCCAAATTATTCTCCAATGTGGTCTTACAAGCTTATACTCTCACCAGCAGAATATGAAGTTCCATATCTTAAAGTGATTGCTTTCAATATTTCACCATTAAGAATGCTACTTTATAGTTTTTTAGATGACTCTTATTGGATTAAATAAATTCACCTTTTTAATAGCACTCTACCTGTTTTTAATCAGAGTGGATGAGAACATTTAAAGCACAGGTTAGCAAATTTAGACATTTGAAATTTCATTATTCTAGTGGTCTTAATCACTGTGAGATGTTAATTTGTATTTTCTTGATCATGAATATGGTTGAGCACTTCTTCATATGGTTATTGTTCATTTTGATTTTTGTCTTGTGAAGCTTCATTCAAGTTGATTACTCATTTTTAAAAATTGGCATTGTTACCTGTTCCTTTTTTAAATCTACACAGGTTTGTTGTATATTCTTGGTTATATGCATGGTAAATATCTATGTTCACTCTGTGGCTTATATGGTAATGTTCTTTATGGTTTTTTTTTTTGATAAATAGAAGTTCTAAATTTAATTTATTTTTATTTCTCAAACATTCTATATTGTCATAAAAATCTCCAACATTGTCTCTAAATGGCTTTGTTGTTTTTTTCATACAAATACTGGTGTTTAATACACCTGGAATTAATGTTCGCATTTTGTATATGGTATCCAATTATTTTTTACACTATAATATTGTTCTGTCACCTTTTGTTTAATTTTAAAAAGCCTTCTTATTACATCTTTTGATCACTGCAACCTCTGTTCATAAGTCAAGTTTCCATATGTATGTAAAAGTAACAATTCTGTGATTTCTTTTCTGTTCTATTGAGCTATAGTGCCCAATAATTAACTCACCACATTACTATAGCTCTATAATAATCTTGATGATAAGTTTATATGGTTATTGATATCTGGCAGAGCTATTTTTACCCTCATGTTCTTTTGCAACATTATTCTGACTATACTTGGCCTTTGAATTTTCACGTAATTTTTATACTCAGCTTATCAAGTTATACACAAGAAAAATGGTTGGAAATTTTACTGATACGAAATTAAATCTATAAATGGAATTTTTGATAGTTGGCCACTATGATTCATGTCTTTAATTTATAAACATTATACTTCTCTCATTTATTTTGGTCTCCTTTAAATAACTAACAATAAAGTTTTAAAAGTTTTCTAATTTTCTGTTCTTTTTTTTTGACTTATTTGATGTTTTGGGATTATATAAAATATTAAAAATTTCTAATTTTTTTAAGAAAAACGAATAACTTTACATTGCCCTTGTATTTAGCACATATCAGAAATCCAATTTTGATCCTGAATTCATTTGCAGATTCATTTTTATTTTCGACTTATAAAATCATATACTCTGTGAATAATGATAGTTTTATTTTTTTCTGACCATATTACCTCTTATTAGTTTGTACAGATATTCATTTAACTATTTATGATTTACTGAACTACCTAAGACATATGGTACACCATTAATGTTGATTTGGAATGCAATGAATTACAAACCAGTCAAGTTAATAAAGCAGTCTACGTTTCAAATCACCAAATGTATGACTTATTTCATTCTTTAAGAACTCTTTGCTAGCCAAGAAGTGCTCTGCCTATTAACCTTTTTATTTTTACTGTTTTTAATTAGCCTTTCTTGATTATACTTGCACATGTCAATTTTTTAAACTTTTAGATATTAATGAAATTTCTGAAAAAAGGGCTTTTTTTTTACATGTATGCATTTTTAGAATATACTTATATAGTCTATGTAGGTATCTGTGAAAGCAAATAGGTATATCGATACATAGCAACTACAAGCTACCATTAAGAGGAACAGAGCTTGGAAATTCCTTTAGGATGAAATGGTGGTAGTTATAAATGCGTTTCTGATCTAGGCACCAATACTACATTAATATATTAAGATAGAGGTAAGGAACAAAAAGCTTATTGTATAAGGATGTGATTTCAGAGAAGGTGGTACTATTTTTAAAAGGGTCACATAAATTTAAAAATTGATTTGAGTACATATGTAAATTATTTAGGTAGTTGCCTCATCTTCTCCCTATTAGAAGAATTTTAAAGCAGTAGAGCTTTCTCATCCACACTTAATGTTAGGAAACAATTTTTTAGACCTGTTTCAAAGCAAAAATCTATAGACTCTTGTTTAAAAATTTAGAATTAATCCTGGAGAAAAATATACATATATTATTGGTCATCCTTACATTTTATGAATACTGTTATTCAGTTGCTAAAGGATGATGATTATCTCCCCATCCTGCAAATAATCCAAATGTTTAATTCATAGATAAGAGAAAGTGAATCATAATTTAAAATGGTTCAAGGAGTTAAAAGCACTGTGACTGCCTTACCACAGGCTACAACCTAATGCTTTTACACAAAATCTGAGTTTAATTGTATACTGTGTTTGTTGTCAAACATACTGCCAGATAAGAAAGAAAGAATGCAGAAGGCAAGACTGCATATCCTATTCTGGTTGGTGATAAAAGCAACATCCATTATATGTATGATTGTTTTTTAATATAAAGGGAAACAGAGAGGTGGTTTTTGAAATTAAAAAAAATAAAATTGCCAATATTTTACATTCATTGAAATGATTTTACCTGTCATTAATAACAATTTGGGAATATAATATAGATTAGAAATAGATTTACATTAAAAAAAAGAAATATTACATACTAGAATAGAATGTATTTTGGAAATTGATTTAGATTTAAGAAGAAACATTAGATATTATGTTAAATAAATTTCCTTTAGATAGATGAAAAAATTTGCCAAAGTTGTCTTCTTAATTTGAAGCAAATCTAATCATTTCTCTCAGTTCTTGCCATTCCTTTAATTAGATTAATTGTATGCTTGTTTTGTTTACCTAGCAACAGTTTTTCTGTTGGTTCAACCATTCATTTTACAAGTGACTAAAGATATATATTGAGCCTGACATCTACGTCTTCCTCACTCTCAATTATCTCTACCCTTGTTCTTCTAGGGGAATTATATAGAATATTCTTTTTTGTTTATAATAGATCAAAAAACAAAGTGTTTCTTTTAATAATGATCTTTCTTTGAGACTTTTATTGTCTTCCAAATATACTTTATTTGGTGATGCCTTTCAATTCGCACTTTCTTTTTCTTTTCTGAGTTAGTTAATGCTGAGGTTGTATAAGTCAGATAATATTGGAAAATATCTCTACTCCTATAACTGGTTTACCTACTTATGTTACATTCACCAGACAATTCTGATAATCTTTCTTTTCCCTGAGCACAGAAAAACACAAGACCAAATACACACACACACACACACACACACACACATACACACACACACGTGTGCAAAAAGACACTTATTTTGTTTAGCGCATCAGACTGATATTTGGTATAAGTTGCACACCACCATAGAGAAAAGATGAAGATCAAGGTAAAGCTTCTGGTTCTGGGTTGGCCGAGGATAGCTACCTTGGTTCTCTTTTCTCTTTGGATGTTATCCTCTGTTTCTAATAACAGAAAATAACTTCATGGTAAGAAGAGAACCAAATGTGTATTTCCAATAATCTGATTAACAAATAGGTGCTATATACCTTCTGTGATCTCATGTCTGTGGTAGATTAGTTATTTGAGAAAAGTGGATAGGAAGAAAGGATGCTCTATATAAAGAATAATGAGTTTGTCTGGCATATAATAGTTACCCTTGCCAACAGAATGCACTTTTTTTTAGCATATGTTGTGGCATGAAGGTGGAGTGGGGGCATGGCTATAGAAGAACAATGAGGTATGAAGATTATTCCAAAAATCTTTAATGAGGTTTGAAAATGTCATTTTCCATTCTAATATGAGTTTTCAGATGATACTCACTTGTAAAAAAGTTATGAACAACTTTAAAGATACTGAAACATACTGCTATTTAATAAAATAGTTTCAAAAGGGTTTTTATAAATTTAACCCTGATAAGCAATACCTGAGAATGCCTGTTTTAACTATCGCTTCACCAATATTGACACTTTCTTCTCTATTACTAATTTCAAGGGTGAAAATAGTATCTCACTAAAATTGCATCTTAGCTAGTTACTTCAGACATTTTCATTGTCGTATGTTTGTCGTCTAGTTGATTTATCCTTTTTTGTTCTTTTGTAGTTGTCTGTTGTTATGTTTTACAAAAAACTACTTTTGCCCATGTGTTCTTGTATTGGTTTGTGTGACCTCTTTATATAAAGACAAATAAGGTACAAATTCATTTTGCATAACTGGTGTGAATATTTTCCAGGTTTGCCTTCAAAACTTTATTTGGTTAATAGAAATACAGGAGTAAAATGTTAATATAGTTCAATTCATTAAGCTTTAATGTTTTGTTTATTCCATTATATTTTAAAGATTTTCTGACGTTCAACAATTTTATTCATTATAAAATAATATATTTTCACTCAAGATAATTTGGAATATCCAAAAAACAAAAAAGTTAAAAAAATTTATTTTGCTGTTGCTGTTCTGCCTTTTAGCACAATGCATTCTGCTTCATTTTGTGAATAGTATATGAGAGAACAATTGCTCTTTCTTGTCATGTTCCATCCTATCATGTCATGCAATTCATTTATTAAATAAACATTTATTTATCATCATTAACTATCAGTCACTCTTCCAGGTACTTGAATGCAGCTGTGAACGAAGTCTTTGATCACATGGAGAATACTTTCTATTGATGGGGGACAAAAACACAAATCAACATAAAACACGTGGGGTATTTTTTCATACTATGAAGAAAAAGAAAGTAAGTTAAGTAAGAGTAATAAAGAGTTTTGGAAGGAGAGTTGCAATTTAGTACAGGGTTTGAGGAAAACCCTTATTTGGTGATACTTTAGCAGAGACTTGAGTGAAATAATAGAATAAGAAAACAGAGTCCCAGGCAAAGGGACAGAGCAGGAACAAAGGAGGTAAGATAGGAATGTGCTTGATGTTTCAGAGAACATTGAATTGACAGTGTGGTAAGAGTGGCATGAGGGAGGGGACATGCCGTAGGAGATTTAGTCAAGGAGGCAAGGCCACAATAAGAACGTTAAACTTCATTGAATATGAGGTAGGCTGCCATTGATCATTTATAGCAGAGACATTACACGACATGACTTGTTAAGACTCTCCTTGGTAATTCTGTGTAGAATAGACTATGGGAAGAAAACAAGAAGAGCTGGAAAATCTGTTAGGAGACTACCAAAATAATCTACCTTAATAAATAGCCTACATTAACAGGCTACATAATACCCTACCTAACTAACTTACATTGGAGAATTAAAGGTGATGGCAGTTTGGACTGGGAGGTTAGCAAGAGAGGTGACAAAAAATCTTAAGATTTTGAATTTATTTTGAAAACTTAGTCCTCATTTCCTGACAGATTGGATTTGGGGGGCATGAGAAGAAGAAAGAGTTAAAAAAAAACAAAAACAACTCCAAGTCTTTTGGCTAAAAAAAAGCTGACATTTACAGAGATGAAAAATATATAAGGAAGGAGGAATATGTTTGGAGTGTGAGTTTATTACAAGATGCTTGTAATTATATTTTTAAATAGCTTTATTCATTAAAAATATTCTACCCTTTAGCTTGCTATGGTGGGAATGTTTGTGTATTTCAAAAATTCATGTTAAAATATTAACCTCCCAAGTGATGCCATTAAGAGGTAAGAACAGAGGGGAGGTGATTACAGAAAGAGGTTGAGGTCCTCATAAATAGAATTGGTGTCCTTATGAAAGAGGTCCAGGGGATCTTGTTTGCCCCTCCCACCAGGTGAGGCTACAGGGAGAAGGCATTGTCTATGATCAATAGGCCCTCACCAGACACCTAATCTGCCTTGATCTTGGACTTTTAATCACCATAACTGTGAGAAATACATGTCTGTTGTTTATAAACTACCCAGTTGATGGTATTTTGTTCTAACAGCAGAAACTAAGACAAGACCCTGGAATAGTCAGAAGTTGGAAAATTAGAGCATGCAGGTCAAATCTGGGCCCCCACTTGTTTCTCTATGGCCACACAGGTAAAAAAGGTTTTTACAGGTGAACACATTTACAATTGATTTGATTATTGAGACCACTAACTTTGAATCTTAATTGAAATATAACCCTCTCAACTTCTTCTCATTAGTAGAATTTTATTATTGTATTCTTTTCTTCTCAATATCATCACCATATTGTGAATTTTGTCAAATTTAACATTTGTGGAAATGCTTTTTTTTCTTGTTACATGAGAGCCTGCATAACATCCTCAGTGTTTCCCCTTGGCCCACAACGGCTGTAATATTTGTTATCTGGACCTTTATATAAACTATTTGCTGACTCCTGTTGTAGATGAAGTATGCATAAAAATCTCCTGGGAGCTATGAGAAAAAATGTAGATTTCTGTTCTTCACCTCAATATTACCACTGCTAGATCAAATTTGATTCAGTTAGCCAAGGGCGAGTCCTAGAAATCCAAATTTTAATAAATATTCCAGTTGATTCTAATACACGTTGAACCACAGTTTGAGAAACACAAAAATGCTGAACAGGTTTCTGTTGACTGTCTTTTAACCAAATGTGGGCCAGTGCCTCCCCACCAGCATGCTGGGAAATATTAGTTCATAATAAAGATCTTGCTGGAGTGAATTGCTACAGGGAATCACACTTGCCTGTCTTTCCATCTGTCCAATCAGCTTCCTTTGGACCACAGACTTGCTTGGGAAAAAAAGCTTTGTTTTTGGACTAAGAGGTTTGTAGTTCTTAATTTGAACCCATATGATAATTGATGCATTGCCATTCTTGAGATCCCTGTATTAGTTCTTATCTCCCTTACTATATCATCTTTATTATAATTTATATATACATGTAAGTATATAGGCATGCATCCACTCACACATTCACCCATCCATTGATCTATTTGTCCATCCAATTTCCTTACAAAGATTTTAATTTGACTATATTTAGAACAGTCCTCCAGCCCAATTACCATTCACATCTTGAGTTTTTAATAGGTATGATCTACCATTTGTGTCATGGTAAATTTCAAAATTTACCAATGCACCTTGGAAAGAGCAATTTTGGGGCATCTAACCTAGTATAAACAACAAAACATAAAGAGCTTTAAAAAGCAAACAATTTTAACACATTTGAGAATCATTGTTATTTGAAGTCAAAAATTATTGCTTTAATACCTTAATCGAGGAAGTTCTGGAGCTTTTAGTTAGTACATATGAAAATAAGAAAGAAAACAGTAATTTGTCTTCTGAGACAACCTCTAGCATTAAATACTGATACTTTCTAATGAACTTTCAATGAGTGCCCCAAGTTTATATTTCCAAGGACCAAGCCTTTCTTTTTGCCACCTTTATTACGTTTTCATTGTTCCTTTGGATCTACATTGATGGTGCAACAGAGAAACATGGCTCTCCTTTTTCAGGGTTATTGTAAGAGATTTCAATGACTTTTTTTAATCCTTTTGTATCTAATCATCACCTTTACAAATGTCTGTGAGGGCTCTCTCCCTGGGGAGAATGTATTAACTAGTATCTGACACAGATACATTTGCCATTTTTTTCAACTGTAAAATTCATTTTTTTTTTTTTTTGCATTTCAAAACGTGTAATCAATTGATCTGAAACCCCTCTTTTTAATTAATGGATTCTTAATACTGACTTAAGTTATTTAATATAATGTCCTTAATTATTCACTGAGGAATTTTTTTAGGGACAGATTCCATATTGTTTCATGTATTTAATAACATTTAAAATTTCATCCAACAACTTGAACAATAGATAATCTTTGCATATATAGCAAGAATAAACTGTTTTACCAGACAAGGTTAGCAATACTCTAAAAATGCGTGACCTGAGATCAATTAAAACATAATTGTCACAAACCGGAGTTCTTCGCCCCATATTTCAAATAAAATTTCAAGCAAGCAATTAGTTGAGTCAGAAACTCAGTTTAAACAAGATTTATGAGAATTGCTTTTGAGGGGAAGTTGTAGTCCTGTTTCCCAGTTTATTTATGATCTTAAAATGTACTCAGGAGATATTTTTGTCCTTGAGCATTGCAATAAATTATATACATGCATCTCTCACAGTCTAAAGATTAATACAAACAGTACTCAGTATTCTGAGAAAATTATTCTGCCTAAAGTAAAACTGTTTTTCATTTTGGAGACGAACATAAGAGACATACTTAGTTTCTACTTTTTCATTCTTTTATGGTTTGTTTCACTTATATCAAAATATAATAGACATTTCAGAAAACTGTATCTTCCTACATATTTTTACTCTTTAACTGAGAGGGTTCACATTGTTGAAGTTTGTCTCCACAAAACAACCAGATAATTTTATTGCCTGTGTTACACTTCAGAAGTATTGGGCAGTTTCTCTTAGCATTATTTCTTGTTATTCTTGGAGTATGATTTCATACCACAAATTTATCCCACATTAGCAATATATAATTCTAGATGTATTCACTAGTCTTTGATATTCATATGCTCCAGTGTATGTATACATTATGAAACCACAAGTCCAAACAGACCCCATGATTTTGTCATTGGTTTAATTAGCATCATTATGAAATTTACAGTTTTTTAAAAAATAATTATCTTTAGCTAAATACAGTCACTCACATCTAAACAGTTGACAAGTTTCCCACCATGTACAATTTAACACGCAAGTCCTGAAGCTTTATCTCACCAAATTGTACAATATCACACACATGCACATCTAATAGCTACAAATAAATTTCTGAGGTAATGTTTAGACAAACTACATAAATCAGAAACACCTCATATATTTTTGAATATTCAGCAAGGATGGGATTGAGATTCCGTGACAGAAGCAAGACAGTAGAGGGAAGTAGATTAGCACCAATAATTATTTAGGCAAATTCACTTATAAATGAAATACTCCTGAGGTTTAGTGTCACTATAGTAGTCTAATCAATGATAAAAATAACCATACAAATTGAAATACAAACTGTTTGTGATATTTTACCTTCATTTAAATGTAAAGTAGGTAGGACTTTAATGTCTTTAGTATTAGTATACGCTTCTAATATTTAAATTATTTCTTTTTTTTTTTTTTTTTTTTTTTTTTTGAGATGGAGTTTCACTTTCGTTACCCAGGCTGGAGTGCAATGGCGCAATCTCGGCTCACCGCAACCTCCGCCTCCTGGGTTCAGGCAATTCTCCTGCCTCAGCCTCCTGAGTAGCTGGGATTACAGGCATGCGCCATCATGCCCAGCTAATTTTTTGTATTTTTAGTAGAGATGGGGTTTCACCATGTTGACCAGGATGGTCTTGATCTCCTGAACTTGTGATCCACCCACCTCGGCCTCCCAAAGTGCTGGGATTACAGGCTTGAGCCACTGCTCCCGGCCTTAAATTATTTATTTCTGTACATCCTTTCTTTTAATTATCCTTGAGTTAATTTGCAACTTCCCTATTTAAAAAAAAAAAATTCAGCAATAAATAGGGAAACAAATTATTCATCTTGACTTGTGTTTCTTTGTAACCATCTTTACTCTAATGTAGTAAAGCTGCCTTTTGAGACAAAAAGACTCAAGTAGGTACCTATTTCCTTACTTATAAACATGAATAAATGATAGGTTTTTGTGTAATAAGATGATTTACTGATATATTCTAGGCTTCCTGAGACACTGAAAAAGAAATGCTTGCAAATTCCTCTGTGTTTGTTTTATTCAAGGATTTAGTATGCTCAGTATCTTCAAAGACAGGTGACTTAAAAAAATTATGTCATTCTATGTGAATTAAATTACTTTTTAAATACTGATTTGTAAAGTCCTTGATTTTCAAAAGCATAATTTATCCCTTTAGAAGTTTCAATTCAATCACAAAAGGATGTAAAATTATTTAGTTTACAATATAGAAGACTTATTTTTTCATGCAAAAGATGCCAACATCTGGTGTTTCATTTACATTAGCTCTGAACAGAGACAGTCATGTCATGTCAGGCAATATCAGCACTCGTCCCTTATCCTACAGTCTCCCTAAAGCACTAAACACTTTTTTAAATTAAATAATCTAAACTGTGAAGTTCCCAGATTTTGATGAGAAATTTAGTGAGTAGACTGATCTTTTCTACTAAATGGATGATATTTTGAAACTGACTGCGACTTTCGAGGGTGAAGGTATTTGGAGTTAGTTTTTTTAATGTTTTATAAGAATGATATCTTCAGTATTAGTACTTTGAATTTGTCAGGCCTTTATTTTCTCCTGTTTCCAATGGTAGCTAGAGGATTTTTAAACACTATGACTCCCTGGAACCAAGAGGGATACATTAACTCATGAAGCTGCAAGGAATCATTTGTTAAGTTACATTTCGTGGACAGTAAACAAAACCCTAAAATGTGTAAGAATTAATTCACTGCAAATGAGCATGCTCTTGTACCTCAGGGATTACTGTGGTCATATGGTTCAATTCAGTAGCAATACTTTGTGAAATAGCATTGGTCTTGAAGTAGCATCCCAGTAACTTACACAAAGTGTTGCTTTACAAATAGACTGTTTTATTTAAGTTATGCCAATTACTAGAAGCTTTGTCTGTTGAAGATAGGCTCATCAATCAAGTATGAAACACGAAAATAATGAAAAAAAAAAAAAAAAACAGAGCATGAGAAGGAAAGCAAAGAGAAAACCTTAACACTGTAAACACTAGTCTATGTAACCAAAAACACTATGCATAATCACCAGTTTGTGTAAACTATCAGTTCTCAATTTTATTTCTTCATAGAATGGGCCTTAATACAAGTGGCTTATTCTGTAATACCTCATATCTTTTGTCAAATATTGAGGAAATTAAAAAGCAAACAAATGGAGGGATATAATTCACAGATTATGAATTCATTCATTCAACAAATATTTGTGGAATGCCTACTATATTCCAGGTATTATCATTAGTGCTGAAAAAAAAACATGTTTTATCTATCTGCAGTCATTTATTGACACATTTCTAATCATTCCCTTCATTTAGTCCATTTATTCGTCAGGCCTTTATTTTCTCATATTTCCATTGGCAGCTAGAGGATTTTTAAAAACTTACTATGACTCCCTGGAACCAAGAGCGATACATTAACTCTCACGAAGCTGCAAGGAATCATTTGTTAAGTTATATAGAATAGGGTATTTGGCCGGGGGCGGTGGCTCACGCCTATAATCCCAGCACTTTGGGAGGTCAAGGGGGATGGATCACAAGGTCAAGAGATCGAGACCATCCTGGTCAACATGGTGAAAGCCCGTCTCTACTAAAAATGCAAAAATTAGCTGAGCATAGTGGTGCACGACTGTAGTCCCAGCTACTTGGGAGGCTGAGGCAGGAGAATTGCTTGAATCCAGGAGGCGGAGGTTGTGGTGAGCTGAGATCACACCACTGCACTCCAGCCTGGTTAACAGGAGTGAAACTCCGTCTCAAAAAAAAAAAAGAAGAGGGTGAGGGTGTTCACTCCATTTCCATTCCCATCTCCCCTTAAAAAGCAAATTGTAGCTTTTTTCCACTAGGCTAAAAATATCATTTACATGTATAATACTTTATTTTTCTCTTTATCCATTATTACTAGATAGACAGCAACATGTGCTGACTTCTTGTACAAAAAAGGCTACTCAAAATAACCTTGACTATGATGGCTTGCAATTACAAAGCAACATTTTTAGTTTTCTTCTCCTTGGGTATACTTACAGTTTGTACAAGTGGTTGTTTTGAAAAGCGAAATAGAACAAAACAAAATTTTTACTAAATGGTCCATTGTTAACCTAACTATTTAATTTGTACTAATAACCTTGTGCTAAAAGAAATGATGAGCAAAATGCTTCCTAAAATCCTTTGTCACTGATTAAAGATTGTGTCACTTCTCTTTGGAAGGCTTCACTACTATGAGTCTATTAAATATAGCTAAAATTTAAAGGTAAAGGATTGAAAAACTACCCTGGTGTTTATGTCCAAATAGAGAATATCTTTCCTGTGATTTTTACCAAAGGAATTTACAGTGTTTTTTTTTTTTTTTTTTCAAGTTTATCAGAGCCTTAAATATATACACTTTATCCATACTTAGGCATACTTTAATTTCTTCATTTCTGTATACTGGCTAGCGTTTGAAAAATAGTAATAGTTTAAATACATTGTTCCAAAAATAGATTAAATGTTTTTATTTGATGATTTTTGCATTATAGATACCTTTCTAGATTTACATTAAATCAAATCATTTGTAAAGGATACATGCTAACACTGATATTTCAGGTTTATAAATTTAACTGAAAACTGGCAATGGGTAAAAACAAATGGAGACTATATATGATAAATAATTACCAATATAGATATTTTAAAGTTTATTTGCAGTTTCACAGTTTTCATATATGTTAAGAATCACAATAATGTAAAGCAAGTTGGCTCAGAAAATATGAAAAAGAATATTTGTTTTTAGTTTTCCATTTGTCAATCTAAATGCAGAATATACCTTGAATGTATTCCAAAATTTTGATACATATATCAGTATGGATGTGCACATTTCTACTATCACATTTAAGCTTTCACTTATTATAGACATTTTTTGCAGTCATGTAATTGATAACGATAAGCAAGGGATGTTCATCATGGAATTGTTTAGTCATGTAAATTGTTAAAAATCAGATAAGTTAGATTCAATAGCAAACTGTATAGATAAGTTATATGTCAACACAATAGAATACTATGCAATCACTAAGATGATGATACAGATTGAAATTTATTGTCATGAAAAGATGATTATGTTTCAGTTTAGAATTAAAAATACAGAGCAGTACATATAGTATGGCTTTTTGGTCAAAATGCTTGTGTATACATAGGAAAAAAGCTATGAAAAGATATTTGCACATTGAAAATATTAATTGTTATTTCTGAACTGTGGAAACTACTTCCTTCTGCATTGTGTACAGCTTTTACGATGAGCATGTGCTATGTTTATAATCAATAAAAACAGTGATTTCCATTTTGAAAATATTTGAAAATAAATAAACCTGTAATTTATAGATAAACGAATACACAGAAACAACCTATTGTCATTATTTTACAGTTAAAGAGCTGACAATAGTGTTAACAAAATTATATATTTACTTTGTACTGTGTATGAAAATGAAGATTTGTATATAAGGTAATAAAACTGACAGTAGAGACAAAACATATCCTAATAGTTGAATCTGTGGCATAAGTGAATCATATTATAAAAAAGTAATTATTTAAATTTTACATAAATTAGGTATTTCTTCTTCCAAAAAGGACTTGAACTGGTATACATTTTAAAAAAGGTAATATAAAAAATAGAAAAATAAGTGTAGTATGAATGGAGGGCAGACAATGAGGAGAACAGGAAACTGCAAGTGAAATGCAGAGAATCTCTAATTTAGAAATTACAGGCTAATTAATGTAACTGCAACATTGAACAAAACTGTTTTTTTAATTTTCAAGCAGTTAAGACATAAGAAGAACCATACTGATTTCACAGTTCTCATATAGTGGCTGAAGGCATATGACTTAATCCAAGAGACAAGCTATTCCTTACCTTTGAAACATCTGTGAATATTATCAAAAGAATACATTCAAGAATTTACAAGAGATAAGTTTAATAGAAGGTGTCCTTCCAAGAAGTTTTCAACATCATTCTGTGGAATATTTGCCTTTTATAATGACAGTTGATAAAAGCTGAAGGTAAAATATTAAATTATTTATAGGTAAAGGCAATTCAGTGCAGTTATTCATCTTTCTTGTTAATTTAACATGAACCAAGTATATGTACTAAAGAATTTAGAAAAATGAATAGTAGGAGTGGTACTGAAAGTATACTCAAATACCAAATATCTTAGGAAAGATTTTTAAGATGCAATTCATACTTTAAATAGCTACTGCCTAAACTGTTAATTTTCTAAGTGACTAAATCAGAAAACACCAATATGCTTACTTCTTTAGGCAAGAAGTTAATATGACCACTCCAAACATTTAGTCAAAAGTACTATCAAGTCTGTATGTAGTATGCTCACAACATATTAAAAAATTAAACAAGAATCTAAATAAATAAATAAAAGAAATTTCACATTTCTTTAAAAAGCATTCATTTTGCATAATTTT
Source organism: Saimiri boliviensis (assembly GCF_048565385.1). Lineage (NCBI taxonomy): Eukaryota > Metazoa > Chordata > Mammalia > Primates > Cebidae > Saimiri > Saimiri boliviensis. The sequence goes on along the minus strand of NC_133470.1, from coordinate 76,834,921 downwards.
AAGTGAAATTGTGCAGATGTTAATTGGATCCCATATATTTTCCACTGCTCTACTGACTTCTAAAAAGCAAGTTAGAACTTTTCACTGTGATAGACTCAGAAGAAACACGTTGACAATATTTACATGAGAAAAATTAAATTGAGTATTATTGAAATAAGAAGGGAAATATACTCAATCAATTGCCTCACCTGGACTGTTCAGGGGGAAAAAAAAAGTGGAGGAATACACTTTATTCTACATATTTCTAAGGATATTACATCAAAAAAAGTACAAAATGACAATTTTACAATTAGAAAGTATGCTCTTTACTAAAATGGACAAAGTTTTCTAGTTTTGCATTTTTTTCAAAGAAAGAATTCACTTAAAAAAGCTGCTAATTAGCATAAAATGACCCCTTATCACAAAAGAGCCCAAACTAAGTAGGCACCAACTAAGGCTGAAACAAACTGATCATTCATATTCTCAGCACCTGCGCCTGGCCTGGCCCAGGGTGACATGCAGGGGCTTGGAGCCCACTATGCGACCATTCATCTCATCCACTGCTTTGGTGGCCTCTTCAAAAGAGGAAAAGCAGACGACACCAAATCCTTTGCCTTGCCCCACTTCCAACATCACTTTGGCCCGACTAATTGACCCAAAGGAAGAAAATTCCTCCTTCAGTTTTTCATCATTGATTGTCTCATCCAAGTTCTTAATATAGATAGGCACCCCTGGGGGCCGACTTTTTTCTTTTAACCTCAGCCGTTCAAATCTCCGCCTCAACTCAGCCAGGCGTTCAATTTTCTTCTGCGCTCGCCCTACATAGAGGACTTTTCCATCGATGGACTTTCCATGCAAGTCTAGCACAGCCTTTTGGGCAGCTTCGTGTGTCTCATATCTCACAAATCCAAAACCTTTAGATTTGCCACTGGCATCTCTTATTACTTTAACACTCTCAGTTGGCCCATATTCACAGAAAAGTTCCTTCAGCTTTTCATCATCTATGTCGTCTCCAATGTTTTTAACGAAAACATTGGTGAAAGTTGCTCTATCCCTGGTTCTGACCTCAGCCGCCCGCTCTTCTGGGAATTTGAATCTGCCAACATACACCTGGCGGTTGTTGAGCCGCACTCCATTCATGTGCCAGATGGCTCTATTGGCAGCGGCCAGGCTGTCAAAGTGCACGTAGGCATAACCCTTAGAGCCGTTGTCATCGCATACGACTTTGCAGGACAGAATGTTCCCAAAAGCAGAAAATAAGTAAAACAGGGCCCTATTGTCTATGGATTTGTCCAGGTTTTTGATGAATATATTTCCCACTCCAGACTTTCTTAGGCGGTCATCTGGCTGAGACCACATAAGGCGGAATGGCTTTCCATTAATCAAATCAAAATTCATGGTGTTCAAGGCCCACTCTGCATCCGCGGGAAAGCGGAAGTTAACATAACCATAGCCCAGGGGGCTGCGGGTCACCGGATCACGGCAGATTCGGGTGAATCGCAGAGGGCCAGCAGGCCTGAACTTCTTATAGAGCATGTCCTCGGTGACATCTGGGTCCAAGTCACCCACGTACAGAGCGGCCTTCAGATACTTCTTTTTCTTGCCAGCAGGATTAGGCTCCCCGCTCCCCATCTCTCTGAGCACTGGGAGGAGGTTCTCTTTGGAGAGAAAAAAAGGCTGCTTTCTCTAAGCTATGGGCCAAACAGCTGTTCACGAACAGAAAAAGCCAAGGCAGGCAAAAGGAAGCTAAAAGCAGACTCAGAATCACTGTCGAGGCTGAGAAAATGAAGTTCAGAAACAGCTGGTCAGCAGGCTCAGAACAAACACATCAGACAAAAAGGCGCCCCAAATACGAAGCTATTCTCCCTGGGGGGACTTAAAATTGTCCCCCTTTCAGATTTAAAATCAGTTTCAAAAGCCAGTACTAGAAACGGAATTTTCCTGTCCCCGTGAAATTGCAAGAAACCACCAAGCAGCTGGCTGGTTCCCCACAACTAGCATTGCAGACAGAGGCCTCCCAACCCGTTTTCAGCATAAATACAGGCCTAAAGCTCCTGTTGGTTTAAAATGATAGCAACAAGGGCAGGAACCGAGCGCGTATTCCTCCGCCGGCTGCCTGGCCAGTCTCGGGCTGGCTTGCCTTTCACTAAGGCCGCTCCGCACTCAGCGTCTGCGAAAGGGTACACTAGACACTTGGTGCGATAAGACCGGCAGGCAGGCTGCAGGCAGCGGATAGGACACAGAGACAGACAGACAGACACACGCGCGGGGGATCGAACACCGCCCAGATACCCAAGATGCCCACTGGGTACGGACCGAGTGAGGCGCGGTGATTTCGGCAGCCTGAGGCTCGAGGCAGGTCCGGAGAGACTGACTGGCAAACGCGCAGTGAGTGGGTCAGCTCTGACGCGAGGCGGGTCTGGACAGATGCGGGGCGGAGTCAGCGAAGAAGGGCAGATGCGCGGCGGGCGGTCCCAGCGAAGACGGATGGGCTGGGGTTTCTCACCGCAGGACAGTCCAACGTTGGGACCAAAAGCCAGTAGCAGTGATAGGGAGCGGGGACGGGCGGGGCGCAAGAAACCCGGAACCGTGCTAAGTAACTTCTCGCTTGCTCTGTGCCAAGATAAATAAAAAAAAAAAAGAAAGCGAGAGTGAGAGAGACACAGAGGCAGAAAGAGAGAGAGAATGAGAGAAGAGACCGAGAGAGACAGAGAGAGAGAGAGAGAGAGAGAGAGAGAGAGAGAGGAGACGGAAGAAAAAGAAAAATCTAAGATGGTTTTTAGATGTTTCTTATATTTTAAATGTTATTTATTATTTAAAACACCATACGTAAACTGATCATCTAAAAATCACATAAGAAGATGACGACCAGAGCAAAAATAACTAATAACTTCAAAAAAACAAATTCTCAAAATAATTTTAGCTTAGGGAAAAGGATAGGTTGCCTACTTTCCTGAGTGCACTGGAAAGTCAAAGTTTGCGACTGTACTGGCCTCTCAATCCAGTGCTAAAGGATCACAGGGTCAGGTAGAATACAGGGCCATGTTGCCTTTCACCTTTAGCCTTACTTAATTAATTTCCAATATAATGGTAATATTTTCCCCAGGTGGTAAGCAAAGAGATATTTTCTCTGATCCCGTCATAGTGAGGTTTTAATGATTAGAGAGCCATATAATGGCTTTTGATGGTATGTAGTGCCACAAAACGTTGAAACTGTTGAGCCGCCGCCAGAATTACAGTGACAAAATATCGGTAAAAGAGATAATAACCGTAGATTCAATACAAAATATATCATTAATATTTATAGATGAAATAAACATTTTAAGATAGATGCACTTTCCACAATTACGAATTTCAGCATGAGTTGACAACTTCAAACCCTTGAAGGATGCAGTGCCATCAGACTGGACTCAACTCAGTGGTTTTTTTTTTTTTTTTTAACAATATCTTTCTTCAGCGTATTTGAGAAATCCTTTTGGAGAGAAACTTTGACCGTCTTTTCAGAAGTTCACCGATATCTAGCAATATACAAACAATACTTCAAGGAGCTCTTTCCACATCTCCTACCGTGCCAGAAAAAATCCAAACAAAACAATTTCTATGACTGCTCTTAGTCTGGAAAAGGTTCTGGGGGAAGAAAAGAGTGCAAGAGAAGGACAGTACCTTAGTGTGTGTTTTCCTAATAAGTCCTCAGAATAACAGGCTAAATAAACGTACCGATTCACTTTATACATTTTACAGTGTCTATTAGGCTGTAGAATTTAATAAGGACATTATCCCTCATTATTTACTCAGAAACTTACTGATTTTCTTTCCTATTTCTTCTTGCTTCATTTCTAGTGTTTTTGCTTAGGTAAGACATGGAGATTTTGAGAAAAGGCAAATATGAACAACAATATTATAGACTAATAAACTGGTTTTACAATAAGATCAGAGAGACCAATACGCGGGAATACTTGTGAACATTGCTTACTTCATTGCATTTTGAATGTATTTTTATCATCATATTTTCTTATATACATAATGAACAATGGGTTAGAACTCATCTATTTAATATTTTTCTCATTTTAAAAATTGCCTTATTGAAAATGCTGCAGAAAAGTAACAACATAAACTCAATTCCCACCCTCTCATCATTGATCCAAATCAATATTTTCATCTGTTCATGTAACCATCTAAATGTTGTCCATATTCAGATTTATTCGCACATTTTTTCTCTGAGATTATAGTTAGAAATGATTTGTTAAAAGACACATTTTCAAAATAATTGCTTCTCAACACTTACCACTTCCATTCAACATAGTAGTGGAAATTTTAGGCAGAGCAATTAGGCAAGAGAAAGAAACAAAAGGCATCAAAATCAGAAAGAAGAAAAGAAAAACATTTTTGTTTGCAGCTGACATAATCTTATCTATAGGAAACTCTAAAGTGTAACATTCTTAAAATCTCCATACTATCCAAACTGATTAATACAATCCCTATCAAAAACCCAATAGCATTTTTTTTTACAGAAATAGAAATAACAACCTAAAATTCATGTGGAGCCACAAAAAAACCCTGAATAACCAAAGCAATCTGAGAAAAAAGAAAAAGCTGGAGACGCCATTCTTTCTGATTTCAAAACGTATTATAAAGCTACAGTAATTAAAACACTGTTGGACTGTCATAAAAACAGACATAGAGGCCAATGAGGCAGAATAGAGAGCCCAGAAATAAACCTACACATGAACAGTTAACTGGTCTTTGACAAAGGTGCCCAGAAAACACAATGAGGAAAGGATTGTCTCTTTCACAATTGGCGTTAAAAATTTGGATATACATAAAATTGGACTCTTACTTTACATTTTACACAAAAATCAACTCAAAATACAGACTTTCCACGTAAGATCCGAAACTATAAAATTTTAGAAGAAAACAGGATGAGACCTTCATGACATTGATCTTACCAATGACTTCTTGTATATGGCACCAAAATACAAGCAAAAAAATAAAAATAAAAAAGAATTTAGAAAACTGAGACTACATCAAATTAAAAAGCTTCTGCACAGCAAAATAAACAATCAACAGAGTGTAAAGGCAACTTCCAGAATGGTAGAAAATTTCTGTAAAACAAATAGCCGATTAGAGGTTAACGTCCCCAAAATAAAAGGACCTTTTACAGCTTAATAGCAAAAACAAACAAACCAAAAACAACTTGAATAGTAATCTTTCAAAAGAAGAAATATAAATGGCTAATGAGGAAATGAAAATATGCCCCACATCATAATCATCATTGAAATGCAAATCAAACCCTTAATGAGATGTCACCTCACATTTGTTGAGATGGCTATTATAACAAATCAAAACATAACAAATGTTAGCAACGATGTGGAAGAACTGGAATCCATCACTGTTGGTGGGAATGTAAAGTGGTGCAAATGCTATGGTAAACAGTATGGAGGTTCTTTAAAAACTTAAGTAGAAAGTCCATATAAAACAGCAATCCTACTAGGATTGCTAAATCCTTACAAGGTGACATGTAACCCTACTCCTGCAAATTGCCAACACGTGCTCTCCACCCCACCCCACACACAACTGAGTTAATATGTATCCAAGTTTATGTATATCCAAATTGGATAGCAATCACATGTATTAGGTATATATGCAAAGTAATTGAAATCGGAATCTCAGAGATATTTGCACTCCCATGTTAGTTACAGCATTATTTACCGTAGCATTGTTTACAGCATTATTTAAAGTGTTATTTCCATCTTGGAAACAACATAAATGTCCACTGATAATTGAAATGGATTTTTAAAAATGTGGTATATACATACAATGGAATATTATTCAGCCTTTTGCAACATGTGGCAATAGGAATGGACCAAGCCAATCACAGAAGGACAACTAGTGCATGATTCCATGTCAATGATGTATTTAGAATAAATAGACTCATAGAAACAGAGTAGAGCAGTGGTTGGGGGTGATTACTGGAGGGCAACTGGGAAATCCAGTGGATATAAAGTTTTAGTTACATAAGATGAGTAAGTTCTAGATATCTGCTTTAAAACATTGTGCATATATTTAACAATACCATATTATGCTCTTAAAAAGTTGGTTAGAAGGGTTGATCTCGCCGGGTGCGGTGGCTCAAGCCTGTAATCCCAGCACTTTGGGATGCCGAGGTGGGCGAATCACGAGGTCAAGAGATCGAGACCATCCTGGTCAACATGGTGAAACCCCATCTCTACTAAAAATACAAAAAAATTAGCTGGGCATGGTGGCACGTGCCTGTAATCCCAGCTACTCAGGAGGCTGAGGCAGGAGAATTGCCTGAACCCAGGAGGCGGAGGTTGCGGTGAGCCGAGATTGCGCCATTGCACTCCAGCCCGGGTAACAAGAGCGAAACTCTGTCTCAAAAAAAAAAAAAAAAAAAAAAAAAAAGGATTGATCTCATGTTAAGTGTTCTTACCATAATTTAAAAAGAAATAATTCAACTGTGAAGAAATCTGGGTCTTAAAAACATATAATAAAATAACAAGTTTAAATATATTTTAGTTTGGCATCTCCTCAGGGTGATTTTTTATTTTAAAATATTTACTTGACAAAGATGGTATTTATTCAAGATGTACAATGCGATGATTTGATACATGTATAGGGTGCCCTTTTAATCAAATCCTATTAGTTTAAAATGAATACTTAGAATAGTACATGTGAATTTATGCAATTACTATGTATTCAGAATCCAGTGTATTCAGAGTTTTATATATAATCAAGCTATTTTCTGTTATGATACATTGAAATAAGGTAGGCGAGTATCGCCTACTTAGCAGATAGTCTCAGACAAATTTCTGTTTCCTTACTAGTGCTTGTTAACTGAACATATGTCTCATATAGGAAAAATACATATTCGCCACATTCTCTGATTAAAAATCTTGATTCGTAGTCATTTCCCTTGACCTAGAAGAAGAAATAAAAGAAAAATAATTTTTAAAAATGTGAACATTATGCTTCATTTTAAATTTCAAAATTGTTGTAAAATACATGTAACAAAATTTACCATCTTAAAAATTTTTAAGTGTTTAAGAGGTATTAGAAACATTCACATTGTAGTGCAACCATCATCACTTTCTAGTTCTAGAGCTCTTTTTATTTTGTTAAACTGAAACTCTATACCCATTAACCTATGCTTTTAGATGACACTTAAAATATGTTAAACTGTTTCTCTATTGTTGCACATTAAAGCTGCTTTTAGTTATTTTAGTATTATAACAAACAATGCTATAATAACCATCCACATTCACATAATTTTATATATTATTGGTTCTATTTCTATTAACTAGATTGTAAGAAGTGGGAATTGTACAATTAAATGGTATATACATATATATTATTAAATGTTATTATGTACTGTTAAATTTGTTTCATATATGCTGTAAAATTTACCTATTTTGTCAAAAACATGAAAAACCGAGGACCTGGCCAATTTCTAAAAAAAAAAAAAAAAAAGAGAAATAACCAAAGTTTATTCAAAGGCAAAAAAGAACCATAGTCATAGAAAAGATTGCACAATGATCACACATATACTATTAAAAAAACCAAACAGGCACAGGTTATTTTATAGTTGAATACTGTTATATAATCTTTAAGAAAACATAAGGCCGGTCGTGGTGTCTTACTCCTGTCATCCCAGCACTTTGTGAGGCCAAGGCAGGAGAATTGCTTCAGCCCAGGAGTCCAAGAGCAGAGTGTTCAACCTGGAAAGATTCCCAGCTAATTAAACATTTAGCTGAGTGTGGTGGCAGGCACCTGTGTTCGCAGCTACTCAGTGCGGTGAGAGGATCGCTTGAGCCCAGGAAGCAGAGGCTGCAGCAAGCCATGTTCATGCCACTACACTCCAGCCTAGGCAACAGAGTAATACTGTCTCAAAAACAGAAAGAGAATACATGTAGAGCCAATGGCATTCCAACCGTAAAAATGCATATCTAACTATAAAAGCTTCTGAATCATTTTTATAACATTATCTCTGAGGGAGTAGTCACATAAGCTTAGCTCATCTTTTCAAAGCAGACTAATTTATATATTGATGGTCAGTCTATTTACCAGTAGAACTTGGACATATATGGACTCAATTAGGTGTGCGTGGGACAGGGTAGAGGGCCTGAGGGTTGGCAGCTCACAGGAGCAGGGTTACATGTTAGCTTGTAAGGAATTAGAAGGGAATACGTCATGGGAAACTCATTGAAGCTAATTTGGTTTAGAATGTCAAACCAAACCAAACCATATTGCAAATACTGACCATCATATATTAACATTTTGTCCTCATTTCTGGAACGTGTGTTCAAAAGTATAAAACATGGTGAACACTTCTCCGCAGATGAGGAAAAGTTACAATTGAAACAAACAGGTGATTGAAAAAGTCTTTGCCTCTCTTTACATAAAACTGCAAATGTAAAACAATACATTATTGTTTAATCTATATCAATGGGAAAAAATCACAGGATGCTTTAAGAGAAACATACTTAGTATGTTCATAAACACAAGGCAGAGATCTGATCCCAGATCTCTGAGAACATACTAAGAAAACATACTAAGTAATAAGGCAATTCCTGTGAAAGCTGCTGGGCATCCTCTTTTATAGTTCTCAGCCATCCACATGAATCCACGTAACAGAAAACAGCAACTGAGTACCCATTTTTTTCTGAAAGTAATCATTTTTCTGCTTTTTCACATATGACAGTAGTTATATCAAGTGCACATTATATTTACAAGGTAAAGTATCTTCATTTTCCATTTGGTATTTTAATTTCTTAGTACTTCTCCTTTGCCACTATCTAAAATATGCTCTTAACAAAGATTTTTTTCATTATGAAATTTCCTTTCCATATATTTCTTTTTGGGGGTGAGGTGGCATAAAAACGTTCTACCCTTATAAAATGTTATGAATATTTTTATTATTATTTCATTAGTATTATACATTTACTTCCTTACTTTCTCCTTTACACCTAATTCCTGTGCAATATCAGAGTGTAAATGGCAATACTAGAATGTCACAATGTGAAAACTCAAACTCCAAAGCTTGAAGTAAACTAATGCATCTGATCTGAGAAGAAACGCACATTCTGATTACCTTGATTTTTTGCAATAAGGAATCATGGATAATGTAAGGCTGGTTGCCTCGCCGGGAGTTCTAACACGCCCATCTCCCTCCCTGCTTGAAAATTATGTTATCAGAATATGCCCATCATGTAGCTCCACCTTGGAAATCCCCTCTGCACTCGGCACCTAGCCCACCTTGGAAATCCCCTCTGCACTCGGCACCTAACCCCACCCTTGGAAATCCCCTCTGCACTCAGCACTTAGCCTGCTCACCGGAAATCCCACCTACCTACCAATAGCAGCTCACCCCATCCACATCCTGTTTCTCTAAATCCAATCGAACGCCTTCACTCCCTATAAAACCCCACTCTTAAGAGGAGTCAGGCACAACTTCCCTGGCCCCTCTCCCCGGGACAACAGAACCTCATCTGGGAGCTGAATAAATTGGCATCTAATTTTCTTGTGCTGGCCTCAGTTTCCTCGTTTTTAACTGGGCAATAAACCTACAGAGAATAAACTTTACAGGTAATACTTACCTTTGGTTTATACTATAATCCAAATAATTATTTATTGACTTGGAGGAACACTTAAGTTCTAGCACATTTCCATTAGAAATACAATTTTAACAATTTTATATATATATAAATTCAACGTTTATATATATTTCTCCAAATTTGTATTTGGAGATATATACAAATACATATTTGTATATACAAATATATACAAATATATATTTCTCCAAATATGTTGAATTTATTTGGGAATTAGAAATGAAGTTTATAACCAGGGATGAAGAGCTATGCCAAGTCACATATGCATCTGAAGAGGCAAAGTAAAGAGAAGCTGATATTGGCAAAAAAAGAAAGTTCACGTAAGCTACTTCGAAATAGAGTTCATTGGTTTTGGAGACTCAAAGACAGAGTTAGGGTAAGTTCATTGGTAGAAAGGTCATTACTGGGCTGGTGTTCTTAAAAGAGCATCTTATATGAATTATTGCAGTACTGAAGAAATAATTTTTTTGAGAGTTATTATATTTTTAAAAAGTTTTTGTTTCCATAGGTTTTTGGGGAGCAAGTGGTATTTGGCTATATGAACAAGTTCTTCAGCCATGATTTGTGAGATTTTGCTGCAGCCATCCACCAGCAAGTATACACCGAACACAATTTTTAGCCCTTTAGCCCTCACTACCCTCCCACCCTTCCCCCCGCCAAAAGGTCCATTGTAACATTCTTATTCCTTTGCATCCAGATAGCTTAGCTCCCACTTATGAGTGAAAAGATACGATGTTTACTTTTGAATTCCTGAGTTACTTCAGTTAGAATAATAGACTCCAGTTCTATCCAGGTTGCTGCAAATGCCATTAATTCATTCCTTTTTATGGCTGAGTAGTATTCCATCATATATACATATGGCATAATTTCTTTATCCACTTGTTGATCGATGGGCATTTGGGCTTGTTCCATATTTTTGCAATTGTAAATTGTGCTACTATAAAAATACATGTATCTTTTTCATATAATGACTTCTTTTTTTCTGGGTAGTGGGATTGCTGGATCAAATGGTACTGCTACTTTTAGTTCTTTAAGGAATCACCATGCTGTTTTTCATAGTTGTTGTACCACTTTACATTTCCACCAGCAGTGTACAAGTGCATACATGCCAACATCTATTATTTTCGGATTTCTTTATTACGGCCATTCTTGCAGGAGTAAGGTGTTGTCACATTGTGGTTTTCATTTGCATTTCCCTGGTCATTAGTGTTATTGAGCATTATTTCAGATGTTTGCTGGCCATTTGTATATCTGCTTTTGAGAGTTGTCTGTTCATATCTTTAGCTGAATTTTTAATGGGATTTTTTTTTCTTGCTGATTTGTTTCAGTTCCTTGTAGATTGTGTATGTTAGTTCTCTGTTGGATGTATAGATTGTGAACATTTTCTCCAACTCTTCGGGTTGTTTGTTTACTCTGCTTTTGCTGAGCAGAAACCCTTCTAGCCATTGGCTTAGGCAAAGAGTTCGTGACCAAGAACCCAAAAGCAAATGCAACAAAACCAGACATAAATAGGAAGGACTTAATCTTAAAATTATATTTAAATTTAAATAGAAGGGACAAACCTGCCTCAAAAAAAATCAAAGGATATAAGAGATCCTGGTAGTGTTACTGTTGACTGAACTATCCTGACTGTGGTTCACATTTTTTATCCTTATTTCTTTTCATGGTTGTTAAAGTCTTAATTCCAGACTTTGGTTTCTGAAATAGTCTTGAAACTGCTTTACTATTGAGACAAAAAATCATTCATTAATAATGAGGGGACATTTATTTTGGTTAATTTGTTAACTTCCCTGTGTCTCCAATAATACTGAAATGACCTTTAGAATGTTCCTATACATTATTCATCAATTTAGGTCAGTTCTATTTCAATTTGACTGCTAGGTGTTTCACATTTTCTTCAATTCCTTCCCCCAACCAACACGACATTTTTCTTCACATAACGTTTTCTAGATGTTCCCTCTTTTTCATGACATCTTAGTATCTATTTGCAGTTCATCCACTTACTTATATAAAGTACATTTATTAAGGGAATCCTATGTATCGGGCGCTATTCTTGGCCTAGGGGATAGAATGTTGAAGAAGATAGACACGGTCTCTGCTATACATAGTAGTGCTTACATTCTAGAGGGGGGAGTATAACAAAAAATAAAAATAAGAAATAAACGAAATTTAATTTATGACAAAATCTATATAGGAAATAAATTGGGTGCTGTGATAACAGTTAAAAATGGAGTGCAGACTAGTACTGCCTATTTGAAATAAAGGAGTCCCAAAAAATATTCTCAAATGGGGAAATATTTTTCACCTTATGAAAAATTTAAATGAAATTTATCTTAATATATATCAGAAATTATTATACTGGAGGACTATAAGTTCCAGATAAGAACAATTTTAGTGTCCCAGAATAGCAGTTGGATGAGAAAGGGTGTGGTCATATTGAAAATGTTATATGCTCAGAATTGATTCTGTTCTTTAGTATTGTTTACTTACATTAGGAAACATGGGGCAAGTATTAAATGAGTATCTCTTCTGGACTTCTCCACTAGCTGAGTTCTTGGAAGGGTTGTAGAGAAGTTAAAGAAAATAACAATCACATGAATAATTGTCACAAGGTACTAGGACTAAAGATGTTTCACACAACTATGTGACCTTTACTTCTTTATATTAATAAATATTGTTTTTGAAAATTAGTTCTTTATATTTCATTTATGGTCCTCAGCCAGGTTCCACTTCTAATTAATACATGCTGCTGAGATTTTTCTTTCTCTCTCTCTCTCTGTCTCATTTTATTTGTCATATTACAGTGGTGGTTCTTAATTTAGAACATAAAGATGATAAATATGTTTCTTTACATTGCTGAGCTATTCATGGTTGCTAATTGTGAGTACAATTAAAAGCAAAGTAAAACAGAATAAAGAAACCTCTAAATGAAAGATTATTCACTTTGATCTTAATTTTCAGGTCTTAAGATAAAATAGTATGCAGCACTTACATATTCATTTCCAATGTCTTCATACATTATTTCCCTTCTTCTCTGTGCCTTTTCAAAACTACCTTCAAGGCCAAGCTTAATTCAGTTCTTTCAGGAAAGCCTATTCTGGCAGGCTACTTCTCCCTGACAATCAAACAGGCCTGCATAGCAGTCCAGTTACGCAGACAGATTGCCACAGCACTACCTTAACTTTGAGCAAATAGTTAAACCTGGAGAATTCTGTGCCCAGACATCAAACCTAGAAATGAAATGTATGTTCAGTAGGAGCCTTGCATAGTCTTTTCCCTAACCTGGAGCAACTCAAAATAATATAGACTGTCTTACATTCCTAGTGGTAGGACCCTTCTCTGGTGGAGGGAATCTGAGACAAGTCAAAATAACGACGCAGCTGTTTGAACAGATGAATTGGAGAGTCTAAGGCAGCTCTCCGGACCAAGCTGTAAAGGAGATAAAGAAGAAACAATTACTCCGGAACCACAGTAGACAGGCCTTGAAGGTACTTTTCATCAGACATAGTAATCATTTTTTGCTTCTGACCTTCTAGTTGAAACAAATTAGTTACCAATAGACTTAGGCAAATGCTATACTGCACGTAGACACATAACCCCAACCAACACAAGCACAAAGAAAATCGTAATACTTTGAGTTGTTCTGGTGGAATTATCTCTGACCTATTGCCTGTATCCAGTTACAGCAATAAATTCCCTTCTCTCCTAGTTGTCTGCTTCTTGTTATTGGGCCTCGAGAAAACACAGCCGGACCCTACTTGGTTCCGGGAACACAGCTGCGGTTTTTTTGCCCATTAAAATACCTTTGTTTTCCTATGACCCAACTTTAGAAAATCATTTTATTATCCCCTTCCTGAATGTCATGCACTTACTTTGGGTCCTTAACCTTGTATTCTTGATGAAGTTTCTGGGGCATTTCAACTTGCTAAAAATGAAGGAAACTAATTGATTGATATTCCTGTTCCTTTTAATTGAGTTGAAATAACCTACAACAAAACGAATAGAGAAGGTTTAGATAGGGTATATTAGATTATGTGGCCTCTGACAGCCAAGGAACACAAGATGTTCTTTACCAATTGGAGGAACTTCTCCTCTATTACAGTTATTTAAAGTTATTTTTATTATTAATTGATTTTGGATTTTATCAAATACTTTTTCTGCATCTGTTCATATGATTTGGTGATGTATATTCTGTAATCTGTTGATGTAATATACTAATGCATTTTTGGATATTGAATCAATGCTGAAAGTGACTATTTTTGTACATTTTGCATTCAATTTACTAATATTTTATTGAATATTTTTACACCTATATTCATGAGAGATATTGGTCTTTAGTTTTCTTGTAAAGTGTTTATCTAGTTTTGCTTTAAAGCAACACTGACTTCAGAGAGCAGGTTAGGATAGGTATCCTCTGCTTTTATTTGGGAGATGAGATCGAAGAGAATTTGCTATAATTTCTTATTTAAATATTTGGTAGAATTTGGCAGCGAACCCATCCAGGAACAATGCTTTCTGTGCTGAAGAGTTTTAATTATCGATTACACTTCTTTAATAGCTACAGACCTATTCAGATAATGTATTCCTTCATGTATGAGTTTTACAAAATTATATTTTGGAAGAAATTAGTCCATGTTATATATGTTATCAAATTTGTGGGCATACAGTTGTTTATTTCTTTATAACACCTTTGATGTTCATGGGATCACCAGTTATGGCTTCCCATTTATTTTTGATATTAGTTATTTTTTTCTTCTCTCTTTAATGTTTCTAGATCTTATCTTTTTCATGACATTCAATATATGATGATATTGAGGTACACTTTGGTATCTATATGGAGTTCATTCACATACTTATATAAAGTATATTTATTACATGAACCCTATGAGTCAAGCACTATTCTTGAGAAAGGGGATAGAATGTTGAACAAGATACACATGGTCTCAGTTATACATAGTAGTTCTTCCATTCTAGAGGGGGTAGCATAACAAAAAAACTAAGAAATAAATGAATTTCAATTTACAACAAAATCTATATATGAAATAATATGGGTGCTGTGATAACAGTTAAAAATGGAGTGCAGACTAGGACCGCCTATTTGAAATAAAGGAGTTCTTAATATATATTCTCAAATGGGCAAACATTATTCACCTTATACAATACTTAAATGAAATTTATGTTAATATATTTTGGAAATTATTACACTGGAAGACTATAGGTTCCAGATAAGAACTAATTTTAGCCTCCCAGACTGGCAGTTGGATGAGAAATGGTGTAGTCATATTGAAAATATCATATGCTCAGAATTGATTCTGTTCTTTGGTATTGTTTTACTTACATTAGGAAACATGGGGCAAGCATTAAATGAGTTCCTCTTCTGGACTCCTCCGCTAGCTGAGTTCTTGGAAGGGTTGTAGAGAAGTTAAAGAAAACGACAATCACATGAATAATTGCCACAAGGTACTAGGACTAAAGATGTTTCACACAACTTTATGATGTTCAGTTCTTTATATTAATAAATGTTGTTTTTGAAAATTTGTTCTTTATATTTTATTTATGGTCCTCAGCCAGGTTCCACTTCCAAATAATACATGCTGCTGAGATTTTCTTTCTCTCTTTTTCTCTCTCTGTGTCTCATTTTATTTGTCATATTACAGTGGTGGTTCTTAATTTAGAACATAAAGATGATAAATGTTTCTTTGCATTGTTGAGCTATTCATGGCTGCTAATTGTGAGTACAATTAAAAGCAAAGTAAAACAGAATAAAGAAACCTCTAAATGAAAGATTATTCACTTTGATCTTAATTTTCAGGTCTTAAGATAAAATAGTATGCAGCACTTACATATTCAATTGCAATGTCTTTATACATATAATTCCCTTCTTTTCTGTGCCTTTTCAAAACCACCTTCAAGTCCAAGCTTAATTCAGTTCTTTCAGGAAAGCCTATTCTGGCAGGCCAATTCTCCCTGACAATCACACAGATAGGCCTGCATAGCAGTCCAGTTACGCAGACAGATTGCCACAGCACTACCTTAACTTTGAGCAAATAGTTAAACCTGGATAATTCTGTGCCCAGACATAAAAGCTAGAAATGACGTGTATGGTCAGTAGGAGCCTTGCATAGTCTTCTCCCTAACCTGGAGCCACTCAAAATAACATAGACTGTCTTACATTCCTAGTGGCAGGACGCTTCTCAGGTGAAGGTAATCTGAGACAAGTCAAGGTAACAGACGCAGCTGTTTGAATAGATTAATTGGAGAGTTTAACGCAGCTCTCCAAAGCTGTAAAGGAGATAAAGAAGAAACAATTACTCCGGAACCACAGTAGACAGGCCTTGAAGGTACTGGAGCCCTTTTCATCAGACTTAGCAATCATTTTTTGCCTCTGACTTAGGTGAAACAAAATTAGTTACCAATAGACTTAGGCAAATGCTATACTGCACGTAGGCACATAACCCCAACCAACATAAGCACAAAGAAAATCGTAACACTTTGAGTTCTTCTGGTGGAATTATCTCTGGCCTATTCCCTGTATCCAGTTACAGCAATAAATTTCCTTCTCTCCTAGTTTGTCTGCTTCTTGTTACTGGACCTCGAGAAAACACAGTCAGACGCTACTTGGTTCCGGGAACACTACTGCATTTTTTTGTCCATTAAAATATCTTTGTTTTCCTATGACCCAAGTTTAAAAAAATCATTGTATTATGCCCCTTCTTGAATGTCATGTACTTACTTTGGGTCCTTAACCTTGTATTCTTGATGAAGATTTCTGGGACATTTCAACCTTTTAAAGAATAAAGGAAACTCATTGTTCGGTCTTCCTGTTGCTTTTAATTGAGTTGAAATAACCTACAACAAATTGAATAGAGAAGTTTTAGACAGGTTATATTAGATTATGTGGTCTCTGACAGCCAAGGAACACAAGATGTTCTTTATCAGTTGGAGGAAGTTCTCCTCTATTACAGTTTTTTAAAGTTATTTTTATTATTAATGGATTTTTAATTTTATTAAATACTTTTTCGGCATCTGTTGATATGATATGGTGGTGTATATTCTGTAATCTGTTGATGTAATAAACTAATGCATTTTTGGATATTGAATCAATATTGAAAGTGACTAATTATTTTTGTACGTTTTGCATTCAATTTACTAATATTTTACTGAGAATTTTTACACCTATATTCATGAGAGGTATTGGTCTTTAGTTTTCTTTTCTTGTAAAGTATTTATCTAGATTTGCTGTAAAGTAACACTGACTTCAGAGAATAAGTTAGGATAGTTTCCTCTGCTTTTATTTGATAGATGATATTGCAGAGAAGTTGCTGTAATTTCTTTAAATATTTGGTAGAATTTGGCAGTGAACCCATCCAGGAACAATGCTTTCTGTGCTGAAGAGTTTTAATTATTGATTAAACTTATTTAATAGCTACAGACCTATTCAGATAATGTTTTCCTTCATGTATGAGTTTTTACAAAATTATATTTTGGAAGAAATTAATCCATGTTATCTATGTTACCAAATTTGTGGACATACAGTTGTTTATTTCTTTATAACACCTTTGATGTTCATGGGATCACCAGTTATGGCTTCCCATTTATTTTTGATATTAGTCATTTTTTTCTTCTCTTTACTTAGTGTGGCTAGAGTAGTATAAATTTTATTGATCTTCTGAGATAACCAACTTTTGTTTTCATTGATTTTACTATGATTTCATGTTTTCAAATTCATTGATTTCTTTCAGATATGTGTTATATAATTTCTTCTGCTTTCTTTAGATTCAATTTGCTCTTTTTCTAGTTTCATGAGGTAGAAGCTTATATTACTGATTTTAGAGCTTTCTTCTTTTTAATATATAAATTCATATGAATTTACTGCTATACATTTCCTTGTAAGCACTAGTTTTGTGGCATCACATGATAATTGATAAGTTGTATTTTAATTTTCATTTGGTTCAAATCATTTTCAAATTTCTCTTGAGACTGTTTCATATCCGTGCATCTTACTTATTAGTGTGTTATTTAATCTTTATGTATTTTGTGGTTTTCTGGCTATCTTTTTGTTGTTGGTTTCTAATTGTTTCCATTGTGCTCTGAGAGTGCACATTGTGTAACGTATATTCTTTTAAATGTGGTTTAGTGTGTTTTGTGGCCTAGAATAAGGTCTATCTTGCTGAATCCATGTAAGCTTGAGGATGATATGTTTTCTCCCGTTGCTGGGTAAAATATACTATAGGTGTCAATTAAATACAATTGATGGATCATGTTGTTAAGTTCAACTGTATCTTTCCTGATAATCTTCTGGCTGGATCTGTTCATTTCTGACAGAGGAGTTTTGAAGTATTCAAATATAATAGAAGATTAATATAGTTCTCCTTTCATTTCAATTAGTTTTGCCACATCTGTATTGACACTCTGTTTTTAGACACATATTCATTAAATATTCTTATGTCTCTATGAATAATTTACTTTTTAATCACTAGGTAACAATCCTCTTTATCCCTGACAATTTTTGTTGCTCTGATGTCCACTCTGTCTGAAATTGAGGTAGCCACTTTCACTTTCTTTATCCCTTTTTTCCTTAATTACACTTTAGGTTCTGGGATACATGTGCAGATCATGCACCATTGTTGCATAGATACATACATAGCAAGGTGATTTGCTGCCTCTATCCCCCCGTCACCTGTCTCTGGCATTTCTCCCCCTATTATCCCTCCCCAACCTCCCTACCCCACACTGTCCCTCTCCCACATCCCCCCAACAGATCCCAGTGTGTGATGCTCCCCTTCTTCTGTCCATGTGTTCTCATTGTTCAACACCCACCTATGAATGAGTACATGCAATGTTTGATCTATTGTTCTTGTGGCATTTTGCTGAGTATTATGGTGCCCAGATTCATCCATGTCCCTTTACTATTAATATGGATATGCATTTATATTAAAAATAGGCTTTCTTTTTTCTTTTTTTTTTTTTTTAAGATAACATACAGTTGGGTCTTCTTTGTAATCCACTCTGACAGTCTCTTTTAATTGGTGTATTTAGATCATTACTGTTTAAGGTGATTATTGATATAATTTGGTTAATATCTATGACACTTTTTACTGTTTTCTATTCATTGTCCTTCTTTCTTTTGATTTTTGTCTTTCTTCCATTTTTATTCTGCCTTCTCAGTCTTAATTGATGGTTTGATATGGTGGTGTTTCCTCACCTTTCTTAACGTATACCTTATACTTGCTTCTGTATATTTTACTCTTCTTTAAACTGCTTTTACTTATTGGTTGCTGTAGAGATTAAAGTATGTATTTCCAATAAATGCAAGTCTAGTTTCAAATAACACTATGCCACTTTGAAAGCAATACAAATACCATCTAATGAATTATTGTGAAATTTTCTCTCCCATTCTTTGTATAACTACTGCCATTCATTTATATCTTATCTGTAGGTATAATAATTGCATACATTGTTGGTAATTTTATTTTGAACAAATATATTTGTTAGATCATTAAAAATAAGAAAGATGTTTTATTTTACCTTCATTTATTCATTTACTAATGTTCTTATTTGCTTTATTTAGAACCATGTTTCTGAACTATCTTGTTTTCTTTACCTTTGTAAACTTTTTTAACCTTTCTTGCTAGGTAGTCCTACTGGCAGCAATTACCTCAACTTTTGTTTGTATGGAAGCATCTTTATTTGTCCTTCACTTTTGAAAAGTAATTTGGCTAGATGCATCATTGGAGGTTGGTGGGTAGTTTTCAAGGCTTTAAATATGCCATTGTACTTTCTTGTTGTTAGCACACTTATATTTTTAGCAAAAAACGGGGAAAGTTTATGGAAATTTCAAGCTACATTTTAAAAATCCAAATCCAAATCCTGGAAACATACATCAGTATAAGGTTTCAGAAATTATGACCAACTCCTTGTCTTGGTCCTTTCTCATGCTGCTGTGAAGAAATCCTGGGGACTGCATAATTATAAAGAAAAGATATTTTAATTAACTCACAGTTCCACATGGCTGCGGATGCCTCAGGAAGCTTACAATCATGTTGGAAGTCACTTCTTCACAGGGCAGCAGGACAGAGAATGAGTGCCAAGTGGAGGGGGAAGCACCTTATAAAACTGTCAGATCTCATGACAACTCACTGACTATCACAACAACAGAAAACCACCCACATAATTCAATTATCTCTACCTGCTCCCACCATTGATATTGGGATTATTACAATTCAAGGTTAGATTTGGGTAGGGACACAGAACCAAACCATAATACACCGCTGCAGACAAGCTCCCTGCACACACCTCCCAGATTCCATTGGATTAAAGTCATTCCCTTGTCCTTCCTTCCTCCACAGTGAGGATAGAACTCAACCAGTTCTATGCAGATTGCTGCAAATGCCATTAATTCATTCATTTTTATGGCTGAGTAGTATTCCATCATATATGTATGGCACAATTTCTTTCTCCACTTGTTGTTTGATGGGCATTTGGGCTGGTTACATATTTTTGCAATTGTAAATTGTGCTGCTGTAAACATGCATGTGCAAGTGTCTTTTTCATATAATGACTTCTTTTCTTCTGGGTAGATACCCAATAGTGGGATTGCTGTTTCAAATCATAGTTTTACTTTTAGTTCTTTAAGGAATCTCCATGCTGTTTTTCATAGTTGTACTAGTGTACATTCCCACCAGCAGTGTACAAGTGCATCCATGCCAGCATCTATTATTTTTGAATTTCTTTATTATGGCCATTCTTGCAGGAGTAAGGCAGTGTCACATTGTGGTTTTGATTTGCATTTCCCTGGTCATTAGTGTTATTGAGCATTATTTCAAAGGTTTGTTGGCCATTTGTATATCTTCTTTTGAGAATTGTCTGTTCATATCTTTAGCTAAATTTTTAATGGGATTTTTTTTGTTGCTGATTTGTTTCAGTTCCTTGTAAACTGTGGATATTAGTTCTTTGTTGGATGTATGGATTGTAAACTTTTTCTCCCAGTCTGTGGGTTGTCTGTTTACTCTGCTGATTGTTACTTTTACTGTGCAGAAAGCCTTCTAGACATTGGCTTAGGCAAAGAGTTTGTGACCAAGAACTCAAAAGCAAATGCAACAAAAAGAGAGATAAATAGGACTTAAGGTTAAAATTATATTTAAATTTAAATAGAAGGGACTAAGCTGCCTCAAAAAATCAAAGGATATAAGAGATCCTGGTAGTGTTACTGTTGACTGAAGTATCCTGCATGTGGCTCACATTTTTTATCCTTGTTTCTTTTAATGGCTGTTAAAGTCTTAATTCTGGACTTTGATTGCTGAAAGAGTCCTCAAACTGATTTACTATTGAGAAAAAAAATCATTCATTAATAATGAGGGGACATGTATTTCTGTTATTTGTTTACCTTCTTGTGGCTCCAATAACACTGAAATGACCTTTAGAATGTTTGGATACATTATTTATCAACTTAGTAAGTTCTGTTTCAGTTTGACTGCTAGGTGTTTCACATTTTCTTCAACTCTTCCCCCGCAAACAACACAACATATATTTTTCTTCACATAACTGTTTCTAGATCTTATCTTTTTCATGACATTTGATATATGATGATATTGAGGTACACTTTAGTATCTATATGGAGTTCATCCACATATTTATATAAAGTATATTTATTAAGGGAACCCTGTGTGTCAGGCACTATTATTCTTGGGAAAGGGGATTGAATGTTGAACAAGATAGACATGGTCTCTGCTATACATAATAGTTCTTATATTCTAGAGGGGGGAATAGAACAACAACAGAAAAAGAAATAAATGAATTTTAATTTACAACAAAATCTATATAGGAAATAAATTGGGTGATGTGATAATAGCTAAAAATGGATTGCAGACTACAACCACCTATTTGAGAAAAAGGAGTTCTTATTTCATATTCTCAAATGGGCAAACATTATTCACTTTATACAAAACTTAAATAAAATTTATGTTAATATATATTGGAAATTATTACACTGGAGGGCTATAGGTTCCAGATAAGAACTAATTTTAGCCTCCCAGACTGGCAGTTGGATGAGAAATGGTGTGGTCATATTGAAAATATCATATGCTCAGAATAGATTCTGTTCTTTGGTATTGTTTTACTTACATTAGGAAACGTTGGGCAAGCATTAAATGAATTCCTCTTCTGGACTCCTCCGCTAGCTGAGTTCTTGGAAGGGTTGTAGAGAAGTTAAAGAAAATAACCATCTCATGAATAATTGCCACAAGGTACTAGAACTAAAGATGTTTCACACAACTTTATGATGTTCACTCCTTTATATTAATAAATGTTGTTTTTGAAAATTAGTTCTATATATTTTATTTATGGTCCTCAGCCAGGTTCCACTTCCAAATAATACATGCTGCTGAGATTTTCTTTCTCTCTTTCTCTCTCTCTCTGTCTCATTTTATTTGTCATATTACAGTGGTGGTTCTTAATTTAGAACATAAAGATGATAAATATGTTTCTTTGCATTGCTGAGCTATTCATGGCTGCTAATTGTGAGTACAATTAAATGCAAAGTAAAACAATAAAGAAACCTCTAAATGAAAGATTATTCACTTTGAACTTAATTTTTAGGTCTTAAGATAAAATAGTATGTAGCACTTACATATTCATTTCCAATGTCTTTATACATATAATTCCCTTCTTCTCTGTGCCTTTTCAAAACCACCTTCAAGGCCAAGCTTAATTCAGTTATTTCAGGAAAGCCTATTCTGTCAGTGTAATCCTCCCTGACAGTCACACAGATAGGCCTGCATAGCAGTCCAGTTACACAGACAGATTGCCACAGCACTCACTTAATGTTGAGCAAGCAGTTAAACCTGGAGAATTCCGTGCCTAGACATCAAAGCTAGAAATGAAATGTATGGTCAGATGGAGCCTTGCATAGTCTTCTCCCTAACCTGGAGCAAGTCACAATAATACAGACTGTCTTACATTCCTAGTGGCAGGACCCTTCTCGGGTCGAGGGAATCTGAGACAAGTCAAGGTAACAGACACAGCTGTCTGAACAGATTAATTGGAGAGTCTAAGGCAGCTCTCCCGACCAAGCCATAGAGCAGATAAAGTAGAAATAATCACTCCGGAACCACAGTAGACAGGCCTTGAAGGTACTAGGGCCCTTTTCATCAGACTTAGCAATCATCTTTTGCCTCTGACCTTCTAGTTGAAACAAAATTAATTACCAATGATTTAGGCAAATGCTTCACATAGACACATAACCCCAACCAACATAAGCACAAAGAAAATCATAACACTTTGAGTTCATCTGGTGGAATTATCTCTGACATTCTCCCTGTTTCCAGTTACGGCAATAAATTCTCTTCTTTCCTAGTTTGTCTGCTTCTTGTTATTGGGCCTCGAGAAAATGCAGCTGGACCCTATTTGGTTCCGGGAACACTACTGCATTTTTTTGCCCATTAAAATATCTTTGTTTTACTGTGACCCTACTTAAAAAAATCAATTTATTATGCTCCGTCTTGAATGTCATGTACTTACTTTGGGTCCTCAACCTTCTATTCTGGATGACAATTCTGAGGCATAACTTGAACATTTTGTAGTATAAAAGAAACACAGTATACTGTGTTCTTGTTCATTTTAATTGAATTGGAATAGCCTACAACAAATTGGATAGAGAAATTTTAAATCAGTCAACAAATGTTAGGGTCTGTGGCCTCTCACAGCCAAGGAAGACAAGGTTAATCAATCATGCCACTGAACGTGGATTTGTTTTCACCGTAGATTTTGTATGCAACATATGGTTTATTTAGGATTGCAGCTCTTTTGAGCCTATGATTAATTATTCATTCCTTCATTAAGGAATTTATAAAATAGCTGTTTTTTCAAGGAAGTTATAATTTCTAGGACCTCCTATAGTATTAGGAAGCTGTAATTATAACCATGTTCATCTGACAACCCCCCAGTTTGGGGGCTAGAGATTTTATTTTACAAAATCCAGGAACATTGAATTATATAGCCTCAATATATATTTATCTTGAAGAAGCATTCATCTTGAAGAAATATTATTTTCAACTCTGAGAATTTTAACTTCACCTAAGTATGTTTTTAAAATTAATCCTTTTATCTTTTAGAAGTTATTAGAATACAACTCTGAGCTTGAAAATTTATCCTTTAAACTAAACATATTGCTTTCCGTAATATGTTATACCTTTATATTAGGAACCTGTAGTTCTAGAAAAAAGATACTATTGGCCAAGCAAATTGGTCTGTTGATCTTAATAAAAGCTTAAGTTCAGTTGTTGAGAACTGAGAAAGAAAGGAAGATAAACCAGTGATATAACCAAAATTTCTCTTACTTCATCAGACATACATACTTTTGGTTGACAATACAGACAGTGGTACCATTTTTTGCTTTCTGCAAATCTAATATACACCCATTTCTCTTTGTAATAACATATTGTGGGTAAATTTATTAATGAAAACATATAAAAAATTAAAAATTAAATAATTTTACTTTTATTCTATAAATAAAAGTAAAATTTATTCTACAAATAAATACTTAAGATGTATCATTCAATATTGGAGTACCTAACTCATGTAATGTACTCCAATATTGAATGATACATCTTAAGTATTTATTTGTGTATGTGTATGTGTGTGTGCTTTAAAAGAATATTTTTGATCCCTTTTAAGGAAATCATGAAGTTAGAAAAGTTGATGTATTAGGCCATTCTCACATTGCTCTAAAGAAGTACCTGAGACTGGGTAATTTATAAATGAAATGGTTTATTTGGCTCACTGTTTTGCAGGTTTTACAGGAAGCATGATGCTGGCATCTGCTCAGCATTTAGGGAGACCCCTGGAAGCTTTTGTTCATGGTGGAAGATGAAGCAGGAGCAGACACTTTACATGGTGATAACAGGTGCACGGTGGGGGCAGGGTGTCACACTTTACAACAACCAGATCATGCAACTCATTATTTCCAAGACAGTATCAAGCCATGAGAGATCTGGCCCCATGATCCAGTCACTTCCAACACGGCCTTACGTCCAATATTGGGGATTACAGTTCAACATGAGATTTGAGTGGGGACAAATATCCAAACTATATCAG
Organism: Saimiri boliviensis; assembly: GCF_048565385.1. NCBI lineage: Eukaryota > Metazoa > Chordata > Mammalia > Primates > Cebidae > Saimiri > Saimiri boliviensis. Next base: position 76,810,220 of record NC_133470.1, on the reverse strand, counting down.
TTGATTTTGGTGGCTAAGTACAATTATACGATCCCACCGTCATAACAAAAATCTAGCGCTTCTCCCAAACTTGTCTTTATTGCTTTGCTGACACTCATGAACTCGCCCATACACATTTCTGTTGTGTTGAAGCTTACCCGTTTGCTTCACAATCCATGATGGCCCAAGACAGCATCTAGTTATCTTTATGAACTTTAAAAAATATTAATACTTTATTTTTGGAGCAGTTTTAGATGCTTAGCAAAATTGTGTGGGAAGTGCAAAGAACTCACATACACTCTAGCTACCAGCAAGCAGAGCCTCCCTCCCTGGCATCAACATCTTGCACCAGAATGCTACATTTGTTACAATCGATGAATCAACGTTGACCCATCATTATCAACCAAAGTACATTTCATTCTTTGTATTATACATTTTATAATGTACAAATGTAAATAACATCCATGCCACCATTACAGTATTATACAAAATATATCACCTTCCTCCAAAAGTCCCCTGGGCTCCACCTGTTCGTCTTTCTCTCCTCTGATACCCCCTTTTCACTGTCTCCACAAGGTTTGTGTAGGGTGTAAAGTCTGTATATAGATTAAATTTTTCATGTGTATATCTATTAGTTCCAGAGCCATTTGTTAAAATAAACTATCTTTGCTCCATTGTACTTTGGTCCTTTGTCAAAATCTGTTTACAATATTTATGTAGGTCTATTTTTGGTTCTCTATTCTGTTGCACTGATATATATATATATATATATATATATATATTTTTTTTTTTTTTCTTTCTTTGCCCAGTAGCACACTGCCTTAATTACTATAGCTTTGCTGTAATTCTTGAAAGTGAGTAGTGCCAGTCCTCCAACTTTCTTCTTTTCCTTCAATATTGTGTTAGCTATTCTAGGTTTTTTGCTTCTATGTATGCACTTTGGGATCAGTTTCTTGATAACCAGAAAATAACTTTCTGTGATGTTGATTGGGATTGCAGTCAATCTGTGGATCAGATTGAGAAAAACTGACATCTTGACAATATTGAGTCTTCTTCTTCTTGTTTGTTTGTAGATGTTCTTTGCCAGTTGGAGGAAGTTTCCCTTTATTACAGCTTTTTAAAACTATTTTTATTATTAATGGATTTTGGATTTTATCAAATGCTTTTTCTGCATCTGTTGATATGATATGGTGATGTATATTCTGTAATCTGTTGATGTAATATACTAATTCATTTTTGAGTATTGAACCAATATTGCATACCTGAAAGTGAATAATTATTTTTGTACATTTTGCATTCAATTTGCCAATATTTTATTGAAGGTTTTTACACCTATATTCATGAGAGATATGGATCTTTTGGTTTCTTGCAAAGTATCTAGTTTTGCTTTAAAGTAACACTGACTTCATAGAATAAGTTAGAATAGGTTTCCTCGGCTTTTATTTGGTAGATGAGATTGCAGAGAATTTGCTATAATTTCATCCTTAAATATTTGTTAGAATTCACTAGTGAACCCATCTAGGAACAATGTTTTCTGTTTTGAAGATTTTAAACTATCGAATAAACTTTTTTAATAGATACAATCTATTCCTTCTTGTGTGAGTTTTAGAAAATTATATTTTGGAAGGAATTAGTTCATGTTATCTATGTTATCAAATTTGTGGGCATACAGTTTTTTATATTTTTATTAACCCTTTGATGTTCATGGGTTCATCAATTATGGCTTCCCTTTTATTTTTGATATTAGTCATTTTTTTCTTCTCTCTTTACTTAGCATGGCTAGAGTATTATAAATTTTATTGATCTTCTCAAATAACCAACCTCTGGTTACATAGATTTTACTATGATTTCCTGTTTCCAAATTCATTAATTTCTTTCAAGTATGTGTTATATAATTTCTTCTACTTACTTTGGATTCAATTTGCCCTTTTTCCAGTTTCATGAGGTGGAAGCTTAGATTACTCATTTTAGATCTTTCTTCTTTTGAATATATAAATTAATATGAATTTACTGCTATACATTTCCTTGTAAGCACTAGTTTTGTGGCATCACATGATTTTTGATAAGTTGTCCTTTAATTTTCATTTAGTTCAAATTTTCAAATTTCTCTTGAGACTTTTTCATAGTCGTGTGTCTTACTTACCAGTGTGTTGCTTAATCTTTATGTATTTTGTGGTTTTCTGGCTATCTTTCTGTTATTGGTTTTTAAGTATTTCCATTGTGCTCTGAGAGCACACATTATATAATTTATATTCTTTCAAATTTGGCTTAGTGTGTTTTGTGGCCTAGAATACGGTCTATTTTGCTGAATCCATGGAATCTTGAGGATGATATGTTTTCTCCCGTTGCTGGGTAAAGTATACTGTAGGTGTCAATTAGATCCAATTGATTGATCATGTTGCTAAGTTCAGCTGTATCTTTCCTGATAATCTTCTGGCTAGATCTGTTCATTTCTGACAGAGGGGTTTGAAGTATCAAATATAATAGCAGATTAGTATAGTTCTCCTTGCGTTTCAATTAGTTTTGCCACATCTGCATTGACACTCTGTTTTTAGACACATATTCATTAAATATTATTATGTCTCTTTGAATAATTAATATTTTTGTCACTAGGTAACAATCCTCTTATCCCTGACAGTTTTTCTTGCTCTGAAGTCTACTCTGTCTGAAATTGATGTAACCACTCTCACTTTCTTTATACCTTTACTTTTAATCTTGATGTGCCTTTATATTGAAAATAGGTTTTCTTTTTATCCTTTTATTTACACAACACACAGTTTGGTCTTCTTTTGTAATCCACTCTGATAATCTCTTTTAATTGGTGTATTTAGATAATTAATGTTTAACGTGATTATTGATATAATTTGGTCAATACCTACAACACATATAACTGTTTTCTATTCATTGTCCTTCTTTCTTCTGATTTTTGTCTTTCTTCCATTTTTATTCTGCCTTCTCAATATTAATTGACGATTCAATATGATTTTCTTTTCTCACCTTTCTTAGCATATACATTATACTGGTTTTTTATACTTTACTCTTCTGTAAACTGCTTTTACTTATTGGTTGCTACAGAGATTAAAATATGTATTTCCAATAAATGCAAGTCTATAGCACTATGCCACTTTGAAAGCAATACAAGTACCCTCTAATGAAGTATTGTAAATTTTTCCCTCCCATTCCTTGTATAACTACTGTCATTCATTTCATTTATCTATAGCTATAATTGTATACATTGTTGGTGTTTTAATTTTGAACAAACAATTTGTTAAATCATTAAAAATAAGAAATATTTTATTTTACCTTCATTTATTCATTTACTAATGTTCTTATTTTCTTTATTTAGATCCAAATTTCCGAACTATGTTATTTTCCTTATGATTGTAAAACTTTTTTAACCTCTCTTGCTAGGTAGTCCTACTGGCAACAATTACCTCAACTTTTGTTGGTCTGGAAGCATCTTTATTTGTCCTTCACTTTTGAAAAGTAATTTGACTAGATGCATCATTGGAGGTTGGTGGATAGTTTTCAACACTTTAAATATTCCATTGAACTTTCCTGTTGTTAGCACAGTTATTTTTCTAGAAAACAAGAGGAAAGTTTATTGAAATTTCAAGCTACATTTTAAAAATCCAAATCCAAAATCCTGGAAACATACATCAGTATAAGGTTTCAGAAATTATGACCAACTCCCTGTATTGGTCCTTTCTTATGCAGCTATGAAGAAATACTGGAAACTTCATAATTCATAAAGACAAGAGATTTTAATTAACTCACAGTTCCACATGGCTGGGATGCCTCAAGAAACTTACAATCATGGTGGAAGTCACCTCTTCACAGGGCAACAGAAGAGAGAATGAGTTCCAAATGGAGAGGGAAGCACCTTATAAAATCATCAGATCTCATGACAACTCACTCACTATCACAAGAACAGCATAGGGAAAACCACCCACATGATTTAATTATCTCCACCAGCTCCTACCCTTGACACAGGGATTATTACAATTCAAGGTTGGATTTGGGTAGGGACACAGAGGCAAACTGTATCCCACTGCTACAGACAAGCTCCCTGCACACACCTCCCAGACTCTATTGGATTAAAGCCATTCCGTTGTCCATCCCTCATCCATGGTAGGACATCCTTCTTTTCACTTTTAAGTTTCCACATAGTTTCTATGTAGATTTAAATAATTAAAAATAATTCAAATGACACTGGAAGTGTAAATTGATCTGTCAAACCAGTTCTATGTAGTCACCAGTGAATGGTGGGTTTGACATTCAAAAGACTTCATGTGTCTTCAGTGGACAGCTAGGGAAAGGATTGCAGCAGTAAGGGATCTGTGGCTGCATTCAGAGTCTGATACCACTCCCTGCCTTTAGTTGTGTGTCTTACTTAACTTAAAGGAGATACTTCAACAACATGGTAAACGAACACAGTCAAAGACTTAGCTTAAGAGATAAGGTACCAGTCAATACTCCCAAGGCTGTTTAGGCCCTTCAACATGTAGGTGGATGAGTTTATTTATACGTCACTACACTGAGATACAGATCTAGCACTATGTGCCTGCGTGTATGTGTGTGTGTGTGTATACATATATATGCATTTTTGACTTTAAGAAAAAATATGCCAGTACTAACCAAGCGGAACTTTGTAAGCAGTTATTCTAAAACTGTAATCTCACACTGCACTCTGTACAAAGCCTTGCTTTATACCTTACTAACTAACAGAAGACTGACTTGACTCAATCTGTCCCATCTGCTTTCACAAAGCAGAGGAGAAAAGGGACGTTGCCTCTGCTTAAAACACAAATGACTTATTTATAGGAACAGTTGTCAGGGGAAGCTATTGAAGATGTCCATGGAATGAGAAACAGACCCCTTATACTTTCTGGGGCAAACTGGTGTCACATCTTAAACTATCTCTTTGTCAGTTGCAACTAAGTTGTCCAGTCCTTGGGAGCCCCCAGGATGCAGTAGAGCTCACTGGCTTGGAGTTACCAGGCACCATGCAACTCAGCCTCCAGAGATCTACTCTTTGTTGGGGATCTGTCACTAGAGACTAGAGTGGACCCCAGGTGACCATGTCTTTTTTTTTTTTTTTTAGATGGAGTCTCGCTCTGTCATCCAGGTTGGAGTGCAATGGTGTGATCTCGGCTCCCTGCAGCTTCTCCTTCCCAGGTTCAAGCAATTCTCAGGCCACAGCCTCCCGGGTAGCTGGTATTACAAGTGTGTGCCACCATACCCAGCTAATTTTTGTATTTTTTAGTAGAGATGGGGTTTTGTTAAGTTGGCCAGGCTGGTCTTGAACTCCTGGCTTCATGTGATCTGCCTGCCTCAGCCTCCCAAAGTGCTGGAAATACAGGTGTCTGCCACCATGCCCTGCCTGATGTTCTTGGGACATCTCTTGGCACAAACCATGCAAGATGTAAAGTTCTCATGAGATGATACTTTGGGAACCAAAAACAAACTGGAAAAAAACTAGGTTAAACAAGATTAGTGGCTCTGCTCACTCTGGGGACAGAACCACTTACACTGCAGAATCACCAAGGGCCTCAGGCACTTGGGATTTGGGAACTTGCTTTTTAGGGCTCAGACCAGACTGGAACTTCTCCAGCTGCTCTGAGATTGCCAGGGTTTTCAAGAGGGTGTTCTGGCACTCCAGCTGGGAGTTCATATCCACCAGCTCTAGTATCTGCTCCTGGAGATCTCTACCTCTTCTCTCACAACATGCATCCGATTATTCGTCATCAGATCCAGGGATCCATGGCCTGCTCTATCTTGTTGTCTCCCGCCATCATTCTGGCTCTGGAGGCCCTGACTCTAAAGCTAGCTAGGAATTACTTCTGGGCTAGGAAGCTTCCAGCCTTTTCCAAAGCAGTGCATGGTGGGCGGTCAGATGCCTGCCCCACCCTGCATAGCCCTGCCCAGCCCTGCCTGCCTTCCCTCTGATTCTGGCTGCCTCTGACTGCAGCAGCTGTTCTGACGGCACAGGCTGCAATTTAAAAAAAGAATCCAATATAATTCATATCCTTGTTGGTCTCTAGTTAAGATATTTTTGTCCCTTATGATCCTTTTAAAGATTTGTTTCTGTCTTTTATTTCCTTCAGTTTGAATATAATTTTCCCAGGTGTAGACTTTTTGACATTTACATTGCTCTATGTGCTTTGAAATTCCTGTAACTGTGGTTTGGTGCCTTACATTAATCCTAGTAGATTCTCAGTCATTATTGCTTCAAGTATTTATTCTGTTCCTTTCTCTCTTCTTTTCCCAGTATTCTCATTACATATATGATGTACCTTTTGTAGTCATCTCACACTTCTGTTCAATTTTTTTTTTTATTTTTGTTGTTTGCATTTCAGTTTGGGAAATTTCTATTGACATATCTTCCAGTTCACTGTTTCCTTCAGGGACCATCTTCAATTTACTAACAGCCTGTCGAAGGTTTTCTTTTTTGTTACATTGTTTTTGATTTGTAGACTTTCCTTGTATTCTTTCTTAAAATTTCTGTCTCACAGCTTACATTACCCATTTGTTCTTGCATGATGATACTTTTTTCGTTAGAATATTTGGCTTATTAAATCACAGTTATTTTAAATTTTCTATTAGATAATCCCTAAATCTGTGTCATATCTGAATCCAGATCTTATGTTTTCTCTGCCTCTTCAAATTGTGTGGTCTTTTGCTATCCTTTGTAATTTTTGGTTGGAATAAAGACATGATATACTGGGTAACTGTGGTACATAAGTCTTTACTGATGTATTTCTAGAATGTGGGTGGAAGGAGAAGTGTTATATTGCCCTATGATTTGACCTCAGCCTTTTAGTGAGCCTGTTTCCCTGTGCGATGACCTTTGTAAGTGCTTCTCATCTTTCCTCCACCACCTAGGTGATACAGGGAGCCTAGATGTTGCTATAGTTGAATATTTTCCTTCCAGGTTGGTTGGCCTCTGGTAAAACCCCAGTGGGTACAGCTTTGACAAAACAGTCTTTCTTGAGGGCAGGCCTTGTTAAAAACTGAATGCTCTTGGAGTATTTCCTAATGGATACTTTTCCTCTCCTTCTGCTGAAATAACTAAGGCATTGTTCTCTGATGTTCACTGTGAGAACCCAGAATATCTCTCGGCAGTAAAACTCACAAAAATCTGAAAGCATCTCTAAGACTAGCCCCACCTTGGAACTTTTAACTCTCAAACTTTTTTTCACACAAATCCTCCAGAAATGTATTAATTACTGTTTAGATTTTTCTATCTGGGTTGGTTAACATGGGGATTTCTGGGTGTGGATTTCTGCTACTATAAGTTGTTATTCTCTGTATCTACTTCTCTTCCTCTCCAATTTTGGGGACAGTGGTTTGCCCTGTGACCTAGGTTCTCTGCTGAATCAATAATACCGTGTTGATTTTCAGCTTGTTCAGCTTTTCTTGTTGTTGTGTGAACAGGGCTCTTGACCTTTACGTTCTTTACATGGTGACCTGGAAACTGGAAGTTCCCTTTATGAACATTTCAAGTGGGAAAGATTTCTGGGAACTTTTTGTCTGTGTATTGACATGTTAATAATTCATATAACAAGATTTTCTGTCATTTATGAGTGGCAGCTGGCATAATGTTAGTCCTTGGGAGAAATTACTAGTCCTATGCATCTTGAGTCAGAATAATAGTTCAATTCAGAGAAAGAAAAAAAAACTAACTATATAAAAACAGTGAAATAGGTAAAGACAAATACCAAAGTGGTAAGTTTAGTTGTTTACCCAACAAGTTGCCTTTTATCATGTTGACAGCTGTAGTATTTTGCTGTTGTTGGAAAACTGGAGTATCAATTAAGATACTTTCAGCCATGTATTAGAATACCTGACCAAAATGGAATTAAACCCTAGAGGTTTGTTACTTTCACATGAAGAATACCAGAGAGAGATGGGTCAGGTGTTGGATAAGTGGCTTCTTTTGTTCTTTCAGTCTTCCCCTTGAGGAATCTCATCCTCCCATACTTATAACTGAAGCCCCAGGAATCTCATGCTGACAGACTATATTTGATGCAGGAAAAGGCAAGGCAGAACATTTGTCTATTTTATCACTCCTAATCATGGAAGAAAACCTTTCTCAGAAGCCACATTCCAGCACAGAATATTTCTTCTTGGATCCCATTGGCCACAGTTCGTTTTCAGGTTCAAACCCTAGTGAAGAATCAGATATAAACATTAGGGCACCATAAAGATTCAGGGTGTTTATGTCTGTTTCTGAATAAAAATATGAGAATAGTGTTTGTAATATTATTTTCTAGAATAAAGTGGCCTATTAAGAAATATTTTACTTCTACATGAAAATTAGCATTTCAACTTTGAAATTGCTTTTTAATGCATATTGTCAACGTATTCCCCAAATTTTATGTTTTGCTTATATAAATTTATCTGCCACCAATTCTGTAATATGTGAAGAAGAGAACTGTCTTAACCATGAGCTTTTTGTTGAGTTAATTTCTTAGTTTAAACTGTTACTACTTGTGAAATTTATAACTACGGAAGAGCAGTATGTGAAAGACAGAGTAAAATACATATGTGAAAGTCTGTTACATTCAATCGAGTTGTAACATAATTATTTTGCAATGATAGATATAGTTCTGAATTTACTGGAACTACTTAATTCTTTTCAGGTATAATTCAGGATAATAAACTACTTGAAAACATATGATGAAACTGAAGGACATAGTTCCTTTTAAAATTTATTAAGTGGATTCAGGTTAATTGCTTTTATTTTACATTGAAATGAATAGTTTGATCAGAGCTTAATAAAACATGTGGATGAATTTATGTGGTATAAAATAATGTTTTTCTTGTTTTTTTTCTTCTGATGTGTTTCAGATAGAGTGATTAATCATCCCTATTAATATGGAGCAGAGAGGTTTCCTGGAATACTGGACTTTCAGTGTTAAGAGTAGGAAAATCTAAGGAAAGCCAAGAGGAATTGATCATTCTAGCTTCAGGGTGTCTTAAAGCTTGAAAGTATGTATTTTGAATTAGAATTCATAACTTAATTTTAAGCAGTTGGAAAACAAATGTATTTCATGGCAAGTCATCTTTCTGCCATCCTTAACATAAAACTCTTTTTGTTTTCTAATTTGGCTTTGTTAGTAGATTATTTGGCTTCTTTAATATTTTCTGTGGTCACATCTTATTATTATTTTGGTCTTTGCCTCTCATTTAAAAATACTTCTGATAATAATTGTTACAACATAGCAGATAATATTTATTAAATGTGTGGACTTTGTGAGAAGCATAACTTAGAATCCATTGACTGAGTATAATATACTGCATTGTGTTTTTATCTATGGTTGGCTGGCAAAATGTAACAATATGAAAAAAGAAAACTCTAGGAAGAAATTTCAACAGTAAAACGGAATGCCTGTAGATTTAGAGTTTAATATTTATTTAACACAATAATCGACCAAATTCATAATATTTTACTGGCAAAATTAGTCCTTGAAGCTTTCTAAAACTGTTTGACAATCAGAATTTTCTGGTAATGCACAGTAGTAGGTTTTAAGATAATATTGAGCTAGTAGCACATTGCAGCTCCTGTTATAATTATGGTTTCTTTTTGTGTGTGTGTTAAATACATGATTTTATGCTTGAACTCAGGAGATGGAGGTTGCGGTGAGCTGGGATTGTGCCACTGCACTCCAGCCTGGGTGACAGCATGATTTCATCTCACAAAAATAAATAAATAAATAAATAAATAAATAAATAAATAAATGAATGAATGATTTTAAAATGTTTGCTATGAAAAATACGATGTTTTGCTACAGGTTTTCTATGGAAAGTCTTCAGCGTTGACTGCATTGAGAATTCTTGGAAAATATGTTTCAAATTTAAAGAACTTAATGTACTCAAAGATTTTCAATAATACTTCTTACATTGTACCTACCTAATGTGAGTCTTTTTTTTTTTTTTTAGTTTTTTGATTTTTTTAAATTGCATTTTAGGTTTTGGGGTACATGTGAAGAACATGCAAGATTGTTGCATAGCTACACACGTGGCAGTGTGATTTGCTGCCTTCCTCTCCGTCACTTATATCTGGCATTTCTCCCCATGCTATCTGTCCTCAACTCCCCACCCCCCGTTGTCCCTCCCCTGTTTCCCACCCAAGAGACCCCAGTGTGTGATGCTCCGCTCCCTGTGTCCATGTGTTCTCATTGTTCAACACTCACCTATGAGTGAGAACATGTGGTGTTTGCTTTTCTGTTCTTGTGTCAATTTGCTGAGAATGATGGTTTTCAGGTTCATCCATGTCCCTACATGTCTTTTACTTGCTTTCAATTTATTTACTTATTTGACAAATATTCACTATGGGCCAAGCACTGTAATAGTAAACAAGTGATAGTGATGAACAAAACAAACACATTTTCTAATTTCCATGGTGGTTTTCAAGTTCTTTTTCTAAAATATAACAATATTTCTCTGCCTTTCAGTGCCAGTTATTTCAAATTCTTTTAGAAATTAGATAAGGTGTAATCAAATAACACATTTTAGTGGAATTATATTAATGATAATTTATGCAAAGCTTCTCACATAATTATTGTACTAGTGGGAAGAATTTCCAAGCCAGCTGAGGTTAACTGTGCAATCAATTCCCATGAAGATAACAAAAGCTAATTGAACTCTGAGCAATTGAACAAAACTAAGTCATAATGCAAGTTATGTTTTCATTTATGTATGAAACTCATATTTAGTCACTTCCAAGAGAAACTGCCATGGAGTCATATATGGGTCCTCCTCCTCTTTACCATCCATGGACTACTCAATACCTGTGTCTTTTTTTTTTTTTTTTTTTTTTTTTTTTAATGGACAGCAGTCTCAGACATACTTCCAAGTTTTCTTGGGAGTGTGCCTTCTTATGTCTTAATTAAATCTATTTCTACTTCTTCATACATTTTCCATCTTTTTTTCTATCTTTGTATTATCTCAGGTACTTATAATCTCTCACATGGTTTAGTTAAAGGAGCATTCATATATTTAGCCTTCTTACCTCTGGGATTCTCTGTTCTCATCCCATGGTTTGCATTGGCACAAGAATAATCTAAATGTGGTGTAAATAGCATTAATTGTTGGTGGGATAGAATGTAAATGTAAAATTCGTAGAGTAGAATCTAAAAGTAAAATGTAAATGCAATTATGTTTATTTCTTACTTGAACATCTTCTATGGCTCCAAATAGTTTCACTATAACGATAAATTAGTCATCGTAAATAAGGTCCTTCATGACCTGATCGCAGTTAACCTCTGCTTCATTCTCCACTGCTCTTTACCACATGCAATATACAATTCCTTTATTGAAATAGTCTCTTCACCATTCATGCCATTTTCCCGCCATGAACTTTTATACTTCTGTGTTGGTCCCACTGTCTAGCATGTCTTTCTCCCCCTTTCTACCTGATCGACTCCTAGTCACTTTTCAATATTCCTTCTCTGAAATATTCTGTTATTTTTTGATAGAGGTAGTCTCATTCAGTCGTTTGATTTCCCATAGCATATTACGCCAATATTTAGTATAGAACTTGTCACATTTTATCATCCCTTTACCTATTTTTCTGACTCTGTTACTGATTTCTTAAGACCAGACACTAAATCTAAAGAAATTTACTTGATGAATAAATTACAAATTGCTTACTTGTTAAAAAATATAAATGATATTACCATTTGGGCACTTTAAAAATACTGAAATTATTTGCAAGGAAGATAAAATCTTTAATCTTCAACTTAAAATTGTTTTAATATTTAGAAGAGGACAGATGCAATAGTGCTGCTCTGTAACTTATTATGAGAGCTTAGAAAAGCTATTTAACCTTTATAATCTTCATATTACTATATTTCATGGAGATAAAACAGCATCTACCTCACAGAGTTTGTTAAGGAAAAACCTAAGACAAGTTAAATTCAACAAAATTTATTTGAGCAAGTAAAAGTTTCTAGAACCAGGCGACATTCTGGACCAAAGATTATTCAGAGTGCTCCTACGTCCAAGGTGGTGAGCGATATTTACAACCAGAAAACAGAAAATTACATGTAGGGATTACTTGATTGATGCAGTTTGCATTTGCCTTATTTGGGATTAATTTAGAAGCTTTCAGCAGCTTTTAGCAGCTTTCAGACCTTTAGCTGAAAGTCCAGCTGTTATAATTGACTGAGACACTGTTGCTTGGTTACAAGGGCATACTCCTATGTGTGCTGACAACTTGTTTACACATCAAACTAGGGTACAGTTCTTTAAGTAAAAAGGCTATTTTAAACCATACTTAATTTAACAATTCCCCCAATTTGGTCATCCTTTCACGCAAAAGGATTGATCAAAACCATAGGCATGGGGAGTTAACTCACACCATCTTCTGCAGCCTTCACAATTACTTTTCTGGATCCAGCAGTTGTAAAGAATTTACAATTTCACAAAGTAAAATAAGTTAGATGACTCTTATGTTTTATGTTTCCGTTATTCCAACTGAAATGAGACCATTCGATGTACAAACTACAGGTGTATATGGGTGTTTTAAATTTTTGAGTGAGTACAACACAATTCAAGGCCAAGAAACTAAAGTCACCTTTCAGCAGGAGTCTCCATGAATTAACTAATCAAAATTGAACAACTGTCATTTCATGCACTAAGTATAGTTCATTAGTGTCTGAGTCTCCTTGTTTGGAATATGATGGAGAACAAGGCCCATAGCATGCTGCAAGATTGCCTGATCTAAAGAGGTATTCAATTTTGTGGTGAGTCTGCTGACACAATTCATAATGGTCTGGAGATTCATTAACAGAAATGTAAATATTAGAAAACCTTAGAGCAACCAAGCTTGCCATCTATTTGTCAAAGGGTAGCCTCTATCCATCTGAATTCCAGAGAGGGTTTGTCCACAAAGTCCAAATTTTTTCCCAATTTATAAATTAGCTTTAAATTCCATACAGCTGGCACCTGACTACTGCCGAAAGAGAGGCCCAAGGAGAATGACAAGAACCTTTCCTCTGTGGAAACAAGCTTGTCCATGTTTATTTCAACATGGATACTAATTTTGATTATTGACCTTTTTAATGTCTGATTATAGAAAGTACTAAAAAAAATAAAATAAAAAAAAATTCAGGAAAAGCGATTTGGAAGGCAGAAGGGAGACCAGACAAATAGCAAGATTTTAACGTGAAAAGGCAGCCCCAATGTAGGCCATCTGAAGCTGGAAAGGAGGGCCACCTAGTGGCGTTCGAACAAAGGTCAATTATATCTACCTAGTCAATAAATTATCATAGCTCCTGAATAAAATCCAAAAACAAATTTGCTCTTAGGTGGCCCCTCTATTGTATACTGTAGGTGTGCACAACCACACCTTATTGGTGAGTAACCCTACTGGATTCAATCCAGTAGTGTTATAGGAGAGTTGCCTGTACTCACATAGGTAGTTTCTGAGTCTCTGATATTTGATGCCTGAAAGCACAATATACCTTGTAAAGGTATCACCCAGAGAGGATTTTTTTTTAAGTCCCTGGTAGCAATTAGGATATTGATTGGAAAGGTAAGATTACTACTTCTATAGAGCACAGGAGAACAATAAGTGGTAATGTTTAACGTATCAGGGATAGCTTTCCACTATTCTACTGCAGTGAACATATGTGTGCATGTGTTTTCCATTATGATTGGTGCGCGATGGTATCTCATTGTGGTTTTGATTTGCATTCCTCTAATGATCAGATACTGAGCTTTTTTTTTTCATATGAGTGTTGGCTGCCTGTATGTTTTCCTTTGAAAAGTTTATGTTCATGTCCTTTGCCCACATTTTAATGGAGTTCTTTGTTTTTTCTTGTAAATTTGTTTAAGTTCCTTATAGATGCTGGATATTAGACCTTTGTTAGATGCATAGTTTCCAAATATTTTCTCAAATTATGTATGTTGTCTGTTAATTATAATTTATTTTTGCTGTGCAGCAACTCTTGAGTGTAATTAGATATCGTTTATAATTTTTTGTTTTTGTTTCTGTTACTTTCGGCATCTTCATCATGAAATCTTTGCGAGTTCCTATGTCCATAATGGTATTGCTCGGGTTGTCTTCCAGGGTTTAAAACAATAATTTTGGATTTTACATTTAAGTTATTAATCCATCTTGAGTTAATTTTTGTATATGGTGTGTAAGGAAAGGGTCCACTTTCAATCTTCTGCGTATGGCTAGCTAATTATTCTAGCATCATTTATTGAATAGGGAATCCTTTCCAATTGCTTGTCAAATCAGATAGTTGTAGGTGTGTGGCTTTATTTCTGGGCTCTCTGTTTTGTTCCATTGGTCTGTGTATCTGTTCTGTACCAGTTCCATGCTGTTTTGGTTACCGTAGCCCTGCAGTACAGTTTGAAGTAGGGTAGAATGATATCTCCTGCTTTGTTCTTTTTTGCTTAGGATTGTCTTGGCTATTCAGGCTGTTTTTTTTTTCTTTCTTTCTTTCTTATTTATTTTTTTTATTTCATATGAATTTTAAAATAGTTTTTTAAATAGTTTTGTGACGAATCTCATTAGTAGTCTGATAAGAATAGCATTGAATCTATAAATTGCTTTGTGTAGTATGACCATTTTAGGGATCTTGATTCTTCCTATCCATGAGCATGGAATTTGTTTTGTTTTGTTTTTGTCCCCTCTGATTTACTTGAGCAGTGTTTTGTAATTCTAATTGTAGAGATTTTTTGCCTCCCTCATTAGATATATTCCTAGGTATTTTTATTATTTTTGTGGCAATTGTGAATGGAATTGTGTTCCTGATTTGGGTCTCTGCTTGGCTTTTGAAGGTGTATAAAAATAGTAGTGATTTTTGTACATAGATTTTGTATCTTGGAACTTCACCGATGTTGCTTATCAGCTTAAGGAGTCTTTGGGCTGAGACTCTGGGGTTTTCTAGATACAGAATTATGTCATCTTCAAACAGGGATAGTTTGACTTCCTATTTGGATGCCATTTATTTCTTTCTCTTGCCTGATTGCTCTGGTCAGGGCTTCCAATATTATGTGGAATAGGTCTGGCAAGGGAGGGCATTCTTGTCTTGTTCCAGTTTTCAAAGGGAATGCTTTCAGCTTTTACCCATTCAGTATGATGTTGGCTGTGGGTTTGTCATAAATGGCTCTTATTATTTTGAGATAGTTCCTTCAATAGCTAGTTTGCTGTGAGTTTTTAACGTGAGTGAATGTTGAATTTATTGGAAGGCTTTTCTGCCTGTCTTAAGATGATCGTATGGGTTTTTTTTCTGTTAATATGATGAACTACGTTTATTGATTTGCATATGATAAATGAACGTCACATGCCAGGGATAAAGCTTACTTAGATCGTGGTGGATTCACTTTCTGAGGCGCCACTGGATTTCATTTGCTGCTGTTTGGTTGATGATTTTTGCATCAATGTTCATCAAGGATATTGGCCTGAAGTTTTCTTTCTTATGTGTGTCTCTGCCAGGTTTTGGTATTAGGATGGTGCTTATATCATAGAACGAATTGGGAGGAGTCCTTCGTCCTCATTTTTTTTTTTTTGTAATAATTTCAATAAGAATGGTACCAGATCTTTTTTGTACATCTGGTAGAATTCAGCTGTGAATCATCTGGTCCAGGGCTTTTGTTGATTGGTAAGCTATTTATTACTGATTCGTTTTGGAACTCATTATTGTTCTGCTCAGGGATTCAGTTTTTTTCCTGCTTCAATTTTGGGAAGATGTATGTGTCCAGGAATTCATCCATTTCTTCTTGGTTTTCTACTTTGTGTGCATAGAGGTTTCATAATAGTTTATTATTGTTATTTGTATTTCTGTGGGATCAGTGGTAAGATCCTCTTCAGCATTTCTGATTGTGTTTATTTTAATCTTCTGTATTTTCTTTTTCATTATTCTAGCTAACAGCCTATCTATCTTATCATTTTTTTTTTCAAAACACCAGTTCGTGGCTCTGTTGATCTCTTGAATGGGTTTTAATTTCTCAATTTCCTTCACTTCAGCCCTAATTTTGGTTATTTCTTGTCTTGTGCTAGCTTTTGGATTGGTTTGCTCTCGCCTCTCTATTTCTTTTCGTTGTGATGTTAGATTGTTAATTTGAGATCTGTTTCACTTTTTCCATGTGGGCATGTAGTGCTATACATTTCCCTCTTAACACTGTATTAGTTGTGTCTCAGATATTCTGATACGTTTTATATTTGTGCTCATTCACTTAAAAAAGTTCTTGGTTCTTGCCTCAATTTTATTATCTACCCAAAAGTCATTCAGAAGTGGGTTGTTTAATTTTTATATAAATATATGGTTATGAGCTATTTTGTTCATATTTTTATTATTCTGTGTTCTGAGGGTATGGATATTTTTAAAAAATCTGCTGAGGATTGTTTAATGTCTGATTTTGTGGTCTATTTTATAGTATGTGCCATGTACAGATGAGAAGAATGTACATTCTATTGTTTTTTTCAGTGGATAATTCTATAGATGTCTATCAGATAGATTTAGTCCTGGTTTGAGTTAAGGTTCTGAATATCTTTATTAATTTTCTGCCTTGATGATCTGTCTAATATTGTCAGTGTTTGTTAATTTTCTGCCAGATGATCTGTCTAATATTATCAGTCAAAGTCTCTCACTATTATTGTGTGAAAATCTAAGTGTCTTTGAATGTCTCTAAGAACTTGTTTATGGGCTAGGTGCGGTGGCTTACACCAGTAATCCCAGCTTTTTGGGACGCTGAGGCTGGTGAATCACCTAAGGTCAAGAGTTCGAGACCAGCTTGGCCAACATCGTGCAGCCCCGTCTCTAATAAAAAAGCAAAAATTAGCTAGGCATGGTGGCGGGCACAGTAATCTCAGCTATTAAGGAGGCTAAGTCAGAAGAATTGCTTGAACCTGAACCTGGGAGGTAGAGGTCGCAGTGAGCCAGGATTGCACCACTGCACTCCCCCTGGGTGACAAGAGCAAGACTCTGAAATTTAAAAAAAAAAAAAAGAATCTGGGTACTCCTGTGTTGAGTGCATATATGTTTAGGAGAGTTAGCTTTTCTTGTTGAATTGAATCCTTTATCATTATGTGACACCCTTCTTTGTATTTTTAAATTTTTTTGACTTAAGATCTGTTTGGTCTGAAATCAGGATTGCAACCCCTGCTTTTTTCCTGTTTGCCATTTGCTTGGTAGATTTTATTTTATTTTATTTTATTTTATTTGTCATCTTATTTTTGAGCCTATGGTTTTCATTGCATGTGACATGTGTCTCCTGAAGATACCCTTGGGTCTTGGTTCTTTATCCAGCTTGACACTCTGTGCCTTTTAATTGTGGCATTTAGCCCATTTACATTCAATGCTTGTACTGATATGTATGAATTTAACCCTGACATTGTGCTGTTAATTGTTCATTATGCCAACTTATTTATCTGGTTGCTTTATAGTGTCATTGATCTGTGTCCTATAACATGTTTTTTAGTGGCTGGTAGTGTTCTTGTCTTTTCATATTTAGTGCTGTTTTCAGGAGCTCTTGTAAGGCATATCTGGTGGTAAAAAATTTCCTCAACATTTGCTTGTCTAAAAAAGATATATTATTTCTCCTTCGTTTCTGAGGCATGGTTTTCCCAGATAGGAAGTTCTCAGTAGGAATTTCATTTGAGAATGTTAAATATATGCCCCTAATTTCTTCTGGCTTACAGGGTTTCTGCTGAGTAGTCCACTATTAGTCTTATGAGCTTCCTTTTGTAGGTGACCTGTCCTTTCTTTCTAGTTGCCTCTAGTATGTATTTTTTTCATTTCAACCTTGGAGAATTTTATGATTATGTGTTTTGGGTGATGATCTTATAAAGTATTTTGCTGGGGTTCTCTGCATTTCCTGAATTTGAATGTTGGCCCCTCTAGCTAGATTAGGGAAGTTCTCACAGGTAATATCCTGAAATAGTTTCCAAGTTGTTTCCATTCTCCTCAGGGAACACCAATGAGTCATAGATTCAGTCTCTATACATAATCTCATATTTCTTCAAGGTTTTTTTTTTTAATTCTTTTTTCTTTATTCTTGCTTGACTTTTTATTTCAAAAATCCAGTCTTCAAACTCCAAGAATCTTACCTCAGTTTGGTCTATTCCACTGTTAATACTTAACAATTGTGTTATGAAATTTTTGTAGTGTTTTTCAGCCATATCAGGTCAGTTACATTGTTTGGTATACTGGCTATTTTGTCTGTCAGCTCCTATATCATTTTATTGTGATTCTTAGCTTCCTTACATTGGATGTCAATATTATCTTGAATCTCAGTGGGTAGGATTCTTTCTAATGAGGTCAAAGGCAATCTTTCTCTGATGTCCTTTCCCGAATATCCAGTCTCCAAGGCTCTAGATTGTGAGAGGACTGGTTTTCATTAGTTGGTGGTTCATTAAAAGCCTTGTTCACTTAATGAAAATACACTCTGGCATAATGCATCCATAATGTCTTATAATTTGTGCACTATTTTTTTTTTTTTTTTTTTGGTCACTGGAATTTTCTCTGGGGATTCGCTGAAAAGGAGATATACTTTCTAAAAGCTTTCCAGTCACTCTCACGGCATCAGTGTTCCTACATGTAAAAACATCTCCCTTACCAGAAAACATATAGACAATTTCAAGTACATACATATAAAGTTTAATATCAATTTACTATTAAATTAAATAAAGATGAATGTGGCGACTAAATAAAGTCTATCAGTAAATCTTCAAATTATCCTTCAGGTTGTGGAAATACACCACTTGAAGATTTCATTTTCTTCTCAGGATTTTCTATTTGTAAAACCAGACATTGATTACAAACTATTTTAATTATTTCAGAACACTTACTTCATCATTTTGTTTTTCAATCAGCTTGCCCATTCCATGATGAATTGTGGAGTGCAAGGCTTTTAAAAATTTTTAAAATGGCGAATTACTTAAACTGATTTTCTAATGATATACCAATATTATGTTCCTCAATTAAATCTAAGCTGGATTCACTTGGCTATTATTTTATTTTTTATTATTTTTTATTTTTCTGATTAAATTTTTTTCAGGTTTTATTTTAATTGCATTTTAGGTTTGGGGGTATATGTGAAGAACACGTAAGATGGTTGCATAGGTACACACATGGCAGTGTGGTTTGCTGCCTTCCTCCCCATCACCTATATCTGACATTTCTCCCCATGTTATACCTCCCTAACTCCATGCCCCCTGCTGTCCCTCCCCTAGTTCCCCCCCACAGACCCCAGTGTGTGATACTCCCCTCCCTGCTTCCATGTGTTCTCATTGTTCAACACCCACCTATGAGTGAGAACATGCAGTGTTTGATTTTCTGTTCTTGTGTCAGTTTGCTGAGAATGATGGTTTCCAGGTTCATCCATGTCCCTACAAAGGGCACAATCAGTTTTTATGGCTGCATAGTATTTTACTTAAATATTTTGCCTACTATGCTCATTATCTGGCTGATGGGATCATTTGCACCCGAAACTTCAGCAATTAGGCAGTGCATTCAGGAAATGAAACTGTATATGCGCCCATAAACACAAAAGGTAAAAAAAATGCCTATATATTCACAAACAATATTGGCTAGTACACTTTTTCTCACATTGTTTTTCTCAGGTTTTAGAATGATAGTTATGCAAGTTCTATATATTATGAAAAACTTTGGGTATTATGGTATTACTGGCTTCACTGAAAGTTCAGTAGAATTTACAAAGTTGGTAGACCTCAGATATGAGAGTGGACAATTTTTGACTTCTCATTCAATTTAATGAAAGTTATACGGCTACTCATAAGTTGTAGCTCTTCGCGAGTTCATTTGGTAAGCTATAGTTTTCAAAGAGTTGTCCATCTCATATGAAGTATCAACATTTGTTGATGTAATATAGTTAAAAATAAATTTTATTATCTTTACTAGGTCTACAGCATCATATTTAGGTGCCAATTTTTATTACTAGTATTGTTTCTGCCTTCGCTTTTTTCATCCTAATCATATTGCCAAAAGCACATCAATTTTTGGTGGGACATGGTGGCTCACACCTGTAATCCCAGCACTTTGGGAGGCCGAATCAGCTGGATCTCTTGAGGCCAAGAGTTTGAGAACTGGTCAACATACTGAAACCCCATCTCTCCCTAGATTTCAAAAACTAGCCAGGTGTGGTGGCACACACCTGTAATCCAAGCTACTTGGGAGGCTTAGGCATGAGAATTGCTTGAACCTGGCAGACAGAGGTTCCAATGAGCCAAGATGGTGTCATTACACTCTAGCCTTCATGACAGAGACTCCATCTCAAAAAAAAAAAAAAAAAGCATGTCAATTTTATTAATCTTTGCAAATTATAAATGTTTGGTTTAGCTGACACTTTGTATTGCATTTCTTTCTATTTTAGTAATTTCTACTGTAGCCTTTCCATTTTTCTTCCACATCCTAGATTTGCTTTTTATTTATTTATTTATTTATTTTTGAGATGGGGTTTCACTCTTGTTACCCAGGCTGGAGTGCAATGGCGCGATCTCGGCTCACCGCAACCTCCGCCTCCTGGGTTCAAGCAATTCTCCTGCCTCAGCATCCCTAGTAGCTGGGACTACAGGCGTGCGCCACCATGCCCAGCTAATTTTTGTATTTTTAGTAGAGATGGGGTTTCACCATGTTGACCAGGATGGTCTCGATCTCTTGACCTCGTGATCCACCCGCCTCGGCCTCCCAAAGTGCTGGGATTACAGGCATGAGCCACCGCGCCCGGCCCTGCTTTTTATTTTTTAATATTTTTTCTTTTTATTTCCAACTTTCATTCAAGGTTCAGGGATTATGTGAGATGGCCAGACACATGTAAACTTAGAGTCATGTGGGCATGGTGGACAGATTATTTCACCACCTGGGCAATAAGCATCATACCTGATAGGTAGTTATTTGACCCTCACCATCCTCCCACACCTTATGCTGAAGGAGGCTCAAGTGTCTTGTTCTCTTCTTTGTGTCCATGTGCACTCAGTGTTTAGCTCCCATTTATAAGTGAGCACACGTGATATTTGGTTTTCTATTTTTGAATTAATGTTCTTAGGATAATGACCTCCAGCTCCATCCATGTTGCTGCAAAAGACATTATTTCATTTGCGTTCTGACTGTGTCCATGGAGTATATGTACCACATTTTCTTTACCTAGTCCAATGTTGATGGGCATTTAGGTTGACTCCATGTTTTTTCTATTGTTAATAGTGCTATAAATTAACCTATGTGTGCATCTGTCTTTATGGTAGAAAACTTTATATTCCTTTGGATATATACCCCAAAATACGATTGCTGGGTAGAATGGTAGTTCTTTTGTATGTTCCTTGAAAAATCTCGAAACTTCTTTCCACAGGATATGCACTAATTTACATTCCCACTTGCAGTGTGTAAGTACTCTGTTTTCTCTGAAACCTCAACAGCATCTGTTATATTTTGACTTTTTAATAATAGCCATTCTGAGTGGTGTAACTTGGTATCTTATTGTGGTTTTAATTTGCATTTCTTTAAGGATTAGTGATGTTCAGCTGTTTTATATGCTTGTGGACCACGTGTATGTCTTCTTTTAAGAAGTGTTTGTTCATGTCATTTGCCCACTTTTAATGACTTCTTTTTGTGTTTTTTTTTGCTTGTTAATTTGTTTAGGTTCCTTATAGATTTGGGGTAGTAGACCTTTGTCAGATGCATAGTTTGAAAACAGTTTCTCCTATTCTGTAAGTTGTTTGTTTACTCTATTAATAGTTTATTTTGCAGTGCAGAAGCTATTTTGTTTAATTAGGAACGATTTGTCAATTTTTCTTTTAGTTACAATTGCTTTTGGAGTCATTGTGATGAAATCTTTGCCAAGGCCTATATCCAGAATGGTATTTCCTAGGATTTCTTTCAGGGTTCTTATAGGTTTGGATTTTACATTTAATTATTTAATTCATTTTGAGTTGACTTTTGAACTAATGTTAGGGAAAGGAAGGGGGTCTAGTTTCAGTCTTCTGCAGATGATTAGCCAGATATGCCTGTACCGTTTATTTTGTAGGCAATCATTTCCCCATTGCTTGCATTTGAAGACTTTGTCAAAGATCAGGTGGTTGTGTGTGGCTTGATTTCTGGATTCATTAACCTGTTCCACTATTCTAAGTGTACTTGTACCATGGATTTTTGCTTAGCATAGCCTTGTAATATAGTTTTGAGTTAGGTAATGTGATGCCTTCTGGTTTGTTCTTTTTGATTGAGATTGCTTTGGATATTTAGGCTCTTTATTCATTGCATGTAAATTTTAAAATAGGTTTCTTCACTTCTGTTAAAAATGTCATTGATAGATTGAAAGGAATAACATTTCAGTAAACTGCTTTGAATAGTATGTCCATTTTAACAATATTGATTCTTCCTATCCATGAATGTGGAACGCTTTCTATTTGTGTTATCTCTGATTTCTTTCAGAAGTGTTTTGTAATTTTCATTGTGGATGTCAGTCACGTCCCTGGTTAGATCTACTCCAGAGTATTTTATTTTGTCGTTATTTCTGATTGCTCTTGTGAATGGGATTGTGTTCTTGATTTAGTTCTCAGCTTGGCTGTTGTTGGTGTATAGAAATGCAACTGATATTTGTACATTGATTTTGTATACTAAAACTTTACTGCAGTTGTTTATCACTTCTAGGGGCTTTTGGGCAGAGACTATAGGGTGTTCTATGTATAAAATCATATCATCTGTGAAGAGAGACAGTTTTTCTTCTCTTCCTATTTGGATGTATTTTATTTTTTTCTCTTGCCTGATTGCTCTGGGTAGGACTTCTTGAACTATGTTGAATATGAGTGGTGAGAATGGGCATCCATGTCTTGTGCCAGCTTTCCAGGGGAATGCTTCTAGTTTTTGCCTGCTCAGTATGATATTGGATGTGGGAATTTTATAGATGCCTCGTTATTTTGATGTATTGGCCTTCAGTGACTAGTTTGTTGAGGGTTTTTAACATGAAAGGATGTTGACTTTTATCTAAAATCTCTTCTCTGTCTATTGAGATGATCACGTGGGTTTGGTTTTTAGTTCTGTTTATTTGATGAATCACATTTATTGATCTGCATATGTTTAACCAGCCTTGTATCCCAGAAATAAAGCCTACTTGATCATAGTGGATTAGCTTTTTGATGTGCTGCTGAATTTTTTCTGCTTGCATTTTCCTGAGGCTTTTTGATGTATGTTCATCAGGACTATTGGCATGAAGTGTTCTTTTTTTTGTTTTGTCTTTGCCAGGTATTGGTATCAGCATGATGGTGGCCTTATAGAATGAGTTAGGGCGAAGTCAGTCTTCCTCAATTTTTTGTAGTAGTTTTCATAGGATTGGTTCCAGCTATTCTTTATATGTCTGGCAGAATTTACCTGTGAATTCATCTGACCAGGGCTTTTTCTGGTTGATAGGCTTTTAATTAGTGATTCAATTTTGGAAATTTTTACTCTGTTTAGGGTTTCAGTTTCTTCCTGGTTCAATCTTGGGAGGCTGTACGTTTCCAGGAATGTATACATTGCTTCTTGGTGTTCTACTTTGAGTACAGAGAGGTATTCATAGTAGTCTGTGAGGATTTTCTGTATTTCTGTGAAGTCAATGGTAATGTTCTCTTTCTGATTTCTGATTGTGTTTATTTCAGTTTTCTCTCTCTTTTTCTTTATTAGGCTAGTTAGTGGTCTATTAATCTTGTTTTTTTTTTTTAATTGGGGGATGGGGGCTGGCAGAGAGATAGTGGCAGGTGGGGAGATTGGGGAGGAATAACATTGGGAGAAATACCTAATGTAGGTGACAGGGGGATGGAGGCAGCAAACCACCATGGCATGTGTATACCTATGCAACAATCCTGCAAGATCTGCATGTGTAGCCCAAAACTAAACTGTAAAAAACAAAACAAAACAAAACAAAACAAAAAAACCCATTTATGGTTTCATTGACCTTTTGTATTTTTTTTTTTTTTTTTGCATCCTAGTTTTTTTCAGTTCAGCTCTGATTTTCCTTATTTCTTTTCTTCTGCTAGCTTTGGTATTTGTTTGTTCTTGTTTTTATAGTTATCCTAGGTGTGATATTAGATTGTTATATTGAAGTCTTTTAAACTTTTTGATGTGGACATTTAGTACTGTATACTTTTCTGTTAACTCTGCTTTAGTTAACAGTGTCCCAGAGATTCTGGTATTTTTTTTTTCTGTTTTTCAATAATTTCACAAATTTCAAACAACACTTGATTTCTACCTGAATTTTATTTTTTTACCCAAAACTCATTCAGAGGCAGGTTAATTTCTATGTGATTTTATGGTTTGAGTGATCTTTGTTCCCACATTTGTGTCTATGTGTGCTCAATGTTTAGCTCTCACTTATGAATGAGAATGTGCAATATTTTGTTTTTCTGTTCCTGCATTAATTCATTTAGAATGGCCTCCAGTTCCATCCATGTTGCTACAAAGGACATGACTCCATTCTTTTTTATTGCTGAATAGGATTCCATGATGTACGTATATCACATTTTTTTTCATCCAGTCTACCACTGATGGGCACCTTACTTGATTTCATGTCTTTGGTATTGTGAACAATGTGGTGATGAACATATGAATGCATGTATCTTTTTGGTATAATGATATATTTTTCTTTGAGTATATACCCAATAATAGGATTGCTGAGACAAATAGTAGTTCTGTTTTAAGTTCTTTGAGAAATCTCCAAACTGGTTTCCACAGTGGCTGAACTCATTTACATTCCAAACCAACAGTGTATAATTGTACCCTTTTCTCCACAGCCTTGCCAGAATCTGTTGTATTAACTTGTTAATTATAGCTATTCTGACAGGTGATAGATGTTATTTCATTGCAATTTTGATTTGCATTTCTCTGATGATTAGCAATGTTCAGCATTTTTTATATATTTGTTCGCTGCATGTACTACTTATTTTGTGTGTTTTTAATTCATTCATTTATTCAACAAGTGTGTGTGTGGGTGTGTGTGTGTGTGTGTATTTTAATATTTCCATAGGGTATTGGGAAACAGATAGTGTTTGGTTACATAAGTTCTTCGGTGGTGATTTGTGAGATTTTAATGCGCCCATTACCAGAGCATTATACACTGCACCCAATTTGTGGTCTTTTATCCCTCACCCCCTTCCCTTCCTTTCCCCCTGAGTCTCCAAGGTCCATTGTGTCTTTCTTATGCCTTAACATCCTCATAGCTTAGCTCCCACATATGAATGACAATATATGATGTTTGGTTTTCATTTCTGAGTTATGTCACTTAAAATAATGGTCTCCAATCTCATCCAGGTCACTGTGACTGCCATTAATTCATTCCTTTTTATGGCCAAGTGGTATTCCATTGTATGTATACACCACAGTTTCTTTGTCCACTTGTTGATTGATAGGAAATTGGGTTGGTTCCATGTTTATGCTCTTGTAAATTGTGCTGCTATAAATATGTCTGTGCAAGTATCTTTTACATATAGTGACTTCTTTTCCTTGGGGTAGATACTCAGTAGTGGGACTGCTGGATCAAATGGCAGTTCTGCTTTTAGTTCTTTAAGAAACATCCACACTGTTTTCTGTAGTGGTTGTATTAGTTTACATTCCCACAAGCAGTGTTAGAAATGTTCCCTGTTCACCACATCCATACCAACATCTATTATTTTTTATTTTTTGATTATGGCCATTCTTGCTGGAGTAAGGTGGTATTGCACAGTAGTTTGGATTTGCGTTTTCCTGATCATTAGTGATATTGAACTTTTAAAAATATGTTTGTAGGTCATTTGTATATCCTCTTTTGAGAATGGTCTACTCATGTTCTTAGCCCACTTTTTGATGGGATTTTTATTTCTTGCTAATTTGTTTGAGTTCCTTGTAGATTCTGGATACTAGTCCTTTGTCAGATGTACAGATTGTGAAGATTTTCTCCCACTCTGTAGGATGTCTGTTTACTCTGCTGACTGTTCCTTTTGCTGTGCAAAGGATATTCAGTTTAATTAGTTTCCAGCTATATTTATCTTTGTTTTTATTGCATTTGTTTTTGGATACTCGGTCATGAAATTCTTGCCTAAGCCAATGTTTAGAGCAGTTTATGCAATGTTGTCTTCTAGAATTTTTATAATTTCAGGTCTTAGATTTCTAAGTCCTTGATTCATCTTGAGTTGATTTTTGTATAAAGTGAGAGATGAGGCTCTGGTTTCAATCTCTTTCATGTGGCTTGCCAGTTATTCCAGCATTTGTTGAACAGGGTGTCCTTTCCCCACTTTATGATTTTGTTGGCTTTGTGGAAGAGCAGCTTGCTATAAGTATTAGGGTTTATTTCTGGGTTTTCTATTCTGTTCCATTGGTCTATGTGCCATGCTTTTTTGTGCCAGTACCATGCTGTTTTGGTGACTATGGCCTTAGAGTATAGTTCGAAATCAGGTAATATGATGCCTCCAGATTTATTGTTTTTGCTTACTCTTCCTTTGTCTGTGAAGGTTCTTTTTTGGTTCCATATTAATTTGAGGATTGTTTTTTTCTAATTCTGTGAAGAATGATGCTGGGGTGCTAGTGTGGTCATTTGGAGATAAGAAGACACTGTGGCTTTTTGAGTTGCCACAGTTCTTAGGCTGTTTCTTTCTCATTGGTGTGGTCTGATATTCCTTTAATTTTTGAAGTTGCTCTATTTTCAATGTATTATTTTGCTTTCATATTTTTTGATGCCCTTGAGGGTTTGACTGTGGTTTAAGTTGTATTGAGTAGACTGTCTTCTGGAAGATTTTACTGGGCCAAGGCTCAGCTCCACACTCCTGGGCTGCATACTCTAATCATGGGGCAGTGGGGGGGAGATACCAGGCTTACAGCTTTGTTATCTGACCTCTCAATATTAAGTACCTGCTGCAGTTGAGGAGCCAAGGTGTTTCTGGTATGCTGGCAACACCACCTTGGTGGGGGTGATCGCCAAAGTGCTGCTTCACAGTCGTGGCAGCAGGGACCACATCTACGTGTGCATGCCAGTGGTTGCAGTGGCAAAGCCTCTGTGCTTTTAAAAGTGGAGGCTTTAAGGTCTTGAGGATGTCCTGGCAGCTGTCATGACCCCCATGAATCTACACTTAGCATTGAATTTACATCCTTTCAGATATTACTTTTGTTTATTCTAATCATGTGCATTGCACTGTTTATTAAATATATCATCATAGGAAAGTTGACTTGGACCAATCTTATGGAGTTCATTCAAATTACATATCTTACAAATTTCAATACAGGTTGGTTTAGGATAAAAACCTGCATTTCCTTGGTATTAAATTTATTCTTGTTCTGATTTGTGCTGCATTAGCAGTTTTATGGAACCAATCAATTTCTTCATTAGAGTTCTGAGAACTCCCACCTAGTCCAGTGGTATGATGGGATTTCTAGAATTTCATTATTAGTATATTTTTGATATCAATACTGATTTTCTTTGGAATAATTATAAATTATGGCCTTCTAATCTTCGCCAGCTTGATAACATATAAAGTTTCTTTCACAAGATTCATCTCCCACAAAGCTACAACTTTCATATCCATTTAGTTTTGTTCTTCTCCCATTCTCGAGCAATCCAGTAACTCTTATTTAGGAAGAGACTTTCTCTCTTCCTTCCCTCAGCAAAACAAAATAGAACATCCTCACACTTTTAGCCTTTCCTTATCAAAGACACATCTTACCTTCTCTGCATGATTGTATATATAGTTTTTTCTTTATAATTTTTATTCATTTTAATTGTACATATTAATTAAAATTATTAATCCATAGTGACCTTAATTTCTAGTAAACATCAGAAACAAGCTACTGTATTTGATGCTTGCTGTCACACTGTGTGATGCTATCACCCCAGCAATCTGTAAATTGGAAAACAAGAATCGTAATTTCTAGAAGTATGTGCTTTCCCTTAGTACAATTTGTTAATCAGAGCATTTTAAAGCATGAGACCTAATTATAGGATTATAAAATGCTTCCCCTTCCTAACACAGCAATAAGCTAATGGATAATAATAGATTACAAATGAAAGGACTGTATGGCTCTGAAACTAATAAAAAGTTTCTAAGGAAACTGAAAGACAGCAAGGGAGGCAAAACAAAGACAAAAGAGGAAATCATTGCCACACACACATATAGCTACAGAAAACAATAAACTCAACCTAACTCATAGCCAGATAAATATAAAATTTTACACTAAGTATCTGTTTACTTCAGATCTTGTTAACCAATATACAATGTTTGACTTTTACCAAATGATTGCAAGAAATACTAAAGGTAAGAAAAAGACGTGATTGAAGAAACTAAAGAAACATTAAAACAGAACCATATATGACACAGATTTGGGGATTATCCGATTGATAATTTAATCATCTCTATTCTGATAATTTGATGTTATCAAATAATCTGATGATCTGATTATCTGATATGTTAAGGTCTCTAGTGGAGAAAGCAAACAAAAAATGTTTAAAGAAAATTTTCATAAAGCAAATACATAATAAAGGTCCAAAACTCAGATCTATGTTTAAAAAGAGCATTATGAAAGAAATAAATGAAAGTAAATTAATCCTAATGGATGTAATAGAAAATTATTTGTCAAAATAATAGCAACAATTTAGTGATTATAACTCATGGATAAATGAAATGAATGACAGCAGTATGATAAGGGACAGGTTGGAGGCAGGAATTTGAAATACTCTGTTCTAAGGAACTTGTACTACTCATGAAGCATTATTGCATTATACAAAAGTAGACTTGGATTAGTTGTATATGTATATTGAAAACTATAGGACAAATAATAAAAATAAATGAGGATGTACAATTAGTATACTAATACAGGAGAAAAAATGAAATCAGCTAAGTATATAGCTGAACTGAACAGTGACATTGTATTGGTCAGAGTTCTCTAGAGAAGCAATACATATATGTATATATGTACACACACAAAATCATGTGCTATATAATGACAATTTGGTCAATGACAGATGACAGATCACACACATATATGACAATGGTCCTATAGGATTATAATGGAGCTGAAAAATTCCTATTACCTGATCTCCTCATATTCATTGTAATGAGTAGTGCAACACATAACTCACATGTTTGTGGTGATGCTGGCATAAACAAACCTAACTGACTTCCAGTTATATAAAAGTATAGCACATACGATTATGAGCAGTATGGTAATATTATTAATGATAAATGAATATGTTACTGGTTTATGTACAGTTGACCCTTGAACAATGTGAGAGTCAAGGGTTCCAGCCTCTCTTTTTCACAGTCGAAAATTTATGTATAACTTTTGACTACCCCCAAACTTAATGGCGAATAGCCTACTATTGACCAGAAGCC
The DNA here is from genome assembly GCF_048565385.1 of Saimiri boliviensis. NCBI lineage: Eukaryota > Metazoa > Chordata > Mammalia > Primates > Cebidae > Saimiri > Saimiri boliviensis. The sequence goes on along the minus strand of NC_133470.1, from coordinate 76,780,939 downwards.
TGCTGATAATATAAGCAGTTGATTAGCAAATATTTTTGTTATATGTATTATATGCTATATTTTTAAAATAAGACAAGCTAGAGAAAAAATATTAAGAAAATTATAATGTACTTTTGGAATCTTCACAGAAAAAATCATAAAGGAAGAGAAAATATATTTAATAATTGTTAAGTGGAAGTGGATCATCACAAAAAATTCTCATTGACCTCAACTTCTATAAGCTGAGGAGGAGGAACAGGTTTTGCTGTCTCCTGGGTAGGAAAGATAAGGTGGGAGAGATAGAAGAGGTGGAAGAGGAGGCAGGAGAGGCAGGCATGCTCTGTGGAACTTTATGAATATACACTGTAAATTCCGATTTTTTTGTTTTTCATTTGTTGAAAAGTATTTCTATATAGTGCCAATCCTTCTTCCACTATCAGTTTCAGTGGAAGTATCCACAGAAGTGTTCGTGTTATTTAAAAAAGGCAAAAACAGTCTTGAATAATCAAGACCTTCATTCCAGATTGTCTAATGTCAATTTGTTTTCTGACGTTGCTTCTCCTGTAAATTTTACTCCTCATTCAGCACTGGTTCAGAAGCACTCATTTCTGTCATCTCTATCAAGTTGTCTTCTGTTTTTCTTTTTTTTTCTGATATACTAGCTTCTGAATTTCAGCAAGATATGTATTTTGAAACCCTTATACATTCCCCCAACACATACACTTTTTTTTTTTTGCCATATCCACAATCTCTTTTATAATTTATGTGATTGGCTGTGCTGTAAATCCTGTAAAGTAATGCAGAATGCCTGAACGCAGTTTTCTCCAGCAGGAATTTGTTGTTCGGGGCTTGATGGCTTTCATGGCTTTTTCTACAACAATGATGGCATCTTCAATGGTTTAATCCTATTAGACTTTCTTGATGCTGTCTCTATTGGGGTCATTTTCCATAGAAATGTCAATATTTTCCATAGAGTATCATGTGTAATGAGCCTTAAAGCATTGTTATCCTTATTATATCATTGTCTAAAGGCTGAATTAGAGATGTTGTGTTTGGCAGCAAGCAAACCATGCTGACACCCACTCAAATGCTTCTGGTGGCTAGGGTAATTTTCCAATAACAACATAACTTAACAGACAGTTCTTTTAAGAACTTACTATAAAGGTGCTTTTTGACTTCAGAGACAAAACATCAATTGAACTAATCTAGAAAAAGGATTACTGCCCAGACATTCTTGTTGTACAACCAAGAAAGTGTCAACCAGTATTTATGTTTTCCATTTAAATCATTGAGTTTAACAGCTTTATAGATAAGAGCAGTCTTGGTTATAAATCTGACTATCTGCAATAAATAGGAGTTAGCTTTCTTCCTGCCTTAAGTATTTGTGCTTGCCTCTTCTCCTTATTAATATGTCTTTTCTGGCCTTCCCCACCCCTCAGAATAGGACACATTTGTTTATAGACAAATATCCTTTCTCCTGAATGATTTTCTCATTGGCATCTGAGAACTTATCTGCTGCCTCTTAGTCAGCAGAATCTGCTTCGCCTGATATCTTGACATTTTTTTAAAGCCAACTCTTTTTTCAAAATTATCAAACTATCCTTTGCTGGCATTAAATTCTCCCAAATTAGATCTTTCACCTTTTTTTGCTTTATGTTGTCATATAATGACATTGCTTTCTCTAAAAATGATATGTTTATAGGCATGTCTTATAACAATCCTGCAACCACATACAAATTACATTTTTAATATAATATTAAAGGATATTTTGCAAAAACTGCTAGGTGTTTAATACTTAAGCCTGTTGGCATATTTGCAGCCACAGATGTAAGAATTTCCTTTTTATTTTTTACAGTGATCCTAATGCTAATTTCATTTAGGTTGAAATGGTAGGCCGTTGCAACTGCAGATCTCAATCTACAGTACATATTAAGGAATTCAGCTTACTCTTGTCATGTTATGACTTTTCTCTGCTTCTTAGGAGCACTTCCAGCATCATTAATTCCACTTCATATGGGTCCTATGATGTTATTGAATGTTTATGTAATTGTATTGCTCTAAATATGAAGAAAAATAGGCAAGAGATACCAGAAATCAATACTTTGTACTGTAATACACAGTATACTGAGGAGACAAACTGCTCACATGGAGATGATAAGCATCACAGGGCATTTTAGTTGAATGTTGGCAACACTTGAGGTCACTGCAATAATGTCATGAAGTGGTTATGAAATTTTTACAGCAGTACATTATAGACTAGAGTTAATGTTACCCAGTTATGATTTAATACTGCATCTTTAGGTTTTCTTACAAGAAAAAAATGATTTAATGATTTATCTGCTGGGTTTTCAGCTTGCATGGAGCCTATAGCTCCTATCTTTTGGCTGATTTCTTCCTTACGGAATGGAAAAGTTTATTCAATGTGTATATTCCCATCATATCTTGAAAGTCACTAACTTTACTTTTTAATAGGCTAATAGGTGGAAGGGATTTGCCTTGTCTCAAAAGGGATGTTGAACTTTTGAGTTAATGTTGGAATGATTTAAGACATTGGAAGAGAGTTGGGAAGGCATGCTTGTATTTTCCAATGTGAGAAGGAATTGAGATGCGGGTGGAGTCGGGGTCAAATAATATAGTTTGGATATTTGTTCCCACCCAAATCTTATGTTAAATTTTAATTCCCTATGCTGGAGGTGGGGCCTCGTGATCCCCACTGCTAGTTAGATAGGCACAGCATTGAATCTCTAAATTGCTTTATGGAACATGGTTATTTTAATGATTGATTCTTCTTGTCCATGAGCCTGGAATGTTTTTCCATTTGTTTGTGTCATCTCTGATTTGTTTGAGTAATATTTTGTGATTCTTGTTGTAGAGATATTTCACTACCTTGGATAGCTGTTTTCCTAGTTTTATTCTTTGTGTGGCAATTTTGAATGGAATTGAATTGCTCATTTGGCTCTCAGCTTACATATTCTTGGTGTCTAGGAATGCTACTGAGTTTTGTACTTTGATTTTGTACCCTGAAAATTTGCTGGTTATTTATCATATTAAGGAGTTTGGGGCAGATGATGTGGTTTTCTAGATACAAAACCAGGCCATCTGCCAGCAGGGATACTTTGTCTTCCTCTCTTCCTATGTTGATATCTTTTATTAACTTATTTTCCTTGATTGTTCTGGCCAGAACTTCCAGTACTATATTGAATAGTACTTGTTTCATTTTGGTTTTCATGGTGAATGCTTTCAGCTTTTGCCCATTCGGTATGATGTTGCCTGTGGGTTTGTCATAGATGGCTCTTACTATTTTGAAGCATGCTCTTTCAATTCCAAGTTTATTGAGGTGTTTTTTTTAACAAGGAGAAATGTTGAATTTTGTTGAAACCCTTCTGCAACTGAGATGATCATGTAGTTTTAGTTTTCAGTTGTGTTTATGTGATTAATCCCATTTGTTGATTTGCATATGTTGAACCAACCTTGCATCCCAGGGATAAACCTTACTTGGTTATGGTGGCTTAGCTTTTAGACATGCTGCTGTGTTTGGTTTGCTACTATTTTGTTTATGATTTTTGTATTTGTGTTCATCAAGGATATTGGCCTGAAGGTTTCCTTTTTGTTGTTTCTCTGACAGGTTTTGATATCAGGATGATGCTGGCCTCATGGAATGAGTTATGAAGGAGTCCCTCCTCCTCAATTTATTGCAGCAGTTTTATTAGAAATGGTATTAGCACTTGTATTTTTTTTTTGAAGTTTTATTTTAGGTTCAAGGGTACATGTGGAAGTTTGTTACATAGGTAAACTAGTGTCATGGGGTTTGTTGTATAGATTATTTTATCACCTCAATACTAAGCTTAGTCCCCAGTAATTTTTTTCTGATCCTCTACCTCTGCCAGCCTCCACCCTCTGGTAAGCCACAGTGTCCACCCACAAAGGCCTCTCTTTGTGTTTATGTGTTCTCATCATTGAGCTCCAATGTACAAGTAAGAACATGCGTTATTTATTTATTTTTTGTACCCGCAACAGTTTGCTACAGATAATGGCTTCCAATATCACCCATATTCCTGCAAAGGACATGATCTCATTTTTTATGGCTGCATAATATTCCACAGTGTATATACACCATATTTTCTATATGCATTCTGTCATTGATGAGCATTTAGCTTTATTCAATTTCTTTGCCATTGTGAATAGTGCTGCAAAGAAGATACGGGTGCATGTGTGTCTTCATGGTAGAATGATTTATATTCCTTTGGGTATATGCCCAATAATGAGATTGCTGGGTCAAATGGTAATTCTCTTTTTAGTTCTTTGAGGAATCACCACAGAGTTTTCCACAATCGTTTAACTAATTTACACTCCCAACAGCAATGTAGGAGCATACCCTTTTCTCTGCAACCTCAGAGATATCTGTTACTTTTTGACTTTTTAACAGTAGCCATTCTGACTTGTGTGAGATGGTATCTCATTGTGGTTTTGATTTGTATTTCTCTAATAATCAGTGGTATAGAGCTTTTTTTATATATATTTGTTGGCTGCAGATATGTCTTCTTTGAAAAGTGTTTATTCATGTCCTTTGAACATATTTTCATAGAGTTGCTTGGGTTTTTTAAAATAAATTTATTTAAGTTTCTTACAGATGCTCAATATTAGACCTTTGTCATATACATAGTTCTCAAATACTTTCTCTGATTCTGTAGGTTGTCTGCTTACTCTGTTGATAGTTTCTTTTGCTGTATCAAAGCTATTCAGTTTAATTAAGTCACATTTGTCCATTTTTGCTTTTGTTGCAATTGCTTTTGATGTCTTTGTCATGAAATCTTCACCAGTTCTTATGCCCAGAATAATGTCTCCTATGTTGTCTTCCAGGGTTTTTATAGCTTTGGGTTTTACATTTAAGTCTTTAATCCATCTTGAGTTGATACATGGTATAAGGAAGGGGTCCAGTTTTAATCATCAACATATGGCTAGCTAGTTAGACCAGCACCATGTATGGAATAAGGAGTCTTTCCCCATTGCTTGTTTTTGTCAGCCTTTATGAAACTCAGTCATACGTGTACGGCCTTATTCTGGGCTCTCGATTTTGTTCCATTGATCTGCATGTCTGTTTTTGTAACAGCAGCATGTTTATTTTGGTAACTGTGGTCCTGTAGTATAGTTTGAAGTCAGGTAGTGTGATGCCTCCTGTTTTGTTTACTTAACGATTGCCTTGGGCATTCAGGATTTTGGGGCTTCCATATGAATTTTAAAATAGTTTTTTATACTTTTTTGAACAATGTTAAATATAGAATTATATCTATTTATCTATATCTTTTTTTTTTTTTTTTTTTTTTTTGAGACGGAGTTTCGCTCTTGCTGCCCAGGCTGGAGTGCAATGGTGCGATCTCGGCTCACCGCAACCTCCGCCTCCTGGGTTCAGGCAATTCTCCTGCCTCAGCCTCCTGAGTAGCTGGGATTACAGGCACGCGCCACCATGCCCAGCTAATTTTTAGTATTTTTAGTAGAGACGGGGTTTCACCATGTTGACCAGGATGGTCTCGATCTCTTGATCTCGTGATCCACCCGCCTCGGCCTCCCAAAGTGTTGGGATTACAGGCTTGAGCCACCGCGCCCGGCCTATCTATATCTTTTCTAGATATAGGATTAGATCATCTGCAGAGAGGAATAGTTTGACTTTCTATTTGGATGTCCTTTATGTCTCTCTTGCCTGATTGCTCTAGGCCAGCACTTCTCATACTAAGCTGAATAGAAATGGTGAGGGAGGGCATCCTTGTCTTGTTCTGGTTTTCAAAGGGAATGCTTCCAGCTTTTATCCATTCAGTGCAATGTTTTCTGTGGCCTTGTCATAGGTGGCTCTTGTTACTTAGACATATGTTCCTTTCGCTCGTAGATTGTGGAGAGTTTTTGACATGAAACAATGATGACTTTTATTGAAAGCCCTTTCTGCATCTATTGAGACAATCATGTGGTTTTTGCCTTTAGTTCAGTGTATGTGATGAATCACATTTATTGATTTTCAAATGTTGAAACAACATTGCATTGCAAGAATATAGCCCACTTGATGTTGTAGAGTAGCTTTTTTATATGCTGCTGGGTTCAGTTTGCTAGCATTTTGTTCAGGATGTTTGCACCTGTGTTCATAAAGAATAATGACATAAAATTATCTCTTTTCTTTGTCTCTGCTAGGTTATGGTACCAGGATGATGCTGTCCTTATTGAATGAGTTGTGGAAGAGACCCTCCTTATCAATTTTTTGGAATAATTTTACTAGGAATGGTTTTAGCTCTTCCTTATATATCTGATAGAGTTCAGCTGTGAATCCATTTGGTCCTGGGCATTTTTTGGTTGGTAGTCTTTTTATTACTGATTCAATTTTGGAATCATTATTTGTCTGTTCAGAGATTCAATTTCTTCCTGATTTAATCTTGGTATATTTTATGTGTCTGAGAATTTATCCATGTCTTCTAGATTTTCTAGTTTGTGTACATAGATGCATAGATGTATTTATAGTAGTCTCTGAGGATTTTATGTTGTTTTTCTGCAGGTTCAGTGGTAACATTTCCTTTGTCGTTTTTAATTGTATTTATGTAGATCCTCTCTCTTTTTTATGCAAGTAGTTAGTGGTCTATCTTTCTCTTATTTTATTTTTTCAGAAAACACTCTCCTGGACTTGCTGACCTTTTTTATTGTTTTTCCCATCTCAGTTTTCTTCAGGTTACCTCTGATTTGGTTATTTCTTTTCTTCTGCTAACTTTGGGGTCGGTTTTTCTTGTTACTCTCTTTCCTATAGTTGTAACGTGAGATTGTTAATTTGAGATCTTTCTAACTTTTCAGTATGGACATTTCGTGTTACAAACTACTTACTTAAGGCTAGCTTAGCTGCAGTCCAGACATTCTGGAATCTAGTACTTTTGTTTTCATTCATTTCAAATAAGTTATTGATGTCTGCCTTAGTTTCATTATTTACCCAAAAGTCATTCAATAACGCATTGGTTAGTTTCCATGTAATTGTATGCTTTTGAGTGATCTTCTTAGTGCTTATTTCTTTTTTAATTGCTTCATCATCCAAGACTGTGGATTGCATGATTTCAGGTTTTTTTATTTGCTGAGGATTTATTTTATATTTGTGTGGTCGATTTTAGATGATGTGCAATGTGAAGAGAAGAATGTGTATTCTATTGTTTGGGGGTAGAGATGTCTATTAGGTCCACTTGGTCATGTGTTGAGTGTAGGTCCTGATTGTCTTTGTTAATTTTCTGTTTTCTGTCTTGAGGATTTGTCTAATGTTGTCTGTGGGGTGTTAAAGTCACTTACTATTTTTGTGTGGGAATCTAAAACTTTTTGTACATCTCTAAGAACTTGCTTTCTGAATCTGGTTGCTCCTGTAGTGTGTGTGTATATATTTAGGATAGTTAGATTTTCTTGTTGAACTGAACTCTTTTCCATTATGTAATGCTCTTCTTTTTCCTTTTTGTTGTTTTAAAATTTGTTTTGTCTAAAATTTGGATAGCAACACCTGCTTTTTGTGCTTTCCATTTGCTTGGTAACTTATTTTCCATTCCTTTATTTTGAGCCTATGGGTGCCAGTGTGTGTGGGATGGGTCTCTTAAAGACAGTATACCCTTATGTCTTGCTTCTTTATCCAGTTATCCACTCTGTGCTGTTTAATTGGGCATTTAACTCATTTCTATTACAAGTTAGTCTTAATGTGTACAGATTTGATCCTGACATCATATTGTTAGCTGGCTATTATGCAGACTTCTTTCTGTGGTTGCTTTATAGTGTCACTGGTCTGTGTAAATAAGGGTGTTTTTGTAGTGGATGGTAGTGGTATTTCCTTTCCATATTTAGTGCTCCTTTCTGGACCTCTTGCAATGTAGGTCTTTTCAGCATTCGCTGAAAAGGATCTTATTTCTCTTTCACTTGTCATGCTTAGTTTGGATAGAAATGAAATTCTGGTTGGAAATTCTTTTTTTTTTTTAAGAATACTGAATATAGTTCTCGAGTCTCTCCTGGCTTACGGAGTTACTATTGAATGGTTCATTGTTAGCCTGGTTAGGATCCCTTTGTAGGTAACTTGTCCTTTATCTGTAGTTGCCTTTAACATTTTTTTCTTTCATTCTAACCTGGGACAATCTGATGATTATGTATGTTGGGGTTGGTTTTCTTGTCTAGTATTTCTCTACATTTCCCAAATTTGACTGTTGGCCTCTCTAGTGAGGTTGAAGAAGAGTTCATGGACGATATTCTCAAATATGCTCTCCAGATTGCTTGGTTTCACCTTATTTCTTTCAAGGATGCTAGTGAGTTGTAAATCTGGTCTTCTTGCATAATCTCATATTTCTTGAAATTTTTTTTCATTGTATTTATTTGTTACTGAGTGATTTCTGAAAGCCAGTCTTGGAGCACTGACCTTCTTTCCTTAGCCTGGCCTATTCAGCTGTTAATACTTGTGATTGCATTAGAAAATTTTTGTTTTGAATTTATTTTTTATTAATTGTGGGTACATAGATAGTAGTTATACATATTATGGGGTACATGAGATGTTTTGATATATGCATGCAATGCGAAGTAAGTACACCATGAAAAATGACATACTCATCATGTCAAGCCTTTATCTATTGAACTGCAAACAATCCCATTACACTCCTTAAGTTATTTTTTTAAAATACAGTTGTTATTGACTATGGTCCCCCTACTGTGCTATCAAATAGTAGGCCTTACTCATTATTTCAAACTTTATTTTCATACCCATTAACCACCTCTAACTCCCTTCAACCCCTCACTACCCTTCCCAAGCATCCGGTAACCATCCTTCTACTCTCTATGTCTCTGAGTTCCATTGTTTTGATTTTTAGATTCCATAAATAAGTAAAAACATGTGATGTCTATCGTTACGTGCTGGGCTTATTTCACTTAAGACAGTTATCTCCAGTTCCTCCAATGTTGTTGCAAATGACTACATCTTATTATTATTTTTTTTTATGGCTGAATAGTACTTCATTGTGTATATTACCACTTTAGTAATCCATTCATCTGCTAATGGACTCCTAGGTTGCTTCCAAATCTTACCTGTTGTAAACAGTGTTGCAACAAACGTAGTAGTGCATATATCTCTTTGATATAGTGATTTCCTTTCTTTGGTTTATGTATCCTACCACAGGATTGCTGGATTATATGGTAGCTCCATTTATAGTTACTTTATACTATGAAATTCTTGTAGTGTGTTTTTCAGCTTTATCAGATCAGTTTAGGCTTTTTTTTAAAAAAATATAATGGCTATTTGTTCTATAATATCATTTATCATTTTATCATAATCCTTAGAGTCCTTGGATTAGGATTCAATTTTCTCCTGAATCTCAGTGATTTTTCTTCCTATCGATATTCTGTATTCTATTTCTCTTTTTATTTTTTTTTTTCGTCCTGCCATTTCAACCCTATTAAGAAACCTTGCTTGGGAACTAGTGCATTCATTTAGAAGAAAGAAACTACTATGGCTTTTTCAGTTGCCAGAGTTCTTTTGCTGGTTCTTTCTCATCTGTGTGGGCTGTTGTTCTTTTACCTGTGATGTAATTTGAGTACAGTCAGTAGACTTATTTTCTTGATGTTTTCAGATGGCCAAGGCTTTGTGAAGGGTCTTTAATTTTAGCTGAATTCTTGTCCTTGTTTTCACAGGGGCTATATTAGGAAAGTGTTTTTGGTGTTGAAGTTTCCATTTGTGATCCAATAGGTGGTGCTTATGTGTGACGCGAGTAGGTAGCCTCTTGCTCATCCATGGGGCTCCTCTGTTTCCTCATTATGTCAGCCATTCTCCCTCTCAGTGCTCTGAAAATGTGGAATCCTCTCCCTCTTGAGTGCTGGCTGCAGATGTTGGCTTGGCACTCCAAGGCAGCACACCACAGCTCTGAAAGCAAACTTAGGATTTATGTTTCCTCTTCAGCTTGGAGGCAGCAGGCGAAGGGACCTTAGCAATGGTTGTGGCACTGAGCCTTTCTCTTGTCTCTGGAAGCTTCACATGACAGGGAGGCAGAGCTGCTATCTATCAGGGCAATCAATCTGGAATGGGGCAGCTGTTCTGTGAGCCCAAACCAGGGAGCCCTGACTGGTAATGAGCAGGGTTTTGGGTGGGTCACAGGGGAGACAGATAGGCCTCTTATTCTGCAGCTTTCTGGAGGTGCTATTAACTTACTCAGGGTCTTTGATCTTTCTCTATTCTGAGGGCAGCAAGGACAGTACAACTGCGGTGGCAGTGGGAAAGAGGCTTTCAGTTGCCTCTGGGGGCTCCACCTCAGAGAAACATGGAGTTACTGCTACAGTAAATGTTCATCCAAGGGTTGTGGTGGCTGCAGTGCTGGCCTGAGCTGAGGGCTCTGCTTGTTGAGGAGCAGAGGTTCAGTGACTTACAAGGAAGGGAGCTGAGTTCCTCTCTATATAGTGACTGTGGGTATGTGGGTGAGGTCTTCAGGATCTTTACTTCCTCACCTGACCAGTGGCAGCAGGGGCAGAATCACTGCTGTGGAAGTGGCAGAGGGGCTGTCAGTTACCTGTGGGATCCCCTTCCCAGGGAAACTCAGAGACAGTCACTCCACATGCTTGTGCTCAGCCACGGGTGAGATGGCTGATCTGTATTACAGAGCCAGGAGTCCTGTCTGTTGATGAGTGGGAGATGGGGGCTCAGAGGGAAGAGGGAATGGATTTGTTTCTGTGTGGTGACTACAGTGTGCTGCATGTGTCAAGTTAGTGACTAGTCCCTTGGTTCCTTCCATGGCCCAATGGCATCAGGGTGGTAGTACTGCAAGTGTAGTGGTGAAATGGTTGTGGGTTGTCACTGGGATTTCCTCCTCAGAGAACTGCAGAACCACCTCCAAAGTAAGTGTTCAGGTAAGGGCAGGGTAATTGTGTACTTTATTGTGGTAAACATGCCTACCTTGCTTTTAGCAGTTGAGTTCTACCACTTGCCTCCTGCCACACTGCTCTCCAATTACTTCCACTGCATCTAGATTTCCCAATTCAGTTACTGCATTATTCTCTTTAAGGTCTGGCCTACAGGGAAGCACGACCAAAATTCTTCAGGGATCCTGGGACTTCCTGTAATCGATTAATTTTTCTGTTTTGGTGAAAGGTACATTTCCTGGACCTTTGCAGTATGAATAATTAGGTCTTAAATGACAAATCCACTCTAATATACCAGACTCTCTAAGCCTTTAAATACTTTTCTCTACATTGAGCCGAAGAAAGTGGACAATTTCCAATTCACTTACTTTGGACCTCCTTTGGATTCATATTTTGGGCAACCAGCCAAACAAGCACAAGTCGTATCACAATAGAATGAAACTAGAAAAAGTAACTGAAAGATAGCTAGGTCATTTTTTAAAATTAGAAATTAAACAATAAACTTCTAAATAGCAGATGGGTCAAAGGAGAAGTCTCCAGGGAAGTTTAAAAAATATTTTGAACTGAGTGAAAATGAAAGCACAACTTATTAAAATAGGTGACGTTCAGTGATAGTAGAGATTAACACAAAACTTATAGCATTGAATTCATATATTGGAAAAAGGCAAAACCTAAAATGAATGGTAGAAGCTTCTTTTTTAGGATACTGTAGAAAGAAAAACAACATAAACTGAAAGCAAATAGAAGAAAAAATAATAAAATTTAGAGTAGAATTCAATGAAATTGAAATAGGAAAACAATAAAGAAAAATAATAAAATCAAAAGCTCGTTCTTTCAGAAGGTCAATAAAATTGATAAACCTCTAGCTAGGCTAATCAAGAAAAAAGAGAGGAAATACAAATAAGCATTAATCTCTGAAATGATAAAGGATCCATCATTACTGACTCCAATTAATATTAAAAGGGTAACAAATGTAAAGTACCAGTAACTGTACACTTAAAATTTTGACAATTTAGATTAAATTTTAAAAATGTCTTGAAAGACAAACTCTATACAGCTAGCACAAAAGGAAAAAGATAATCTATATATTTCTGTATGTATTTTAAAAATTACATCACTAATTAATAATTCTCTAAAACAGAAAGCACCAGACCAGATGAGTTTACTCTAGAATTCTACTAGCCATTTAAAGAAGAAATTGTACGAATTTCCTACAATATTGTACAGAAGGTGGAAATTGAGGGAACACTTCCTAACTCATTCTGAGTCCAGAATAAAACCAGAAAAAAACACTACGAGAGAGAAACCTACAGATCAGTATCTCTCATAAACATAGACAGAGAAATCCTCAACAAAATACTGGCTAATCAAATTCAGCAATGTATAAAAATTTATACACTATGTCTATATGGGATTTATTCTAGATATTCATGCTAGTTCAACATTTAAATCAGTTAATATAGTCTATCACATAAACATGCTAAAGATTACATGATCATATCAATAGATGCAAAAAAGCATACGATAAAATTGAAAAACTATTAATAATAAAAACTTTTCAAAAATGAGGAAAGAGGGAAACTTTCCATATAGATAAAGGATATCTACACAAAGTTTATAGTGAAGATCATACTTAATGATATTGTGAAAAAAGCAAGTCTGTCCCTTGTCAGGATTCCTATTCACAATTTAACTGGAAGTCCTAGCTGATTCAGCAAATAAAAAAAGAAAATACAAGGTATACAAATTGGTAAGAAAAAGACACTATGGCACATGTATACCTACATAACAAACCTGCACATTCTGCACATGTACCTCAGAAGTTAAAGTATAATAAAAAGGTATTTGTGTACAAATGACATTATTTTTAATATAGAAAGTTTCAAATAATTAGCAAAAGACTCCTGGAATTAGCAAAAGATTATTACAAGGATGCAGCACAGAAAGTTAATATACAAAATGCAGTTGCTTTCTTATATTCCAGCAATAAATAATTGGAATGTAAAATTAAAAAAAAAACAGTAAAATTTATATCAGCACCTAAATATGAAGTAATTGGGGAAAACATTAATAAAATATGTATAAGATCTTTATGAGGATAACTATAATAGTTATAAAAAAATATAACACCGATCTAAATGCATGGAGACATTTTATTAACATTTGTAAATAAGAAGTCTCAATATTGTTAAGAATCTAGTTCTTCCTAACTTGATTTACAGCCAACTCAATACTGAAGAAGAACAAAGTGAAGGATTGATCATACTTAACTTGAAGACAAACTATAAAGCTTTGATAATTAAAACAATGTTGTATTGGAAAAATAGTAGATGAAGAGATTTAAAGCAACAGTATAAGGAGCTAAGGAAGCAGACACACAAATCTAGTCCACTGATTATTCAAAAAAGGTGCAAAGGCACTTCAATTGTAGAAATATAGTATTTTCCAGAACTGTCTTGAAAAACTGGGCATCCACATGCCAAAAAAAAAAAAAATCTAGAAACTGATTTTGTAAATTTTACAAAAGTTAATTCAAAAAAGATTGTAAGTCTGAATGTAAAATGCAAGACAATAAAACTTCTAGGAGATAACAAGACAAAACATAGGTGACCTTGAATTTGTTGATGACTTTTTAGGTAAAATATCAAAAGCATAATTTTTGAAATTTTCGAAAGAAAAAATTGATAATTTGGACTTCATTAAAATGAAAAGCCTTTTTATCTGCTAAAATATTGTTAAGAGATTATAAAGATATTCCTGGAGTTGGAGAAAATATCTGCAAAACACATAACTTGTAAATGACTTGTATTCAAAATATATGAAGAACGCCTAGAAACTCAACAACAACAAAAACAACCCAAATGAAAAATAGGCAAAAGATCTAACCAGATGCTCACCAAAATTACACAGATGACAAATAAACATATGAAAGCTCAACATCATTTTTCATTGAAAAAATTGTAAATTAAAGTAATGAGATACCATCACATGGCTTTTAGAATGGCTAAAATCCAAAAACTTGACAATAACAAATGTTGACAAGGATGTGTAGAAACAGAAAGTCTCTTTCATTGCTATGAGGAATGTAAATACTGCAAACACTTTAGAAGACAGTTTGGCAGTTTCATACAAAGCTAAATAACCCAGCAACTTTGTTCCTGTGCACTGAGTCAATTTATTTGAAAGTATATGTGCATACAAATACCTGAACACAAGTATTTATAGCCGCTTAATTTATAACTGCTAAAAACTGGGATCAACCCAGATGCCTTTGAAAAGGTAAATGAATAAATACACTTTGGTACCTTGATACAATGAGATATTATCCAATAATTAAAAATGCCATTAAGCCTAAAAGGCAAAGCAGAAACTTTTATGCATGGTTCAATTTTTAGCATTTTCCTGCCAGTCTTCTCAATTTTGGAGGCAGTGGTTTGCTGTGATCCTACCTCTCTGATGGGTCTAAGAGTTGTTGATTTTTCAGTTTGTCCCTCTTTTTACATATTGTTAGAATGGAGTAATGACTTTCACATTCTTATATGTCAGACCCAAATCCAGAAGTCCAACACTCATCTCCAAGAAATAAAGCATCTTAGCAAAATGTAGTATGAGGAAAAACATTCAATTTGGTAAAAGAAATCCACAAAAAACCTACACCTTAATTACTCCACTAGAGATTTGGAATGAAAAATAGATAGACACTATCTCCACCTCAATTCAGGGTTGTACAGGAGAACCTAATTAGTGAAATATGCAATAAGTACTGGAAATAAAGAAAGAAAATCTTTGTAAATGCATAGAAAGTATGAAACAAGATATTAAGAGAATATTACAGTTAATTAAGGAAATATATATTTTATACAAAGTAAATACAAAAGATGACTTTATTTACATAAACAAAGCAAATAAAATAAAGTTTAAAAATCATAGCAATTACAACATTAAATATATCAAATACTCATATAAGTAAATCTAATGACATATATGACCTCCAAAATCAAAAAAAAAAAAAAACCTCCAAAACATTTTTTATGCAAATTGTATTTCAATAAAGTTGTTAAATAGTAAATGCAGTACAGCCAAGATTGTGGACATAGATTTATGCTAGAATGTACACATAGAGATAAGCACAGAGGAAGTTCCTTTTTCTTGCAACTATTTATCTGATGTCTTAGTCATTTCAGAAGGGTACAACAGAATACCATAGACTGGGTAGCTTAAAAAACAAACATTTATTTCTCACAGTTTTAATGTATGGGAAGTCCAAGAGCAAGGCACTGGCAGATCTGGTGTGTGATGAGAGCATTTTTCTTGGCTTGTGGATACTGGTCTTCTCATTGTGTTCTCACATGGCCTAGAGAGAAATAATCTCCTGTGTTTCTTCTTATAAGAAGACTACACACACTCATCAGTGCTCACTCCTCATGATCTAATTATTTCCAAAGTGCCATCGCACTGGGGGTCACAATTTTGTTATAAGATGAATACTTGTGTCTTCCCACTACCATGCCAAATTTATATTTTGAAATCCTAGTCTTCGTTGTAATGGTATTAAGAGAGGAGGCATTTGGGATATAATTATGTCATGAGGGTAGAGCCTTCAGAAATGGATTAGTGCACTTATAAAAAGAACTACAGATCTAATCAGCCATCTCTAGAGGAGCCAGGCACTAGATATTCTTCGAGACCAGAGAGGAATTATTTCTTCAAGGTGATTCAGAGATATCAGGGCTGGCACTCTCATTATAGGCCCGGAGTTCATGATGCTCTCTGTTTCAAGTGGACCAGGATGCCTCCACCCAGTGCCTGAAGTATAGGGCCCATCAGAGAACTGTAGGGTGAGCTGTATCCAGCGAGCTGTGGTAATGGGGACACTCAGAGCCAGAAGCCATGAATCCAGGTGGATAAAGGTGTAGTATGTGGCCCCAGAGCTGTGGAGGTGGGACTGAAGCCCCAGTTGGTTTGGAGGGCAGAGCATCTAACTAAAGAGAATTATTCTTGGGCCTTAAGGTTTAATGGAGTTTGCCTTTTTAGATTTTGGTCTTGCTTGGGACACACCACCTCATCCTTCTTTCCTTTTCCTCCTTTTTAGAATAGGAATGTATATCCTATATTGATCCCACCATTGTATTTTGGAAGCATATAATTCTTTTGATTTCACAGGTTCACAGCTGCAGATAAATTTTACTTCTGTATAAACCATACCTTGAATCTCTTATATCTGATTTAGATGGTATTTAAATGGGCCTTTTGATTTTAGAGTTTAGAGTTGATAGTGAAAGTAGTTAAGACTTTTAAGGCTATTGGAATGGAATGGCTGTATTTTGCATATGAGAAGGATATGAATGACAGGGGCAGGAGTACAATGTTATGAACTAAATATGTCCTCCCCAAATTTATATATTGAAATTTTAACTCCCAAAGCGGTGGCATTAGAGGATGGGGCCTTTGGAAGAAAATCAGTTCATGTGGGTATAAATTTCATGAATGGAAATAGTGACTTTCTAAAAGAGAACCCAGAGAGTTTCTCTTTTGTTTTCTGCCATATGAAGATACAGTGAAAATATGACCTTTTGAAAACCAGGAAGAGGATCTGCAGCAGACACAAAATATGCTGGTGCCTTCATCTTGGACCTTCCAGCCTTGAGATGGTGAGAAGTAAGTATTTGTTGTTTATGCCATGCTGTCATATTTGTTAAAGAATCTCAAATTAAGTAAGACAATGAATTTCGGAGAGACATGAATATTTGATATATAAAATGTCAGAAGAGATACTACATTTATCTGAAAGCTCTCAGTCTGTCTACCCACTTCATCACTAGGGAGGTATAGTGATTTTTAATTGACATAATTATAATTGTACATATTTATGGCATACAATTTGATGTTTAGATACATATATTGTGTAAATATCAAATTACAGTATTTGGTGTATTCATCCCCTAATGCATTTACCATGTATTTTTGGCTATTGTTTAGGCTAATACATTTGAGAATAATCATTGAGCATCTTATAATAGCTTAGATCTGTCTTAAATGTGAGCTGTTCATGAACTACACAGGTTCTTCTCTGGTATTTCAAGGGATCATACCTGAAAATGACTTTTTTTTTGAGTGAGTAAATCTTTCTAATATCTACTTTAGTATCAGTCCCATTTTACCACAGATATAATCCATTTTGCCAACCTTACCTCTGTTGATAATAAACACAACATTTTGTCCCAGTCTGCTAATACTTTTTATTTATTTATTTATTTATTTTTTAACTTTTAGATTCAGGGGTACATGTGAAGCTTTGTTAGATAGGTAAACTCATGTCACAGGGGTTTGTTGTACAGATTATTTCATCATCCAAGTTTTAAGCCTGGTACCCATTAGCTATTTTTTCTCATCTTCTCCCTCTTCCCACCTTCCACCCTCAAGTAGGTCCCAGTGTCTGTTGTTCCCTTCTTTGCGTCCATGCGTTCTCATTGTTTATCTCCCACTTATAGATACCACTTATGTAGTATCTGGTTTTCTGTTCTTGCACTAGTTTCCTAAGGATAATGGCTTCCAGTTACATCCATGTTCCTACAAATGACATGATCTTATTCTTTTTTATGGCTAAATAGTATTTCATGATATATATGTACCAACAATTACAGACTGGATAAAAATAATGTGTTAAAAATACTTTTTAAGATTGTCTATTTTATTCAGTTATCAAAATATGCAATTCAGTTATTTTTAGCATATTCACAGAGCTTTGCATCCATTACCATACTTTTAGAACCTTTCATTGCCCTATAAAGAAAGAAACAGGCACCTCTTAGCCATTACCTCCTAATCCCTCCACATCCCTGTGCCCCTAGTGTTAGAAAACCACTGATTCATTTTCTGTCACTGTAGATTAGATTTGCCTAATCTGGACCTTTTATATAAATGGAATTGTATAATATGTAAAAAAGTATCTTTTTTTCAGAATTGTGCGAAGAATAGGGTTATTACTAATTGAATTTTCTTTCAGATAATTTCACCTGTTGACAAAAACGTAGTCAAATTTTCACAAAGCATTTGTATTACAGAGAATCAGTAATTTTATGATTATTTCCTGTTCTAGTGATAAATGTAAATAGAAACATGCTTACTATTTGCAGGAATTTATTACATATCCAGATCAAAATTAAATATTTATATATAAAACTTTGAAAAATATGTCACCTAATATAAACTCCTATAACTCCAAACTCAGTATCTATAGCATTCAAATATACGTGCCTGACATTTCAACTACTGTTGTCTAATACTGTTTGGAAATCAGTAACATGATCTGGGCTAAAAGTAGGAAATTGAGCGCAATGTATATCAAGTGATTTAAATTGTTAAAACTACAAAAACAGCAAAACTCTGATAGAGAAAACATTTTTGATGTACAGAGTTAAAACTGGAAATTGATAAATATATGACATCAAAGACTATATTTTTAGTGTTTTCATAGTTTGGACATTCTAGTGATGATCTTTGTTATACACTTTTTAGGTGGAAGTCATCTATTTAAATACTATCAGTATGTTGTGATGGACTTATTTGAGGGAATTAATGCTCATATTGCTTTTTTGTAGTAAGATTCATCATTAATTAAGGAAAAAACATAAGAATAATTTATTACCTCACCAATATGTTGTTTCATTTCACA
This sequence comes from Saimiri boliviensis, assembly GCF_048565385.1. Classification (NCBI taxonomy): domain Eukaryota; kingdom Metazoa; phylum Chordata; class Mammalia; order Primates; family Cebidae; genus Saimiri; species Saimiri boliviensis. The sequence goes on along the minus strand of NC_133470.1, from coordinate 76,762,401 downwards.
TGTATTACACATCTAACATATTACTGGACACAAATAAATATGATGCTTAATAAAACACAAGTCTTCTCAGGGAATTCACAGTCAGTCAATTTCTTGACATCTCTATGGGAAGAAATCAAGTAAGGCAAAAGATCTTAGTTCGACAGGTTTCCTTAGTGAAGTGCAATAGAAGGAGTCAACAGGAGAGGGAAGGAGAAATGAGACATCTTTATTTTATTTGCTGAGAAAGAGCATGAGGATGAAGCATATCAAGTAAGTAAGTATAAATGGGAATTCAATACACACCATGTAGACACTGTGTACTGCAGAGGTGGGATATGGGCAGGATAAGATACCAAAAGGTAGATGAAGGGCACATAAAGAAAGCTATGAGGAAAAGCACTAGGATATCCATTGACTTTATAATTTTATTACAGGGCTTAGTTTACATTCCCCAAAACAGATCACAGGATGTTTCCCAGTGGAGTTTATGTTGTTAATCCTGATCACTGGCACGCCAAAATCATGCTTCAGTGAATCCACCTAATTCTAAACATACAACTCTTTGCCTCTGTTAAGTAGCAGAAGTTCTGTTTCCTCATAACAATAAAGGTCTATTATGTATGATTGAATGGGAACATATTTCTTTGTCTACTTGTCCACCAGATGGAGAAGCTCAAAGGGAAGAAGTAGTGATAATAACTTTGAGTTCAGTGGAAAGTAATTGGGTGTCTTGGTGGAAACATCGCTCCTTTGGGAGCCAAGTAAAACACTAGGATTGCACAAACTAGGAACACAAATGCTAAAAGTGAGTCAGCAGGTGTGTTGGTCAAAGAGGTCAATCCTTTATCTACCACTTGGGTCTCAGAACAATTTTTTTTTTTTTTTTTTAGCATTTGGCCAAGGAATATGTCACTCTTTGATTCATGTGCCTACTGTATTTTATAAGACATCACCTTGACCCTACCAGGCTGTCATCCATAACTGCTGCTTTAGGTGAGCCGTTAAGAAACTATCATAATGATACATCAGGCCAAAAAGTTTTAGATGATACAGTAATTTTGCAGTAAATTTCTCAAAACAAAACAGATTCCTTGATCTGAAATAGCTGTGTGGGATTCTATATGAGTACAACAGAAGCCTATGAGTAAGTGGATAGTGGAACTCATAGAAGCACTGCAGGCAATGAAGGCCAGTGAATTTCAGAATGGATGTAAATTCTTGAAAATGTGAATTACTGTTTTCTTCAGTTAGAAAAAGTCTGATATTATTATCTTGAAACCAAGTGGCCTTGATCTTCCTGATGGATGGTACAATATCAAGTGTTCAGCATTGGTTTCTATTATTGAAACATCAGGCATTCATGATAAATGGTAGTTGTGCGAACTTCTCCTGAGAGGGGTGCAAGGCTATAGCAGCCATTCATAACCTCCATGTCTGTCAGCATAGTTCTTTCTTTATGGGTTCACTATATAAGCATTGGGGTAGCTAAGACTGGAAGATGGTTTACATCTAGGGGAAACATCCATCTAGTTGCTGAGTGTCTCTTCTTGGTGGATACTGTCTTGTGGGCATTGTTGTAAGATATAAAGTTATGCTAACTGTATGCCCTCTCTCATAGGTCCATCTATATTCCTATCCCTGTTTGTATTGTCTCCAAAATCTTCCAGTATTGTTTACTGCAAGGCCTTAACAATGAGACCAAATGACATTTTCCATGTATATTCTTACTTCAGGCTACTTCTTGCCTGATAACAGATGAATGATCAAGTGTATAATAAAACATTTAGCATCTAGGAGGATTTGTTATCAGCTGTTACACACCTTTTCATAAAAAGCTTGCTATCAGGGTCTTGCCCAAACTGAATGCATGACAGATAGAAGTCTTGTGATTTTCTAGCCCCAAACTCTCATTTTGTGGTGAGTCAGCTCAGATTAAATGACTATTAATGTGAAAAGAACTCAACAAGTTTTTCTTGTCAATGAAAATCGATTACTTAAAAATCCAGTGAGTCTTGTCACAGTGGTGTTTCATCTTTTAAATGAAAAATGGTAGCTAGTCCATTGTGGAAAATTTTATTCACTGTTCAAATGACTGTACTAAACTCATTGGCTAATTAACGCTCTTGATTCAGAAAAGTTTCCCTAATTGCTTAACCCTGGTAACATGATGGTAAACTGTAACTTGGTGGCATTCCAGTAGGCTATTGCTTCTCTTCAGCCTCAGAACTAGCTATGCAGAACCAAAAGAATGTAGTATCCATTTGCACAGTGAACAGAACTCCAGGATGTTCTCTTAGCTCTAGCTGTTGCTCCTCTTTTCAAGCCTTGTTATATTTCACATGTTCCAACTTCTCTGCAACTGACTATTTGGTTGTTGCCAATCACATAGCTGTTTGTTCTGTTACTTGGAAAATTACAGATATTGCATTAACCCTCTCCATCCCTTTGGATTCATAATATATGGCGACAAATCCAAACTGTTAATTATAATGTATGGGTTATTCATTTAGAAGCCCATGGAATAAGCTGGTTCTCTAATGAGACTGAATGGAATCAAGATGTTAATTGAACCTGCACCACCTGGATTTCCACCATTGCTGCCAGGATCCATCACTCTATTGATTATGGAAACACGTCCACCACCACACACAAAACATACAATAAAGCATACTGTGTTTCTCATGTAGAGGCTACCATTGTGACTCCTGCCATAAGATGATGTGCTTTGCTCACAGTGGGGAGGCAATATTGTGTGGGGCCTTGCCTACACCCACTCTGGCTTATTGACTACATCAGACCTCAGACTCACTCCGGGGCTATCAGGGATTGCTCTTTACTTTTGTCCCTTTTACAAGATCACAGTACTTCTGTTTTAGTCTCATTAGAAAACTCCAGCCACACCATTGTGGCTCTAAAAACTTAACTGTATAAGGCGTTTGGCTTTTCAGATCAGTTTTAATCTGACAATATTGCACCTTTTATCATAAAAACCACTGAACATAGGATTCTAATCAAGGTTTTCAATGTAATTTGCATACTCTCTACCATGAACAATCATCTGGTATTAATGACCACTGCAACAATCTCCTCAAAGATCAACTCAGAAGGATTACTGACTTTGTATCTCCCCACTCCTCCCGCTCCACACACCTTAGTCAGGCAGTTTGTTCATTGAATGTTGTGTCTGTCAGAAACAATCACACCCTCTGAGCTGTTTCCAGGGTAATTAATTCACTCAAAAAGTGTTTGGAGGGTACATATACATCTATTTTGAACCAATTTTGGCACAATGTATTTTTTCTTTCTCTTAGCAACAACCCCATAAAGGTCTGGTTGGTACACCCTACAGATATTAGCATGGTCAAATGGAGGCCCAGCAGATTCAAACAATTCCTGTTCAATCACCTGGATTTTATTGTTGTATTAACATGCTCCAAGAGCAAAAGAATAAAGACTACATGTTGAGCTCACTTTTCTCTCAATCCCCTGCACTGATCTATGTGGGGAAAGTAGGGAATACATTGAGTTTCTTCAAGTTTTATAAAAATTGTCCTTTTTTCCTGTTGCACCTCACTCTTGAAGATGAAAGTTCTAGGTGTGAATAGGAAGTAATTGACAAAAACAGGTCAATTATAGCTACTGGCTTTTGACATACGAATTTTCTGTTGATGGAAGGCGACCAACTCCCTTTGTACCTGGAGAGAGAACCACTTATCCCTGGAGCAACAGAGGATTAAGCGATAATAATTACTTTTAATCTTTCAGAATTGCCACTACATAAAGAGAAATGTTCTGCTTTGGTTCTTTCCAGTTGTTGCAAGCACTATATATTTGAATGTCATGGCTGGTAACTCCTACCAGATAACTATGACCAAAATTTGATCAACATTTTTTTTTTTAACCTTTACCATGAAGTGTATTGGAAACAGCAGGGATGGCTCCAGCTACTGCATCTCTCAAGGAAAATATCTTGTAAACACCTTTAGATATATTTGCTACTATTATTCCCTTATCTTTCATTGCCCCAGGTAGGTGAAATCATGCACTCGTTGCAAGAAGTAGATGACTAACCCCTGACTAGTGGCATGAGTAAACAAGAGAGGTTAAACTGATAGCTTTCAGGCAGTTCTTACTATAAATCAGAACTAGAATTATTTTTTTTTTACTTTAACTGGAACCCTAATCCCTACCACTGCCCAGGAGGTCACAACAAAGGGGGGCTACTAACCTGGGCCTTTAATTGATAGAGTTTACATTTGGGGACCTCAACAATTGTAAGCAACATTTTCTGTATGGGTTACCATATGCACCCCTATAACTATACCACTTTGGGGGCAACCAAGTATTGTCTTGCTTGTGTTTTAAAGACATGGTTACTTGATTTTTAGTGGTGGCCATAAACAACCCTCAAGTGTCCCATGAAACATAACCAATAGATAGAATATGCCTCATATGTCTCTAGAAGTTTCTTCAAAATGAGTGTAATCATGGTTCCACAGCGGAGCTTTCTAGAGGGCTGACTAATAAGTTATGTACATGCTGCTAGAAATTTTCCCTAAAATGATAGTGATCTAATTATAAATATTGTCAGATCATTTCTCCCTGGCTTTATCTGACATTATCAATAATACCACCTCAACTCTAGAAAACACTCAGGTCAGCCTCAATTTAATGGCTATGTTTGTTATGGTTGACTGAATTGACATAGACTTCATATTTGTAGACCAAGCTGTCATCTGCAAAATCTCTAAAACAGCCTGTAGTTTCTGGATTTTTCCCTGATCAACTGATATAGCCAATAAGAAAACATAAGGAGAAAACTACCTGATTTCTAAGATGGGCCCTAATTGTTAATATAAAGTTTTTCAGTTGACTCAGTCCATGATATTGGGAGGTTTGGTTGAAGTCAGTACTGAAGGTTGACACCATTATTCTGCTCAGCATCCCACAGATAGTCACCTGAACTAAATGCTTAATGAGACAAGTTGAATAAATTTGTTTCTAGCCTCTGTTAGACATTTTCTTCATTGTGGCTAATACAATGCCATACACAGGAAAATCCTTGAGAAGCCAAGACAGTGTAAAAATGAAGGGAATATATTTTGGGGAGGTAACCATCCTTGAGGGTCTCATGTTTCTTCCCGTGTTGCAAGCAGAAACATTGACTAGCTTTATTTAAGACTCTCTTCAAAGATGTTAGTAAAGTGAAGAACCTTGGGAAACAGGGATGTCTTCATACGAAACAAAGGGTATATTTGTTTCTTTAAGTGTAATAACAAGGCCTTGATCCCATTATTCTACATGAACTAATTCAGGAACAGAAAAACAAATACTGCGTGTTCTCACTTATAAGTGGGAGCACTGAGAACACATGGACACAAGTGAACAATGGACACCAGGGCTTACTTGAGGGTGGAGGGAGGGAGCAGGAAGAGGATCAAAAAATGACTTATCAGGTAATATGCTTATGATCTAGGTGATAAAATAACCTGTACATCAAGCCACTGTGACATGAAATTTACCTGTATAACAAATCTGCACATGTACACCTGAACCTAAAATAAAAGGTTTTAAAAAGTCCTTTCTCCAAGGAAAAGATCAGATGATCTTATTATTATACTATTATAAAGGTTTGGACTCCCTGTGCTTTGATTCTGCTCCAGTAATAGAACCTATTGCTTCTAAAGGTATCACCTTACCCTCCTCTCAGTGCCCTGTGTATAACTAGGGCTCAGGAAACTTGCAAAATTGCTAATATTTTGACTACTGCATTATTGTAAGCAGTAAACTATACTTTGTTTATGACTGAAGAGTCTGTCAGCATCATTGAAACTGTGGCAGAGTAACTTGCCATCTTGCAAATAAAGTCTTAGATTATTCATAATTTTAACACTCTGCTACCCGTATTTTCAGAAATCCTCTTTGCAAGCAAGAAGTTTATGTAAAGAAAATTAAATTATATTTTAAATAACTACCACAACAGTTAGTGGAAATGACTTTCAATTGGCTTTGTACAAATGCAAATGCTTATTAATGCAAGGATTCAAGAAATTCTGGCTTAACTTTGTTGAGATCATTCCATGTTTTGCTTGCTCTTCACCATCTTCTTTGATCTTGACTTTTGGTATTGTGTACAAACCTACAAAAATATTCAAATGCCTATTTAATTTTGCTAGAAAGTAAAATATTGATAAAGATACAATAACAAAAATAAATAACATACTTTATCAATCAAGTGGTAGAGTAAGAGTAATTATTTTTCTTTTATTAATGTTTTATTACTAAATTCAGATATTATTAACTCCCTCTGACAGTATTAATTTTCTCAGATAGATTTTGAAACGTTTTAGTACACAATTCATTTTTAATTAGGGAAAAAGGAGGGTTATTGATTAGTTTCCAATAAGACACTTCAGTTGTGAAGAAATCTAGTTTACGAATAAATTCCCTAATGAACTAAAAATATTCTTATTCTCCTTATTTAATATAGTATACAAGAGGTAACATTCAGTGGTTTATTGTACTGTTTTTCAATGTATGAACATAATGACCTATATTGAAAAGCAAATACCCATTTCAATTTTGTCTATGTTCATATGAGTATTTGTTGTAAAATGACAATTTCAATAGGAAATAAGAGCAAAATCGTTTTCTTTTACACAAAAGATGGTTTATTTATTGTTTTAATGATTTTGACTTTTCATCATGCTCAAGAAATATTAAATATTTGCAAATATTTTTTATCTCAAGCCACCTCTCTATTATTGTATGTGAACAAATATTCTTTGTTTTGCAATACATTCAGTGTTCAAAGTGTACTTTTGAACACTAGCAATAAATGCACTGTGTGGCAATGAATCAGTCAGAGTCTTGGGAATAAAAAGTAGATGAATTCCTAAATTAGTGTAACTCTTGACAGAAAACAGATGGAACACTAAATCAGTGTAATTGAAGAGAGTTTAATAAAAATGACCATTTAACAAAATGTGAAAACAATGCAGTATGATAAAGTGCACTGATACAACAGCAAGGATACATTACCACTTTTAATTCTGAAGGGGTAACAGGAGGGATTAGATATAGAAATTTCGTGAGAACTCAAACTCTGGTTGTTGGATGGGGTCATCCAACAAACGATGTGGCCCCTTACATAATGGTACCGTGCTCCTGACAACCTATAGTCTAATAAGGAAGGATCCAAAGCAGTTGCTACTCTGACGTTGCACTCTACCAATTTTCTGAGCTATTGTCTCTTATGGGCCATGCCCAACTTGAAGACAGAGGAAAATGGGGCCTGGCTGATCTGTTTCACAAGAATCAATGCTCTGTATCACAGAGCAGGGAAAGAAAGACTACAGTGGAATCTGAAAAAGCATTAAGAGAATGTTGAGGACAAACACAAATGGAATGGGAAAACTCAGTAAATTTTTACCTCATTTTCAACTAAAGAGTTTAGAGGTACGACATTTCCATAAAGAAGAACAAGAAAATTAAGGAATATTCTGTCTGAAGGCATCAGAACGCTGCTAAAGTAACAGGAGCAGGAGGGGGTAATCCTCTAACGTAGAAGTCAGCAAAATTTTCCTTAATGTACCAGATGCAAATATTGTAGGAATGCAGATTATACAGTCTCTGTTGTAAATAGTTGTGTGTACCATTGTAGCAAAAGCAGATATAAACAATATACAAACCAATTATCATAGTTATTTTTCAATGTAACTTTATTTACAAATACTGGTGTCAGTTCCATGTCCCCTAGTTTGCTAATTTTCCGTCTAAAGAAAAGAATGTCAGATAATTAAGCTAACATCTCTAGCCACCTTTGCTTTGGGGTTGTTTGCTGATTCTGGGCTTTTAAGCAAGAAGCTGAGAATAAGACATTTCACTTACAGAGGATTGTGACAATGAAACAGAGAAAAGAGTAGAGATTTTGGCAGAGGTATAGATGATCTCAAACTTCCAATTTTCCCCCTGAGACATCCACTAAATTTCAGGGCTTTGTAACGTGGAAGCTAAATTCTAAAATAGCCTCTAAAAATTTGAAAAGCATTTTATGTAGTCCTGGCAGTCTTAGAAGAAAACTATAAGAATTTGGCACCCCCTGAGAGAGAAGCCACAGCAAGACAACATACTTTACATTGAAAACACTAGAGGGTGAAACCCTGGGAGTCAGACTCAGCTTTCCAAGGCAGAAACTTGGTTTCTAATTAACATATTATGGGAATTTATTTAGGTTTAAAAAAATCATTATCTGTACCCTCATTAATTCACAATAGACAGCATTGAGTCAGAAAAGACTGAGCATACTAAAAAGGAGTGCCATAAAAGGTAAATAAAAAACCAAACCAACAAAAGACAGATTCACATATAATAGAGATATTGAATATAGCTGATAAGGAATTTTAATAACTATGATGTATGTTTCAAGAGAATGCAGTAGGACATATAAAATGTAAGAAATTTGGAGAATTTCACCAGATAATTCAATAAACATAAAGAATGAAATAAACACAAAATAACAGAAAAAACATGCAGTATTTGAAATTGAAACTTATGCGATTAGTTTAGCAACATTATTAGGCACAGTAAAATAAAGGATTATTAAATGGTAAGAGAGGTCAATATAAAATATCAAAACTAAACTTCAAAGAAAAATGAATGAATGGTAGCATTTAAAAGAGCATAAGTAATATGTCAGGTAAAACCAAGCATTTTGTATTAGTTGTCAAGTATGACATAACATATTCCTATATATTTAATGGCCTAAAACAAACCCAATTATGAACTCACAATTCTGTAGATCAGAAATTCTGGCACAGCATGCCTTAGTCTCTGATCAGTGTTTCACAGTATGAATCCAGAGCAGACCAGGCTGTGTGTTTTTTCCTGGAAGCTCTGGGGGTAAAAATCAGTTTCCAAAGTCATTTTCATTGTTGGGGTAACTAAGTTTCTTGTGGTTGTAGGAACTAATTTCTTTGTTGACTACAGCTGAGAAACAATCTCTGTTTTAGATGCTTCCTACATTCCTTTCCACATGGATCCTTCCATATTCAAAGCCAGAAACAATGAAACTCCCTCCCAGAAAATGCTTTTCAAACTCTTAGACTCTTACTTCCTTTGTCTAACAACTAGACCTAAATTTAAAGGGCAAATATTAGGTGAGTCCCATTCTCAGAGATTATACAGAGTATATACAGTACAGGTGGGAATATTAGGAGACATTGTTTAATTCTGTCTTCCACACCTTATAATATATGTGTAATTTTACTCCAAGAATTTAAGAAAGGAGGAAAGAAACCCACAGGAATATTTTGAAAATGCATATCTGAAACTGATGAGTTGCATTAATCCACATACTCAAGAAGCCCAAACACAAAAAACACAAAGAAAAATATGACTAGAAACATCATAGTAAGACTCCTGAGAAATAATTAGGAAAATAAAATATTTTAAAAAGCAAGAAGAGGAAAAAACACATTACATTGAAAAAAGTAAAAATAAGACTAGTAGCCTATCTTACAACATAAATATTGGCGGCTAAGAGACAATAGAATGATATCTTTAAATGACTGAGGAAAAACACTATGAACGTGGAATTTTATACTCAGCAGAAATTTTCCTCATAGACAAAGGTAAAGTGAAAACATTTTTATATTGACAAAATTGTGATAATTTATTACTAGAATATGTGCACTAAAAGTAATATGAAAGGAGAATTTTTGGCAAGAAAATATTTCCAAGAGAAATAGGCATTTTCAGGGAAGAAGGAAGAATAAAAGAAGCGCAGCTATATAGATACATATTAAAAGACACTGACAAAATATTCATACAAAATAATTGCAATACCATGTGTCATCTTAAATATAGAGATAATTAGAATGCATGACGATAATATAGATGCTAAGAAAGGAAGGGGTATGGTGGTAACAAATGTTAGAAATAAAATATGGAAACAGCAATTTGTGATAGACACTATTAAGCCAAGAGGTAACCACTGAAAGAGTAGTAGATGAATTTATAATGAGCAATTACAGAGGAAAAGTTAAGTAATCCAAAAGAAGGCAGTTAATGACACATAAGTAAATATAAAATGGTTTGACAACAGCAGATTCTAGTAATATGCGTAGCCATTACATTAATGCAATTACATATAATATAAATGGTTTCAATATTCCAATAAAAGACTAAGAATATTAAACTAGATTATGTAATAACTACATGGTGTTCACAAGAGGTCAATCTTAAATCAAGAACACAGACATGAAATAATAAAGATAAACCTTGCAAAAACTAACCAAACGAAAGCTTGTGTGGCCTCTCCTGAAGGAAGCACTAAATATGGAACAAAGAAACTGGTATCAACCACTGCAAAAACATAACAAATTCTAAAGATCATTGACACTGTGAAGAAACTGCATCAACTAACAGGTAGAAAACCAGCTAGCATCATAATGACAGGATCAAATTCACACGTAACAATATTAACTTTAAATGTAAATGGGCTAAATACTCCAATTAAGAGACACAGACTGGCAAATTGGATAAAAAGTTAAGACTCATCAGCCATCTCATGTGCAAAGACACACATAGGCTCAAAGTAAAAGGTTGGAGGAATATTTATAAAAACACTGAGAAGCAAAAGATAAAAAAAAAGCAGGGTTGCAATCCAAGTCTCTGATAAAACAGACTTTAAACCAACAAAGATGAGAAGAGACAAAGCTGGGCATTACATAATGGTAAAGGGATCAATGCAAGAAGAAGTGCTAAGTATCCTAAATATATGTGCACCCAATACAGGGGCACCCAGATTTATAATGCAAGTTCTTACAGACCTACAAAGAGACTTAGATTCCCACACAATAATAGTGGGAGACTTTAACATCCCACTGTCAATATTAGACAGATCAACGAGACAGAATATTAATAAGGATATTCAGGACTTGAACTCAGCTCTGGACCAAGTGGACCTAATAGATGTCTACAGAACTCTCCACCCCAAATCAACAAAATATACATTTTTCTCAGACCACATCACATTCATTCTATAACTGACCACATAATTGGAAGTAAAATAGTCCTCAACAAATGCAAAAGAATGAAAATCATAATAGTCTCTGAGGCCACAGTGCTATGAAATTTAAACTCAGGATTAAGAAAACTCACTCAAAACCAGACAACTACATGGAAACTGAAAGACCTGCTCCTGAATGAATACTGGGTAAATAACAAAATTAAGGCAGAAATGAAGAAGTTCTTTGAAACCAATGAGAACAAAGACACAACATACCAGAATCTCTGGGACATTGCTGAAGCAATTTTCAGAGGGAAATTTATAGCACTAAATGCCCACAAGAAATGCAGGAAAGATCTAAAATTAACACCCTAACATCACTATTAAAAGAACTCGAGAAGCAAGAGCAATCAAATTCAAAAGGTAGCAGAAGACAAGAGATACCTAAGATCAGAGCAAAACTAAAGGAGATAGAGACACAAAAACCCCTTCAAAAAAATCAATGTGTCCAGGAGCTGATTTTTTGAAAAGATTAACAAAATAGATAGGTCACTAGCCAGATTAATAAAGAAGAATAGAGAGAAGAATCCAATTGAGACAATAAAAAATGATAAAGTGGTATCACCACTGATCCCGCAGAAATACTAACTACAATCAGAAAACACTATATACACCTCTATGCAAATAAACTAGAAAATCTAGAAGAAATGTGTAAATTCCTGGACATATCCACCCTCCCAAAACTAAACCAGGAAGAAGTTGAAACCCTAAATAGACCAATAAAAAGTTCTGAAATTGAGCAGCAATTCCTAGCCTACTAACCAAAAAAAGCCCAAACCAGATGGATTCACAGCCAAATTCTACCAGAGGGACAAAGAGTTTCTGACTCTAGTCCAAACGCAGAGAGAGAGGGACTCCTCCTTAACTCATTTTGTGAGGAAAGCATCATCGTGATACCAAAACCTAGCAGAGACACAGCAAAAAATGAAAATTTCAGTCCAATAGTCCTGATAAACATTGATATAAAAATCCTCAATAAAATACTGGCAAACTGAATCCAGCAGCACATCAAAAACCTTATCCACCACAATCAAGTCTGCTTCATCCCTGGGATGCAAGGCTGGTACAACATATGCAAATCAATAAACCAAATTCATCACATAAACAGAACCAATGACAAAAAGCACATGATTATCTCAATAGATACAGAAAAGCCCTTTGATAAAATTCAACACCCCTTCATGCTAAACACTCTCCACAAACTAGGCAGTGATGGAAAATATCTCAAAATTATAAGAGCTGTTTATGACAATCCCACAGCCAATTATCATACTGAATGGGCAAAAGCTGGAAGCATTCCCTTGAACCGGCACAAGAGATGTATGCCCTCTCTCATCACTCTGGCCAGGAAAATTAGGCAAAAGAAAGAAATAAAGCGTATTCAAATAGGAAGAGAAGAAAACAAATTGTCTCTATTTGCAGATGACATGATTGTATATTTAGAAGATCCTATAGTCTCAGCCCAAAATCTCTTGAAGCTGATAAGCAACTTCAGCAAAGTCTAAGTATACAAAATCAATGTGCAGAAATCAAAAGCATTTCTATACACCAATAACAGACAAACAGAAAGCCAAATCAAGGGTGAACTTCCATTCACAATTGCTCCAAAGAGAATAAAATACTTAGGAATACAACTAACAAAGATGTAAAGGACCTCTTCAGGGAGAACTACAAAACACTGCTCAAGGAAATAAGAGAGGACACAAACAGACAGAGAAACATTCCATGCTCATGATTAGGAAGAATCAATATCATGAAAAAGGCCATACTGCCCAAAGTAATTTATAGATTCAGTGCTATCCCCATCAAGTTACCAATGACTCTCTTCACAGAACTGGAAAAAAAAAAAAAAAAAAAAAAAAAAAAACATTTTAAACTTCATATGGAGCCTAAAGAGAGCCCGCATAGCCAAGACAATACTATGCAAAAAGAACAAAGTTGGAGGCATCACACTAACTGGCTTCATACTATAGTACAAGGCTCCAGTAATCAAAACAGCATGGTACTGGTACCAAAACAGAGATAACGAATAATGGAACAGAACAGAGGCCTTGGTGGCAATCCCACACATCTACAACCATCTGATCTTTGACAAACCTGACAAAAACAAACAATGGGGAAAGGATTCCCTGTTGTATAAATGGTGTTGGGAAAACTGGCTAGCTATGTGCAGAAAGGAGAAACTGGATTCCTTCCTGACACCTTACACTAAAATTAACTCCAGATGGATTAAAGACTTAAGCATAAGACCTGACACCATAACAACCCTAGAAGAAAATCTAGGCAAAACCATTCAGGACACAAGCATAGGCAAGGACTTCATGACCAAAACACCAAAAGCATTGGCAACAAAAGCCAACATAGACAAATGGGACCTAATCAAACTGCACAGCTTCTGCACAGAAAAAGAAACAGTCATTAGAGTGAATCAGCAACCAACAGAATGGTAAAAAAATTTGCAGTCTACCCATCTGACAAAGGGCTGATATCCAGAATTTACAAAGAACTAAAACAGACTTACAAGAAAAAAAAGAAACAAGCCCATTCAAAAGTGGGCAAAGGATATGAACAGACACTTTACAAAAGAAGACATACATGAGGCCAACAAACATTAGAAAAAATGCTAGTCATCACTGGTCATTAGAAAAATGCAAATCAAAACTATACTGAGATACCATCTCATGCCAGTTAGAATGATGAACATTAAAAAATCTGGAGACAACAGATGCTGGAGAGGATGTGGAGAAATAGGAACACTCTTACACAGTTGGTGGGAGTGTAAATTAGTTCAACCATTGTGGAATACAGTGTGGTGATTTCTCAAGGATCTAGAAATAGAAATTCCATTTGACCCAGCAATCCCATTACTGGGTATATATCCAAAGAACTACAAATAGTTCTACTATAAAGACCCATGCACACGTATGTTCATTGCAGCCATGTGTACAATAGCAAAGACCTGGAACCAACCCACAAGCCCATCAGTGATGGACTGGACAAAGAAAATATGGCACATATATACCATGGAATACTACACAGCCATAAAAAACGATGAGTTCCTGTCCTTTGTAGGAACTTGGATGAATCTGGAAACCATCATTTTCAGCAAACTGATACAAGAATAGAAAACCAAATGCCACATGTTCTCACTCATAGGTGGGTGTTGAACAATGAGAACACGTGGACTCAGGGAGAGAAGAATCACACACTGGGTGCAGTTGTGGGGGCTAAGGGAGGGACAGTGGGGAGTGGGGAAGGATAACTTGGAGAGAAATTCTGGATGTAGTCAAAGGGGGAATAGAGGCATCAAACTACCTGGTTATGTATACACCTAGGCAACAACCCTGCATGACCTGCACGTGTACCCCAGAATGTAAAGTAAAATTTAAAAAATAAAAATTAAAAATAAAGAAATAAAAGAGGCAAAGAAGATCATTACATAATTATGGAGTATTTCAGCAAGAGGATTTAAAAAGCATAAATATATATGCATCTAACCCTGAAGTTTCTAAATATATTTAGCAATATTATTAGAGCTAAAGAGAGAGATAGACTCCAATGTAATAATAGCTATAGACTTCAACAGCCCACATTCAGTATTGAACAGATTATCCAGACCAAAAAAAAAAATGAATAAACATTGGACTTAATGAGCACTACAGACCAACTAGACACAGTAGATATTTACAGAACATTTCCCCCAATACCTGAAGAATACACATTATTTTCTTCAGCACGTAGATCATTCTTAAGGGTAGACCATAGGTCAGAAAACAAAACTAGTATTAAAACCTTTGACTTGGAACCAACCCAAATGTCCATCAAAAATAACTAATAGTTATTAAGCTTACTACATGGGTGATAAAATAATCTGTACAACAAACCCCCACGACTCAAATTTACCTATGTAACAAAACTGCACCTGTACCTCTAAACTTAAAAGTTAAAAACAAAAGTTAGGACAAACTGTAATTTTTTAAAGTGAGTTTGGTTTCTGCATAGCAACCACAAAGAAGTAGAAAAAAAGTTTTAAAATTATGTTAATTAAATGATTATAAACATCAACTAGTCATAGGATTAAATCTAATGCTGATATGTAAGAACACTACAATAATAACAATACAATATTTTCAGATAAAAGAAAGAAAACAACAATAAATGGAGGGATACATTTTATTCAAGTATTGGAAGATTTAGCGTCCTATGATTTTACTGAATTTGTATATCAGTTCAAAATTTTAAAGATGTATATGCTATAAAAATAGCTTTTCATATGGCAATTAAATATCATCAAAGAAAAAAACTTGATTGGAACTTTGGGTTAAAAGATGTAGAAGACATTTTGAGATGATTGGGAAAAGTCAAATATGTTCTGTAATTTTATTATTTTCTAGAATAATTATTACATTTCTAGGGTTTGATATGGGAGTTATGTTTATGTAAGAGATTAAACTTATTCTTAGGAGATACATGCTAAAGTATTTAGAGATAAAATCTCATGATTTCTATAAGTGGTTTCCAAATATATAATAATTGATATATGTAAATAATTGGTCTACAGATTTAAAATTTAAGAGACAAATCAGAATATCAGCAGATTATTTAAGGAAATTGACAAATAGACTTTAATATTTATATGGAAATTCAAAGGATCAAGTAAAAACAAATCCAACACAAAGAAAAACAAACCCAGAGGATATAAGCTATCTATCAAATATCATGACAAATTATAATCTATGTTTATTAAAACAGTATAATATAGCTATGTGCATGAGCAAGTAGTCCGACAAAAATAAATTACAGAAAGATGTTAACACATATATTATTAAATGTTTTATGTCAAAGGTGACAGTGCAGTGCATTGAAAAAGGCTGATTTTTGAAAACCTCAGTAATAGACTAGACCAAGCCAAAGAAATAATTTCATAGCTTAAAGACCAGTCTTTTCAGTTAAACCAGTCAGACAAAAATAAAGAAAAAATGAGTTTTTAAAAATGAATGAAATCTTAGACCAATATGGAATAATGTAAAGGGTATACATGTGCAGGTTGGTTACAAGCATAATACTGGGGTTTTGGCTTCTAGTGAAATGATCACCCAAATAGTCAGCATAGTGCCCAGTAGGCAGTTTCTCAGCACAAAATTGCAAGCCCAGAAAAATTGGAGCCCTAATTTTAGTCTTCTTAAAGAGGAAAATTGCCAGTAAAAATTTCACATCTTGCAAAACTAAGCTTCATAAATAAAGGATAAATAAAATATTTCACAAATAAAATGCTAAAGGAAATTATCATCACAAGAATGACTTTACAAGAAATGGTACAAGTAGTTCAAAATATGGAAATGAAAGAATAGTACTAGCTACCATAAAAGCACACCAAAAATTTCCCATAGCCTATACAGCAGTTATATAATTGAGACTACAACGCAGCTAGCCAAAAGCACTATGACAGGAGCAAAATCTCACATATCTATATTAGCCTTGAATATAAATGACTTAAGGTTTCCACTTAAAAGTCAGAGTGGTAAATTGCAGCAACAGCACACACACACACACACACACACACACACACAAATTAAGTCAGAAATTTGAAAAATGTTTTGAGCCAAATGAAAACAGAGATACAACATACAGAAACCTCTGAGATGCAGCAAAAATCAGTGAAGCATAAAGCTTATAGTGCAAAATATCTACAACTAAGAGACAGAAATATCTCAAATTGACAACCTAACATACAGCTAAAGGAACTAGAGAAATGAGAACAAACCAAACCCCCAAATAGCGAAACAGCAAAAGAAAATAAATAACAAATACTATAGCAGAATGAAATGAAATTGAAACCAATCAAAAAGCATAAAAAGGATCAATGATATAGAAAGATGATTCTATAAAAGAATAAACAAAATTGCTAAAATGCTACCCACATGAGCGAAAAAGAAAGGTGGGGGGAGAAGACTCAAATAAGAACAATCATGAGTTACAAATGTGACATTGCAAAGGATACCACAGAAATACATAAGATCCTCAGAAATTATTATGAACATCTTTATGTGCACGATCTAGAAAATCTAGAAAAAATTGTTCCACTCCTGCAAACATACAACCTACCAAGACTGAACCAAAATGAAATTGAAATCCTGAACAGATAAATTTTGAATTACATAATTCAATCAGTAATAAAAATCTATCAAACAAAAAAGCCCTGGACCAGATGGGCTCACAGCCAAATTCTACCAGATGTTCCATGAAGATCTGATACCAATCTTATTGAAACTATTCCCAAAAATAGAGGAAAAGAGATTGCTCCCTAACTCATTCTACGAAATTAGCATCATCCAGTCACCAAAACCTTTCAAGAATACAATAACAAAAAACTACAGGCCAATATCTCTGATGAACCTAGACTGAAAAATCCTTACCTAATACTAACAAAACAAACCCAGCATCACATCAAAAAATAATTTATTATGACCATGTGGGTTTTATTTCTGTAATGTAAGGATGGCTAACATATGCAAATCAATAAATGTGAGTCACCACATAAACAGAATTAAAAACGGAAACCATATGATGATTTCAATAGATGCAGAAAAAGCTTTCAATAAAATCCAACATTACTTCATGATAAAAAACCCTTCACAAATGAGGAAAAAAGGCACATATCTCAATATAAGCCATCTGTGACAATTTCACAGCCAACATCATACTGAATGGACAAAAGTAGAAAGTATTCCCCCTAAGAAGGGAATAAAAGGATGTGCACTTTTACCACTTCTATTCAACATGGTATGGGAAGTCCTAGACAGAACAATAAGGTAAGAAAAAGGAATAGAAAATATCCAAACTGAAAAAGAGGAAGTCAAATTATCTCTGTTCACTGAGGACATACTATACCTCAAAAGCATAAAGATTCCTACAAAATACTCCTAGACATGACAAATAAATTCAATAAGGTTTAAGGATACAAAATCAGCATATGAAAATCAGTAGCACAGTTATATACCAATATTGTTCAAAGTAGTAAATTTTCACAGTTATATACCAATATTCAAGAACTCAATTCCACTTACAATAGCCACACAAAAATAATATAACTAGAATTATATTTAACCAAGGAGTTGAAAGATATGTATACAGAAAACTATAAAACACTGATGGAAAAAATCACAGATGACACAGTAATCCTTAGTGTGTATATATTGTATTCAAGGTTGCAAAATTGCAGATGTACTTCCAGTCATAGCATTTATATTCCATTTAGGAAGAATAAAATAGTAACAAAGATGAAGGGGTGACATATAATTATTCCCCAAACATTTGATACACACACACACACACACACACACACACATGCACACACACACACACACACACACACACACACACACACATATATATATATACACATGCATACATATATATGTATATATATACAAACACACATATATATAATACTTGGTCATGATTTTGTCACATGATCTGTTCTAGAAGCAAAGAAGGCTGATAAATGGAGTAATTAAGGTTTTCTTCAATCAACATAAATTACATTTGTTGATAAGAAACAAGTAGACACTAGGTAAGGAATTAGCAATGTTTTACATTGTAGGTGATTAAGCTGCAAAATGTATCTCATAATCACAAAATAAATGCTTGCAGCATAGTCCACAGTCAAAAGTGTGTTTTCATTTTCTTCTGTTACTTTAGACTGAACCTCAACTATAGTTTTTTACATGGGATACACATCTTTTTATTATTCATTCTCCAAACACATGATAAATAATAGCTTCCTTCATTTTTTTATAGCAAATGTTTAAACTAGAAACATGTGAAATAATCCCTAGTGAAGAGCCAAGCCTTAAATGATTTATAGATTGCTATTAAAGACAGAAAGTATGGACTCATTTTAAATTCCAACTCTTATTTGGCTAGGCCGCACTTATTAACTGGTAACCTCATTACCCATGTCATGAATGACAAAACCCCTTTTTTTGAATATTACCATTATTTGATGCAGTAAGATTTTTCAAATGTCCCATTCATTCATACATTCATGTTTCCATCCATTCACTCTGCCATTCATTTTTTTCAATAATATTCATAGAGTTCCTACTAACTGGCATATATTGTTCTGGGAGCAATATTGCAAAGAACAAGACAAAACCAACCCATATTCTCCTAGACATTATTAACTATTAGGTTACTTCAAAATTAATTACAGTTTATGCCATTTAATGTAATGGCAAAAACCTTAATTACTTTTTACGCTAACCTAAAAATAGAGATAATAGACA
The DNA here is from genome assembly GCF_048565385.1 of Saimiri boliviensis. Classification (NCBI taxonomy): domain Eukaryota; kingdom Metazoa; phylum Chordata; class Mammalia; order Primates; family Cebidae; genus Saimiri; species Saimiri boliviensis. Next base: position 76,743,060 of record NC_133470.1, on the reverse strand, counting down.
TTGAATAAGTGTGTATAAGAATTAGGAAGAAGTATTTTGAGAGTGTATTACAAAGAGATCAAAATTTGTTGTATCAGAAAAGACTTGCATGAAAAACTGATATTTAGTTTGAGACATGAAGGAAGAAGAAGGCATTACCTAGGCTAATGTAGTTGGAATTGATTGGGGAAATTGTTCCACATTTAAGGAACACATTGTGAAAATCCTCAGATGTGAAAAAGTATGTAGCATGTTCAAGAGACTATGAAAGCAAGAAAATGTAATGACTTGATTTGTGTGTAACTAAGACCTATGTAGAGGCATGTAGGCAGAAAAATCATACGAAAAGTGACTGATGAGGTTATTTTAGTAGTCAAGGTTCAAAATGATGATCATCAGAACTTGCATGGCAATTAGTGACAACAGAGAAAAGTGGATAGATTCCAGAGATAATTGGGATGAATCCTCGCTTTCTGGCGTTAGCAATTGAGTGGCTAGTAATGCCATTAACTATAAGTAAAGTGAGTCTGGGATTACAAATCCTGATTTTGGTGGACATAATGACTTAATATGCCTGTGAAACAGCCAAGTAGAAATATTAAGTAACAACAGGCACAGTGGCTCACACCTGTAATCCCAGCACTTTGGGATGCTGAGGTGGGCGGATCACTTGAGGTCAGGAGTTCCAGACCAGCCTGTGTAACATAGTAAAACCCCGACTCTACTAAAAATAAAAAAATCAACCAGACATGGTGGCCGAGCCTGTAGTCCTAGCTATTTGGAAAGCTGAGGTAGGAGAACCACTTGAACCCAGGAGTCAGAGGTTGCAGTGAGCTGAGAACATGCTACTACTGTACTCCAGCCTGGGTAACAAAGTGAGACTCTGTCTCGAAACAAAACAAAAACAAAAACAAAGTAATATTAAGTAGCAGGATGGAAGAATAAATTGAAACTTAGAGGAGAGTTCTAGGAATTTTCAGCATATAGATAGTAATTAAAATGAAAGGTCATAGTACTACTTAAGTGGAAAAGTTGTAGAAAAAAGAAAAAAAGTGTCTAGAAATAATCACAGAAGAATAAAATGATGCTTTGAAAGAATACCTTTCACATAGCAGAAACTCAATATATTCATTCTAATTCAAATTGAAATCAACCTATATGTAATCATGGGATTCATATATTTGAATAGTACAATACGGTAATCTATGACATACTATTAGTAGGATATATTTTTCCATATTGTATTTTCATTCTAAATAATTTTGCACACCTCTTCATGGGTCACAATCTGTACTTCACCTTTAGGGATCTGTTGAGCCTGGAGTGTATTTCTAGATTTAGAAGCAAATATGGATGGTGGATGTAGGTCCTGAGGAAAATCAGCAGTGCCTCATAAGGCAATTACCTTATGATACGGGATTACAGTTTCCTCGGTTAAAGCAGGGTTCATCTTCTCAAATGGGATAGAGGGGCTACTGATGGCAAAGATTCTTTAGAATTTAGGTGTTTAATGTTTCCAGTTTCATCAGGATTTTTTGTTATGTGCCCATTTCAAATTTGGGGATATTATTTCTTCCCAATCAATTTCTTAACTTTAAGAGAAGACATCATGAATGTTAGGAATTCCATTTGCATTGTAATTTGACCACATGCAGTATTACATTTTGGGTTTTCTTTTCAGCAATCTCGGCTATGTGGCTATAGGAAATAAGAATTTCTTCCAAGGTAGACATTGAAACTTTCAGGTCATTTATACAGTACTTGAACTGGGAATTCAAGTCCCCCAACTAATATTTTTCTTTCTTCATGTGCTGCAGCAAAATTAGGAAGAACTAGTCATTCTTATACACTTTTTTAGTTTTACAAAAAATGTTCAAAGATATATATTAATCCCCCAAAAGCTTGCCTTTTACAAGTGTTTGATTAGGAGTATCCAATGGTGGTATTTGGAAATTTCAAGAGACATTTTGATATCTGTAAATAACTAATCATATCTCTGTTACAACATCAAACTATGAACTATAAGTTCTATCTTTTCTACCGGAAATATAATCATTAGTGCCTTTAAATCTAATCAAATAAAAAAGCAATTTCAAAATGCCAGAATCAATTCAGAAATTTAACTCTTATGATTTTGCTTTTCTAGAGCCACTCTTGGTAGCAAAATCTGCACTAGCATTCTCCACAGAAGCAGAACTAACTGTGTGTGTGTCTGAGTGTGTGTGTGTGTGTGTGTGTGTGTGTGTATGTCTATACATAGGCACAGAGACAGTGGAAGAGAAAAAGAGAAAGAGAGTGAGAGAGAAAGAGAGAGTGGGAGAGGCAGATTTATTTCACACAATTGTGTAGGCTGATTCTGAAATCTGCAAGGCAGGCCAGCAGATTGCAGACCTAGGGAAGAGTTCTAGATGTTGCAACTTGAGTCAAAAGGCAGTTTGGAGGCAAAATTATCTTTTTTTTTTTTTTTTCTAAATCTAAGGGTATCAGTCTTTTTTCCTTAAGGCCTTCAACTGATTGAGTGAGGCCCACTCACATTATGGGGGATAATCTACCTTACTAAAAGTCTACTGTTTTAAATATTAATCTCATCTTAAAAAATACCTTCAAAACTACATCTAGAGTAGTGTGGGACCAAATATCTGAATATTTTGGTCTAGTCAAGTTGACATATGAAATTATCACAGAGGTGAATAATTTATGTTTCAATAAATTATATTTCATAATTTCTAATTCTAATCCAATTTATATTTTTAATTTAAAGGATTTCTAAGTTTTAAAATGTTTCCACTTATAAAATCAATGGACATTTATTCAATGCCTACTGATAAATTTCAGACCATACTCTTATTCTCTATCACAGTGTAGAAACATTATGGTGAGAAATAGATTTCTGTAAAATGAAAGCTAATGTTAAAAATGTTGATGAACTCTATAAAATTGATTTTAGGTATTAATTAAATACTAGCTAGCTAATCTTAATTTTTAAGGAGGTAGAAACAGAAATTCCATTTGACCCAGCAATCTCATTACTGGGTGTATATCCAAAGGATTATAAATCATTCTGCTATAAGGATACATGCACACAAATGTTCATTGCAGCATGTTTACAATAGCAAAGACCTGGAACCAACCCAAATGCCCATCGATGATAGACTGCACAGGGAAAATGTGGCACATATACACCATGGAATACTATGCAGCCATAAAAAATGATGAGTTCATGTCCTTTGTAGGAACATGGGTGAACCTGGAAACCATCTTTCTCAACAAACTGATGCAAGAACAGAGTCAAACACCAAATGTTCTCACTCATAGGTGAGTGTTGAACAATAAGAACACATGGACACAGGGAGGGGAGCATCACACACTGGGGTCTGTTGGGGGAAAATAGGGGAGGGATTGTGGGGGTGGGGAGCTGGGGAGAGACAGCATGGGGAGAAATGCCAGATATAGGTGATGGGGAGGAAGGCAGCAAATCACACTGCCACATGTGTACCTATGAAACAATCTTGCATGTTCTTCACATGTACTCCCAAACCTAAAATGCAATAAAAAAAAAGTAAAAAAAAGTATTTTCTTTAAAAAGTTTTGTTTGAAATTTAGCTGTGGGAGGGGTTTAAATTTTCAAAGGTAAAATTCAATTAAAGAAAGATCAATTTAAGGTTTTCTTAAACCTTCAAGCACACTCATACCCTCACTGAAGTTAAACTGCACTGTACCCTTTGTAAAATAGCAATGGCAGAGAAGTTTGCAGTTTGTCCCATCAATAATGATGTTGTGTAAAGGGATAATTTTCTTTATGGGAAATTGTAATGCAATCCTGTGTTTTAGAATAACTGAAGACTGTTCCCATTTATAGCTACACATATATATACATACTGATATTTTGAATTCTAATGTAGTTGGTAAACATTCAATTTGAAGTACCACAAGTGTCTTGTTTTCATGGATCATATGGATTTGATAACGTACACAGTATATTAAGTTGGATGTGATTTTTGTCAGCATTTTTCAATGTGATAGACATTACCATGCTGGTAAATATATCACAGTGTCTAGACTAGTTGACCTCAATCATAGAGTTTTGTCTTATTTCCATTCCATTTATAGTCCCAGATTTCTGGAATATAATTGTGTATATGCTCCTGTGTATGTTTATTAACCTAGATTGTGAAGATGAGTGAATTGAATCTGATAATTCAGAACTGATTATTGTAATGGCAACTAGCCTTAGGGAAATATCAAAATGTAACTTTGTTTTCAAATTGCTACAAAATATCTAGAGATTTTTACTTGCAATGCGCTTTATAACTATGTTGTAATATATTTCATTAGTCTTAAATATTGCTGCTGTAAGCCAGACTAGCTGACTATATGACTTCCACACCCATTTATTGTCTCACAGTTTTCATGGTTCAGGAGTCTGAGCAGGGCCTGAGTCCTTGGCTCAGGGTCTAACAAGATTACAATCAACGTATTCGTCGGTTTACATTCATTTTTAGAGTTTGGAGCCCTCTTTCAAGCTCATCTGGATGTTCTTTTTGGTTATAAGACTAAAGTTTCCATTCTTTTTCTGGTCGTCAGCCAGTTCATGGAGGCCATTCAAATGTCTTTGCCACTTAACCCTATCACAGTTTGGCAGTTTACATTTTAAAGCCAGGAAGAGAGTCTTTTACTTTAATCTGGTAAAATGGAATCTCATATAATGTAACCAAATCAGGGGAATGACAACCCATCACTTTGGCCATATTCTGTTACTAGAAATAAGTCACAGACTCCACCTACACTCAAGGGGAGGGGCTTATGTAATGGTGTGATTTATGAGAGTCACCTTGGTATGCGCCTGCCATATAGCACATCCTTATCCTCAGCATTATAAAAGTTACAATAAAGTATCTATATATATCTACCTATCTGTATATCTTTATCAGTATTTATATTATCTATCTATCTATCTATCTCCAGAGTACAATCAGATTCACCCAAATGTCTAAAATTGCAGGCTTGAAGAATACTAATATTCAATTTGCGGAAGTAATCCATTTTCTTTAAGTACAATTTAATACTGCTATCTTTCCCATTTTTGGATGATAGAATTTATCAAGTTAAAGAAACCCATTCCATGCTCATGGATGGGTAAATCAATATTGTGAAAATGACCATACTGCCAAAAGTAGTCTACAAATTTAGGGCAATGCCCATAAAAATACCACCGCCATTTTCCACAAACAAGAAAAGACAATCCTAGAAATTATATGGAACAAAAAAGAACCTTTACATCAAAGCAAGATTAAGCAAAAATAACAAATCTGGAGGTATCACATTACCTGACTTCAAACTACGCTATAATCCCATAGTCATCAAAACAGCATGGTACTGGTATAAAAATAGTCACATAGACCAAAGGAATAGAATAGAGAACCCAGAAATAAAGCCGAATACTTAGAGCCAACTGATAATTCAACAAAACAAACAAAAACATAAGGTGGGGAGAGAATACCCTATTCAACAAATGGTTCTGGAATCATTGGAAAGCCACATATGGAAGAATACTGGATCTTTATCTTTCACTTTATATAAAAATCAACTCAAGATGCATCAAGGACTTAAATCTAAGACCATAAAGATTCTAGAAGATAACGTGAAAAAACCCTCTAGACATTTGCTTAAGCAAAGATTTCATGACCAAGAACTCAAAAACAATGAAAAAATAGGTGGGATTTAATGAAACTAAGAAGTTTCTGCATGGCAAGTGAAACAATCACCAGAGTAAATGGACAACTCACACAGTGGGAGAAAATTTTCATAATCTATACATCCAACAAAGGATAATATACAGAATCTACAAAGAACTCAAACAAATAAGCAAGAAAAAACAAACAATCCCATCAAAAACATTAATGGACAATTCTCAAAAGAAGATATACAAATGGCCTACAAATATATGAAAAAATGTTCAACATCACTAATGATCAGTGAAATGCAAATCAAAACCACAATGCACAAAACCACCTTACTCCTTCAAGAATGGCAGTAATAAAAACTTAATGGATGCTGTTTGGGATGCGGTGAAAAGGGATTATTTTTACATTGCCAGAGGAAATGTAAATTAGTCCAAACACTATGGAAAACAGTGTGGCTATTCCTTAAAGAACTGAAAATAGAACAATCACTTGATCCAGCAATCTCACAACTCAGCATCTACCCAGAGGAAAAGAAGTCATTATACAAAACAGATATTTGCACAGGCATGTTTATTGCAGCAGAATTCACAATTGCAAAAATATGGAGCTAGCCCAAATGTCAATCAATCAGTGAATGAATAAAGAAATTGTGATATACACATATATCATGGAATACTATTCAGCCATTTTAAAAGGAATGAAATGATGGCATTCCCAGCAACCTGGATGGAACTGGAGACCAGTATTCTAAGTTAAGTAACTCGAGAATGGAAAGCCAAATGTCGTATGTTCTCACTCAGAAGTGAGAGCTAAGCTATGAGGATGCAAATGCATCAGAACGATTCAGTGGACTTTGGGGACTTTGGGGAAAGTGTAGGAGGGGAGTGAATGATAAAAGACTACAAACTGGGCACAGTGTATACTGCACGGGTGAAGGGTGCACCAAAATCTCACAAATTACCACCACTTACTCATGTAACCAAACACCACCTGTTTCCCAAAAACTATGAAAATAAGAAAAAAAAAAAAAGGTAAATGTTTGTGCCATAAGAAAACAAAAAACAAAAAACAAAAACAAAAAAGACTCAGAGACTAAAGGTCCAATTTAAAAAAAAAAAAAAAAGGAAGTTACCAAGTCAATCATGTTTCTCTGATTCAAATTGATATTAGTTTTATGACATGAAGAACCATAATTAATCAGTCAAAACTTTAAAATTATTAGTGGAAAAGTAAACTAATTCCATAGACTCTCATCTGATTAAAGCTATCTTTTAATATTAATTTTCAACTCCCCCAAAAAGATGTTCCCTCTCATGCATATTCCTTTTGCCTACTACCATCTAAAATAAGAATTTTGATTTGAAATAGTAATTTAACTTTTAGTAACAAGAAAGAAAAGTGAAAAAGTCCTCTGAAATATAATGTATACTCAGTTTATAGAAAAGCTTTCTTTAAAATGGCCAGTGCAATATCAGACACAGAAACACAGCAGATAAAACACACATAGATGGACAGCTCAGCGGCAGTCATTTATTTGCAGGGAGAAAGACTGCATCCTGAGGTTTGCCTTGTCAAAATTCCTCACATGCTCTTCACAAAGGTGAAAGATATTTGCTCTCTGGCATGCCAAGTAAATTGCTGCACAGTGCTCTGCTATGTGGCTAGAAATTTGTCTATTGTCTAAATTTCATCTCTTATTAAAAATGTTATTGAATAATAAAAATACCTGATGTCATTGAATATATATTATTTACTAGTTATATTAATTCATATCTCAATTATGAATTATACTCCTCTAATTATGTGGAAATAAACTTTTCATTAAAGGGTAAAATCTTTACCTATTTTCCTTTCTTGTCAAGTCCAGAACCACCATTTAGACATATGAAATACTGTTCTTATCAAGAATTGGTTCTCTATTCTATCTTGTTTCAATGAAAATATCAAAACAGAAAGTCATTCACTTAAATTTTAGCTCCAAATGAGGGTTTTAAATATTAGTCTGCTATGAATTGCTTAAGGTGATTGGCAAAAAATATGGATTCCTGGGTCCTGATATTATTTACTTGATACTTATTGGGTTGGACCCAGGAATTTTTATTTTGAAAATCAACTGGGGTGATTGTGATGCAATGATTTGTAGAACATACTTTGAGCCTTATTGGAAAAAACTCCCCTTGATAGAAAATCTTTATGTGTGTTTTTTTTTTTTTTTTTTTCTGTCTTACCAACTCCTGATTTGATATCAGAGCCTGCTTAAATTAAAGCCTGTTTAAATTACAGCCTATTTCTGGTAATACAACAAGGTGTGTATCCAGATTAACATTCTTACTGAAAGCATTTAAAGATGTTGGATGAAATATTTTTAAAAAATTAAAATACATGGAAGAATAAATAAGACAGTAAAGAATTATCAGGTGAGTGAAGAAATTAAAATGATAAGAAAACTACTAACCTATTTTTGCTCCAATTTTTTTTCCAAAGCTGGCATTATTTAATATGTATTTTAATGATCTTGAGTGATTTCAGAACATTGCAAGCTAAAGCCAAGGCCTACCCAAAATGAGATGTCAATCATAAGACACCTTCACAAAGCTGAGAAGCCAAATACCTATGCCATCAAGATAGTTTTCAACTAGAAACAAACTCCATTATGTTAACATACTTACTAGAAAACTACAGCTAAAGTTTCTTTGGTACTGAGAAATGCAATATTGAAATAAACAGCAATGAAACATAAATATTAACACAAACTATTGGCTGGGCAAGGTGGCTCATGCCTGTAATCTCAGTACTTTGGGAGGTGAGGTGGGAGGATCATGAGGTCAGGAGATCAAGACTATCCTGGCCAATGTGGTGAAAACCTGTCTCTACTAAAAACACAAAAAGGGGGTGGATCCAAGATGGCCGAATAGGAACAGCTCTGGAGTTCAGTTCCCAATGAAAACAATGCAGAGTGTGAGTGAACACCACATTTCCAAACAAGTTATTACTGCCCACAGACCAGGAGACTCCTGGCCTGGAAAGCACCAAGAGTTTCCAGAATGGCTGCTTCAGCTGGCGCAGTGGATCCCTACACAAAAACTCATACAAATCTGTGTGGCCTTTTCTTTTTTTTTTTTTTTTTTGAGAAGGAGTTTCGCTCTTGTTAACCAGGCTGGAGTGCAATGGCGTGATCTCCTCAGCTCACCGCCTCCTGGGTTCAGGCAATTCTCCTGCCTCAGCCTCCTGAGTAGCTGGGATTACAGGCACGCGCCACTATGCCCAGCTAATTTTTTGTATTTTTAGTAGAGACGGGGTTTCACCATGTTGACCAGGATGGTCTCGATCTCTTGACCTCATGATCCACCCGCCTCGGCCTCCCGAAGTGCTGGGATTACAGGCTTGAGCCACCGCGCCCGGCCTGTGTGGCCTTTTCAACTGGCACCTGGAATGCCTGGGAGACAGAGCCGTCCATTCAACTGAAACAAAGAAGGCTGAAACATGGAGCCAGGTGATCTGGCTTAGCAGGTCCCACCCCCACAAAGACCAGCAATCTGAAAAGCTCTGGATTGAGAGTTTTGTAGCAAGTGCAGCTGTACATGGGACAGTCCAGATCTCTTGTGGGAAGGGCATCCACCGTTACCAAGGCAGTCCGCCACTACTGAGGCAGTCCACCACCATTACTGAGGCAGTCCACCATTACTGATGCAGTCTGCCATTGCCAAGGCAATCTGACATTACTGAGGTAGTCTGCCGTTACCAACACAGTCCACCATTACCAAGGCAGTCCACCATTACTGAGGAAGACTGCCATTACCGAGGCAGTTCTAACTATACCTCTATAAAAGAAGTCACAAGGACATTCACACAGCCCACAGCAGCTCAGCAGACCTGAACCTGCCCAACAGGTTTGAACAGAACAATGGAGCTCACTGCTCAGCATTTGAGCTCCTATAAGGCACAGACTGTCTCCTCAAGCAGCTCCCTGACCCCCATATATCAAAAGAGTTACCTCATAAAGGAGAGCTCAGGCTGACATCTGGCAGGTATCCCTCTGGGACAAAGATAACAGAAGAAACTGGCAGCAACCTTTACTGTTCTGCAGCCACCACAGGTGATCCCCAGGCAAGCAGAGTCTGGAGTGGATGTCCACCAGTCCTACAGCAGAGTGGCCTGACTATTAGAAGGAAAAAAAAAAAAAGAAGAAGAAATAATTAACTTCATCATCAACAAAAAGGATGTCCATTCAGAGACCCTACCTGAAAGTCACAAGCAACAAAGACTATAGGTAGATAAATCCACAGAGATGGGAAGAAACCAGTGCAAAAAGGATGAAAACACCCAAAACCACAACACATCTCCTTCTCCAAGGGATCACCACTCATCACCAGCAAAGGAACAAAGCTGGATGGAGAATGAGTCTAATGAATTGAGAGAAACAAGCTTCTGAAGGTGGATAATAACAAGCTTCTTTGAGGTAAAAGAACATGTTCTATCCCAATGTAAAGAAATTAAGAACCTTGAAAAAAGGTTTGACAAAATGCTAATGAAAATAAACAGCTTAGAGAAGAATATAAATGACACAATGGAGCTGAAAAACACGTTTCAATAGCCAAATGGACCAAGCATAATAAAAGATATCAGAGACTGAAGATCAACTCAGTGAAATAAAATGAGAAGGCAAGTTTAGAGAAAAAAGAGTGAAAAGAAATTTTAAAAAGCCTCTAAGAAATATGGAATTGGCCAGGCGCGGTGGCTCAAGCCTGTAATCCCAGCACTTTGGGAAGCCGAGGCGGGTGGATCATGAGCTCAAGAGATCGAGATCATCCTGGTCAACATGGTGAAACCCCATCTCTACTAAAAATACAAAAAATTAGCTGGACATGGTGGCACGTGCCTGTAATCCCAGCTACTCAGGAGGCTGAGGCAGGAGAATTGCCTGAACCAAGGAGGCGGAGGTTGTGGTGAGCCGAGATCGCGCCATTGCACTCCAGCCTGGGTAACAGGAGCGAAACTCTGTCTAAAAAAAAAAAAAAAAAAAAAAAATGGAATTATGTGAAAAGACCTAATCTACATTTGATAGTGATGGAGAGAATGAATCCAAGATGGAAAACACTCTTCAGGATATTATCCAGGAGAACTTCCCCAACCTAGCTATGCAGGCCCATATTCAAGTCCAGGAAATACAGAGAACACCATAATGATATTCCTCAAGAAGAGCAAGCCCAAGGCACATAATTGTCAGATTCACCAGGGTTGAAATGAAGGAAAAAATGCTAAGGGCGGCCAGAGGAAGTTTGGGATACGCACAATGGGAAGCCCATCAGACTCACAGCAGATCTCTGAGCAGGAACCCTACAAGCCAGAAGAAAGTGGGGGCCAATATTCAACATCCTTAAAGAAAATAACTTTCAACCTATAATTTCATATCCAGCCAAACTAAGCTTCATAAGCAAAGGAGACATAAAATTCTTTATGAACAAGGAATTGCTGAGAGATTTCATCACCACCAGGCCTGCCTTACAAGAGCTCCTGAAAGAAGCACTAAACAAGGAAAGGAACAACCAGTACCAGCCACCCCGAAAATGTACCAAATGGTAAAAAGCATGGACACAATGAAGAAACTGCATTCACTAATCGGCAAAACAACCAGCTAGCATCAAACATATGAAAAAAGCTCATTATCACTGGTTATTAGAGAAATTCAAATCAAAACCACACTGAGATACAATTTCATGCCAGTTAGAATGGAGATCACTAAAATATCTGGAGACATCAGATGCTGGAGAGGATGTGGAGAAATAGGGATGCTTTTACACTATTGGTGAGAGTGTAAATTAGTTCAACCATTGTGGAAAACAGTGTGGTGTTTCCTCAGGGATCTAGAAATAGAAATATCATTTGATCCAGCAATCCCATTACTGGGTATATCCCCTAAGGATTACAAAACATTCTATTATAAAGACACATGCACATGTATGTTCATTGCAACACTATTTACAATAGCAAATACTTGGAACTAACCCAAATGCCCATCTAGGAGACTGGGTAAAGAAAATGTGGCACACATACACCATGGAATACTATGCAGCCATAAAAAAGGATGAGTTCGTGTCCTCTGCAGGGACATGGATCAATCTGGAAACCATCATTCTCAGCAAACTGACACAAGAACAGAAAACCAAACACCATATGTTCTCACTCATAGGCGGGTGTTGAATAATGAGAACACATGGACACAGGGAGTGGAATATCACACACTGGGGTCTGTTGGGGAGTGGGCGGTCAAGGGGAGGAATAGCAAGGGGTGGGGAGATTGCGGAGGGATAACATTAGGAGAAATACCTAATGTAGGTGACAGGGTATGGAAGCAGCAAACCACCATGGCATGTGTATACCTATGTAACAATACTGCAAGATCTGCACCTGTACCCCAGAATTTAAAAGTTAAAAAAAAAAGCAGGATTAAACAATATACCATCTATAAGAAATAGACATTAAGTAAAAAAAATAAATAAATAAAATAAAAAAATAAAAAACAACTGTTAACAAGCAAAAAAGAAGGGCAATATCTATGGATAAAAGGGTCAATTCACAAAGAAGAAATAATTATAAGCATATATGCATTGAACATCAGGGCACAAATATATATCAAGCAAACAATGACAGCAATAAGGGGAAAATGGACATATTTACATTAATAGTAGGAAAAATTAACCCCACTGTGATAGTGGCTTCAACATCTAAACAAATCAAGTAAATAGAAGACTTAAACAACACTATAAACCAATTGATACTAAAAATTTTAAAAAGTAATTTCACGAAAAATGCTTTTATTCTCAAGTTCACATGGAACATATCCTGGGATATATCAAGTATTAGGTGACAAAATAAGTCTTTATACATTAAAAGCAAAAATTAAAATCAAACACAGTCTCTTTTCTGATCACAATAGAAACTAGAAATAAGTAGCAGAATTAAAATCGAGGGAAATTACAAGTTATTTTGAGACAAACTGAAATGAAAATACAGCATATTAAAATGTATGAGATTCAACAGGGGCAGTCTTAAAAGGAATATTAAGAGCTATAAATGCTTGCATTAAAAAAGAAGTAAGGCCTCAATCTAATCTTGATGCTGTGTGGAACTAGAAAAACAGAAACAAACTACACTCAAAGTTGGTAGAAGGAAGAAAAAAGGAGTAGATTGGAGATAAAATAGATATTAGAAAAACAATATAAGAAATTTAAAAAAAAGCTCTTCAAAAAGATTAACATATTTAACTATTCTTCATCTAAATTAACTAAGATGATAGAGAGAAGACTCAAAACCTAAAACCAAAAATAAAAGTGGGGAACAATACCCAAGTGGGATTTATCCCAGGGATGCAAGGATGGTTCAACATATAAAAATTAATTTATATGATTTGCTATATCAAAGAAACGAAGGACAAAAACAGAAAATAATTTTAATTGATGATGAAAAAATTTGATAAATGTCGATATTCCTTCATGATAAAAAGAAAAAAAAAACTCTGAAAACAAACTGGGTACAGAAAGAACATATCCTGACATAATAAAAGCTGTATATGACAAACCTATAGCAAGTATCATACTAAATGAGTAAAAACAGAAATTCTTTTCTAAGTTCCGGAACATGACAAGGATGCCCACTTTTACCAATATTATTCAATATAGTCCTTGAAGCCCTAGCTAGAGCAATCAGATAAGAGAAGAAAATAAAGGACATACAAATTAGAAAGAAAGACGTCAAATTATCCTTGTTTGCAGATGATATGATCTCACATTTTGAAAAACCTAAAGTCTCCACCAAAAAAACTATTAAAACTGAGACATGCAGTAAAGTTGCAGGATGATAAAACATCAATATACAAAAATTAGAATTTCTATATGCCAACAGTGACCATTATGAAAGAAATCAAGAAAGTAATCTACTTATGATAACAAGTAAAATTAAATATGTATTAATAAACTTAACCAAAGAAGTGAAAGATCCCTACACTAAAAACTAAAACACTGATGCAAGAAATAGAAGGCACAAAAAACATGGAAAGAGATTCCATGTTCACTGATTGAAAGAATAAATATTGTCAAAATGTCCTGTCACTCAGAGCAAACTACAGATCCAATGCAGTCCTTATCAAAATGCTAATGACAATTTTCAGGGAAATAAGTAAATAACTCAAACTACAGAATTCCTCCTAGAATCGCCAATGCTATCCTGAGGTGGGGGGGAACTGGAGAGATCACATTACTTGACCTCAAATTATACTACAGAGCTTTATTAATAAAAGTGCCATATTACTAGCATAAAAACAGACACATAGGCAAATGTATCAGAACAAAGATTTCAGAACCAAATCCATATGCCTACAGTGAAATCATTTTTTAAATAACAAAGCTACCAAGAACATTGGGAAAGAACAGTCTCTTCCATAAATTTTGCTAGAAAAAACCTATATATCCATATGCAGAAGAATGAAGCTAGATTTTAATGTCTTGCTATACATAAAAATTAAATCAAAATGGATTAAATACTTAAATATAACTCCTCACTTTATGAAACTACTACAAGAAAACATTGGAGAAACTCTCTAACACACTGAACTGAGCAAAGATGTCTTGAGTAGTAGCTCACGAACACCAGTCAGCAAAGCAAAAATGAACAAACGGGTTCACATCTAGTTAAAACGCTTCTGAAAAGCAAAGGAAAACATCAAGAAAGTGAGGAGACAACCCACAGAATGGGAGAAAATATTTCCAAACTACCAATTTGACAAGGGATTTATAATCATAATACATAAGGAGCTCAAACAACTCTATAGGAAATATTCTAATAATCTGATTAAAAATGGGAAAAAAAAGTCAAGAGGCATTTCTTAACAGAAGACATAGAAAAGGCAAACAGGCAAATGAAAATGTGCTCAATGTCATTGATCATCAGAGAATGCAAATCAAAACTACAGTAAGGTATTATCTCATTCCAGTTAAAATGGCTTTTATCTAAAAGTTAGCCAATAACAAATTCTGACAAGGTTGTGGAGAAAAGGGAACTCTGATACACTGTTGGTAGGAATGTAAATTAGCACAACCCCTAGAGAGAACCGTTTAGAAGTTCACCAGGAAACTAAAAATATAGCTACCATATGATCCAGCTTCTAGATATATACATCCCACTCCTAGGTATAGACCCAAAAGAAAGGAAATCAGTATATTCAAGTGATGTCTATACTCCCATGTTTATTGCAGCCCTTTTCCCAATAGCTGAGATTTGGAAGCAATCTAAGTCCCCATCAACAGATAAACAGATGGACAGACAAACATCAGACAAAGAAAATTATTATATATTACACCATGAAATACTACTCAGCCATAAAACAGAATGAGATCCTGGGTCAACAACACAGATGGAACTGGAGGTCATTATGTTAGCTGAAATAAGTCAGGCACAGAAAGGTAAACTTCACATGTTACCACTTATTTGTGAGAGCTAAAAATGGAAATAATTGAACTCACGGAATACAGAGGAAAAGGATGGTTACCAGAGACTGGGAAATGTAGTGGGGTCGGGGGTGTGGGCAGGATTGAGAGGAAGAGAAGATGGTTAATGGGTACAAAAATAGTCTGAAAGAATGAATAGGATCTAGCATTTCCTAGCATAGCAGGTGGACTATAGTAAAAAATAATGTAATTGCACCCTTTAAAATTACAAAAAGCACACAGCTAGTGCTTGACTTACAACCATGGTCGGGACCACGGAACGGTTGTAACATGATTTGGTCGTAAGTTGAGTAGGCTATATGTACAGTTGAAATGGTGCACGCAGAGATGGTAGTGCTGCCGGAAGTTGGTCCGCACTGTCGTACGCCCAGCTGGGCAACGTTTGCACTGCCAGACGTGGAGCAGTCGTGGCTAGCGATTGTGGTCGTAAAGTCGAATGGTCGTAAGTTGCATAGGTGGTAAGTCGATCAATACCTGTAATTGAACTATTTGTATCACAAAGAATAAGTGCTTGTGGTCATGGATTCCCTATTTATCCTGATGTGATTGTTATACTTTGCATAACTATATCAAAATATCTTGTGTGGCCTGTAAGTATATATACCTACCATGTACCCACAAAAGTTAAATACATAAAAATGTGTGCTAGTTGGTTTTAGTTTCTGAGACTAAGTTTACATTCTTGTCTTTCTTGGTCATAGGCATGGCCTTTCTAGAAATGTCTCTGATTGGGACCTTGACTTGTTTTAGTCTCCTGGGTTCTTTAGAAATCTAGTTCTGCACTTTAAATGTTCTAGCTTAGTTCGCTAACTTCTTACCTCTGATTGATTCAATACTGATACATGGCTATGTGCTTGGAGAATATCTTTATTTCTTAAGCCCAGAAATAACGGGAAGATTTCCCTCTGCCTTTTAGAAACTTTCTGCCTAGTTTTCCAGCCACCTGCACTGTACCAGAATTAAGGAAATGTCTCATATTGAATCTCGGCTATGAGTTCCAGTTTTTTTAATTGTCCAATTTGCCGTATTAGCCAGCAGCAAAGAGCCACAGAAAGTTTTGCTGATTTTCCTTTTAGCAGGGGCATTCTGCCTAGGGTAGTTTGCAACCTGAGAAAGTTGGATACATTTGAAACACACAGAATCGGTGTACTCCCAGGAAAGTAATAAAGGGAGATAATCAACTCATCCCAGAAAGTGCCTCCCACACCTTTTAAAAAATATATTTTAGTTCACTTACTTATCCTTGTTTTCACGTCTCTGATTTCTTTTAAAATATGTTTTACAATTTATCAGGCTGTTTCTAATAGTTGTGGTGGTAATATTGGCCTGCAACTGCCAACATCTTATTCAGAAGCAGAAGTCAG
This sequence comes from Saimiri boliviensis, assembly GCF_048565385.1. Classification (NCBI taxonomy): domain Eukaryota; kingdom Metazoa; phylum Chordata; class Mammalia; order Primates; family Cebidae; genus Saimiri; species Saimiri boliviensis. The sequence goes on along the minus strand of NC_133470.1, from coordinate 76,726,530 downwards.
ATAGTGGAGATTGTGGTGTGTTTTTTCTTTTCATATTTTTCAATTAAATAGTTTAAAATTATTTATTTATAGCCAGTTTCCTACATGATGATCTTGTTTTTGAAAACCTCTTGCTTTTCCACTAAACATTCTCTTTTTATAATTTACTTTTATCTACTTTTTTTTTTTTTTGAGACGGAGTTTCTCTCTTGTTACCCAGGCTGGAGTGCAATGGCACGATCTCGGCTCACTGCAACCTCCGCCTCCTGGGTTCAGGCAATTCTCCTGCCTCATCCTCCCAAGTAGCTGGGACTACAGGCATGCGCCACCATGCCCAGCTAATTTTTTTATATTTTTAGTAGAGACGGGGTTTCACCATGTTGACCAGGATGGTCTCGATCTCTTGACCTCGTGATCCACCCGCCTCGGCCTCCCAAAATGCTGGGATTACAGGCTTGAGCCACCGCGCCTGGCCTATCTACGTTTTTTAAACATGAAAGTAGATGCTGGGCTGAGAAAACATGGCAGATAAGAGGTTTTTGGAGCTCAGACTCACAACATGAATCTCCACACACTCTTCTGTCTGTCCAAGTGGGAACTGCACAATAGTCCTCTTGTTTAAAAAACGTAGATATGAAAGTAGATGCTGGGATGAGAAAACATGGCAGATAAGAGGACTATTGTGCAGTTCCCACTTGGACAGACAGAAGAGTGTGTGGAGACTCATGTTGTGAGTCTGCGCTTCAAAAAACACTGTGGGAACATACCAGGAAAACCAAAAGAACTTACAGACACTTTCAAATAAGAAGCTTGCTGCTGCAAGCTCTGTGAGTCAGTCAAAAAACTGTAAGTTCCCCAAATGTGAGAGGGGAAAAAAACCTGACTGTGAACAAACATCCCCTCTGGATAACCTACAAATCCAGATCATGGGAGAAGGATTTAACCCTAGAGCTGAAATGGATTTAGGGAGATGAGTAAAATATAAAAGTAGAAGTAGGAGGCAGTGTGAAGAGTCCTTTAGGGACTCCCAGTCCCAAGCTCTAGCCCAGGGAAGCTATCCCTGACTTTACCTCATAGCAGATTCAGGGAAGGTGACCAATGAAATTATGGAGGGGCCACAGGATGAAGGAAGCTTCTTGCTGAACTTTGTACCAATTATGATTTGAGCATGATTTTTTTCTGAGCAGAATCTGGGGGAAAATGGGAAGTGCAAACACGATTGCAGAAGACGCAGCCAACAGTGAAGGCAGGCAGAGAGGAGTGAGAACTGAGAACCCTGCTTGCTTTCTCACCAGGGAAGCATGTAGCCTGAAGCAAGATCTCAGTCCTGCTCGCAGGTTACCTGGATATAAACATTGTGCTGTTAGCAGGGCACAGCAGCAGGAGTGAGACTGGCCTTGCTGGCTGTGTGTTTGCTGAGTGAGGCCTGTCACTGCCAGCTTTCCACCACTTCCATGGCAACCTGTATGACAGGCAGCCATAATCCCCTGAGAAGCATAACCATTATTAGCCTGAGAACCCACCCCCACCCGTCATGGCTACAGCAAGCCCTGCATAAAAAGAGTCTGAGCTCAGATCTGCCTTAACCCTGCCCCAACTGATGGTGTTGCCCTACCTGCCCTGGTAGCAGAAGAAAAAAATACATACATACACTCTTTAGTGTTCTATAGCCCTGCCCATCACCTGAGAAACCTGAATACTTATCCTGGTCGATATAGGGCAAGATATTGTCCCCCTTCTACCACCTCAGCTGGTCCTCTTGTGAAAACACCATCTTCTGGCTGGAGGCCAATCCACTCAAGCCGTTACAGCAACTCATAACAGAATAACCCTGCTCCAAAGAATAAGAAAACAACAGCTAATTCCACTGCATGCAACATTCTGGCCAATCATAGGTCCTGATTCTGTCTACATGACAACTTGACCCCTTGCACTTTTATTTAGTGCACTGGTATTCTTGAAACAACATTTAAGAATACCAGTGCACTAAACAAAACTACAAGCAAGGGCTCCCACAGAGTCCACTTTACTCCCCTGCCAGCTTCACTGGAACAGGTGCTAGTATCAGTGTCTGGGAGACCTGAAGACAGATCACATCACAGGACTCCTTGCAGACATTTCCCACCGCCAGCCCAGAGGCTGGTAGCCTCTTTGAGTGGTTACAACCAGAAGTTCAATAACAATCACTGCAACTGGGCTCTCGGGAAATCCCATTTCTAGGGGAAGGAGGAGAGCCTTACATCAAGGAATCACCACATAAGGACAAAATAATCTGAATAGCGGCACTTGAGTTCCAGGTCTTTCCACTGAAATAGTCTGCCCATATGAGAAGGAACAAGAAATGTAATTCTGGTAATAGAAAAGACAAGGTTCTATAGGACCCCAAAAGATCACACTAGCTCTCCAGCAATGGACCCAAATCAAGAAGAAATCTCTCAATTGCCAGATAAAAAATTCAGAAGGCTGATTATTAAGCCAGTCAAGGAGGCACCAGGAAAATGTGAAGTACAACTTAAAGAAATCGGAAAAACAATCCAGGATATGGATGAAAATCTCTCCAGAAAAATAGACATCATAAAGAAAATATAATCACGACTTCTGGAAATAAAAGACAAACCTAGACATAATATAAAATACACTGGAAAGTTTTAACAATAGAATCAAACAAGTAGAAAAAATAACTTAAAAAAGAAACACAGCCTTCAAGAAATTTGAGATAGTGTTAAATGATCAAATATAAGAATAATTAGTGTTCCTGAGGAAGAAGTGAAATCCTAAAGTTTTGAAATTTTATTTGAGGAAATAATCAAGAAAAACTTCCCTGGTCTTGCTAGAGATTTAGACATCTAAATACAAGAAGCTCAAACAACACCTGGGAAATTCATCACAAAATGATTATAATCTAGGCGCATAGTCATCAGGTAATCTGAAGTTAAGGCAAAGGAAAGAATCTTAAGAAATGTGATGCAAAAGCATCAGGTAAGTTATAAAAGTAAATCTATCAGATTAACGGTAAATTTCTCAGCAGAAAAAGTACAAGCCAGAAGGAATTGGGGTTCTATGGTTATCCACCTTAAACAGAATAATTATCAGCCAAGAATTTTGTATTCCACAAAATTAAGCTTCGTAAATGAGAGATAAAGTCGTTTTCAGACAAACAAATGCTGAGAGAATTCACCACTACCAAGCGAGCACTACTAGAAATGCTAAAAGAGGTTATACAACTTGAAATAAAAACTCAAAATACTCCAAAATAGAACCCCCTTAAAGCACAAATCTTACAGGGCCTGTAAAACAATTGCACAACTAAAAACAAACAACAACAACAGAAAAACAAGGTATTCAGGCCACAGCTAGCATGATGTATAGAACAGTACCTCACGACTCAATACTAATGTTGAATATAAATAACATAATGATCCACTTAAAATTTACAAAATGGTAGAATGGATAAAATTCTACCAACCAAGTATCTTCTGTCTTCACGATACTCACCTAACACATAAGGAATCACATATACTTAAGGTAAAGAAGTAGAAAAATACATTTCATAAAAATGGAAAACAAAAGTGAGCAGAAATAGCCCTTCTTACATCAGACAAAACAGATTTTTAAAGCAACAGTTAAAAAGGTCAAAGAGGGACATTGTATAATGATAGAGAGATTAATCCCGCAGGAAAATATTGCAATACTAAATATGTATGCACCGAACACTGGAGCTCCCAGTTTTGAAAACAGTTATAACTAGACCTAAGAAATGAGATGGATGGCAACACAGTTGTGGGGAACTTAAATACTCCACTGTCAACACAAGAAAAGTCATCAAGACAGAAAGTCAACCAAGAAACAATAAACTTAAACAATATCCTAGAAAAAAATGAACTTAACATTTGTTTATAGAATATTCTACACAGCAGCTACAGAATATACATTTTTTTCATTAGGAAATGAGAAATTCTTTTCATCAGCACATGGAACACTCTCCAAGATAGATCATAGGATAGGTCACAAAACAAGTCTCAATAAATTTAAGAAATTCAAAATTATATCAAGTATTCTCTCAGACTACAGTGCAATAAAACTGGAAATTAACTGCAAAAGGATCCCTCAAATCTACACAAATACAAGGAAATTAAATAATCTGCTCCTCGATAATCTTTGGGTCAACAATGAAATCAAGATGACAATTAAGGAATTCTTTGAACTGAATAATAATACCGACACAATCTATCAAAATTTCTGGGATACAGCAAAAGTGATACTAAGAGGAAACTTCATAGCATTAAATACCCACCTCAGAAAGTCTGAAAGAGTACAAATAGACAATCTAAGTTGACACCTCAAGGAATCAGAAAAACAAGAACAAACCAAACCTAAACATACAGAATAAAATAAATAACAAAGATCAGACCATAGCTAAGCAAAATTAAAACAGAAAAATACAAAAGGTGAAATAGGGAGGAGGATCCAAGATGACCGAATATGAACACCTCCGGGGTGCAGTTCTCGGCAATAACAGCAGAGGGTGAGTGCCCACCACGTTTCCAAACAAAATTTCACTGCCCACAGACCAGGAGATTTTGGTTCAAAAACGCCGCAAGTTTTCAGCATATTTTTAAGCCGGTGCCGGGTTGGCTCAGAAACTCACACAAATCTGAGAGGCTGTTTAACTGGCTCCTGGAACACCTGGGAGACAGAGCTGCCCATTCAACTGAAATGGAGGGGGCACAGACAGGGAGCCAGGTAACCTGGGTTGGCGGGTACCTGCAAAACAAGCAATCAGAAAAGCTCTGGATTGAGAATTTTGCAGCAAAAGCGCAGCTAGACACAGGATGGTCCAGCTCAGTGCGGGGAAGGCCGATCACTACTACCCAGGCAGTTCACACAGCAGCTGGGCAGAGCCTGTGGCAGCTCAGCAACACCTCTGCTGGCAGATTGTACTAGACTTCTCCGTGTGGGGCAGGGCATCTATGAAAGAACGCAGCAGCACCGCAGGAACTTATAAATAAAGCAGACTTCCTAGGACAGAGCACCTGGGAAAAGAGGTGGTTATGAGCTTCTCTGCAGCAGATTTAAGAGTACCTGCCCAGCAGCTCCGCATGGAACAATGGAGCTCCCAGCACAGCACTTGAGCTCCTATAAGAGAGAGACTGTCTCCTCAAGCAGCTCCCCGACCCCCCATATACCCAAAGAGACACCTCATAAAGGAGAGCTCAGCCGACTTCTGGCAGGTACCCTTCCGGCAGCAACCCTTAGTATTCTGCAGCCCCCATGTGTGATCCCCAGACAAGCAGGGTCTGGAGTGGAACTCCAGCAGTCCTGCAGCAGTGGGACCTGTTAGAAGGTTTATTATTTTGCATATGTATTTCCAGTTGATACAGTGATATTCATTGAAAAAAATCCTTTCTTTATTATTGAGTCTTTGTAAAAAGAAGCAATAAATTATATTCATATAGGCCTATTTCTCAGCTATTTATTCTATTCTGTTGATGTGTATGTTTATCTTTTTTTCAATACAACACTGTTTTAATTATTACAGTTTTATATTGTCCTGAAATTGCATAGTATGAGTCCTTTAGCTTTATTATTATTTTTCTGTGTTGTTTTAGCTATTGTAGTTTATTTGTTTTGTCATGTATATTTCAGAATCAGATTCTGATATCCAAATAAATGCTTGCTGGGATTATGATAGGAATATGTTTAAGTGCAAATAGCAAATGAGAAAGAATGGACATCTTAACAATATTGCACCTTCTAATTCATGAACATGGAAAATATCTTTTTTTATCTCTATTGATTTAGATATTTGATTTCTTTCACTAGTGTTTTATGACTTTCAGTGCAGACATTCTTCACATATTGTGCTATTTATACCCAAGTATTCAATTTTATTTAATACTATTGTAAGTGATGTCATTTAAAAACTTTAAATTCCAACTATTAATTGCTGCAATATAATATAACTGATTTGTGTATATTTTCCTTGTATTATGAGACCTTGCTAAGTTCACTTATGAGATGTAAGAACTTTTTGTACATTTTGTATTTTGACTGTCATGTCCTCTGAAAATAGAGGCAGTTTTGTTTCTTACTATGCCCTCTGTATGTGAATTCTTTCTTTATGTTGTCTTATTTTGCAAGCTAAGTTCCCCAATGTGATGCAAATAGAAGCAGTGAAAGCATATAGTTGTCTTGATCCTAATATTAGAATAGCATTCATTCTTTCACCATTATGTGTAGATGTTAGCTGTAGATATGTTAAATGTTATTTAATAGGCTGTTCCCATCTCATTGCATTTAAGTGAAATCTTAATCTGTGTAAACTTTCCTCTTTTGCTCAAATTAAATAACAAAAGAAGTTCTAATCATATATGTGTATGGGGTTCAAGTGATTCTCTTGCTTCAGCCTCCTGAATAGCTGGGACTACAGTTGTGCACCACCATGCCCAGCTAATTTTTTGTATTTTTAGTAGAGACGGGGTTTCACTGTGTTAGACAGGATGGTCTCCATCTCCTGACTTCATGATCCTCTTGATTCGGCCTCCAAAAGTGCTGAGATTACAGGCATGAGCCACCATGCCTGGTCTCTAATCATATTTTAAATGTTGAAGCAGCTACTTCTAGTTATGCGATTAAAATTTTCCATAAACCTGTTGTACTACATCCATTGTGATCTTGTCAGGTTTGTGTGTGTTTGTTTTGTTGCTACTCTTATCCTTGTGTAGTGCATTGTGGTTTCAATCTGCATTTCCCTAATAACTAATGGTTTTGAGCATTTTTTATGTTTCCACATATCTCTATTTATTAAGCAGAATAACATAATCTACTTAATAAAAAGCATATAATAAAACTACCACCAGTAAGTAAGACAATTCTTTACATGCAGTTCCTGTTTAGGAAGTTATGATTTAGGGTTAAGGACTTAAGATATACCACCCCCTACAATTCATTCAAAACTTTTAGTCTGATTACATATTGCTTCCTACATATTTTATTTATGTATTTATTTCACTTTCCTATTGTAGTTTTCTGTTTTTTAAATATAACTGGTTAAAATGGTCAAGTATTGATATCTGATCAGAGAATCTAGAAGTAGAGATGAAAAAGACCTATTGTGTCTTTCTCATTTCACTGTGGAAATGCATATACCACCCAACAAAAATATGCTCCATCAACATAAGGCTATAGTTGGGTCTATTATTCCCTGCAGAAAGAATGTCGTAAATGCTTTTCTTATTTAGAAAAACGTATTTTTCTACATATATTACTATTGCATCCTATCACACTTTTGCATTTGGGAAGCAAATTGAAAAGAAAGATAAATTTCTTAGCAAATGTTTCTTTCAAGATGATTTCTTTAAATAATTTTCATTGTAAAGAAGTCATTAAGACTATCACAGAATATTTTAATTTCTCTGTTATATGAATTTATTATTATTGGATGTTTAGAAAAATCTCAAATAGAACAATCTCTGCAGGCACGTTTGTAAGAAACGAATGAATAGTAATACATGAAGCAAATAAATGGAAATAAGGATAGGTCAGAGATGTTTGTGAGAGAAATGACATCTAGAATGAGCTCAAGTGGACAGAAACTTTTAGTTATCTCCAGGTGAATTGATCTTTATGAAATATTTGCTATGTGAAGCTTTATTTGAAAACACAGTTCTCCAATTCACAGGAAGGAATGTCTTTAGGAACAGGCTGAGTAAGTGGCTGAGGTATAAAATCAAGTGTACCAACGGCAAGTACATTAATCTGCAGTTCCAGAACGTGGTCAGATCACTGTACCATATCTATCTACATAATTTGACAGATTATCTACAGCTGCATCTCCTGTTGGAATCCTTTCCCAGGAGTCTAGACAAACAAGAAGCAGATACATGCATCATAGTCAGTGTACCACAGGACTACTGACTAGACCTTGTTCAAGACCATTTCTTTTTTTTTATTATTATTATACTTTAAGTCAGAACGTAAAGGGTGCATGTGCAGATCTTGCAGAATTGTTACATAGGTATACATATGCCATGATAGTTTGCTGCCTCCATCCCCTCTTCATCTACGTTAGATATTTCTCCTCATGTTATCCCTCCCCAAACTCCCCACTCCATACTATTGCTCCCCTAGCCCCCGACCCCCCAACAAACCCCAGTGTGGGATGTTCCCCTCCCTGTGACAGAAGAGCAGAAAGCCAAACACCACATGTTCTTACTCATAAGTAGGTGTTGAACAGTGATAACACAGGAACACAAGGAAGACCATTTCTTTCTCCTTGCCTCACTTAATAATAGTCACATAGCTTAATTAATTAGTTATAATACTTAAATCCACTAAGTGGAATGGCAAGTTTATTTTCTTATTATCCATAATATTTGAAAGCATTCAAGATCCTTTATGTGTTACCACTCTATAAGTTAACAATGTCATTAGTGGAATTTATATAGCCAATTAGGGTGGCATAGCCAGTTATATGAAACCATATCCTCACTGTTCTGTATGTAACAAGGCTACTATGTGAATAAAGATGGTTTCAGAATGCCTGAAATGCCTCCCAGCTCTCTTCTTTTTCATGCTTTATACCACAACCTTTTTCCCAGGTAACAACTCAGTGTTAAATACGCATTATATGTATATACATACACGATCTTCTCATTTGATAAAAGCACTATATCTTCTTTTCTTTTTAATTAGCACAAAACGACCATATATAATCTTAAAATCCTACTTGTTACACCTGTATTTAATTTTATAACTTTTTTTCTGTATGAAAAAGACATGTTTTTTTTCTTGAAAAATAAGACATACGATGGTAAACAGTAAATTGCTTAGCCTAGAAAATAAAACTAAAATGATGAATTTTACTTTTTTAGGATTTTTTAGAACCATATGGAATTTGGTTTCATACAAGAAACTTTCATTGAATTGAAAGATGAAAAATGTCTCCCATGGGAGATATAATCAGTGCACTGACAGCTTTGATATGTAGCAGCTGAATTATTAGTCCATCCGATGAACCAAATGTGTAAGCATTAATACCTTTGTAATACAATGGTAAAAATCCAGTTAATATTGAACAGATTAAAGACCTATATTTATAAATATGCAGCTTAAATTAATTAGTCTTAGTGAATAATGAAATCATTTTTATAAATTTCTTTTAAAACTATATTTAATTTTATCTATATGATGATGAATAACCACAAATTTAAAAATATTATGTTATTAAAACATATAATTCATAAATATGTATCTCTTTTAGGACATTTTAATGCTATTGTAGCTGAGAATATGCCTTGTGAAATACACACAAAGAGACTCACAAATTAAGAAAAAGAAATTAGAAGACAGCAATAGTACACATCAGTTATTCTACTCTGGAGGAATCATGAAAATCATATTATTTGTTTCAGCAATTTTCTTAAATTGCTTTAGTTTTTTTAATTTCTTTAATGAAACTATTAAAATACCATTTAGATATTCTCAACAACATCAGTGATAGAAACAATATATTTTATATTTTGAGAAAAGAGAAATATAGCAAATACTTTTATTTTATGTACAGTAAATTTTAATGTAAATTTCAGCAATTATAGCATGAGAAAATTTGAAGACATAAGGTATTGATGTCCAAAGAAGAAATGGTCAAGATAAAAAGACAAATGGATTCCTAAACTAGGTTTATTATACTGCCCAGAAGTTATTAAAGGCCTAAAGCTGAAGAAAACAATGGTGCTAAATATCTCACATTCTAAAGCAGTGGTTTTCATAACTTTATTGTGTGTCAGAATCACCTTCAGGGATTGCCAAAATACACATTTCTTGGCCCCACCTCCGGGTTCCAATTGAGGACATCTGAAGAGAAGCCTGAACGTTGGCATTTCCCACAAGTTTACAAGTTATGCAAATAATGCTGCACCAGAACCACACTTTAAGAAGGACTGTTGTAAAGAGAGCTGATATTTGGTACTGAATACATTCCTCAAGGCTTAAGAGTTGACCAAGCCTGTTACACTATCACTTGTCATTGACTCCAAATTCTGTCTTCCCAATTGGTGTAAGAAAAATTAGCACAGGAGAAATAAATAGTTTTTAGTTTCAATAGCTTTTAAGAAGTGTCAAGGTGATCGTGAAAACCAACTCTGTCCTTATCGTGGCTATCGTTCCGTCTAAGAACTCACACAATCCAACCAGCATTGTCAAACCTACCAAACACAGGTTATTAATGATTGGTGTTAGACATGAAAGCAGTGACAATCCACAGATAAATGATTACGATAGTACCGGATATCGCTTCCTTTTTTCTTCCATCCTTCATATTTCTGCACACTGGAGAAACTTAGTTTTCCGAAGGAAATGGTTGCCTTGGGGCCAGATGACTGTGTGGGAGAGGAGATAAGATTAAAGTGTGGCATTCACAAGCGTCTGAACCTGTTATAAGTTTCCGAGCCTGTAAAATTGAAATAATTGTAAATTATACGGCCATTACAAAGTTTAAATAAGATAATTCACATAAATTACTTAACATGGAGTTGGCACTCAACTTTATTAGCTATATGTAATGAGATGTCATAGACAATTTCCAGATCATGTGTTAACATGTTGAAATTATTGTTCAGTGAAACAATGTAACATACTCAATAATATTATGCTGGAATTTAACATTCTGGGTTCAAACCTTGTTTTTACAATTTATAGCAGTGTCACTCCACCTTTTTCAGGCTCAGGGTTTTATCAATAAATTGAGGATAATAGTTCTTACCTCATAGGGCTATTGTGAAAATTAGATGTAATAATATTGGTAGATCTTTTAGATAGCACAACTATCTTTTAGTATGGTAAGTGCTAATAAATGTTGACCTTTAGCAGTGTAATGTTAGAAAAATGATGGCAGAGGCATCTGGTAGATGAAGGGGGACAGACCCTAAGCGATGGTTTAGGAATAGTCACTAAGAGCCTTCACAATAGCAGTAAAAATTAAAACGAAGATAAGGTGCTGCATTCATGAGAAATTACAAAAGATGAATTAGTAAAAATTTGTACTTGATTGTAATACAAAAGTTATTAGAAATAATGTTTAAGCAGGTAAACAGAGTAAAGATTTTTGGTAAAAACTAACAGAGCATCACACATTGGGGTCTGTTGAGGGGGCTAGGAGAGGGACGGTGGGGGGTGGCAAGGTTGGGGAGAGATAACATGGGAAGAAATGCCAGACATAGGTGATGGGGGGATGGAGGCAGCAAACCACTTTGCCATGTATCTACCTATGCAACAATCCTGCATGATCTGCACATGTACCCCAGAACCTAAAGTGCAATAAAAAAAATAGTGGCATTATCCTAGGTGAATTTTACAGAATAATCAGCATTATCATACCATCTTGGAATAGTCATAAAAATTGTGTAAACTATATCACTTTGGTGTTTATCACAAGTGTAAGTAGTGTGGTTTTTTTTTTTTTTTTTTTTGAGACAGAGTCTCTATGTATCACCAGGCTGAAGTGCAGTGGCACAATCTCGGCTCAGTGCAATCACCACCTCCCGTGTTCAAGTGATTCTTCTGCCTCAGCCTCCTGAGCAGCTAGGATTACAGGCACGCACCACTACACCCAGCTAATTTTTTTGTATTTTTAGTAGAGATGGGGTTTCACCATGTTGGCCAGGATGGTCTTGATCTCCTGAACTAGTGATCCTCTCGCTCGGCCTCCCAAAGTGTTAGGGTTACAGGCATGACCCACTGCACCCGGCCACAGGGGTAAGATTTTTAAAAATTGAATAAACGGGCCGGGCGCGGTGGCTCAAGCCTGTAATCCCAGCACTTTGGGAGGCCGAGGCGGGTGGATCACGAGGTCGAGAGATCGAGACCATCCTGGTCAACATGGTGAAACCCCGTCTCTACTAAAAATACAAAAAATTAGCTGGGCATGGTGGCACATGCCTGTAATCCCAGCTACTCAGGAGGCTGAGGCAGGAGAATTGCCTGAACCCAGGAGGCGGAGGTTGCGGTGAGCCGAGATCACGCCATTGCACTCCAGCCTGGGTAACAAGAGCGAAACTCCGTCTCAAAAAAAAAAAAAAAAAAAAAAAAAAAATTGAATAAACATTTAAAACATGAAAAAAAAAAAAAAAATCTAACAGAAAAGTGACATAACAAGCGAAGCCAGCAAGCTTTAATATACAAATGCCAGCAAACAGAAACTGGGTATATCCAACATGGCAATTTCTGCTCTCTTCTCCTTGTCACCACCTGTGTCAAGAGTCGTGGCCACCTCCAAATAACACCATGTTCACGAATCATTATGGCAATCCACATTTGCATATTAAAAAGCTAAGGAGGAAGGGTCAGGTGTTTCATGGGCTGTGTAAATAACACACCTAGTGAAAGCAATCCCCTGGGCCCTATGTAAACCAGACACTCCCTCCTGCAGCCTCCCAATATAATCAACCAATTCTCCGCCACACATGAGGTTCCTCTTTCTTTCAAGCCTTCCTTCCTCTGTCTCTATTCAGAAAAGCTGTTTTCTTCTTTCTTGCCTATTAAACTTTTCGCTCCTTAAAAACACTCCACATATATCTTTGTCGTTAATCCTAGCGACTCAAAAGAAAAACCCTGGTGTTCCTCCAGTCATCAAAGCCATATCAATTGGACGGATATAGAGAATAAAGAATAATAAGTAGTAGAATATGATTCTAAGATCTTGACTTAGTTCATCTTTAGTGTGGTGTTGACAAAAATAGTAGATTAAGGTATGAAAATTGTGTGTGTGCGTGTGTGTGTGTGTGTGTCCATCCATCTCTGTGTTTATAACGGAAATACAGTGAGCATAGTTTGTTACCTGAAAGTCTGAGGCAACTTTTCCTCAGTGGAGTGAAGTAAAATATTGTGACTGCTGCTTTTATAGACAGCTGCATAGACATAATGGTTGAAGTGGTGAAGTAGCTGCCAAATTTATAATTTGTTGTTTACAAATGTTTAAGTATATGAGAAATCAAACACACCTGCAGAAATTCCTATAATGAACACTGTAACTATGTCTTCTAGATTTGTCATTACCCATGTCAAAGTCTTTTTTTTTTTTTTTTTTTTTTTTTCCTTTGGAAGATACCCAGGATCCAGATATTTTGTTTTCCTTTACCTCCCTCCACCTCAACTAAAATTCATAGAACTGAAGTTTCAGTCGCTTAGTGGTTAGATGCCCATTTAACATTTAACAAACAAACTCATACTGTGAAGGCACCCAGGTTACTATTTGGATTTTAACAAGTACAGCATATCCTGGAAATTATACCCTTTAACCCTGCAATGTGATTTCAATGAAATTTCAGACCTTACTGCAGACAAATTAGAATGAGGGATACATTTGATAGAAAGAATTTATAATCTATCAAATTATATCAAGTAACAGCTATGAATAAATGCTTCTTGTACTTTAACACAATTACCAGGAAGAATATCTGATATATTTCATATAGTTAAATAACCAATTGTACTTCAATTTGCTTACCCGTGAAATGCAGGTAACATTAGTGTCTATATCGTAACTTTGCTGTGAAGCTGAAATGAGCTAATACATATGAAAAGATTAGTGCTTAAACAAGGTAAGTAAGTAGTTGACACATACCAACTATTATTTTGTACAAGATGGTGTTGTTGTTAAAAAGTATATGTGAAAAGAGAATAACATGCCTCAAGGTAAAATCATATTAAATAGTAGAATGTTTCGTTTTATGCATGATGAGTTGACATGCTAATATAAAAAAATACCTTACCTAGTTTGATTTTTTACATAAGCTCAAAGTTATTCTAAAATTGCATAATTTTTGTTTTTTTGCCACGTAATTATTAAAAAGTAGTTAAAAGAAAAGTACCGGGTTTTTAGTAGATGATACAAAAATTGTATGCAAGGTAGATTTTCAGCTAGGAGAGCTTTAGATATGCAGCCAACTAATTTATGTTCATATATTTTTACCTGTCTTTTTCTTATTTTTTGTTCCAATATTTTTTTCAGTGTATACATAACAGGGTGTCTACTCTGTAGCTCATAAACAAAAGAATGTCACAAATAATTAAGTCTGCATTTTGGAGTTAATTTCCCATTTCAAACATATATGGTTAACTGTTGGTGGCGACATTTGTCTAATTTTTTGAAATGAAAAAGCAAATTGAAGCAATATTATGAAACCTTTTAGTTCCTGTAAAAATATTTCTAATAACTTGATAATACTAAGAATATGGAATTACAAAACAACATTTTTTTCTTCAGATAATTGTGTTCACATTTGACTAGACAGATGGAACAGACATGTTTGGGGTTAGGATCAGAATTTTTGAAGTGAGGCCGCCAGGTAGTCATTGTTTTGACTTAGTATATTTGATTTAAGACATGAATTCCTTATACCTCTGATTGATGGATATTTTCTTCAATCTCTTAATTCCCCAAATGAGTAGCTCAAAATTTATTGCTCTTTTTGATTCAGGATTTTGTTGCACTTGAGGAAAATTCATAGATAAAGATACTATGATTTAAAGGTAAAATATTTATGTCTATTCATTTATCATAGTATTTAAACCGTACTTACTCCAAATAAGAAAACTAAAAATACATGATTAAGAAAATCTGTTCTCTCTGTAAACTATTCTGGCATTCCTCACTTATTGTCTACTAAAATCAATCTTTTGTAATAGAGGGAGCAAAGAGATACTTAGGATGGTTATTTAAAAAACTGTATTACTCTAACATCGTTATTGTATTTAATGTGTTTGGTATTCCTAAAATCATTCACAATATTGACAATCCAGTATCATTGATAAATCTAATATCATTGACAGACAGATGGACAATCTAAGTATACTAAGTTTTAACCATTCAGAATAACAACTGCAATTTTTAACTACTTTTTAAGGATTACATAGCAAAAATCAGAAACTAAAACTACACGATTTTAGAATAAGGTTGAGCTTATATAAAAATCAAACTGGGTAAGGTTTTTTCCTATGTTAGCATGTCAACTCATCATGCATAAAATGAAATGTTCTACTACTTAATATGATTTTACTTTGAGGCATGCTATTTTCTTTTCACATACACTTTTTAACAATAACCCCATCTTGTACAAAATAATAGTTGATATGTGTCAAGTACTTACCCTGTTTAAGGCACTAACCTTTTTGTATATATTTCCTCACTTCACCTTCACAGCAACGTTATGATATAGGCACTGATGTTATCTTCATTTCGCAGTTGAGAAAACTGAAGTCCAAAGTTGTTAAGTAATTTAACTAGCATGCAGTTAGTGTATATATAAGGGAGATTTTTGGAAGGTTAATATGCAAGGCAGTTGTTGGGTAGATTAAGATACGTATTTAAATTAGAGATTGGTCTTTTAGTTCAAATGAATTTGCTCTTTTTGTGTGTTCAGGGGGCACATCTCCTATCTTTCCCACTTTTCCAACATCTGGATTTTACTAATACTGCTAATATCACTGTATTTAAAGGCTGGAGTCACTTTTTAAATTTATTTGTTTTATAGACTAAGTATTTCTTTTTCTCAGACTCCTTACCATTCCCACTTTTCCAGAGAAATTGATTTTCTATATCTGTTTCTTATGCTGGGAAACATTAATCTCTTTGTAAAAGACAGCATGCCTGAAATATTGAATTGGCTTCACCATGACTCAATCATTTGTTTTTAATAAGAGCTTTGTTTCTGAACATTTAGCCATCAAAAAGAGTTGTTTCTTTATTTGGAGCCTGTGACTTGTTTGCATGTTATGTATGAATTGTAGTGATTTCTATAATAAAGAGGCACAGTTTCTTCAGAATATGTTTTTCTCTGCGGATGCAAATATGATTTTGTTCCGGAGAAAATGAAGCAACTGGCATGCTCACACGCATTCTCAATTCAGGTTAGATAACCCATATGCTATTTTGTGCATAGAAAATTTATAAAAGTTTACAAACCATAGGTATCAAAGGCTTCTTCCAAGAGAATTTCTACTCAAGTGTGGAAAACATTAATCATACTGAGGAGGAGAGCCTCTCAGAGTGAAACCAACTGAAAAGTTCACTTAAAGCTCTTCATCTTCTGAGAGCAGAACCTCAAGAACAGTATTTCTGTCTATTGCTTTAGCAATCTCTCAGCAGATTTAACACCCTAAAATATATTTTCTTTCTTTACAAGTCATCTTTAATTATCTAAGAAAGGCTATTGAAATGTGTATATTTTTCATTGTAAGTGTCTGTCTTCTGAGGTTATATATATATATATATATATATATATATATATATGGTAAGAGCTTTTAGTAAAGGTAGGGGCTTTAGACTCATCACGCATAATACTTTTCTACTTTCTTGTTTCAACCATAAACACAAAACACACAGCATCTATATTCACATCATGTTTATAAACAAGTGTCATCTTTGCTACTAATGTTTTTGATGTTTTAGATGGTTTAAACCTTATGTGCTTAATTGAACCACCCCTTTAAACACAATTTATTTGGGTAGAATGAGCATTTAAGACATCAAAAATTATTTACTGTATCGTATTACTCTTTGTCATTCCCTTTCCTTTTGTCATATTTCTGCTTCCTCCAATTTCTTTTTCTTTTCTTTTTTTTTTTTTTTTTTTGAGACGAAGTGTCACTCTGTTGCCCGGGCGGGAGTGCAGTGGCATGATCTTGGCTCACTGCAACCTCCACCTCCCAGGCTCAGGCAATTCTCCTGCCTCAGCCTCCTGAGTATCTGGGATTACAGGCGTGTGCCACCACACCCAGCTAATTTTTGTATTTTTAGTAGAGACGAGGTTTCACCATGTTGGTCAGGCTGGTCTCGAACTCCTGACCTCGTGATCCACCCGTCTTGGCCTCCCCAAGTGCTGGGATTACAGGCATGAGCCACCACGCCCGGCCTCTATTTTTATTTTATGTGAACAGATTAATAGTTGCACACTCTGGTGCAAATGTTACCCAGAAATGTTGGTAGTTCCTCAAGCAAAACCTTCAAAACACTACCCCTTTATATTTAGTGATTACACCATACATATTTATAAATGGCCCATACTGACTTGTACATGCTGGAATTTCTGAAGAGTCTCTGCTTATGAAGAGTAGGAAAGTGGGGGATTGGCAGGGCTTCTCTTGGTAATTGCACTAGCATGATCGCATTGTCATTTGCCAGCTTTACATGTAGACAAAAGCTGGAAAAGGAATAAAAGTTTCATAAAATAAATAATTGTCCAGAAATGAGTTCTCATAGTTTTGGGGCATACTCACAGTATTTTATGGACTTTTGATTGTTCTATGATCTTTCTACAAATGCAATGAATTTTAGAATCTGATAATAGAATACTGCCAATGTTGTCACTTTTACTCTGGTTTCTTGGGGGCCTTTTAATCTTTAGTCACCCCAAATCTCCAGCATTGCTCATGCAAGCTACTTAAATTGTCTTAATAACTCTCATATGCAAACTTATGATAATTGAATCTCCTTTTAGGTTTAAGTGTGGTAAAGTCTAACCTTTAGACATCCTTCTTTTTGATTATAGGTAGCTAAGTTTTGGCATTGGTAACTTAAACATCATGAAATTGATCATGGTGTCTGGGAATTTGTTCATTTAAAAACCAATTTGAGTAACAATTAGCTTTCTATTTCACTGCTCTCAATTACTAATTAAATTTATGACTATATCTTTTATATTTAAAAAATGCTGGCCAGGCGTGGTGGCTCACACCTACAATCCCAGCACTTGGGGAAGCCAAGGTGGGCAGATCACCTGAGGCCAGGAGTTTGAGACCAGCCTGACCAATATGGACAAACCCTGTCTCTACTGAAAATACAAAATTAGCTGGGCATAGTGGCTCATGCTTGTAATCCCAGCTACTTGGGAGGCTGAGGCAGGAGAATCACCTGATCTTGGGAAGTGAAGGCTGCTGTGAGCCGAGATCACACCATTGCACTACAGCCTGGGCAACAAGAGCAAAACTCAGTATCAGGAAAAAAAAAAAAAAAGAAAGAAAAGAAAAGAAAGAAAGAAAGAAAGAAAAGAAAAGAAAAGAAAAATTGGTCTGCTTAAAATATTCAGAATCTTGATTTTAAAAAAAATTTAATTGAGAAAATTAGAATGCTCTCTTTAACATTTTGTCAATTGTTGACATTTAGACTCAACCAGAAGCAGAAATGATACCTCTGTAATTTTTTTAGCCTGTAGAATGTTGAGATTCATAATTATTTTTAGGCATATCTGATGCTGTCAGTTTAAATGCCAAATACCAGATTCTAGTGACAATGAGCAAAAGCCATCATTGACAACTTTGGTGAGAGGTCCTTCTCCCTCATAGAAAACATCTACTGCTGTCCCTAAATGTCATCTTCTTTTCAGTTTAGGCCACCTACTGTGCTTCCCAAATGATACCTCTCCCTCAGCAGCCAGCCACCTGCAGCTTGTACCAACTGCCTCTTTTTCTTTCTTCTCCTCAGAGAAGCTATTTGCTAGGAAAAAAAAAAAGAAATTGATGACATACTTTTTTGGCTAGTACATTCCCTGCTTGTGTAAAGATGTAACTGCTTGCATGTAATCACTGCATAATGTTTTGATACTCAATGAATCCATTTTTGTCAAAAAGAATGCTTTTTTATAATATAACATAAATATAATACTTCATTTTAATAGAGAAATTCCACATTTTATTTAGTAACTTTTCAAAAATAAACTTTTATGGATGATTGGCCAAGAAAAAAAACTACATGCATACGAAGTTCATGAGTATTTAGATGTAGTTTAGAAACAGAAGACACCAGTATAGATGTTACATTTATTCAGAATTAGGTTTCACCAAGTTTGAGTTATGTTTCTAGTTTAATACAGAGATGAAAATGTTCATTCACTTAAACTGAGAAAAGAAAAAAAATTGACTCAACAAAGAGTTTTATCTAATTAGATTCTGGGGGAAAGGATGCTAGAGCTTTGCTTTTATTTCTAGATTCATAACGCCACATATGTATTAATTTAACTTACAGTTTTTTCAACTCAATTAAATGGCTTAGTGTATTTGCGTATCAAATACTGAATGAACCGCTCAGAGGAAGGCACACTCCAGGAGTGTTATTTTACCTTCTTAGTGCTGTTGTTAACAGTGCTAAATCTGCACAAGACTGCAGCAACTCGATTCTTGCCTCCTCACAAGAAAGAATTTGGCTGAGGAGCATAAAGCAGAAAAAGAGACTGAGGCAAGTTTTAGAGACAGAGTGAAAGTTTATTTAAAAAGTTTTAGAGCAGGAGCATAAGGAAGTAAAGTACACATGGAAAAGGGCCAAGCTGGCGACTTGAGAAATCAAAGCGCTTTATCTGACCCTAAACTTGGTGTTTATATTCATTGGCATAGTTCCAAGGTTTCCGATTCTTCTCCCTTGATTTTTCCTTGAGATGGGCTGTCCGCATGCAGAGTGGCCTGCCAGCCCTTGGGAGGGCCTGCATACACAGTGTGTTTACTGAAGCTGTGCATATGGTTATTTGAGGTGATTTTCTTTACCTGTCAAATGTTCCTGGAGGAAGGTCATATAACAGTTAAACTCTGCCATTTTGCATCCTTAGTGCTGTGCTTGAGCTCACTTGCACAACTCCCGAGATTTTATCAGGAAGCTGCTGATCAGTAGCTTCAGGTGTTTTCTGTCTGTTAGGAGCCTGCCTTTCCTTGGCACTGGCTGTGACCAATTATTATTTTAGAGACAGTTTAACAACTTCCTCACCATTACCTGATGGTTGACTGACATTCCTGGGGCTGGGGGCCTGCTTCTATCCTGCTTATGTCTAACTACCAACTCCAATACTGTAATAAAATTTTAAAACAGATAAAGATGTTATACATATATATTTTTAACTTAATAAAGTGATGGACGATGAGAGCTAGTTAATTCTTTTCTCAAGGTACTGTTCTGTTAACAATTCTGGTTCTTTTCTAGAACTCAGAGCTATTGAATAAATTTATTAGATATTTTGATTAAAATATTAAGATAGATTTTATTCTTCTTACCATTTATTTGATTTCATGCTGAGCTTTCATCAATCGAAACCAAACCTTAATACAAGCTCTGGAGATTGTTGATCAAAAGATGAACTGATCTAGAGCAATTACTTAGGCCCCAAGGTATTCTGCATGTCTGCTTAGATAACGGACAAAGATATTCCAGCTGGATCGATTAGTTCTAATGTATTCTTTGAGCATGCAAATTTACTTGACAATGACACAATCCTCTGTTGAGTTTTCCCAGAGGGGTCATGGGCCGGAACAGTGTACCACATTCCCTACTGCCTAATTAATTCTTCAATTTAGGATTTCCTATTAACTGCTGAAGACTTTAAGAGTTTGTCCTTAGGATGGTTAGAAAGCACTAGTCTGTTTTAAGTGGCTCCTTCCTTGAGATTTATTGGGGTCTTAAGCTAAAAGTTCAGTGGACTATATCAACTATGAAGCAGACTGTAGCGTTCAGTAGTGTACAGCAGTTGTAGAGTAGACCAAGTGTTTGTTTCATCATCTCCATAGAAGAGTGAGACCAGAATTTTTTTTTTTTTTTTTTTTTTTTTTTGGGAGATAGTCTCATTCTGTTGCCCATGCTGAAGTGCAGTGGCAAGATCTTGGCTCACTGCAACCTATGCCTCCCAGGTTCAAGTGATTCTCCTGCCTCAGCCTCCCAAGTAGCTAGGATTACAGGCACATGCTACCATGCCCGGCTAATTCTTGTATTTTTAGTGGAGACAGGGTTTCGTCGTGTTGGCTAGGCTGGTCTCGAACTCCTGACCTCAGGTGATCCACCCATCTCAGCCTTCCAAAGTGCTGGGATTACAGGTGTGAGCCACCATGCCCGGCCTCAGAATATTCTTTATCTATGTGTTATGAAGAAAAATCTGGGGGCTCCAGTGTTTTATTTGCCTCATTAATCTAGTTTTTAACCTGATATAATGATATGCTAATTGTTGTAAAAAAAAAAAACAACACTGAATTTAATCTGAAAGAAAATTGTAAGGCACCAGGTATATTGCGGATGTAATGATTAAAATCTTTGGTGGAAATCTTGTCACTGGATTCGTTTTATGGTGCAGAAAGACACTAAAGCTCTGTTTTGACTTTGGGTACAGGGAGTCATGAAAAATATGTCTGTAAAGGGTGATTAGACACTGGAATGGGGTTCCAATGGTGACTTCTGAATATTCTTTTTTGTATGCCTTTCAAACTAGAACAGATGACAGGCATCTATCTAGATGACTTACAGGCAGAACTGTCTTAATAGTCTAATGTTGTACCCATAGATAATATTATAGTGTCAGTGTAACTGCATAAGATTGAAAATAAGAAAAATGACAGGTAGAACTAATAATACATATAGGTAGCTAGTTGCAATGTATAGAAAAAAGTGTTTTTTAAATATATTAAGAAGTATCTGTCCTCAGAATTTTTAAAAAAAGCGCCCGGGCTCCATGGAAACAGTAAGTTTGAAGCATGCTTTTCTGTACGCAGTTCCTTTGGAGGAAGTTGAAATTGATTTTCTAACCGTAACCAAATTTGAGTGAGTTTGCAGATTAGTTGTCTTCTGTCTGGCTATGGATAAAATTATTTTTGGAACTTCTTTAAAATTTATTTGAGTAATAGACCACTATGGAAGCTAGTAATAACAGTAGTTTATCTTAATGCTCTAACATCAGAATTCCATCGAGCTTGTGTTCTTTGCCATCCTTTGCTTACTTTAAAGCAGGAATCGGTAATATAACAATAACGTTTTGTTTTTCATGATGAAAAAATTTTACTTTAAATTTTCTGTTTTTCTCAAAAATATACTTTCTAATGTCCATCAATGGAACAAAAAACTTTCAAAAATGATTTTAATTATTTTTCTAATGAAATAACTTTCTTATTTCTTGTCAGAAATTATTAATACTGTTGCAGCTTATTATGTCTTGATTATGATTTGTAGGTTGAGCTTTAGGAGTTCCATATAAATATCAACATATATTGCACAATAAAGAAAATGTACATTTCTCTGTTTCAGCAATTTGGGATATCTCTTTTTACTTATAAAATGAGGCATTACTATTGAAGCTGTGAAGAAAAATTTTTTTATAATTATATGATCAAGACATTTTATTTCAGATCAGTAACTATTTAGTAACTGAAACTTTGCTAAGTGATGTGATATGAAATTTTATTTCACTGCATCAACATAACTGTATTAAAATGCTCAATTCCATCTGCCTATGCCTTCCAGTCCGTATTCATTTTATCCTTTTCTATAATCCCATAGTGTTTTGGCTCTTTAGTGCAGATTACTGTGGCTTGTTTTCTCAACAATTTAGTGATGAAAGCCTTGAATCACCAAACAAAGCCGGAAAAGAAAATGTACTGTATTCTACATTCAGAATCCTACTTAGTACCTACCTGAATACTATGTGTTAGGTTGAACCAGAAAAAAAAAAAAATTCTGATTTTATCTGAATATTTCAAATCTACAAATTGAGTTTTATTTAGTAACACCTAAAAGTTAATAATCAATAAGTATTTGTTTATTTGTTGACTAGATGAATGAATTAAAATAGAAAGAAATTTTATTATGTACATCTTCTCAACAACTTTAAGGCAAAATTTAGAAAATAAAACCTGAAAATTTCTCTTAATCAACAAGTGTTCTGTCTTTCCTGTGCCATTTTATGCGATTAAAATTTTAATATGTTGGTCAAACAAATTCAAATAAAATATTTTATAATCTTTATAATTTTTGTCAAATTTTGATTTCACTATTAGTATTATTAACAAACTAATAGAAATAAGAAAAAAATTACATTAATAACATTAGTTAATGTTTGTAATTGATATAAGCATCAGGATTTTATTCAATGACTACTTAAGCTATTTGCCCTTTCAATGGGAGACTTTTAGATTGTTTTATGGATGTACTTTGCTCTTATCTTAATGCATAGGAGTCTTTTTTTGCATCTGTCTTCATTGGATTTGATTTTATTTAAAATGTTAAAAAGAAATTTTCTTGAAAGAAATAGTATGAATGTTATCTCCAAATTGGAGCTGATTGTGTCTTTGTTAATGTTAATGCCAAAAATTTTTGTTGAAATAGTTGTAGTATATGGCAAAGTTAATATTTTCTAAAACCAGCAACCATAGTATGATTGCTTTTAAAATGTAATTACATAAGTAGAAAGTTTTAAATTTTCATATTATATTTGATACTTCTGCTTAAAATAACTAATTTTAAGACAATTATTAAGAACATGGACATTGGAGTAAGTCTGCCAGGATTTGAATCTTGGCTCTTTCACTTGCTTGTTCTGCAACTTTGAAAACGTTACATAAACTTGTGCCTTAGTTTTCTAATATGTAAAATGTTGATAATATTTATTTCATAGGTTAAATATGAGGATTAAATTTATTTATGTATATGAATGAAGAGGCTAAACAGTGTCTGATACATAAAAATAAATACACTAAGAAATTAAAATGATGATTATTATTTTGTTTAAAAAAGTGAAATATCTAGGCAAATCCAGTTAATTGCTCACAAGTCATTTTTTTCTGGTAATTATATTTTATTGAAGTTTAATTTTCATACAACAAAATGCATACATTTAAATGTACAGTTAAGTCTCGACAAATGTATACACCAAGTACAATAGACTAAATACAAATATATCAAATACAAATAAACCCAACACTCTATATAATCATTGAAATTAAATGTTCATATTATGAAACAAGGAAATTCACCTATTTCTGAAATTAATATACATGGAATTGAAATGGGACAGTTTCCCTTGTCTTCCTCACAGGGTGTGCAATGGGGATGTGACTCGTTTCAGTATCCTGCTGTTCAGACCTCTAGGAAAGCATGCAGACAGGTAGGCTGTGGGGTTCCCACCCCATGGCAATGTCTAGGAGTGAACGTTTGCAGCTCCTGCAGCCCCAGTGGGCATGTGCTACAAGGTGCTCTTTTAGTTTTCAGCTATAGGAGGTTTGTGTTAACCAGCTCATTTAGACCCCCTTCCTTTTCACAAGGACAGAAGGGTTTCTGTGTCCTCGAGTTTCTTGCCTTGGTGTACTGGAATAATTGGATCACACAGGAGCTTGGGGAATCAGTGCAAAGTTTTACTGAGTGGAAGCAGCTCTCCACTGATATGGGAGCAAGAAGGGAGACGGTTTTAGCCTGGAGTCCGGCCACTTGCCGACCTGACTCTCCTCTCCAACTGCCCTGGGCAAACTCTGCCTTGTTCCACTGGTCAATGGACTGCCGGGTGAGCCGGTGCCTGTCAGGGTGCTCTTCTGTCACTGTGCCCCTCTTGACGACCTCACCACGACCAGCCACTTGCGTCTTCTTCCGCAGATGTACTACTCTCGACCTCTGGCCGCCTGTGTCTCCCCACTAGAATCTCGGGATTTTGTAGGCTTGGGACGGGAGGATGGCAGGCCAGGCAGGTCTTGGGAAATGCAATATTTCGGCAGAAAATGCCTGTTCTCACCTAGGTCTGTGAGGGTGGAGACCTAGCCAGTGACCCTCCTTTCTCTACCCAGCACTTCTCTTCCCGCCTTCTGCATCATTTAAAGGGACCATGCTCTTCCCTTCCCGGCACTCTTGTGTCAGAATCATGCAGTATGCACTGCTTGGTGTCTAGCTTGTTTCTTTCATTACTACAGCTGTAAGTTTCATCCATGTCCTTGCATGTATCAGTAGTTCATTTCTTCATTTATTGCTAAATATTTTTCTTGTTATGGATATATTATACTTTATTTATCCGTTCACCTGATGCTAGACATTCAGGATATTATAAAGTGTCCTTATAAAAAATGGAAGACACATCAGCAGGGGAGACACACAGAGAAAATGCCATGTGACAATACAGCAAAAAGGAGACCATCTGCAATCCAGAAAGGCCTCAGGAAAAAACAAACAAACAAACAAACAAACAAAACTGCTGACGTCTTGATCTTGGACTTCCAGCCCCCAGAACTATGAGAAAACAAATGTCTGTTGTTGAAGCTACACAGTTTGTCTTTTTCTATGGTACTCCTAGCACACTATACAGGACTGTATTCCTTTACACTGGTGTATTTATGTAGCTTTATCATCAATTTTCATGTCTGTTGGGTAATTCCTCCAGTTTAGTTCTTAACTTCCAAAGAGCTGGCACTCCTACTGTGTCATTTACAAATAATGATCATGGTATATATCTTCATTATTTATATACTCTTAAATCCCTTTCAAATTTTTATTGTTTTTAACGCAAAAGTATTACACTCATTTTGTTTTAGCAATTTCTAGATATTTCATGGCTTTTATTTCTTTATTTCTTTTTTTTAATAGTAAGTAGCTCTTTTTTTTTTCCTTTTTTTTTTAATTGCATTTTAGGTTTGGGGGTACATGTGAAGAACATGCAAGATTGTTGCATAGGTACACACATGGCAGTGTGGTTTGCTGCCTTCCTTCCCCTCACCTGTATCTGTCATTTCTCCCCATGGCTTTTATTTCTATTGGAAATAGTATCCTTTATCCATTTTTTTAAGTGCTTTTCACTAATATACAGAAATAATGCATAGATGGATATAGATCCATCAGCAACTTTGGTATTCACATTGTATAATTTACCTGCAGATTATTTTTTCTCCATATTCAATAGTGATATATTTTAAAATTTATAGATTACTTTGATGTAATGTTTCTAACTTTCATTTTTTTGTTTAGTATTGTTACACTGACTAGGATCTCTAGTAAAATATTGATGTAAAGTAGTAGGAGTAAACATTCTTTTCTTGTTCAATGCCAAGGGAAAGCTTACATTAGATCAACATTTTGTGAGATGTTGCTGCAGAATTTTTGTAAACATCACTTATATTAACAAAGTTCCCTTTTAATCTTAATTCACTAAGCATTTTTTATGAATTAATCTTTAATGTTATCAAATATATTTTTCATCAATTGAGATGATTACTCAGTTTTCCCTATTAATTTTTAAATGATTTGTTACATTACATTACAAAGATTAAGCCAGCCATGCAATTCCTAGATTTTTACCAATATTGCAAGAGATTTCATATGGCTTGATTCATATGCAAACAATTTGTTAACAGCTTCTTTTCATTTATGTGTATGAGAGCATATTGTCTGTATTTTAATTTAATTATAGTGGCTTCGTGATGCTGTGGATGAAATATTATACTGACCTCCTAAAACTATTTGGAGAATATTTTATTTTTCTCTGTTCTCTGGGAGATTTTGTGTAATATTTATCTGATGCTCTCTTCCTATATTTAATAGAATTCACTGGTCAAACAACCTGAAGCTAGAAATTTTTTGTAGAAAGATTTTACTTACAAATTTAATTTCTTCATTAAATATAGAAATATTCAAGTTTCTTTGTGTTGAGTCACATTTGGTAAGCTACATTTTTCTATAAATTTCTGATTTTTTAATTATTTTTCAAATTTATTAACACAAAGATTTCTCATAGTATTCTCTTTTATTTAAGTAACTGCTGACTAATGATGTACCTTTTTTCCTGACACTCTTAATTAAATATTTTCTGTCTTTGTTGAGAAATTTATCAACTTTAATGGTCTTTTCCAAAAAACAAAATTTGGCTTGGATGACTGTATATGCTTGTTTTATATTGCAATAGTTTCTGTTATTACCTTTATGATTCCTCCCTTAGGTTTAATCTGTTTTATTTTTCTATTATTTGAAATGTGTTATCGCATCAATTTTAGCATTTTTTCTTACATATCAGTTAATACTACAAATTATCCTATATGTATGAACTCAGCTGCCTTCTACAACTTCAGTACTTAATATTTTCCAAAAATTCAGTTTAAAATACTTTAAATTTCATGCTACTTCTACTTTGACCAATGATCTATTTAGCAGACTATTTTTTATAATATAAAAATACGGGCTTTTTTTCACAATCATTTCGTTATTGATTTCTAGTTTAGCTGTACTGTGATCAAAGAGAATATGCTATATGATTTCAATGTTTTTAACATGATATTACCTGCATAATACTAAAACACAAGATAAACCATTGCATTGTAACTGTAATATTTGCAGTTTGAGGTGCAATAGAAAAATTGGCATAAATTTCTTTTTTCATCTTTACCGTTTCACAAATAGAAGATTTATCCTTATGTAAATTTTAATAAACTCAGCATATGATTTCTTTTCTTTAACTAACTTGAGAATGTTCATCTTTCCATTAAAGGAAATATTGTATGGCTTCTCCTTGTCATATCCAAATTGCCAGCATCACTACTCCTATTTTTAGGGTCCATATGCTTTGTTCAAGGAATCATAAGATTGGCATTACTGCCGTATTCAACTGTATAATGATGATGTCTACTAAGTAACTAACAAACAGCAGCTTAAACCATAGCTAAGCCAGAAAAAGGGATGATTCAGGTCCCAGGTGGGATGGAGTGAGATGGCACAAGATTTCATCATGTTACTCAGAATGGTACATGACTTAAAACATATGAGCTCTTTATTTCGGAAATTTCCCATTTAATATGTTTGGATTGCAGTTGACAGTGGATAACCACAAATAAGAAGGACCTACTGTATTGGTACTTAAATATAGCTTTTCACTCTTTGCTTTCAATTTTAGGGGCATGACTTACGTTCATTTGCTTCTTATTTCTTGCCTTTAACATAATTTATTTTTGCTATCATCCCACTCTTCTTCTGCAATCTTGATAGTTAAGCACTTTTTCCTAGTATTATGTTTACTCTAAAAGTAGTAACACTCATAACCTGATTCTTAAAGGTAATACTAATTGATATTTTTCTCTCATTCTGAACAATACAAATACTTAGAACCTTTCTGAATTTACTCTCTTCCTGCCTTATATAACATCTATAAATTTTCACTAAGTATAAATGTAACCTCATATATCATTATGGTTGTTTTATACCCTTTACCTTGATATTTACTCACACGTTAGCCTTTTGGCTTTTAATCGTTTTCATTGCATTTCTAAACATCCATCTGAGATAATGTGTTTTAGTCTGTTTCCACATTGCTCTAGAGAAATAGCTAAGGCTGGGTAATGTATAAAGAAAAAAGGTTTAATTGGCTCATGGTTCTATAGACTGTACAGGAAGCATGATGCTGGCATCTGCTTGACTTCTTGAGGGAGCCTAGGAAACGTGCAACTATGGCAGAAGGAGAAGTGACACAAGCATGTCACATAGCAAAAGCAGGAGCAAAAGGAGTGAGTGTCATGCACTTGTAAACAAACAGATCTCAGAAGAACTCACTATCTCAAGGACAGTACCAAGGGCAATGGTGCTAAACCAGTCATGAGAAATACACCCCCATGAGAAAACTCACTTCCTCTAGGCCCCACCTCCAAGACTGGAGATTACAATGGAACAAGAGATTATTTGGGTGGGGACACAGATCCAAACCATATTATAATGTTTCTTCTACCTAATGAACATAGACATCTTTTATTATTTCCTTTCATTCATATACGTGGATGAAGAATTTTCTGTTTGTGATTTATAAAATGTATTAATTATCCTTTGGAAAATTTTAATACATAACTTACTTCACATTGTTTCACCTTTTATTTTAGATTTGGGGTGCATGTGCAGGATTGTTACATCAGTGTATTCTGTGCTGTTGAGGTTTGGGGTACAATTGATCCTGTCACCCAGGTAGTAAACATAGTATCAAATAGGTAGTTTTTCAACCCTTTTCCCCATCCTCTCTCCCCACATTAGTTGCCCCCAGTGTCTATGTTTCCCATTTTATGTCTATGTGTACCCAATATTTAGCTTACACTTACAGGGGAGAACATGAAAATACCCTTTTTTAAAGGATATTCCTGCAGGATATAATATATGAGTTTAGATGCTAAACTGGTAGTTATACTCATTCGCTTTATCTGTTTTTAAAACAAATCAACTAAGCTTTTTACTTTTTAAATGATTTTTACTTTTACCGTTTTTATTTGTATATTTTCTTGTTCTTTGCAAAAGTTTAAACGTTGTTTTTCATTTACTTGAGCATATTGAACATAATTATATTAAAGTTCTTTCCTCAGCATTCTGTTCCTTGGACGCCCTCTGTGACTGTTCTGTAATTGTTATTTCACTTTGTGTTTTGACATCTTCTGTTTTCGTATGACTGACTATAATTGATTGGAAGAGGGTAGGGACACGAGGAAACCAGACTCCTCTAATATAATTATAAGGATGAAAAAGCCACATATAAGCTTGGGTCACATAAATATCTAATCAAATTTTATTCACCCTTCTACAATTTGGCTCTTTTGCATTCCAGTCCAAATCAGTGGGAAATTTTTAAAATTATGGGTCAGCTTTCCAGCATCTTAACAGCCTCGTAAGAATCAGTGATTACTCTTAGGCGAAAAAATAGGCTCCAAAACTTGTTTCAGTTTTCTGATTTTTTTCCGCTTTCAAATCTTGGCATTGTATTTCTCATTGCCCTGTTATATCTTCCCCTAATTATTTTCAGTGATAGTTTCTATATTCTAAGATTTTTAGGTGTTCACAGTAGAATATTTGCCCAAATTGCCTAGACAGCTGAAATCATTAGGATGAATACAATATACAGCAGCTTTTTTGTACTTAGATTTTTTAAAAATTTTCTTCAAACATTTATATACAATAAATTGTATAATTTTAATGTAAAGTTCTATGAGTTTTGGCACTTGCATGCATACGTGTAATGACAAATGACAAAAATGACACAGAAAAATTTCATTCACCCTAAAAAAATCTGCTTGTGCTATCCCTCTGAGGTCAAACCCTTTCTTCATCCCTAATATCTGATAAGCACTACTGTGTTTCCATCCCCATGTATATTTTAAAATATTTTCCAGAATGTTAAATGAAATTATATATTATATAATATTTTGAAAGAAGCTTCTTTTATTTATTGTAGTGCATACTTTATCCATGTCATTGAATATATTAAGGGTTAATGTATTCTGTGGCTTCATAATGTTTTATTGCATGAATCTGTCCATTCAATTTGCCCATGAATCAAATTGTTGAATAATTTCTTATTTTCAGATTTTGGAAGTTATAAATATAATCGTTTTACACATTTGAGTACATGGCATTTAAGTTGTTTTTAGTTTGAGGCAATTATAAAAATTCTGCTACAAACATTCATGTACAAACATTTGTATAGATGTAAGTTTTCATTTTCTAGGGTAGATACCTAGAAGTAGGATTGCTTGATCTTACAATAAGTGTATCTTCAAATACATAAGAAACTTTAAAATTGTTGTTAGAGTAGCTCTACTCTTTGATATTCTGCCCAGCAATGTATAAGCATTCCTGTAGCTTTGCATATTTGTTAACACTTGTGACTGTTAGTTATTTTTGTAAATTTCACCAATTCTAATAGAGTGTGTAGTGGTATCTCATTATGGTTTTAATCTAATGCCATTGTGCATCTTTTTATGTATTTATTTCCCATCTGTATTTATTTTTGGTTAAGTGTCTGCTTATATATTTGCCCATTTTTAAAATTTTTTATTATACTTTAATTTCTGGGGTACATATGCAGCTCTTGCAGGATTGTTACATGGGTATACGCATTCCATGGTGGTTTGCTGCTTCCATCCCCACTTCACCTACATTAGGTATTTCTCCCAATGTTATCCATCCCAATCTCCCCATCTCCCACCATCCCTCCCCTAGCCCCTAACCCCTCAACAGACCCCAGTGTGTGATGTTCCCCTCCCCGTGTCCATGTGCTCTCATTGTTCAACACCCACCTGTGAGTGAGACCATGTGATGTTTGGTTTTCTGTTCTCGTGTCAATTTGCTGAGAATGATGGTTTCCAGATTTGTTTAATTGACTCACTGGTTTTGTTATTGCTGAGAATCAAAAGTTTTAAAAATAATCTGAAAATAAGCTTTTCGAAGCCTCTGTGATTCTCATTTTTTTTTTTAATTCAGTACTTTGGTTTTTTCATTCTCTTCTTTTTCTTCAACTTTGTTTTTAATTTCTGAGGCACATGTGCAGGATGTGCATGCTTGTTACATAGGTAAATGTGTGCCATTATGGACCCCTGGCAGGTCCCAGTGTGTGTTGTTCTCCACAGTGTGTCTATCTGTTCTCATCATTCAGCTGTCATTTATAAGTGAGAACGTGCAGTGTTTGGTTTTCTGTTCCTATGTTAGTTTGCTGAGGATAAGGGCTTCCACTTCCACCCATGTCCCTGCAAAGGACATAATCTCATTCATTTTTTGGCTGCATACTATTCCGTGGTGTTAATGGACTTTAAGGCTGATTCCATGTATTTACTATTGTGAATAGTGCTGCAATGAAAATACTCGTACATGTATCTTTATAACATAATGCTTTATATTCCTTTGGGAATATAAACAATCTATCCAGTAATGGGTTTCCTGGATCGAATGGTATTTTTGCTTCTAGGTCTTTGAGGAATCACAACACTGTCTTCCACAATGGCAGAACTAATTTACACTCCTACCAATGGTGTAAAAGCATTCCCTTTTCTCTGCAACACTGCTAGAATCTGTTGTTTCTGGACTTTTTATTAATTGTCTTTCTGACTAGCATGAGATGGTAACTCATTGTGGTTTAGATTTGGATTTCTCTAATAATCAGTGAGGTTGTCGTTTTTTTCATGTTTGTCAGGTGCACAAATGTCTTCTGAGAAGTGTCTGTTCATGTCCTTTGTTCACTTTTTAATGTATTGTTTGTTTTTCTTTTGTAAATGTACTTAAGTTCCTTGTAGATTCTGAATGTTAGACCTTTGTCAAATGGATAGATTGCAAAAAATATCTCCCTTTCTGTAGGTTGTCTGTTCACTCTGATGATAGTTTCCTTTGCTGTGCAGAAACTCTTTGGTTTAATTAGATCCCATTTGTCAAGTTTTGCTTTTGTTGCAATTGCTTTTGGGGTTTTCATCATGAAATCTTTGCTTGTGCCTTTATCCTGAATGTTATTGCCTACATCTTCTTCTATGGTTTTGGGTTTTACATGTAAGTCTTTAATCCATCTTGAGTTGATTTTTGAATATGCTGCAAGGAAGGAGTCCAGTTTCAGTTTTCTGCATATGGCTAGCCAGTTTTCCGAACATCATTTATTAAATAGGGAATCCTTTCCTTATTGCTTGATTTCATCAGATTCATCGAGGACCAGATGAGTGTTGGTGTGTGGTCTTATTTATGAGTTCTAAATTCTGTTTCATTGGTCTAGGTGTGTCTGTTTTTATGACAGTGCCATAGTGTTTTGCTTACTGTATCCCTGTAGTATATTTCGAAATCAGGTAGTGTGATGCCTCCAGCTTTGTTCTTTTTGCTGGGGATTTTCTTGGCTATTTGGGCTCTTTTTGATTACATGTAAATTTCAAAATAGTTCTTTTTTCTATTTCTTTGAAGAATATCAATGGCACTTTAATTGAATAGCATTTAATCTATAAATTACTTTGGACAGTATCACCATTTTCATGATATTGATTCTTTCTATCCATGAGCAGAGAATATTTTTCCATTTGTTTGTGCCATCTCTGATTTCCTTGAGGAGTGGTGTGTAGTTCTCCGTAAAGAGGTTTTTCACTTTCTTTTTTAGATATATGCCTAAATATTTTATTCTTCTTGTAGCAATTGTGAGTGGGAGTTTATTCAAGATTTAACTCTCTGCTTGCCTGTTGTTGGTGTATAGGAACGTTCGTGATTTTTGTACATTGATTTTGTATCCTGAGACTTTGCTGAAGTTGCTTATCAGCTTAAGAAGCTTTGGGGCTGATACAGTTAAGTTTTCTAGATATAGAATTATGTCATTTTCAAACCAAGATTATTTGACTTCCTCTTTTCCTATTTGAATATCCTTTATTCTTTCTCTTGCCTAATTTCCCTGGACAGAACTTCTAATACTATGTTGAATAGGAGTGGTGAGAGAGGGAATCTTTGTCTTGTGCCAGTTTTCAAGAGGAATGCCTCCAGCTTTTGCCCATTAAGTATGCTATTGGCTGTGGGTTTGTCCTATATGGTTCTTATTCCTTTTGAGGTATGTTTCTTCAACACCTAATTTATTGAGAGTTTATATCATGATGAGATGTTGAATTTTTTCAAAGGCCTTTATGCATCTATTGAGATAATCATGTGTTTTTTGTCTTTATTTTTTTATGTGAGGAATTATATTTATTGATTTGTATATGTTAATGCAGCGCATCCCAGGGATGAAGCCAACTTGATGGTGGTGGATAAACATTTTGATGTGCTGCTGGATTTGGTTTGCCAGTATTTTATAGAGGATTTTTGTATCAATGTTCATCAGGGATATTGGCCTGAAGTTTTCTTCTTGTGTTCTATCTCTGCCAGGTTTTGGTATCAGTATAATGCTGGCCTCATAAAATGAGTTAGGGAGGAGTTTCTCCTTTTCAGTTGTTTGGAATCGTTTCAGTAGAAATGGTACCAGCTTTTCTTAGTACCTCTGGTAGAATTCAGTTGTTAATCTGTCTGGTGCTAGAATATTTTTGCTTGGTAGGCTATTTATTACTGCTTGAATTTCAGAACTAGTTATTGGTCTATTCAGGGATTAAATTTCTTTCTGGTTCAGTCTTTGGAGAGTGTATGCCATTCTCTAACAATGTCTTTTGCAGAACAAAACTTTTACATTTTGATGAGGTCCAAATTATCAATTATTTTGTATTTATAAATTGTATTTGTTTATGTCACATCTAACTATTTTTCTATCTCAAGTATAAGAATATATTTTCTCTGTTTTATCCTATGACTGTTACAGTTTTATGATTTTAAGTCTGCAATCGATTTTTAGATAATTTTTATGAGGTGTAAGGTATGCATCTAAATATATTCTTCATATGGATATCCAATTATTCTAGAAATCATTTTCAAAGAATTCTTTTGTTTTATCAAATGGCATTTGCATCTTTGTCAAACTCAATTGAGTATATTTTTGTGGGCCTATTACTTAACTATCTGTTCTGTCTTATTAATCCATATTTATACATTTTTACAAAACAACACAATCTTGATTACTGTAGCTTAATAGTATGTCTTAAATCAGGTACTATGAGTCTTCCAACTTTTACTTGTTTTTCCAATTTGCTTTTCTTCCCAATTCTATTCTAGTTTCTTTGCCTATTTATATAAGTTTTAAAATCAGTTTCTCTGTATCTAAAAATATCTTTCACTAGAATTGTGAGATTTTAGTAAATTTATAGATCGATTTGGGAGGATTCAACACCTTAACTATATTGAGTATTTCTTCCATGAATATAGATCTATTTATTTAGGTACTAGTTGACTTATTTTATAGTTTTAGAAATATAGGTTAAGCACATTTTGCTATATTTATACTAAAGTACCTTGTGGCATAATCATATATGTTACTGTGTTTAGATTATGATATCCAATTTTTGTTTCTGTTATACAGAAATAAGATTGATTTTTATGCATTCAGCTTG
Organism: Saimiri boliviensis; assembly: GCF_048565385.1. Classification (NCBI taxonomy): domain Eukaryota; kingdom Metazoa; phylum Chordata; class Mammalia; order Primates; family Cebidae; genus Saimiri; species Saimiri boliviensis. The sequence goes on along the minus strand of NC_133470.1, from coordinate 76,692,063 downwards.
TACTTTGTGTTCTTTCTAAATGCACCTGTTAGTTTTAGGAGCTGATTAGGCACAATTTTACCTCTTTTTTTCCAAGATGCAAGCCTTTCATTTCTCTTTTGTGTTTTATTGAACTGCCTAGGGCTTACAGGACTAGGTTGAATAGAAATTATGAGAGTGGAGTACTTTGCCTTGTTCTGAATCTTAGCAAGAAAACGTTCAGCCTCTCACATAAAGTATGATGCACAATTTTTGTAATTGCCCTTAATGACGTTGAATATGTTTTCTTGTATTCCTGGATTGTTGCATTTTTAACATGAATAGATGTTGAGTTTTTAAAAAATCTTTTCTGTATCATTTGACATAATTATATAATTTTTATATTTAGCTTGTTGATATTGTGTATTGCATTGATTATTCTCAAATATTGAACCAGACTTACATTCCTAAGATAAATCTCACTTTGCCTTGGTGTGTCATTTTCTTTGTATTTTGCTACATTTGATTTCCTATTTTTTGAAGATTTTTGCACCTATGTTTATGAGGTTGATTTATTTGGATCATTTAAATTGTAATTTTTTAATCTGAATATGCAAATGTATTTTTTTTTCCACTTAAATGACTTGGAAAGGGTTCCCTCTCTTATTTGCTGAAAGAAACAATGTAGAATACATGCTATTTCTTCCTTAAAAATTTGCCACAGAAGCCATCTGGGCTTGGAGTTAAATGTTCTGGAAGGTTTCTAAATATATATTTAACTTTTGAAATAGCTTCACAAGTATAAGATTTATCTATTTTTCCTTGCATGAGCTTTGATAGTTTGTACGTCTCAAGAAATGTTTTCTTCTCCTAAAAGTTTTAATATTTGTCTACAAGGTTTTCTTAGAATTTCTTATCATTTTTATGTATGTGAGGTCTGTTGCCTGTTGTGAAATTCCCTCTTTCATTTTTTTTTCTCCTAGATAGGAGGTCTTTCTTTGTAAACCACTCTGGCCTGCAGGAGTGCAGTCATAGCTCACTGCATCTTGAACTCCTAGGCTCAAGTGATTCTCCTGCTTGAGCCTTTCAAGTAGGTGGGACTATAGATGTGAATTACCACATTTAACTAATATATATATATATATATATATATATATATATATAGTACATACATATATATTATATAAATATATATAGTACATACATATATATATATGATATAAATATATATGTGTTTATCTATTTATTTATATTTATAGATACAGGGCCTAGTTTCTTATGCTATATATATTTTTGGTCAGTCTCAATATTTTCAATATTATGGATCTTTTTAAACAAATAACTTTTGGTTATTTTTCCCTGTTGATCTCCTGTTTTAAATTTCATTGAATTTTGCTTTTACCTTTATTATATCCTTTCTTTTTTTCAGTTTGGATCAGTTTACTCTCTCTTTTCTAGTTTGTTAAGATACAGTTTTTAAGCTATTCATTTGGAAACCTTATTATTTTCTAATATGAGCAAATAATGCTAATTTGATTTTTATTTTAATTATCAAACATGCCTTCTAATATTTTCACTTTCTTTTAAAATTTCACTTTTAAAAATCGAAGTAAAAACCCCATTAACCATTTTAAAGTGCAAAAATCAGTGACATTTAGCAGTATTTCAGTGATGTGCAATTACTTACTTTATTTTGTTTCAAAGCATTTTCATCATTGCAAAATAAAATCATGTGCTCGTTAAAAATATTTTCTTTTTGATCAATGTGTTAGTTAATTTAGAAGTGCTGTGTTTTCTAAATTTACAAACATATGGGTATTTTCCAAGTAACTTTCTAAAATTGATATCTGATTTAGCTCTACTGTGTTAAGGAAACATACTATGTGTGATTTTAATTATTATATATTTTATACATTTTGTTATGTGACTCAGATTATGATACTTCTTTGCATATCTTGCATATGCACTTGTATAGAGGATTTTCTGTTCTTGTTGAGTAGAGTAGCATGCTCTATACATATCAGTGATTTTATGTTAACTGATAGCATTGTTGAGGTATGCTATACTCTTGCCAATTTTCTATCTGCTGATATTACTTATTACTAAGAAGTGATTGTTAAAATTTCTAAGTATAATTGGGGATTTGTCTAGTTTTCTTTTAATTATTTCAGTTTTACTTCATGGATTCTGATGTTGTCTTGTTAGGTGAAAGCATAGTTAAGACTGATGTTTCTCCTTAGTGAGCAAATGAGTTTATTTTTATATAATGTCCCACATACCAAGGTTATTGTTTTTGATTAGTGTTTGCATGCCATACCACATTTCATGATTTTAATAATTTTATTTTATGTGGGTTTCTTACAGGGAGCACATAGTTAGTCTTGTTTTGTTTTTTAATCCTCACAATCTTTGTCTTTTAAATGATGTGCTTAGGTCATTTACATTTTATGTAATTATTTATATGTTTGTATGTAGGCCTATAATTTCATCATTTGTTTTATCTTTGCATATTCTGTTCTTCATTTCCTTCCATCTTTGGATTATTTATATACTGGCTATTCAACTCTATTTATTTGCATAGTTTCTTTAGCAGTTGCTCCAGGCTTCAAATACACATATATTTATTTATACATGTACAAATACATAAAAGGGGACTTCAAAAAAGTCATGGAAAATGATATTTAATAATAGAAATATGAAGCATAAATTTTATTTCTCAATATAAGCTTCATCAAGTATCAAACAGTTTTGTAAACAATGATATGGGCCAATTCATTCAGCTTTAAAGGTCCTGGGAATTTAGCCATGTCAATGCAGTCATTCTTTACATTATTAACTGAGAAAAGTATGTGCCCTTTACAGATTTTTAGATTAGGAAAAAAAAAATAAGTCAGATGGTGCCAAATCAAGACTGTATGAAGGATACCCAATAATTTTCTATTGAAACTCCCATAAAAGTTTTCTTATTTGATAAGAATAAGCATAAGAATTATGATAGAGAAAAACTCTAGTGAAGCTTTTCCAGGTGGTTTTCTTCTAAACATTTGGCTATCTTTCTTAAATTGCTCTCAAAATAAGCAGATGTTATCAATCTTTGACCCTCAGAAAGTCAACAGGCAAAATGCCTGGACCATCTTAAAATTCTGTTGCCATAACCTTTTCTTTATCTGTTCACTTTTGCTTCTACTGGAACACTTCCACGTTTTGATAGTCATTGCTTTGATTCTGCTTTATCTTCAGGATCATACTGTTGAAGCATGTATCATTTCCTGTTACAAGTCTTTGAATACATGTTTCAGGATCTTGATCCCATTGCTTAACATTGCCACTGAAAGCTCTGCTCTTATCTGCAGCCGATCTGAGTGCAATGGTTTTGGCATCCATGAAGTGAAAATTTTGCTCAACTTTAATTTTTCATTCAGAATTATGTAAGCTGAACCAATTGCTATGTACAGAATTTGGGCTATTATTGCTCCTGTTAATTGTGGGTCCTCTCCAAATAGGGTATGAATAAGATGAATTTGTTTTTTGGAAATTGATATGGATGTCCACTGCTGAGGGTTTCACCTTCAATTTTTTTTCATCTCTTCTGAAAATGAGTTATTCATTCATTAACTGCTGGTTTCTTTAAGACATTGTCCCAATAAACGTTTTCTAAAGCATTAATGTCATCATTTTTTCACCCAAACTTCGCCATAAATTTGATGTTTGTTCTTGCTTCAATTTTTGCACAATTCATGTTGCTCTGATGGGAATCATTTTCAAACAGATGTCCTATCCTTCCTATTGCCACAAACTAGATCCTGTTCAGCCATATTATAATAAGTTAGTATAAGTTTATTTTGGTGCCAAAAACTTTTGAAATCCATGCATACATTTTTATAACACATATTTTCATGAATGTTTTTAAAACCCTAATACATATTTAAATCTTTTATATTTTAAATATGTATTTAAAATATTTCACAATAATTTACCACATTAATAAATTATAGGGACATTTCCACATTTCCACCTTAGAGTTCCCTTAGCCTTCCCAACCTTACATCATTTTTGCCATATTTATCATATCTACATACACTGGAAAAGCTAAAATCATACCAGTAAAATCATATGATTTTTACTTTAAATTGTCCAACATACTTTAAAAAACTCAAGTGATCTAAAATAGTACATTACATTTGACAAATGTTGTTGATACTCTTTCATTCCTGAATTTTTGTTTTTCTTTTTTTCTTTTTCCACATGAAGGACTTTCACTAGAATTTCTTCTAAACAGATCTAATGGCAACAAATTCTCTTAGTGTTTGTTCATTTAAGAGACTTTATTTTGCCTTCATTCTCAATGGATATTTTTGTTTACTTTTGATCAAAAAATAGAAATTGCATATATTTATGGTATGCAAACTCATGTTTTATTATATGTATACATTGTGAAATGGCAAAATGCAGGTAGCAGAGGCAATACTTCATCTATTATTCATTTTGGGGAGGCAAGAACACAAAGATCTACTCTCTATGCAATTTCCCATTATATGTTACATTGTTGTTAACTTATAGTTACCATGAGGTATAATAGGTCTCAAACTTATTTCTCCTAATTGAAATTTTATGTCCTTTGACAAACATCTCCCTGATCCTCAAAGCTCCCTATGGCATCTTCTGACCACCATTTTACTCTGTTTCTGAGTTTGATATTTTTAGATTCCACATATAGGTCAGATAACTTGATATTTATCATTCTGTGACTGGCTTATTTCACTTAACATAATGTTAGACAGATTCGTACATATTTTCACAAATGACAAGATTTTCTTTTTCCAAAAGTCTGAATAATATTCCATCGTGCATATATATTATGTTATGTTTATTAGGTTGATTCCACATCTTGACTCTTGTGAATAATGATGTAATAAACACGGATCTCTTTGAAACAGTGTTACTATTTCCTTGGATATGTACCCAGGAAACGAATTGCTGGATCCATGTAAGTTCGATTTTTAATATTTTGAGGAATGTTTATACTGTTTTCCATAATGGGTGTACAAATGTACATGCCCACCAACAGTTTTTAAGGGTTTCCTTTTCTTTGCATCACTGCCATCATTTGTTATCTTTTGTCTTTTTGATGATAGCCATTCTGTCAAATGTGAGGTGGTAACACATTGTGACATTTATTTGCACTTCCATAATGATTAGTGATGCTGATCATTTTTTCAAATATCTCTTGGCCATTTGCAATTCTTCTTTTGAGAAATGCCAATTCAATTTCGATTCTTTGCACATAAAACATAAAAAATCAGATTATTTTCCTGCAATGAGGTTGATACAGTCTTAGTAGGTTGTATATTTATAGAAATTTATCCATTTCTTCTAGGTCCAATGTGTTGGTGTATGGTTATTCATAGTAGTCGCATAATGCTTTGTATTTCTGTGGCATCACTTGTAATGTTTTCTTTTTCATTTTTCATTGCATTTACTTAAGACTTCCCTTTTATTTTTTGCTAGTCTAGCTAAGTTTGTTCACTTTGTTTATCTTTTAATAAAATCATCTTTTTATTGTTTTTACAGTCTCCTTTTTATTACTGCTCTGATATTTACTATTTTATTTCTTCTACCAAGTTGGGGCTTAGTTGTTCATTTTCTAATTTCTTACAGAATAACACTATGTTGTTTATTTGCTGTCTTCTTTTTGATGTGAATGTTTATTGTTTTAAACTTCTCTCATGGAACTATTCTTTTTGGCTGAATTTCATGTGTTTAGAATGTTGTATTTTTATTTTCACTCATCTCAAAATATTTTTAAACTTTTCTTCTAATTTCTTTTTTGAACCATTATTTATTTACATGTATGTTGTTTAATTTTCATATATTTGTAAATTTTCTAAAATTCCTTTTATTTTTAGTTTTAAATCATTCTTATCAGAAAATATACTTGATTTAATTACAATCTTATTAAATGTTTAAAGATTTTTTGTGGTGTTTTGTATGATTTGCCTTGCAAATGTTCTGTGTGCACTTTAAAAAAAGGATACTTTATGCTATTGATGAATGAAGTGCTATATATATGTTTGTTAGGTCATTTGGTCTAAAGTGTAGTTCAAATCCAATATTTCCTTATTGATTTTGCCTCTGTTCTGTCGATTGTTGAGAGGGGTATATTAAAATCCCCTCTTTTTGTATTGTAGTCTATCTTTCTATTCAGATCTATTAATATTTGCTTTATATATTTAGATGCTATATTTTTGCATGTACTTATATTTACTATTATTATATCTTCTTGATGAATTCAGCCTTTTATTAATATACAGTGACCTTTATTTTGCCTTTTAACTTTTAACTTAAAATCTATTATTTCTTTCTTTATTTTGAACTTTTTAGTTCAGGGGTACAAGTGCAGGCTTGTTAGGTAAATAAGTTTGTATCATGAGGATTTGTTTTATAGATTATTTCATCACCCAGTTATTAAGTGTGGTACCTGTGTGAGTGCATTTTCATGCTGGTAAAGACATATGTAAGACTGGGCAATTTACAAAAAAAAAAAAAAAAAAAAAAAAAAGGTTTAATAAACTAACAGTTCCACGTGGCTGCAGAGGACTCACAGTTATGGTGAAAGTTGAAAGGCATGTTTCACATGGTGGCAGAGAAAATCCCCTTTATAAAACCATCAGATATTATTAGACTTATTCACTATCACGAGAATAGCATGGTAAAGACCTGCCCCATGATTTAGTTATCTCCCATTGAGTCCTTCCCACAGTATGTGAGAATTATTGAAGGTACAATTCAAGATGGGATTTGAGTGGGAACACAGCCAAACCATATCATTCCACCCCTGGATCCTCCCAAATCTCATGTCCTTAGATTTCAAAACTAATAAAGCTTTCCCAGCAGTCCTCAAAGTCTCAATTCATTTTAGCATTAACTTTAAAAAGTCCACAGTCTAAAGTTCCATCCAAGATAAGGCAAGTCTCTTCTGCCTATGAGCCTGTATAACAGAAGGCAAGTTAGTTACTTTCTAGATATGATGGGGGTACAGGCATTGGTGAAATACACCTGTTTCAAATGAGAAAAATTGGCCAAAACAAAGAAGCTACAGACCCCATGCAAGTCCAAAATTCAGTGAGACAGTCAAATTGTAAAGTTCCAAAATAACCTGCTTTGATTCCATGTCTCACATCCGGGTCATGCTGATTCAAGTGGTGGGTTCCATGATCTTGGGCAGCTCTGTCCCTGTGACTTTGCAGGGTACATCCTCTTCCCAGCTGCTTTCATGGGCTGGTGTTGAGTGTCTGCAGCTTTTTCAGGTTCGTGGTGTAAGTTGTAGGTGAATCTACCATTAGGGGTTCTGAAGGATGGTGGGCCTCTTTTCACAGCTCCATTAGGCAGTGTCCCAGTGGGGACTCTGTGTGAGGACTCCAACCCTGAATTTCCCTTCTGCACTGCCCTAGCAGAGGTTCTCCCTGCAGACCCCACATCTGCAGCAAACTTCTACCCAGACATCCAGACATTTCCATCCATCCTCTGAAATCTAGGCAGATGTTCCCAAACCCCAATTCTTTACTTCTGTGTACTTGCAAGCTCCACACCACGTGGAAGCTGCCAAGACTTGGGGCTTGCACCCTCTGAAGCCACAGCATGAGCTCTATGTTGGACCCTTTTAGCCATAGCTGGAGCAGGTGAGACACAGGGCACCAATCCCCTAGGCCACACACAATACAGAGACCCTAGGAAAGGCCCACAAAACCAATTTTTCCTCCTAGGCCTCCAAGACTGTGATGGGTGGGGCTTCCATGAAGACCTCTGACATGTCCTAGTTTACCAGGGCAAGCCAAATAGTTATAATTGATAAAGCAGATCCTGAAAGAAGTGAAAACAGAGAGGAACAAGAGAACATAATGTTCACAATGTGTAAGTCCAATTATTCCTCAGAGACAGAAAAGAAAAGACCATATTAGGGGTAAATGGATGGAGATGTTGTAATGGAGGTGTGCCAAAAACACTGATGTACAAATATGTTTTCTCAGAAAAGTTGTAGGAAGATTATCTGTTACAAGTGATGAAGACAGGTCAGATTGGGAATTTAAGATAAAAGAAAATGGCTTGGGAAAATCTCCCTGAGGAATAAAAACAAAGCCTGTCAGGCTGATAATGTGATGTAGGTATCATGAAAAACTGGTTGAAAACCTTAGGGATAGAGAGATTGTGAACAGCATTAAAATACAAGTTCTATCTGTGTAGTGTCAGAAGTAAAAGATAAAGCAATAGGTAATAACATTTTAAAAAGTAAGTGGTATAAATGTTATAGGGTTTATGAGCATGGCCTGTTTTAGTTCCCAGGGATAATAACATAGAAAGAAGTAAAAAGAAGATTCTGAAGAGTTCTTGAGTCATGGAACAAAATAAAAGACCACACAGGAGATTGTTGAGTTATGGTAGCAAAATAAAGAGAAGATAGCATAGGTGCATTGTGTAGACTCTGAACTACTTAGGCTCTGGGCACAGAGTGCATAAGGTGAACCTGAAATTCCTTGTGATTCCAGAAATCACAGAAATCATCAAAAACTACTAGAGTTATATTTTTTAAAGGCCTTAAGAGTCAACCTGAATACATTCCCACTGAACAAACATTAAAAGTTCTCTTAATTATCAAAAAGAGTAATAATTGAAAGATATTTAAGTATGTCAAATATTGTCCACTCTATTGGTTCATAATTTTTTTTTTAAAGACAAATGCCTCATTGTTCACTTGTGGTAGGTGTTAGGCACTACCTTATTATTTTGAAATTGTGGAATTTAATTAAGACAAAGAATCAAGCAATTTCTCTGCCTTTTCTATGCACTCAGTTCCTCAGTGTTGCCAAGTACTAGTTGAGAAAAAGTGAGTGTTTTGTTCACATAATGCCCCTGTTGTGTAGCTGTGCTTGCCCTATAAGTATAGCTAAATATAACATCTGTGTGTGATAAATGACAAGAAATAGAAGGCTGGCTAACTTTAGACACTGGAAAACTCAACAGAAACAACTGGGTTACTTCAGTAAAATGAGAGAAAAAGAGAAGGATAGAGGGAGGAGGGAGTGAGAAGAGAGATGGAGAGAGAAGGTAAATATTTGAAGACTTGGAATATACATCTACAATCAAATGGGTTGATATTATTTGGCTATGAACTAAAAAATTATTTAACAAGTAACACAATAAGATAAATAAAATCCTTTTGAGAAGTGGCTCTGCCCAGTCTCCTTGCAGCATTCTCTCCATGTTTGTCTGGGGATCCAGGTGGTCAGGTAGGATCTCTTATGCGTAAGATAGCAAAGGTTTGTAGCCATGAAGTCCTTGCCTATGCCTGTGTCCTGAATGGTGTTGCCTAGGTTTTCTTCTAGGGTTTTTATGGTGGTAGGTCTTATGTTTAAATCTTCAATCCATCTGTAGTTAATTTTAGTGTAAGGTGTCAGGAAGGGGTCCAGTTTCTGCTTTCTGCACCTGGCTAGCCAGTTTTCCCAACATCATTTATCAAACAAGGAATTCTTTCCGCATTGCTTATTTTTGTCAGGTTTGTCAAAGATCAGATGGTTGGAGATGTGTGGTGTTGCTTCCAAGGCCTCTGTTCTGTTCCACTGGTCTATGTTTCTGTTTTGGTACCAGTACCATGCATTTTTGATTACTGTAGCCTCGTAGTATAGTTTGAAGTTAGGTAGTGTGATTCCCCCAGCTTTGTTCTTTTTGCTTAGGATTGCCTTGGCTATGTGGGCTCTCATTTGGCTCTATATGAAGTTTAAAGTGCTTTTTTCCATTTCCGTGAAGAAGGCCACTGGTAGCTTGATGGGGATAGCATTGAATCTATAAATTACTTTGGGCATTTTGGCCATTTTCAAGATATTGATTCTTTCTAACCATAAGCATTGAATGTTTCTCCATCTGTTTGGGTCCTCTCTTATTTCCTTCAGCAGTGGTTTGTAGTTCTCCTTGAAGTGGTCCATTACGTGTTTTGATAGTTGTATTCCTAGGTATTTTATTCCTTTTGTATCAATTGTGAATGGGAGTTCGCTCTTGATTTGGCTCTCTGTTTATCTGTTATTTGTGTATAGAAATGCTTGTTATTTCTGCACATTTATTTTGTATCCTGAGACTTAGCTGAGGGTGCTTATCAGTTTTAGGAGATTTTGGGCTGAGATGGTGGGATCTTCTAAATATACAATCATGTCATCTGCAAATACAGACAATTTGACTTCCTCCTTTCCTAAATAAATATGCTTTATTTCCTCTTCTTGCCTGATTGCTCTAGCTAGGACTTCCAAAACTATATTGAATAGGAGTGGTGAGACAGGTCATCTTTGTCTAGTGCCAGATTTCAAAGGGAATGGTCCAGTTTTTGCCTGTTCAGTATGGTATTGGCTGTGGGTTTCTCGTAAATAGCTTTTATTATTTTGAGATACATTTAATCAATACCTATTTCTTGAGGGTTTTTAGCATAAAGGGCTGTGAGTTTTGTTGAAGGCCTTCTCTGAATCTATTGAGATAATCATGTGGTTTTTGTCTTTGGTTCTGTTTACGTGATGGATTACATTTATAGACTTGTGTTTATTGAACCAGCCTTGCATCGCTGCGATGAAGCCTATTTGATCATGATGAATAAACTTTTTGATGTGCTGTTACATTCAGTTTGCCAATATTTTATTGAAGATTTTTGCATTGATGTTCATCATGTATATTGGCCTGAAGTTTTCTTTTTAGTCGAGTCTCTGACAGGTTTTAGTATCAGGGTGATACTGGTCTCATTAAATCAGTTAGGGAGAATTCCTTCTTTTTGTATTGTTTGGAATAGTATCAGAAGGAATGGTAACAGCTCCTCTTTGTACCTCTGGTAGAATTCGGCTGTAAACCTGTCTGGACCTGGTACCTTTTTGGTTGGTACGCTACTTTTTTTTCTTTTCATGTTTTTTTTTTTTTAATTGCATTTTAGGTTTTGGGGTACATTTGAAGAACATGCAAGATTGTTGCATAGGTACACACATGGCAGTGTGATTTGCTGCCTTCTTTCCCTTCACCTATATCTGGCATTTCTCCCCATGCTATCTCTCCCCAGGTTAGTAGGCTATTAATTGCTTCCTCAACTTCACCCCTTGTTATTGGTCTATTCAGGGTTTCATCTTTTTCCTCGTTTAGTCTTGGGAGAGTGCAAGTGTCCAGGAATTTATCGATTTCTTCCAGATTTACTGATTTGTATGCTTAGAGTTGTTTGTACTAATCTCTGATGGTAGTTTGTATTTCTGTGGAATCAGTGGTGATATCCTCTTTATCATTTTTTATTGCCTCTATTTGATTCTTCTCTTCTTTCTTTTTTATTAGTCTGGCTAGCAGTCTGTTTATTTTGTCGATCTTTTCAAGTGACTTTAAAGGTAAGGAACCAGGCCTTAAATGTGTGTAAAAATTACCAATAATTGTTGGTTTTAATTTTGATCACTATTTATTTTTACATTTTCAACTTCCTCTTTCAGTGATTAAGCATTCATAGTTGAACTACTTATTATATTAGCCTAATAATCAGTCTTGCTTTGTTCAACCCTTTCTACCAACAAATCTCACTTGCATTATTATTCTTCCATGCTCAAAAAAGTTCAGTAACTTTCCTCTAAGTAATATGGAAGGTCCAAATCCCATGATATAACCTCAGCCTAACTATCCAACTTATCTCTCTCTAGCCTCTACTGAAAAAAAAAAAAAGAATTCTTAGAAGTGCTCTGTGTTTCTATACTTCTCCACTACTCCACATGCTTTTCTTTCTCCCTAAAATAATATTCACTCCCTCTGGTGAAATTTTACTTATCCTTGAAGCAATATCTATCTATATGCTGATTGCATCTTCTAGAAAACTTCAGATTCATCTACATATATTAGGTCACTTCTCTGTGCCAGGCACTGTGTTAAATATTTCCACTTACTACATATTTCAAAATTCATACAAGTCACTTAGTGGGGCATTGTTTTCCCTCTTTTACATAACTTTAATCTAAGAACCAAGGAAGCAAATCCTTAAAAATTCACGCAAGTTCACACAGTTACTAATTGACATATTCCTGGTTCAAACCAATGTTTTCTGTTAGAACTTGCTGACTCCCTACCTGAGTCAGTTTGTGAATTTGGCAATAGCATATTCTGTAACATATTATCCGTATGCATTTTTTATATTCTTATTTGTGTCTAACTTTGATATCTACCATAATACAACACACCATCTCATACATATTTTCTAAAATACGAATTCATGCAATTCAAGCAGAAATTAATTAACAAAACAATCTTACTTCCTAATTTCATATGATCTTACTATTTAATAGACTTAGATGTAGAGAAGCAGGAGCAGAAACACCAAATATAGGTGTCTCATCCCTAATTCAGTGCAAATTACATTGTCCAGCAGGAAACTGTGAAATTAAATGAAAGAATGCCTGAGAAGTACTGAAAACTTTTTATTTTAATGGTAGTATATACACTCAAGGATTTAAAAAAATCAATGATATTAAACCTAGTCAGAAATTAGTTAAATTTATATTGAGAAGTCTTTACTGAGAAAACTAGTTTTATAATCCAGTCATACATGACAAAGAATATGAACCAATATTTAAATAGTATGGTCCATTTAATAGACACAAGTGTCATTGATCTAAAGAATACATTTAGTGAATATAATACCCTTAGAATTAGTGGCTGTCATTTTCTAGAGTTCATAAAATTTCATTTGGTCAATATTAAACACTAAATTTATGTCAGAATACTTAAATATGCTGGACCAGTAAGTTAGCAGATCTTCACCAATACTAATTTTGCTCTCCCTGATTTTAAATTAAATTTTCTTTAAGCTTAATCAATGGATTTAGCAAATTAAGAACAAACATTAAGAAGCAGAGTCAGTATGAGACTAAAAATAAAAGTCGGATAGAGTTAGAGCATTAGTTTGTCTCTCAAAGAAAGTTAAATCAGCTACTGAAAACCTTTAAAACAACTAGAAAGCAAACCTTTATATTCAAATATAATGGAAAAAAACCTCTGTCATTATTATGTGTATGATACAACTCATTTCCCTCTATTTTAAACATGTTTCTTTATTTCATTCCCCAAAGACCTATATGTATTATGCTGATTTTCTACAGTTATCAGGAGTTGAATATTTGTCCTTTTACATTTTAGCTCTCAGAATGTGTTTGAAGATCACTGAACTGTACATAAAATTTAGCTGCTTTTCTCCCAATTGAATAATAAATAAAATTTATAGCAGCACATCTAACCTATGGGCTCTGACCTATATTTCTTACTAGATGAAGCACAAAACAATTAGTAATATGTTCTCTAAACCCATTATGTGATCAGAAATAATATTATAAAAAGTGTTGGGGTGATACATTCTGTTGAACTCTGATTAAGAAGTGCAATGATTCATTATCTAGTTTAAAGGCTTAAATGAATAGGAAAGATTAAATTATAACTGAATGGCTGTGAATATAACAAGAATAGAAGAGAAACAATAGACTAATAAAATGGAACATGGAGATATATTTAAAAAGAAGATAAAACTTTGGAACGGAGACTTCAGGAATAATGCCACACATCTGCAACCATCTTATCTTTGACAAACCTGACAAAAAAAAAAAAAAAAAAAGAAATGGGGGAAATATTTCCTATTTAATAAATGGTGTTAGGAAAACTGACTAGTCATGTGCAGAAAACTGAAACTGGACCCCTTCCTTACACCTTACATGAAAATTAACTCAAGATGGATTAAAGACTTAAATGTAAGACCTATAATTATAAAAACCCTAAAAGAAAACCTAGGCAATATCATTCAGGGCAAAAGCATGGACAAAGACTTCATTACTAAAACACCAAAAGCATTTCAACAAAAGCCAAAATTGATGAATAAGATCTAATTAAACTAAAGAGCTTCTGCACAGCAAAAGAAACTATCATCATAGTGAACAGGCAACCTACAGAATGGGAGAAGAGCTTCTGCATGGCAAAAGAAACAGTCATTAGAGTGAATCAGCAACCAACAGAATGTGAAAAAAATTTTGCAGTCTACTCATCTAACAAAGGGCTGATATCCAGAATTTACAAAGAACTAAAACAGATCTACAAGAAAAAAAAAAAAAAAAAAAAAAAAAAAAAAAAAAAAAAAAAAAACACATTCAACAGTGGGTGAAGGATATGAACAGACACTTTACAAAAGAAGACATACATGAGGCCAACAAACATATGAGAAAATGCTCATCATCACTGGTCATTAGAGAAATGCAAATCAAAACTACATTGAGATATCATCTCATGCCAGTTAGAAAGACAATCATTAAAAAATCTGGAGACAACACATGCTGGAGAGGATGTGGAGAAATAGGAACACTTTTACACTGTTAGTGGGAGTGTAAATTAGTTCAACCATTGTGGAAGACAGTGTGGCGATTCCTCAAGAAACTAGAAATAGAAGTTCCATTTGCCCCAGCAATCCCATTACTGGGTATATATCCAAAGGATTATAAATCATTCTACTGTAAGGACACATGCACACGAATGTTCATTGCAGCATTGTTAACAATAGTAAAGACCTGGAACCAACCCAAATGCCCATTGATGATAGACTGGATAGGGAAAATGTGGCACATATACACCATGGAATACTATGCAGCCATCAAAAATGATGAGTTCGTGTCCTTTGTAGGGACATGGATGAACCTGGAAACCATCATCCTAAGCAAACTGTTACATGAACAGAAAATCGAACACCACATGTTTTCACTCATAGGCGGGTTTTGAACAATGAAAACACATGGACACAGGGAGGGGAGCATCACACACTGGGGTCTGTTCGGGGGAAACAGGGGAGGGACAACAGGGGGTGGGGATTTGGGGAGAGATAACATGGAGAGAAATGCCAGATATAGGTGAAGGGGAGGAAGGCATCAAATCACACTACCATGTGTGTACCTATGCAACAATCTTGCATGTTCTTCACATGTTCCCTAAAACCTAAACTGCAATAAAAAATAAATAAAATAAAATAAAAATAAAAATAAAGAATTTCTTTAGTAATACATTTCCTTCTGTGAATACTAGCCTAGCAGTTATATATGTTCTCTTCTGTAAAATCTAAATATTGATAATACCACAAATATTCTTTATAAATATCAAATAAGATAATCAATGTAAAGAGCTAAGACAAGTGTCCAGCACAGAGTAAGAGTTCATTAATTATTAACTATTACTATTCTTTATTCAGGTTGATATAAACTTTTTAATTAAGACACAGCTCATAAAATGCTTAAAATACATTTAAAATGACAATATCATTAAAAGATTATAATATATAAATCAATAAGATATATTTCCTTGTGACTTAAAATCACATTATACAGGATATTGATTATTTTGTTAAAGATTAATGTGAGAAATTTGACAATGGTAATTCTACTGAAATTTTATTTCTTGTCATATTTTATTCATAGCTGTGAGGCTCCGATTATTCTTACTGTGCTTTAAGATTGATTGATTGTAGAGCAGAAGGAATTAACCATGGTATCATTAAGTCTATATCCTTGGGAAAGTTACTTACACTTACTAAGTTTCAGTTTCCTTTCTTCTAAGAGTTAGGGCCTTAATAAAACTCATTAAGCAGCTATGAAGATCAAATAAAATAATAATTGTAAATGTGCTATATAAAAATAAGGGCTTATTAAAACAACTAATTACTTGCTTGAATTTTGTCTAATATATTTCTTCAAGTATACACAATCACTTTATAGTCTCAAGACTGCTATTAAGCTAGCTGTGATTGGGAGAGGGTGGTGTAGAATTTATGAATGTATGCCAGCGTGCCAAGACAATTAAGGGAGACAAAATAATCTTTTCAACAAATCGTTCTGAATCAAGTGAATATACATATGCAAAAGAATAAATTTAGATCCCTACCTCACAGTATATACAAAAATTAACTGAAAATAAATTAGGTCAAATATATAAATGCAATGATTATAGCTATAAAATGCTTAGAAAAAACCTTATAGTTGTAAATCTTTATTACCTTGGATTAGGAGCCTATTTCTTAAGCACACCAAAAGCACAAAAAGTGAAAAGACAACCAATAGAAAGAGCAAAAAGTGTTTGGAAACCACATATCTGACATTGAAGTTGCATCTACAATATCTAAATGAATCTTACAATCTAATTACAAAAATATATACACAACTTTTAAAATGCAAAGATGCCCCATAAATATATATACCCAGTATGTATCCATAAGAATTTAAAATTTAAAAAAATTTAAAAAGCATTTAAATAGATGTTTGCAGCAAATATATATATCTCTCTCCTTTGCAGCAAATGTCTATTTAAAAACTATATATGTGTATATATATATATATTTATATATATATCTCCTCAGAAATTCCACATCTAGAGAATTTAAAACATGTCCACACAAAAATTTGTGTATAAAAATTTTAGCTGAATGATTCATAAGAGCCAGAACCTGAAAATAAGCAAATGTCAATTAACTAGTGAATAGAGAAATAAAATGTGGTCTATCCATATAATAGCAAAGATGGACTATATATGGAATATTGTCTATTCCACAGATATTATATATGATAATAAAAGGAAACGAAATATTGTTATATGCTACAATGTGGGTGAACCCTGAAATCACTGTACCAAGTGAAAGAAGTCAATTATAAAGGATTACTTTTTCCATTTATATAAAATATCTAGAATAGGTAAGTATTTAGAGAAAGAAGGTAGATTAGTGGTTGCCTAGGGCAAAGGGTGGCATCCAGGCATTTGGGAGTAATTGCCAATGAGTATAATTTGTATCTTCCTTTCAACTTTAAGAGATAATTTTTAATATTAAAATCTATTAAAATGTCTACTTGCTCTATATTTACATTTTTGATGAAATGTACTCAAATTGGACAAATTTTCAATAGTATAAAATTTTATTTTAATTCCTTTTATCATTGAGAATGAATAAAAGTCAAGACTGTGATACACGTATAAAATAGGAAAGTAAAATTCAGGTTTTTTTGTGGGGTAAGATGGCAGACTAGACACAGCCAGGAAGAAAATCTGTCACTGAGGGACTGGGACATCCAAAAGACTGCCACCCTCTGAGCAGATCTTCAGAGAGAATGCACTGAGAGTGGATGGAAAGAAGTCCAGCCCACTTGCTGGACTGAAATGGAGGAAGCCAGGACTCCTAAAGGAAGCTGCCACACTGAGACTCATTACTGGCTTCCAACAAATCCTGGGGAAGGAATGAGTTGAGTAGGTGTGAAGTGACCCCCTCTAACCAGAGACCTCTGGAATCCTGTCAGCAGAAGACCCACAACCCCCACAGACAGTTGAGATGCCAGGGAGAGCTTTTTAGGATTCCAGGCTATTTAGAGCCCAAACTGTTTGGTACAGGAATGTCTGCAGCAGGCCAAGGCCAGGGATGCCCGTCCCTCAGTGCTCAACAAGCTTTCCTAGGAGACTTTAGCCATAGGGGAACTATTGGACCTGAACAGAGCAGGGCAGTCTTGCCTGTGAAATGGGCCCAGTCAGGTCTAATCAATCCCCTGTTTTCTGGCTTCTCCCAGTGCCCCAGCTGGGCTGCACCTTCTTGCAGTACAGCCTTGGACACCCAACCAGGGTGCCTACCAGGAGTCTGTATCATAGCTCTTTCACTGGCAAGCTCCCCCTGACAGTTGTAGAGCTCCAGCAAAGCAGCCTCGACCAATACACACCATCCCACCTGCACCCTCTCCCATGAGAACCTCTGCAAACAACTCTGTGGACATGCCTTTGTCAATAGCTACTGCCCCACCTGTTTGCTATTTCCAGTGCACTCACGGGAGGACCTTGCCTCCTTTCCCCATTGTTGTGCATGTGTGCATGCACCCCGTCATGCCACTGCTGTCAGAATGAGCACAACCCCCACCCCCCCACCTCTTCCACCATTGGAGGAACAAACTCAGGCCCAGAGGCAAAGGGCCTCATCCCCCATCACCACCCCATGCTGCTGCTGCTGCTGCTGCTGCTGCTGCTGGTGTGAGCATGTGCGTGGAGGCTGGCAGCCTTGAGCACTGCCAGTGTCCTGCATCTGCACCAACATGGCTGCCAGTGTGAATGTGTATATGGACACCAGTTGCCCCAGCTCCCTCACTCTGGTCCAAACTGCCACTGCTATGAAAACAGGCATGGAGGATGGAAGCCCCATACATGTCATAGCCCTGATCCCTCCAACAAGCATGCACGCCACTGCACTGCCACTGCTGCTGTCATGAGCAAATGAGCATGGATTCCACTGCCACTTCCCCAGTGAAGCACTTTGTCTGGTACCACCTACTGGAGTATTTTAGCCAGATTTCAGGGAACTCTTTGGCACTTCCAGTACAGTAGTTTCCTTATCTTGAAGGGCCAGAGAACGAGCCAGTGACTGGTCCCATACAAATCCCCCAGTGGTAGCCCAGGAGTACTGAGCTGAGCTTTGGCCCACTAAAGTATTCCAGAAGCAAAGCTATTCAACTGAATCAATGTTATACTGCAATAAAACCCCTTAGGACAACAAAGAAGATAAAGCAAAGAAACTAATTGAAAGGACAGTATATTCAAAGATTGAAGGACCATCACCCACACAGATGAGAAAGAACCAGTGCAAGAACTCTGGAAACTCAAAAAGCCAGAGTCTTCTTATCTCCAGATGATTACAGTAGTTTTCCAGCAATGGTTCTTAACCAGGCTCAAACAACTGAAGTGAAAGAAACAGAATTCAGAAAATGGATGGGAATAAAGATCATTGAGATTCAGGAGAAAGTTTAAACCCAATCCAAGGATTCTAAGCAATATAATTAAATAATAACAGAGATTAAAAAGGCAATGGTCATTTTAAGAAAGAACCAAACTGATATGACACAGCTGGAAAACTCACTTAGAGAGTTTCAAAATAAAATGCCAAATACTAACAGAAGAATTGATGAAGCTGAGGAAAAATCTCAGTTCTCAAAGGCCAGATCTCCAAAATGTCTCCCTCAGACAAAAATAAAGAAAACACAATAAATACTATGAACAAAACCTTCTAGAAACATGGGATTATGAAAGGGAACCAGATCTCCAAACTCATAGGTGTCCCTGAGGGAGGACAGGAAATAAGCAAAGTGGAAAACATATTTGAGGATATCGTACTTCATATTGTCTCCAACATCACTAGAGATCCAACATTCAAGCACAGGAAGAGCAGGAAATCCCTGTGAGATATTACTCAAAAAGATTGTACGAGGTTCACACAATCATTAGATTTTCCCAAGTTAAAATGAAAGAAAAAATGTTCAAGTCAGCTAGTGAGAAGGGGAAAGTCATCTGCAAAGGGAACTCCATTATGCTAACATCAGGCCTTTCTGAAGAAACTCTAGAGGCCAGAAGAGCTTGGGGACCTATGTTTGACATTTGTAAAAAGAAAATTCCTACAAACAAATTTATATCCAGCTAAACTAAGCTTCATAACCGAAGGAGCAATAAGATCCTTTTCAGATGAGCAAAAGTTAAGAGATTTTGTTACCACAAATTCATAATAACTGAAGACGTACCAACCATACCCTTAAACCATAGCACAATAAAACTAGAAAACAATACTAAGGAAACCACTCAAAACAGCACAATTTTATGGCAATTAAACAACTGCTCCTGAATGACTTTTGGCTACGCAACATATTTAAGGCAGAAATGGAGTAATTGTTTTAAACATATAAGATACAGCATAACAGAATCTCTGAGACACAGTTAAAGCAGTGTTAAGAGGGAAGTTTATAGCACTAAATGTTCACATATAAAAGTTAAAAATATATCAAATTAAAAACTAACATTACACCTAAAGGAACCAAAGACCTGAACTGAAAGGAATTAAGAGGTGAAACCACACAAAACATAAATAAATGCAGAAGATTTTTTTAAAAAATAATAAGTAAAATAGACTGCTATCTAGACTAATAAGGCCAAAAAGAAGATCTAAATAAACAAATTCAGAAATGACAAAGGGGACATTACCACTGACCCCGCAGGGGGAAAAAAAAAAATCAGAGAGTACTATGAATATGTCTATGCAAGCAAATTAGAAAAGCTAGAAAAAAAAAAGGATAAATTATTAGAAATGTACAACCTCCCAAGATAGAACCAGGAAGATATTCAATTCCTGAACAGGTCAATAATGAGTTCCAAAACTGATTCGGTAATCAGAAGCAGAATATCCAGAAACAGCCCAGGACAAGATGGTTCACAGCCGAATTCTATCAGATATACAAAGAAGAGCTGGTAATATTTCTGCTAAAACTGTTCCAAAACGTTGAGGAGGAACTCCTCCCTAACTCATTCTATGAGGCCAGGATCATCCTGATACCAAAACCTAGTAGACACACAATTAAAAAAAAAAAAACAAACTTTAGATCAATATGCTTGATAAATTTGTATGCAAATATCTTCAACAAAATAGTAGCAAACCTAATCCAGCAGGACATCAAAAAGCTAAGAAAGTGCTCTATGTAAAAGCGCTTTTTTCCATTTGAGTCAAGTAGGCTTTATCCCAAAGATGCAAGATTGTTTCAACATATTCAAATAAATAAATGTGATCATTACATTAACAGAGCTAAGAAAAAAAAACACATAACCATATCAATATATGTTGAAAATGCTTCTGATAAAACTCAGCATTCCTTCATATTAAAAACCCTCAACAAACTAGACATTAAATAAATATATTTAAAAATAATAAGAACCATCTATAAAAAAAAAAAAAAAAAAAAAAAAAAAAAACCTACAGCCAACATTACACTGAATGAGCACATGCGGGAAGCATTACCCTTGAAAATTAGAACAAGACAAGAATGCCATCTCTTACCCTTGCTGTTCAGCACAGTACTGGAGGTCTTAGCCACAGCAATTAGGCAACAAAAAGAAACAAAACGTATTTAAATATGAGGACAGGAAGCCAAACAAACCTTGTTGACAGACAGTATTCTTGTGTACCTAGAAACCTCATGATTTCTGTGCAAAAGTGCTTTGATCTGATAAACAACTTCAGAAAAGTTTTGGGATACAAAATCAATTTATGATAATCAGTATGATGCCTGTACAACAGCAATATCTAGGCTGAGAGCCAAATCAAGAACATAGTCCCATTCACAATAGACACAAAAAGAATACAATACCAACCAACATAGCAAACCAGGAAAGTAAAAGATCACTATAATGAGAGTTATGAAACACTGCATGAATAAATCAGATAGGGCACAAACAAATGGAAAAACATCCTTTTTTTTTATGGATAGAAAGAATTAACATTGTTAGAATGGTCATATTCCCCAAAGCAATTTACAAATTCAATGCTATTTCTCAAACTACCAATTACAGACTTTACAGAATCAGAAAAAAAAAAAAGAAAGAAAACTCTTTTAAAATTTATATAGAACCCAAAAAGAGCCTGAATAACCAAGGCAATCATATGCAAAAAGAACAAAGCTGGAGGCATCATATTACCCAACTTCAAACTATACCAGTGGAACAGAATACAAAGCCTAGAAATAAAGCCTTACATCTACAACTATCTGATATTCAACAAAAATAAACAATGGGAAAAAGGACTCACTGGTCAATAAGTGCTACTGAGATAACTGGCTAGCCATATGCAGAAGATTGAAATTGGACCCCTTCCTAACACCATATAGGAAATCAACACAAGGTGGAATAAAGACTTAAATAAAACACCTAAAACCATAAAAACTGTAGAAGATAATTTTAAAAATACCATTCTATGCATGGACCCTGGCAAAGATTTCATGATGAAGACTCCAAAAGCAAATGTAACAAAAATAATAATTGACAAAGGACATCTAATTAAATAAAAGAGCTTCTGTACAGCAAAATAATTGTCAACAAACAGCTTAGAGAATTGGACAAAATATTTGTAAACTAAGCATCTGTCAGAGGTTCATTGTACAGAATTGACAAGGAATTTAAACAAATTAACAAGTAAGAAACAAACATCCTCATAAAATACCAGGGAAAGGACACGAAAAGAGACTTCACTTTTTATTATCATTTTTTTCAGATTTATTGAGGTATAATTAAATTATACAAATGTACAGATAAAATTGTATATATTTAGAGTGCAAAACATGATTTTTTTTTTATTTCCAACTTTTACTTTTAAGTTCAAGGGTACTTGTGCATGTTTGTTAGATAGGTAAACGTGTGCCATGGAGGTTTGCTGCACAGATTATCCCATCACCTAGGTATTAAGCTCAGCATCCATTAACTATTCTTTCTGATGCTCTCCTTTCTCCCAATCCCCAGCCTCCAGTAGGCCCCCGTGTCTGTTGTGATCCCATGATGTGTCCATGTGTTCTCATTACTTAGCTTCCACTTATAAGTGATAAACTCTGGTATTTGGTGTTCTGTTTCTGCATTAGTTTGCTAAGGATAATGACTTCTAGCTCGATCCATGTCCCTGCAAAGGACATGATAGTGTTTCTTTTTCTGGCTGCCTAGTATCTTATGGTGTATATTTGCCACATTTTATTTATTCAGTCTATCATTGATGGGCATTTGAGATGATTCTGTGTCTTTGCTATTGTGAATAGTGCTGCAGTGAACATACACATTCATATATCTTTTTAACAGAATAATTTATATCTTGGGGGGCATATACCCAGTAATGAGATCGCCAGGTCAAATGGCATTTCTGCCCCTACGTCTTTGAGGAATAGCCACACTGTTGTCCATAATGGTTGAACTAATCTACACTCCCACCAACAGTATCACAAGCACTCCTTTTTTCTCTGCAACCTCACCAGCATGTGTTTTTTTTGACTTTTTAGTAATAGCCATTATGACCAGTGTGAAGTAGTATCTCACTTTGGTTTTGATTTGCATTTCTCTAATAATCAATGATGTTGAACTTTATACATATATATTTGCTGGGTGCATGTATGTCTTCTTTGGAGAGTGTCTGTTCATGTCCTTTGCCCATTTTTAATTTTTTTCTTTTAAGTTTGTTTAAGTTTCTTGTAGATGATGGATATTAGACCTATGTCAGATAAATACATTGCAAAAATGTTGTTCCATTGTATAGGTTGTATGTTCACTCTCATGATACTTTCTTTTGCTGTGCAGAAGCTCTTTAGTTTAACTAGATACCAATTCTCAATTTTTGCTTTTGTGGCAACTTCTTTTGGTATCCCTGTCATGAAATCTTTGCCTGTGCCTATGTTGTGAATGATATTGTCTAGATTTTCTTTTAGAATTTTTATAGTCTTAGGCTTTACATTTGATTCTAATCCATCTTTAGTTGATTTCTGTATGTGGTATAATGAAGGAATCCAGTTTCAATTTTCTGCATATGGCTATCCAGTTCTCCCAGCATTATTTATTAAATAGGGAATCTTTTTCCTATTGTTTTTGTCAGGTTTGTCAAAGATCAGATGGTTGTAGGTATGTAGTCTTATATCTGAGTTATCTTTTCTGTTCTAATTGTCTTTGTGTTTGTTCTTGTACTAGTACCATGCTGTTTCTGTTACTGTAGCCTTGTAGTATTGTTTGAAGTTGGGTAGCTTGGTGCCTCCAACTTTGTTCTTTCCACCTGGGGTTGTCTTAGTTATTCAGATTCTTTTTGGTTCCATGTGTATTTTGTAATATTTTTCCCCTAATTCTCTGAAGAAGTCAATGGTAGCTTAATGGAAATAGCATTGAATCTATAAATTGCTTGAGAAGTATGGCCATTTTCTTGATATACATTCTTCCTATCAATGAGCATGAAATGGTTTTTTTTGTTTGTTTGTGAGCAGATACTTCTCAAAACAAGACATAAATGTGGCCAAAAAAGCATATGAAGAAATGCTCAACATCACTAAATATTAGAGAAATGCAAGTCAAAACCACACTGAGATACAATCTCACACATGTCAGAATGGCTATTATTAAAAAGTCAAAAAATAGCAGATGCTAGTGAGGTTGTGGAGAAAAGGGAATGCTTATACATTGCTTGTGGGACTATAAATTAGTTCATCCATTGTGGAAAGTAGTTTGGAGGTTTCTCAAATAACTAAAAATGGAACTACCATTTGACATAGCAATCTCATCAATATAAATGTTTCCCAGGAATATGTAAATATTTCTACCATAAAGACACATGCACCTGGAGGTTCATTGCATCACTATTCACAAGGCAAAGACTGAAATCAACCTAAATGACCATTAAGGGTGAAGAAGTGGATTTAAAACAATGTGCTACATATGCACTATGGAATACTACACAGCCATAAAAAGAATAAAATCATGTATTTTGCAGCAATATGGATGGAGCTGAAATCCATTATCCTAATCAAACTAAACAGGAGTAGAGAACAAAATGCTACATGTTCTCACTTACAAGTGAAAGCTAAATACTGAGTATACATGGACAGAAAGAAGGGAAAAATAGACACCAGGGCCTACTTGAGGGTGGAGGGTGGAGGGTGGGAGGAAGGTGAGGAATGAGAAAGTACTTCTGGGGTGGTATGCTTATGACCTGGGTGACAAAATAATCTGTACATCAGGCACCTGTGACATGCAGTTTATCTATATAGAAAACCTCCAAATGTACCCCTGAAACTATGTGTTAAAAATTAAATTAACTAATCAATTTAAAAAGAAAGTAAAACTCAGAAGCTGAAAGTAAAAAAAAAATATCAGTAAGGCAATCTGCTTAAAACTTCAAAAACAAAAGAAAAAAAAGAAAGAAAGAAAAGAAAATTAGTGTATTGGAGAGATATCCGCAATCCCATGGATATTGCAGCACTTTTCACAATAGTCAAGATTTGTAAGCAACCTAAGTATTCATTGACAAATTAATCAATAAAATGTGGTATATAGACATGATAGAGTACTATTCAGCCATAAGCAATGAGATCCTGTCATTTGTAGAAACATGTGTTGAACCAGATATCATTATGTTAAATGAAATAAGCCAGGTACAAAAAGATAAACTTTGTATGTTCTCACTTATCTGTGGGAGCTAAAACTTAAAACAATTGAAGTCATTGAGACAGAGAGTAGAAAAATGGTCACCAGAGTCTGTGAAAGGTAGTGGAGGGGACAGGGCGGGAAAGGAGAAGTGTTTAATGGGTACAAAATATAGACAGAACATCCAGTATTTAATAGCACAACAAAATGACTAGAGTCAGTAATAATTTGATTGACTTAAATTACACTTAAAAATAACTAAAAAGGTATAATTGGATTGTTTATAACACAAGGGATAAATGCTTGAGGTAATGGATACATCAATTACCGTGATGCAATTATTACACATTGTATGCCTGTATCAAAGTATCCCATAAACCTCATAAATAAATATATATTATTTACCGAAAAAATGTTTAAAATTTAAAAAATTAAATTAAAAAATCTGTAAACAATGGAGAAATGCAAAAGTCAGTAGGCATTTATGGTTTCTTTTCGAGTGTGAGATACTGTAAATTTGATAGTGGTGATGAATTGCACATTATGAATATATTAAAAATCATTAAATTTTACATTTTAAATGTGTAAAATGTATGGCATTTTAATTATTTCTTCACAAAGTTGTCTAAAAAAATGAGTATATGTCATTAAGTTAGTCTTTCTTTGTTAAGGTTTATTTATTTAGTGAGTGATATAAGCTGAACTTATCAAATACCTTTTCAGCAACTATGAAGATAATTATATGTTTCTTTAAAAAAATTTAATATTGTGAATTATATTAGTAGACTGCTTATTGTTGAAAAAAAAAGTCTTGATTTGAATCTGGCTTTGTTAAGGAATAGTTTTGTAGCTTTGAATGTGTAATTTAACCTCATTAAGGCTGAATTTTTTTCTACAACAGGGGTATAATAGTAATGTTAAGATCTATCACATGCAATTTTTATACGGGCCATCTGGCATAAAATTTGTAAATAGCTAAATATAGTGTCTTTTTTAAAGGCCACACAAACTAATTAACAAAGGAATTGCTTTGGGCATAAATTTTCTTATCTGCAAAATGAAGGAGTTGAACTAGACAAATTCTAGTATCTTTTTGAGTTCTTACAATTATGTGATTCAAAGTATAAATGTCCTATGTTTATATAGAAAACAGTGACATTGAACATTATGTTTGTCAAAGCAATGTGGATAATTAATATGTGTTATTGAAAATAAAAACTTTTGGCTCAGTTAATTGCAAAATTCTACTAAGAAAAATACATATTTACTATAGCACATTTTAAGACTACAAAATATGATCATTCCTCTTCTTTTCTTGGACAAGAGAAGCAAGTATTCTCTATAGCATCTGCTGCCATTTATCATATTCAAATGAAACTTATATTCTATAGAATACAACTTGAGAAATATTAATTCTGGCATGTTGTTAAACAAGAGTGAGATTTCATACTTAATATGGTATTTAAGAAGATGCTAATACATCATTACAGGAGTACAAACCAGACTAGAAATGGTAATGGTTTGGACATGTGCAAATTGTAAATAACAGAGAACTGCTACTTAGCCAGGTTGTAATAGAAGTTTATTTCCCATTCTGCTACAATCACCATTGTAGACACCATCATTATTAGTAGCAAATTTAATTACGATAATTTTACTATTTATAAAGGTTTGTGTTCAAGGAGTTAAGAATATGCCACTCCAAAATATGAGGCTCTGGCGTATTGATTATTTTGAATTAAAGAAGCTTAAAATGACACAGCAGTGACAAGAAGATCACTCAGACCTGTATTTTGATTCTTGGTTTTTTTTTCTTTATTATTTTTATTTGTAAAATTTATGGGGTACAAGTTCAACCTCGTTATATGGATATATTGTTTAGTCGTCAAGTAAGGGCTTTAAGTTATATATTCCTTAACTGAATAATGTACATTGTACCCATTAAGTAATTTTTCATCACCCACCCTTTCCCTATTCCCTCACCTTTCTGAATCTTCATTATCTATCATTCCATTCTCTATGTCCCTGTGTACACATTTTTTAGCATCCACTTACAAGTGATAACATGAAATATTTGATTTTCTGTGTCTGGCTTATTTCACTTAAGATAATGACCTCCAGTTCCATTCATCTTAGTGCAAATAACATGATTTCATTGTGTATGGCTCAATAGTGTTCCCTTGTGTACATATAGCAAAATTTTAATCAAATTATCTGTGATGGACACTTAGGTTGATTCCATGACTTTGTCATTGTAAATAATGTTGTGATTAATATATGGTTGCAGGTATCTTTTTGATAAATGGATTTATTTTCCTTTGGGTAGACATAGGACATGAGATTCCCATGTGGGAGATATGCTCCCAATACTACAAAGAATAACATTCTTATCAAAGATGGGAAGTTGAAACTGAGAGAATTTGTACAAACAAACCTGTTGAACTAACGCTTATCTTCCTAGTCAGTTATCTTTCCAATTAACTACCCTAGCCCAAGCTCCTCTGCTTTCTCACATTTCAGAAGTTATTACACTTTGTCAAATTTTTATGTAAGTGTTTAATTCTGTTTTGCTGGATTTTCATCTCCTAATGAGGGCTCCAGTGCCACATAAAACTTGTATTAAATAAGTTTGTATGTTTTTTTTTCCTGTTAAAATATGTTATATCAACTTAATTCTTGTTTGCAACCAGGACTGTAAGAGGTGGAATTTTGTCAACTCTGAAGTGTTCATAAAATGTTTAAACTATAGATTCTGGATTGACAATTGCACATTTATTTGAAAAATAGTACTGAATTACCAAAAATGTCAAAAAACAAACATGGAGCATATATTAATTTAAATTGCTAGAATAGTTTACTATTCACAGGGGTCATATGTGTAAAAAGGATTTTTGGAGAGTAATCAAAAAAAAAATTGAAAAGGTCATCAAATATGTAGGATTTGTAATTCATCACCATTTTGTCACTTTGAGAAGCAGAGGGTAGTTGCTCAATTCTGCGATACTCCTAAAAGAGCATTTCCCGTAATGCAACTCAGAGTGGCTCCAGATGCTTAAATACAGGGTGAAAATTAGGTCCACGGAAATCAGGGAGCCAGCTGCAGAAGAAACACAAACAAGCTTTCAGACTGTGCTCCACAGTACTTCAAAGTTTCAATAGTCCTTAACGGGAGAGGTCTTTGAAGGAAGCATACTCAGAGGAGAGATTTTTTCTATGTTCCAGAGTATCACATTCTGGAGCCAGAAAAATAACACAAATCAGAAGTGGCAAATCAAGGTCAGAAAGAAAAATGATTTCAAGGCTTTAGACCAAAAAAATGAATGAACCAGGCAGGTTATAAAACATTAGGTAGTGCTGAAGAATTTTACATGCTCCATGTAAAGATATGCCAATTCTAGAGATGCATATCTTTTTTAAAACACGGTGAGAACCAAATAAAAATCACTTGAGTTTAGTTCCTTATCTGACAGCAGCAGCCTCTGTCAAATGAACAAAGTTATGGCTTGATTATCAAATGTGATTTAGCATAAACTTTTCCTGATTGAACATAAGGATTTTGAGAAATGTCAAAATTTTTATTTTACTCTTTTTTAAGAGACAGAGTCTTGCTATGTGCTCAGGCTGATCTCTAACTCCTGGGCTCAAGCAATCCTCCCCCGCCTTTGCCTCCTAAAGTTCTGAGATTACAGGTGGGAGCCACCATGCCTGGCCTCTCTTCTTTAAAAAACAAAGTAATTGTTATTGCTATAATATAGATGTACATATTTGTGTAGTAGATGTGATATTTTAACAACTGTATATAATACGTAATGATCAAATCAGGGCAACAGGGATACCTATTACTTTAAACATTTATCTATTCTTTGTGTTGGGAACATTACAATTCTGCTCTTCCAGCTATTTTTAAATATGCAGCAAATTGTTAACTATAATTTTCTGACTACACTATTGAATATTGTAACTTACATCTTCTATTGAACTGTATTTTTATAGCCATTAGCCAGCTTCTTTTTATCTTTTCCTTCCTTCCTGTTTTTGCAGCTTCTGGTAACAATCTTCTACTCTCTAGCTCCATGAAATACACTTTTTTAGCTCTCATGTATAAGTGAGAACATGCAGTATTTGTCTTTCTCTGTTTGGCTTATTTCACTTAGTTCTATGTATGTTGCTGCAAATAAGAGTGTTTCATTCGTTTTTACAGCTGGATAATATTCCATTGTGTATACATACTACATTTTTATTATCCGTTCATCTGTTGACGGACACAGGTTGATTTCATATATTGGCTATTGTGAATAGTGCTGCAATAAATATGGGAATGAAAATGTCCCTTTGACATACTGATTTCATCAGCCTATTTTGGAGCTTTAAGGTTTGACTGCCACACTGGATTTCAGACTTGCATGGGGCCTGTAGCCCCTTCTTTTGGCCCATTTTATTTCACTTTGAATGAATATATTTACCCAATGCCTGTAACTCCATTGTATGTAGGAAGTTACTAACTTGCTTTTGATTTTACAGACTCATAGGCAGAAGGGACTTGCCTTGTCTCAGTTGAGACTTTTAACGTTTGAGACTTTGGGGGACTGTTGGGAAGGCATGATTGCTTTTAAAATGTGAAGATATGAGATTTGGGAGAGGCCAGGGGTAGAATAATATGGTTTGGCTGTGTGTCCTCACCCAAATCTCTTCTTGTAGCTCCCATAATTCCCATGTGTTGTGGGAGGGACATTGTTGGGGATAACCGAATCATAGGGTGGGTCTTTCACGTTCTGTTCTTGTGATAGTGAGTGGGTTTTATGAGATCTGCTGGTTTTAAAAATGGGAGTTTCTTTGCACAAGCTCTCTCTTTGCCTGCTGCCATCCAGGTAAGATGTGACTTGCTCTACCTTGCCTTCTGTCATGATTGTGAGGCCTCCCCAGCCATGCGGAACTGTAAGTCCAATAAACCTTTCTCTTGCAAATTGCCCAGCCTAGCATATGCCTTTATAAGCAGTGTGAAAATGGACTAATACAGTATCTTTTACTTTCAAATATATATTTTAATAAAATGTTTTCTTGAGAACTAGTCTAAGTTAAAACTGCTTCAAACGTCTTACATATTCAGATATTACATAGTTAACCGAAGACATTACAGATAGCCTATTTAGTAAGGCAGCCTCCACATCCACTTCTTTTTTGTTTCTCATCCATCTTATTCAAACTCTTAGAATCCTTTAAGGGTGTTTGGTTGGTTGGTATGACAAATAATAGTCATTTTTTAACCAAAATTACCGATAGTTTGGGTAAGAAGAGTGAGTAATGTGAGGAAACCAAGGGCCATTGGAGCAGACATATTTAGTTAAGGGAATGCTTTTTAATTGTTGTACAAGGATCATATAGCCTATCTGTCATGAGGAATAGAATGCCACAGGAGGTTGGGGGAAATTGAAAAGGCATTCTTGCCACATTAAATAATATGTTCTGTATTACTGTAAAAATCATCTATTAATTACCATTTCCAAAACTAGTAAAACTTAACAGAAAAATGGAGAAGGTTTTATTACACAATACATTTGAAAGTTGGGAAAGGAACATTTAATTTTCACTTATTATTTTTTTTTTACTGTAGTCTACCATCCTCCCTACATTGATAAACTAAAGAATAGTTTTCCTGGTACCCAATTTACTGTATTAGTTTGTTTTCATTCTGTTGGTAAAGACATAGCCGAGACTGGGCTATTTACAAAAGAAAGGCTTAATGAACTTACAGCTCCACATGGCTGGTGAGGCCTGGCAATCATGGCGGAAGGCAAGGAGGAGCAATTCACATCTTATGTAGATGGCAGCAGGCAAAGAGAGAGCTTGTGCAGAGAAACTTCCATTTTTAAAACCACCAGATCTCTTGAGACTCATTCACTGCCACAAGAATAGCACAGTAAAGACTCTCCCCCATGAATCAATCATCTCCTACTGGGTCTCTCCCACAATATGTAGGAATTATGGGAGCTACAAGATGAGAGTTGGGTGAGAACACAGAGCCAACCCATATCAGATACTTTTTTTTTCAAAATTGTTTGAAACAATTGACAGACTTTTTGTCAGAATAAAATTAAAATTAGAAATTTATCTTAAATAAGTCTTTTTTTTATATCTAAGTCATACCTAATAGCAAATTTTCAAAGATAGTGAACATTTGATAGAAAATCTTTATTATGAGGTAACACAATAATCTCTTTAGAATGACTGAATTTGTGGCTATTAAATAGATTTCTAAAATGTAGCATAAATGTATACACACACAATTGTATGTGAAGTAGATTGGGTGGGAAAGAGAGCTGTTTTGATACAAATTAATTAGGCTTTTTTGAAAAATGCTGCAATCTCTGAATTACAGACTTATTCATGCAGTATATAGTCATCATGTTTTTAACGCTTCTATGTGTAAGCAAATAGTTTAGAAAGAAAACAATTACCAGATGAGATTTTGTTGTGTATTTCTGCAGGCATCTTTCCAAAAGACAAAGAAGCTTCCTTCAAAAGAACTGACAACCTTCAGTTCTCCTATATTTGTTTTTATGCATGGTCTGCAAGGTAATTAGAGGCAGAGGTTGTAATAATATTCTGTATCTATTATAATTTAATCTCATGGGCACAATGTGTTAGTCCATATTTATGCTGCTAATAAAGAAATACCTGAAACTGCACAATTTTCAAAAGAAAGAGGTTTAATAAACTCAGTTCTCCATGGAGAGGCCTCACAACCGTCGTGGCAGGCGAGGAGGAGCAAGTCTCATCTTATGTGGATGGTGACAAGCAAAGAGAGAGTTTTTGCAGAATAACTCCTCTTTATGAAACCATCAGATTTCATGATGCTTATTCACTATCACGAGAACAGCATAGGAAAGGGCTGCCCCTATGATTCAATTACCTCCCAGTGGGTTCCTGACAGATGTAACAAGGTCAGATCAAAGTTCTATAGTGAGGAAAATGTAATTGATAATATTTTCATATTAAAAAAGTAAGGAAAAGTAACTTGAGACGATCCAAATCTATGATGTGTGAAATACAACTAGCAATTTGTGACCAAGTTATCAATATCACAAAATTTGTCTAAAGATATAGGTAGCATCTTGATGAAGTCTTTATGTGTTCATATTCTATTTCTCACATCATGTACCCTGACAAAACATATTATGGAGTCCCTCCCATGACATATTAGAATTGTGGGAGCTACAATTCAAGATGAGATTTGGGTGGGGACATAGTTAAACCATGTCACACAATAAAAAGTCATATGCTGAAATAACATGGACTTGGATAAGAAGATTGTGTAAACATCAGATGGAGGTTTAAATCAGCTGAAATGATTGGTTTCATAGATCCTGAATCTAGTAAATTTTCCAAGTGACACAGATGAACATGGAAACCAACATATAAGATTTGCTAAAAAACAAAGTTTGGATGGGAACATAGTTCACAGGTTGTCTGACACTAAATGCCAGCTTCTAACTGAAAGGCTCTTCAATACCTAAAGCAAAGAAATGGTTTTAGCATATTAGAAAGTCTCATGAAGTACACATTTTCTTGTAATCTTAAATAATTTTGTGAAGAGCATGGCTATACGTAAATTAATCCCTTTGGAGTTTTTAAGGAACAGAAGCCTGACTTTTGTCCACCACCCCAGTCTCTGCCATTGCCATCTTTATCTTCATGAGTATCCAGTGTTTAGCTCCCACTTATAAGTGAGAACAGGCAGTATCTGGTTTTCTGTTCTTGCATTAATTCGCTTAGCATGATGCTTCCACCTGCATCCATGTTGCTGCAAAGGATATGAATTTGGTTTTTATTTATGGTTGTGTAGTAATCCATTGTATATCCATACCCTATTTTCTTTACCTAATCTACTGTTAATGGGCAACTAGGTTGATTCCATTTGTCTGCTATTATAAATAGTTTTGTGAGGAACATAGAAGCAAGGGTATCTTTTTGATATAATATAATGGAATTGTTGGATCAAATGGTAGTTTTAAGTTCTTTGGGAAATCTCCAAACTACTTTTCACAGTGGCTGCAATAATTTACATTCTCACCAAAAGTGTATAAACATTCCCTTTTCTCCTCACCTTGGCCAATATCTGCTGTTTTTGACTTTTTATAGTAGCCATTCTGACTGGTGTGAGATGGTGTCCCATTGTGGTTTTCATTTGCATCTCTCTGATGATTAGTGATGTTGAGCATTTTACATTTGTTTGCTGGACACTTGTGTGTCTTATTCTGAGAAGTGTTGTATGTTTTATTCTGACAAGGGTTTTTGTTCATGTTTTTTGCAGACTTCTAAAAAATTGTAAACTTTAATTTTAGATACAGAGAGTACATGTGCAGGTTAGTAATACGCATATATCGTACTCAGGTAGTGAGGATGGTGCCCAGTAGTTTTCAACTCATTTTTCCTCTCGCTCAACCTCTAGTAGTAATCACTACTACTAGTAGTAGTGATACAATTTGGCTCTGTGTCCCACCCATATCTCATCTTGAAATTTATTCTCATAATTCCCACATACTGTGAGAGGGAAACTGTGGAAGATAATTTGAATCATGGGAACAGTTTTCCCCACATTGTTCTTGTGGTAGTGACTAAATCTCATGAGATCTGATGGATTTATCAGGGATTTCCATTTTGCATCCTTCTCATTTTTCTGTTGCTGTCCCCATGTAAGAAGTGCCTTTTGCCTCTTGCCATGATTCTGAGTCCTCCCCAGCCATGTGGAACTGTAAGTCCAATTAAATCCCTTTTGGTTTCGAGATTCAGGTATGTCTTTATCAGCAGCATGGAAATGAAATAATACAGTAAATTGGTACCAGTAGAGTGGGGCATTGCTGAAAAGGTACTAAAAAATGTGGGAGCCACTTTGGAACTGGGTAACAGGCAGAGATTAGAACAGTTTGGAGGGCTCAGATGAAGACAGAAAAATGTGGGATAATTTGGAACCTCCTAGAGACTTGTTGAATGGCTTTGACAACAATGTTGATAGTGATATGAATGATAAGGTCTAGTCTGAGTTGGTCACAGATGGAGATGAGGAACTTGTTGGCAACTGGAGCAAAGGTGACTCCTGTTACATTTTAGCAAAGAGACTAGTGGCATTTTGCCCCTGCCCTCAAGATTTGTGAAACTTTGAACTCAAGAGAGATGATTTAGGGTGTCTGGTGGAATAATTTTCCAAACAGTGAAACATTCAAAAGGTGACTTTGGTACTGTTCAAAGCATTCCATTTTAAAAGGGAAGCAGGGCATAAAAGTTCAGAAAATTTGCAGCCTGATGATGCAGTAGAAAAGAAAACAAAATCTTTTTTGAGGAGAAATTCAAGCCACCTGCAGAAATTTGCATAAGTAGCAAAGAGCCTAATATTAATCCTCAAGACCACGGGAAAATGTTTCCAGGTCATGTCAGAGACCTTCTCAGCAGCTCCTCCCAACACAGGCCCCAAGATCTCGGAAGAAAAAGTGGTTTCATGGGCCAGGCCCAGGGTCTCCATGCTGTGTGCAGCCTAGGGACTTGGTGCCCTGTATCCCAGCCATGGGGGAAAGGGGCCAACATAGAACTTGGGCTCTACCTTCAGAGGGTGGAAGCCCCAATTCTAGGTAGCTTTCACATGGTGTTGAGCCTGTGAGTGAACCGAAGTCAAGGAGGATTGAAGTTTGGAGACGTCTGCCTAGATTTCAAAAGATGGATGGAAATGCCTGGATGCCCAGGCAAATGTTTGCTACAGGGCAGGTTCCTCATGGAGCACCTCTGTTAAGCCAATGCAGAAGGGAAATATGGGGTCAGAGCCTCCACACATCATTCCCACTGGGCACTGCCTATTGGATCTTTGAGAAGAGAGCCACCATCCTCGAGACCCCAGAATGATAGCTCCACTAACAGCTTGCATTATGCACCTTGAAAAGCTGCAGACACTCAACACCAGCCTGTGAAAGCAGCCAGGAGGAAGGCTGTACCCTGGAGAGTCACAGTGGCAAAGCTGCTGATAAACACGGGCACCCACTTCTTGCATCAGCGTGACCAGAATTCGAGACTTGGAGTCACAGGAGATCATTTTGGAGCTTTAAAATTTGACTACCCCGCTGGATTTGGGACTTGCATGAGCCCTGTAACCCCTTTGTTTTGGCTAATTTCTCCTATTTGGAACAGCCGTATTTACCAAATATCTGTACCCCTATTGTATCTAGGAAGTAATTAGCTTGCTTGTGATTTTACAGGCTCATAGGCAGAAGGGGCTTGCCTTGTCTCAGATCAGACTTTGGGCTGTGGTCTTTTAGATTAATGCTGAAATGAGACAAGATGTTCAGGGACTGTTAGGAAGGTATGATTGCTTTTGAAATATGAGGACATAAATTTGGAAGGGCCAAATGTGAAACGATATGGTTTGGCTGTGCCCCCCGACACAAATCTCAACTTGAATTTTATATCCCAGAATTCCCACATGTTATGGGAGGGACACAGTGGGAGATTTTTGAATCATGAGGGCCAGTCTTTTCCATGCTATTCTCATAGTGGTGAATAAGTCTCACAAGATCTGATGAGTTTGTCAGGGGTTTCTGCTTTTAATTCTTCCTCCTAATTTTTCTCTTGCCACCTTTCTCCTCCCACCATGATTCTGAGGCCTCCCCAGTCATGTGGAACTGTAAATCCAGTTAATCCTCTTTTTCTTCCAGTCTCAGGCACATCTTTACCAGCAGCGTGAAAACAGTCTGATACAAGTAGTTTTCAGTGTCTATTGTTCCTATGTTTATGTCCAGGTATGCTCAACATTTAGCTTCCACTTATAAGTGAGAATATGTTGTTTTGCTTTACTGTTCCTTCATTAATTTGCTGAGGATTATGGCCTCTAGTTCTATCCATTTTGCTGTAGTGGAGATGATTTTAGTTTTTTTTTTTTTTTTTTTTTTTTTTTTTTTTTTTTTCTGGCTACATAGTACTCCATGGTGTATATGTATCACATTTTCTTTGCTCAATCCACTGATGGGCACCTAAGTTGATTTTTGTGCTTTTGGTATTGACCACTTTTTATTGGGTTATGTATTTTCTCTAGTGTCTTTCTTAACTTTTCATGTCTCTGGATTTCACTAGCACTAGCATTATGCACTTCAAATCCTAGCAGTAAATAAAATATTGCTGTCCAGATATTATTTTAAACAATTATGCTTATTTTACTGTCTTTCATATCCTCAAGAAAAGTTATTTGTATTTTTTTCATTCACCCAGCATCTACCATACCAATCAGTTTATAAATCTTAAAGGTTCTTAAATTGTACCTGAATTCAGCATTTACTTTATCAAATATAAGTAATGATTGGGAAGGGTTGAAATTAAAGAATCAAAAAGCTCATGTATAATATTTGTTCATTATGCTATTAACATAACAATCCTGTTGAAATGTGCAAACTTTGGATTTAGATTTAGAAGCCAAATCTAAATCCAAAGTTTGCATTTGGATTTGGATTTAGAAGCCAAATCTCTTCTAAACAGATCAATGTTCATTACTTTTCGAGACAAAAATTTTATGTAACCTATGCAGCCCCTTAGTTACAAAGGAAGCAGCAAAAGCAGTAGTCAGCAATTTGGGCCAACTACTTTACTTTTCTGCTCTCTTCCAACAGCTCTGCTAGATGCAGGTGACAGAAAATTAATGAAATCTTACAGGAATTCTATGCCAACCTCTGGAATTCAAGAACGTCCCCTGTTTTGGCTGATTAGAAATGTTAGAATTATTCCCCATGGAAAATGACTTGAGTCATGGTTCTTCTATTATTAAGAAAAGAATGGCTTTGATAGAACACACTTTTCTGACTCCTTATTTTTCTGGAACAGATTTAAAGGGGTGTTGAAGTTACTTGTATTTTTAATTTTCTTTAAGACTTCAAAGTAAGTGAAACAAAGAAAGCCACAAAAAGAAGGAAATTTGTGACTAAACTAGCAGTATGTGAAAGTATGTCAAAATTAAGAGTATAATCATTTGAAAAATGTTTCTTGTAAAGATTAATGTATAGAGAAAAAATAAAATAATATTAAAGTAGAGATGCCAGTGATATTGGAACGTTTCAAGTTAAAAAATAATCAATGAACAATTGAAAAAAGGAATTAAGTAGGCGAAGCATATGGAGTGGTACATATTTGGTAAACTTTAAATACTTCTCAAACACACTGCAAACAGGTTATATGATTGAAATAGGAACTTTTTTTACGAGGCAGAAAAAAGCAAGAAGGGAATCATATCCATAGAAACAAAACAGTTTGTTTGGAATGTGGCCTGAGCTGTGAGGTTATATCTTCTTTTGTGTAAAGTACTAGATGTAATTTAGTAACTAAAATTAGGAGCTGTGAAAATATTTTGATATATTTTGCCGACTCTAAGTAGTTAGACATGAGACTAAACCACAGGAAATGGTAGTCTGTTAGATGTAATCCTTTCACCAATTAAAAAAAAATTTTGTGTTAACTGATGACATTTTTAAACTCATATGATTTTATGTTATAGGAAATTAGATTGAGAAATTACTGATAGTTGTACGTTATAAATGTAATTCTTAAAAGTAAAAAAAAAAATGAAGCATTGCAATTTCATAGGAAAAAACTGTGGGATACAAAGCAGTTATTAAATTCAGTTTTTGAAGATAAAAAAGTACTAGGAATCTATTGCACAACAATATGAATACACTGAGCACTACTTAACTGTACAAGTAAAAATAATAAAGATGGCAAATTTGATGTATTTTTTACCATAATTATATATATTATTTTAATATATTATTAAGATTATAGATTACATTACATGTACTATACAATATATATCAAATATGTTAAACATATTAGAAAACTGAAAACATCCCAGTACTTTGGGAGGCCGAGGTGGGTGGATCACGAGCTCAAGAGATTGAGACCATCCTGGTCAACATAGTGAAACCCCGTCTCTACTAAAAATACAAAAAATTAGATGGGTATGGTGGCGCGTGCCTGTAATCCCAGCTACTCAGGAGGCTGAGGCAGGAGAATTGCCTGAACCCAGGAGGTGAAGGTTGCGGTGAGCCGAGATCGCACCATTACATTCCAGCCTGAGTAACAAGAGCGAAACTCAGTCTAAAAAAAAAGACTATTTCGACTGAATAAACTTGGTCAAAATAGAGCTTGGAGTAAACTCAGGTTTACTCAGGTAAGGACTTTCCCATTTCAGTCAAAAATTTGAAAATGAATCATGTAGAATAAATTATAAAAGACCTGGAACTTTAATAATAATAAATTAACCTTTTTGAAGTCATTTTTGTTCTTTTGCACTTAAGAATGTATGGTTCCAAGGTCTGAGTTTATATTACTAAGTCTACTAAATATAAACGTCCACATGTATTTATGCCATAATGAACTTTCTTAAGCCAAGAAAATACATATTAAAACTGTAAACTTTACATAAGCTACCAAAAATCTTAAAAGTATATAATTATTTTTAATATATTTTAATTTTGCTTAAAAGATGGAGTAATTTATATTTTTGATGTTTTTAACTAAGTAATGACAATATAAATCTTTTCCACAGAAATTCCATAAATATTTTATTGTATTAAATTTTGGTAATGCTACTTGTTTCCATAAAATTGTTCTACCAACATGGGTGAGTGCTGTTTTCCAATAACATGTAAATGATTTTTTAGATAAACTTTCACACTGTTAGCAATGGAAGGTATCTGAGTTACATGGCACCAAAATATGTTACTGGCAGAAAATCTATACAGGCCTGCAGCAACCTCAATTCTTGCCTCCTCAGAAGAAAGAATTCAACTAAGGGGCATAAGGGAAAAGGAAAGACCAAGGCAAGTTTTAGAGCAGGAGTGCAAGTTTATTACAAAGCTTTAGAGCAGGAATAAAAGGAAGGAAATATACCTGGAAGAGGGCCAAGCAGACAACTTGAAAGATCAGTGCACAATTTAACCTATTGACTTGGAGTTTTATACTTTGGCATTCTTCTTCCAACTTCTGAGTTCTTACCAGGAAGCTGCTGATCAGTTTCAGGCGTTTTTCATTGATTAAGAGGCTGCCTTTCCCTGGTGTCAGCTGTGGTTACTAATGTGTTATTAATTTAGAAAGAGTTAACAAGTGCCTCACCATCACCTGGTTGACTAACACTCCTGGTTTGTGTGTGGGGAGAGTAAGGGGAGCCATCTTCTGTCCTGCTCATGCAAGACCAGCTACCTTCTGTAATGTTTTTGTTTGTTTGTTTGTTTGTTTATTTGTTTTTCCTCAAGAATCCAAGACACCAATTTTTGTGGGGAAAATGGATGAAGGTCAGTCTTCTGTAACTGCTTCCTGCTGATAGAGGGGTGGCAGTGGTGATGGTTCTGTGGGTCTTATCCTCCCACTGTCAGGGCAGGGTTGGGTCTCTGGGTTGGTGAAGGTAGTATTCAGTGAGGTCCTAGGAAGACGGGGGCAGGATTTTACCTCTGTAGTGTCCCACTACTGGGAAGTCTAGAGATCTTCTGTAGAAGGGTGACTCTTGACTATCGAGAGAATGGCATCCCTCATTGAGGTTCATCTGGAACTTGATGGCCCATTCCTCTTCTTTCTTGTGAGCTGCAGCCAGAGAGCACTAGTTCGTTCACAGGAATAAGCAGTGTTAAATTGAAGTCTGTGAAGGGGGAACAGAAAAGGAGATGCTATCCCCCATCAAGAGATTGCTTGGTTGCGATTTTATTAACCGTATCCAAATAAACGTGGGCTATATCTAAACCCCTGAGACAGTACTGACTAGATTTAAGTTATTGGTTACAGATTTTGGTAGCTTTCCCAGGAGAAAAAGGAATATTAAAGGTAAAGATAAATTCAGAGGTCAGGTAAATATGAAGCAGACACCCATATTGGAAAGTGTATTTTTGCCCCAAAGATGTGTGGAGTGTTTAGACACTACCAGAGACTGGTGGGAGAAGGGTAATCAGTCCGTTAAGTGATATAAAGGGCTGTGAATCTATTTTTTTTTTGAGGGAGGGGATATCATTTGCCAAAATTACCCAACAGGATTGGGAGGAGAGTTGCTTAGAGAAGGAGCTTAGCACAGAGTAGGCAGCTTTTGAACCCCAAAGGGAAACTTTTGATTTTATTTGCTGCTGCCAGAATTTTCCTTGACTTTGTCTTGTTGAGGACGGATGTCTGATTTGCAAGCCAGCTGGAGCACAGAGCCCTTCAGCTCCAGGCCATCAGGGGTTGGGATTCTGTCCTAGGGACTCTTCAGCCCTCAGGGCAGTCCTATTCCAGTGGGGACAAAGAGGGCAAGCTGTGTGGGGATTTTTCCTATTTTTCTCTTTGGGGAAATTTGCTTTTGGTCGCCTGGCTACCCACAACAATGGTGGTTGCCTGAAGGAGTGTCCTTAGGGTAACCTGAAGAGAGCTGGAGAGCTTGCAGAGCAGCCAAACAGTTGAGCCTGTCTCTTGCCCCTGCATTTCTTCTCTTTACTTAGCCCTGTCCTCATTCTATTCTGGGTTTTTTTGTTTGTTTGTTTTGTTTTGTTTTGTTTTCTATTTTCTGTTATAAGAGTTTGAAGAGGCTAATCTGAGACCCTCCTGCACAGGGGCACTGGGTTCCAAAGCTGACTTTTGTAATATCCTTGTAGTTCATTTTTGGACCAAACATTATTACAAAGTTAAACGATATTTATTATTATTTTTTTTTTTTTTGGTTGTTTTAAAGTTTGGAGGAATCAAAGTTTTCCCAGTTTTGGAGGATGCATCTGAGGGGCATGTTCTGTGGTATGGAGACACAATTACTCAGCTATGAAGAGAGAACAGAGGAGAAAAAGGTAAAAGTAAAAATGAGGCATTCACTCTACTTTTCTATTATATTGAATGGGACCTCCCCAATCATCCTGTGCATTCCAGAATGAACTGGTCTTACTGTGTACCATCTATCCTATCTCATCACAATTACTCACTTGGGAACATAGGAGATACTAAAGTGTACAGGCGGATCCCTTGTTTATCCTTGGGCTTCTGGAATGAACTGGTCTTATTGTGTACCCCTAAACTTTCTGCTCTGTTAATGATAGTCTGTTCGCCTGAGACTAACCTTTATCTCTGTCCCATGGGTCTCTTGCACCTGTGGCTTTGCTCCAGCCTAGATCCTTGTCTCCATGACCCTTTGGTGATTCTCTCAGTATTTTAGCAAAAAGTACTGTATCTTTTCCTAGATTCCCATTTTCCATGTTCTTTAAATAGACAAAAAGCCTGTTTTGCAGCCAACCGCTGCAAGGCGACTAAACTTCCTTCTCTAGTCCTTTCAAATATGACCTTGAACGTCTTGCTACATATTAAGAAGCTTGTGGCAATAATTAGAAAAATGGAGTCTGCAGGAGGATGTTGGAGGAAAGGAGAGGAATACTCATGGAAATCGTTCATGTGCTCACAAAAACGGCAGCCTTTGAATTGACGAGGGCATCATTTATTTGCCCTCTTGATGTAAAGTAAGAAACTCCAGTGGAATTGAGGCTTGGGGTAAGAACTCACGAATGTCAAAAGGAAGAAATTCCTCTCCTCCCAAAGGGGTGATAACTCAAAAAAGCCAGGAGATGGGGTCTGTAAAGGCATAGGGTAAGGCTCTATGAAGGCAGACAAACTGCTTCAAAAACCACTGAAAAACTTGGCCCTGGGGTGTAACAGGAACAAAAAGTACATGGTAAAGTCATAAGGAGCTAGCAGAGCTGGGGTTCCAGTAAATGTCTCTCCTGGCAATGGGCCAACACCCAAAAGGGAGCCCACTTCTCTGCTGCTGAGAAAACATAGCAAGAGCCATGGGCGCATGAATAACAGGAAGGGCATGTTTTAAGGCAGAGTAGAAAGTCAAGTGGCATGTGACGTGAAACCAGAGAAAAAGTAGATTTGCCCCTGAGGTGGACCATCTGGCAGGTGCACAAAGCTACTTCAGAACACACACAGAGAAAACAGGAGAATAAATGGTCCGGGATTCGGGGGAAAGAGCTGATTTTAGTTTAAAAAGCTGAGAAAATCACAGATGTTGCACAGTTTTAGGCTTTAGCCCTACCACTCTCACGAGCCTCCTGTCCAGGAGGGCCATTAGTACCTCAGTTCTACTTGGTGTGGACTTCAGTTTCCTTTCCACTTCCATGAGCCACTCCTCAGGGCACTCTGAGAGATCAGCTGCAGGGAACAGAATCACTTATGGCGGAGAAGACTTGTTTGGGGGGTTGGTTAGTATGCAGGAAAGAGAAAGAGAAGAAAAACATGTATGGGGGTTCACCTACCGTCAAAGAAGGTGAGGTATAGAGGTCTGTTACCACCAGGAAACATATCTGAGTCATGCCGCATCAGAGTACGTTAGTGGTGGAAGTTAGACAAGTCACAAGGCACCAAAGTATGTTGGCAGTGAAGGGTATCCTAGTCATACACCACCAAAATATGTTAGTGGTGGCAAAACTGTACCACTCTACCTACAGCAACCTCAATTCTTGCCTCCTCAGAAGAAAAATTCAACTGAGGGGAGTAAGGCAGAAGCAGAGACAGAGGTAAGTTTTATAGCGGGAGTGAACGTTTATTGCAAAGCTTTAGAGCAGGAATAAAAGGCAGGAAATAAAGAGGGCCAAGTGCGCAACTTGAAAGAATGTGTGCTATTTGACCTTTTGACCTGGGCTTTTATACCTTGGCATCATTCCAGGGACTTGCATCCCTTCCAACTTCTGAGATCTTATTGGGAAGGTGCTGATCCGTTTCAGGTGTTTTCTGTCTATTAGGAGCCTGCATTTCCCTGGTGCCGGCTGTGACCAATTATTACTTTAGA
Source organism: Saimiri boliviensis (assembly GCF_048565385.1). Taxonomy (NCBI): domain Eukaryota; kingdom Metazoa; phylum Chordata; class Mammalia; order Primates; family Cebidae; genus Saimiri; species Saimiri boliviensis. The sequence continues at coordinate 76,649,285 of NC_133470.1, read as the reverse complement.
GAGACAGTTAACAACTGCCTAACCATTACCTGATGGTCAACTGACACTCCTGGTGTGTGTGTATGTGTTCCCCAGAGCCTTCTCCGTCCCTGCTCACATCAGACTAGCGACATACTGTAACAACACTACTTCTCCTGGAAATAGATGCATAGACCGTATCAGTGAGCCAAAATGGATACTTTTATCAAGAAGAATGGCAGCATTTTCTCATCTGTCTACTAAAATTTTTTAAGGACAAGTTGCAATAATGGAAATAATTTAGAACAAAAAAGCTAGCATTCTGTTGTTTCTTTCTGATTAGATGTGCATTCACCTGAAACATAGCTCTCGCTTTCTAAATATTTGCAGAGGTAAACAAGTCTATCTCTATAGGCTAAAATTATAGAAGCCTATTCTTTAGACCAATGCAATTCTGAGGGACAAAGAAGCAAAGCTGTGTTTATGAAATCACAGGAGGCTCTAATTGTTCTGGAAAGAATTTCCTGGGGTGAGCTTATTTCAACCCATCCTATGGCATTTAGACAGGAATCTTTCAGCAGCCTGTGGCGTGGTTTGAATATCATAGCAACACGTTAGGGAGGACTGCTCTTAGCACTTCTGTGTTAATCAAGAGTTCTGAATTGTTCAACTTCACTGAAGAAAAAAGAAACAAAAAACCAGTGTTCAGTGATCTGCTTTCCATTGAGCATGAACAAAGGCTTTTTTCATCTTGGTCAAGGAAAGTAGAATCTGTATGTGAGAGCCTGGAATAGAAATGGCTTTAAGGAATTTTACAAGCTCATAAATCTGGAACTGATCTTGAGAGGTCAGCTGCACATTTAGACCACACCTAAGCCAATCCTGGAGAGAAGAGACTCTGCCCAGACAAATAAACGAGTTCTTAAAATTCTTTGGCAATCAGAATGAAATAAATTGTGAGATTTCTCTCCAAGAATAATCTCTTCTTTTGAGCTTGGATTCCTGATTCCTTCCTGTGAAATCAATGAAAATTCCACATGTGTAAGTTTTTATCAAACAAAGTGGAAAAAATATTACTTTCCTTTAAAGCATCATGCGTTGTAAGAGACTCATTTTAAATAGTAGAGTGTAAAATATTGGCGTGGAGGTAATAAAAGTGCAAGACTGCTTTTATCTTTCTTCTGTTTTGTTATTCATTGTTGATGCTATTTTATACATTGACTTTACCTGGGAATAGTGAATTTTGTTGTATTTTTCTTTAAAATTTTGTATTTTCAATAAAATTAGGAAACATTGAAGTGTTTCCTAATTTTATTGTTATTATAACACTGAAAGGTAACTTTAAGTGTATTTGTAAAAACACAGTGCCATCATTATCGCTTAAAAATACAAATTATGTCTTCCATGTATCAGTAGAAACAGTGGTTTGGGCCACTATTTCTATTATGTATATCAAGCCTTTCATAATACTTTCTTTGACTCACGATTTACTTTTATACCATCTGAAGTGGAAATTCTTATATTTATTTAACTTAAGTGGCAAGGATTACAATATTAAAAGATTGTTTTATATTCTTTACACTGAATGTCCTCATTCAGTGACCATTTTTTAATTAACAAATAAAAAGTCAGAAGAAATTTGTTATCCTACTTGAAAATTATCTGAGAAATTTTTATTTAGGATAAAGTAACACTTTTACATGTTCGGGCCAGGCTGGAAGAAGCTAGTATATATGCATTTGTTATGAAATTTCTAGAAATTTTTCACCGTTGTAATGCTACATTTATACTTTAACTTGTACCTAATTAAAATTATTAGAATATTGCAATGGTCAGTGATTTTCTTGACCTTTCAAAATAAATTGATGCTTCCAAAGAAGCCATACATAGTCAAATATATATATATATATATAAATTATAACAAATATATATTATATATAATAAATATATAGTGTAATATATATATGGCTTTATAATTATACTACATAGATAGATTTGGTATAATTATAAGACTTGTTTATTCATTCATTCACTCATCAAAAAATATTTACTTTTCATTACAGTCACTGTTCTAAATTCTCAGGGTAGAGCAGAGGACAAGACAGACAAGGATCACATTATTATGGAGTTAACATTCTATTAATATGTTGCAGAAAATACACAAATAAGTGAGTACAACCTGTAGTACACCACATATTTATGAATTTAAATATTTTAAACATGGAGCTCAGGAAACACTTAGAAAGTCTCATTGGGACACAGATTTGAATGAAGTAGGAAACTGAACCAGAAGGATATCTGGAGGATGAGAGAGAGGGAACCATTTACGGAAAGGGCCTGAGACAAGACTGAGCCTAAACAGCATGGCAGCAGTACAGCTGGAGCAGAATGAACAAGTGGGAGAGGAGGAGCAACCACCGTCAAAGAGACAATGGATAGGGAGAGGAACAGATAATGTAGGATCTTGTCCATTTTATGAAAGCAGTTTGTATCCTGAATATGATAGGAATCATTGAAGCATTTTGGGTGACGTAAAATGATTTATGTTTAAAAAGGACTATGTCAGATACTATGTTAAGAATAGACTTTGGAGGAATATCTTAGTGTGTTTTCTACTGCTATTACAAAATACTACTGACTGGGTAATTTACAAAGAGAGATTGATTTGCCTCATGGTTTTGGAGTCTGAGAAGTCAAAAACTGAGGAGCGTGGTGAAGGCCTTCACTCATGTTGCCTCATATCACATGCCAAGGAAGCATGAGAGAGACAGAGAGAAAATGGAGGTCAAACATCTACTTATCAGGAGCCTACTCATACTAAAACAGTAGCAATCCATTTATGAGGGCATGGCCCTCACTACCTAATCACCTCTTAAATATCCCGCCTCTTAATACTACAATAATGACAATTTTAAATACTAGTTTTTAAAGGGATATTAAAACCCAAAAGGCAAAAGTAGACACAAGATCATTTAGAACCCTCCTACAATAATCCAAATTAGACTTTATGGAACCTTGTGGGTAGTTCAAGTGGTAGAACATTTAGTCTAATTCTGAACTGTGGCTGATGATATTGCCGACAAACTGAATATGGAATATGAGATTAAAAGTTCACAAAAATAATTTCAAGGTCTTAGGCTTTGAAAATGGATGGAAGCAGTTGCCATTTACTGAGATGGGTAGAATAATTACACATTTGGAGTTGTCCTGGTTTAGATATCTTGGCCCAGAATTATTAACCTCCCCCTTTCAATCTCAAAAGTGCCCAAAGTTGAATGCTAAAGTTGTATGATCACCTTAGATATGTGGAATAAATCAGGAGAAGCAGAGATTTTGGAGCAGAAGATAAGTCCGTTGATTGTTTTGGACCATTAATTTTCAGATGACTCTGAGGTATTCAAGTATAGATGTATAGAAATTTAGATGTGAATATTGATTTTTAGATGAGATCCAGGCAGGTGATAGAATTTTGTGAGTGGTCAGTATACTGAGAGTATTGCAAGCCATGAGAATTAAAGAGTTCACTAGACAATTTGAGATCCCCAAATAAATAGTAATTAAAAAGATTTATTTTTCTCCTTAATTATTTTATTCTTTCACCAGAAACTGTTGCTCTACGTATTGTTTCTATGACTTTAACTTCTATATTAAACTTATTGAATCTTTCCAATTTTAAATAAAAATCACTTGTTTTGGGTTGCAAACAGCTTGAAATTTTAGATTGTCAACAATGATTTCCACCACAGTAAATTTTGAATAAAAATAATAAGAATATAACACATATTGCATGCTGTATTGTAATTCATAATGCATATTATCAAATAATATGCAATGGTATGAAATGCAATATAATTTCAGGGTAATATTACTTGCCTCCATGAAGTGTTGTGAGGATGAGGTGGCATAATGTATATGAGAGTGCTTTTTAAACCCTTTGAAGGCTGTGGTTAAGGCAGAACAACAGCCACCCATGATGCACTCTGATTCCCTTAGATGTGCACCATTCCTGAGTAAGGGTTAGGAGAAGAATATAGTAAGAGAAAAAAGGATACAATGGAGAGTCAGATGACATTGTAACTTTTTACGTTGGAAACTTTTGTGCTGATATTGAGGGAATGTGTTATCTTTCTGGGCCCATAAGTGGGCGTAGTTTTAAGGGCAAGAACTTCCCAGCGCCAAGGCCCCTTCCCATGCCTCTCCATCCAGGAGATTTAATGGTTTCTGTTTTAATTTTCGCAGGCACTGGGAAAGGGTCAAAAGTCAATCACTCCAGCAGCAGTTTAAAGGAACTCTTTTTCATTGGCCAAGGGGCTTGGAGAAGGTTGGAATTCCTCCCAGGTTAAAAGTTCCTGTAAAAAGTTCCCGTCTCATCTGGGTGGATGTTCCCCTCTGGGGTCCCCTTCCACAATCCTTGTGGAAGCTGTCTTTCCTCTCCTGGATTCCATCTTTCTGGATTCTCTCACTCAGTATGAGAGGAGCTTTCCTTCCTGGTTTTCCCCCTCTGGGAACCCTTCTGACTCAGTATGAAAGCAGCTTTTCTTCCCTGGTTTTCTCCCTATGGGATCCCTTTTCACTCACTGTGAGAACAGCTTTTCCTTCTTCTCCCTCAGTGTTACAGCTAGCTGTTTCTCTCTCTCCCCTTCTCCTTTTTTATCTCTCTTTCTCTCTACCTAAATAAATCACTTTTCTGCAAAATCCCTTTGGGGTTCAGTATTTATGAGTGTACCATGCCTGTCATGGTCCCCTCCCCCATTCTTGGGTGAGTGAGAGACCAAGATCCTGGAAAAGCATCCTCTCAGGGGAGCTAAGCACTCCCCTGCACCCCAAAACTCAGAAACAATATTTTTTTTAAACATTGTTTAAAATCTTTCTAAAAGCAGTATTTTTTTAAACATTTTCCTGTTCATTTTATATACATATATATATGTATTTTATATAAAATAATAGTTTCATATAATTATTTAAAAAATTATTTTCTGCTTAGATAAGATGAAAATCGGCAGCTCAATGCAAAGCAAAGTAAGGCTTCTAAAACAATTCCCTTAGCTTTGGGAAAGAACAGAAACAATGGTGAGGCTGAAAATCTGTCGTTTATTATTGTATATTTTACTACCTGGAAACTATAGGAGTTTCTGCTTTTTAAAAATAATTTTCAATCCTGAATGTGTAGATAAAATGCCTTGATACTTTACTGCGTGTAATTTATGGACTATTGCCACCATGGAAAGAAAAAGGAATAATTTATTTCATATTTACCACTTTGAACATGTAGAGTGGCAACATGCTAACACAGATATCTTAGAGTATCTAGTTCCTCTTCAGGGACAGTCTTTTTTCACTTAAGTAAAATTCAGTTACTCCTCATGCCTATCTGTTGCATGATTTTTGCTTATTTCAATGAGCTACCTCCTCATAAAGGTTAAGTAACCTGGGGTCATGATGCTAAGAGAATGAAAGAACACAGAGCTTACCAAGACACACATTATAAATCTTAAAAACTGTAAGCATTTTTAAAATTTTCCAATATTTTCAGAAAGTATATAATAGTAAATTACAAATCAAGACAAATAAGGGAGTCAATTAAAATGAATTGTAATCTAAAAATACCCCATAATCTCATAATATTAGTATAATTAAGCATAGCACTACAATATTAGAAATATGTTTTATGTATATGTAAATAACTACAAAATTCGCTTGTATATATGGATGAATTATAGCATCAGTTTTGAAAATATTGGACCAGTCTAATATCTTCTAATTATCTGGCAATTTATGATTTTCTATGCTGTAAGTTATTTTCTTTTAATAATTTGACATGAATTAAATATCAAATAATTCCTTTACCATTAATAGAAGAGGATTAGTAAATAAGATTGCATTTTTAAATTAATCATATTGTTAGTCCTTTTTTGTCATTTTTGTAAGAAACATTCTTAATTTAAAAATTCTCATCAGAGAAATAATGAAGTGATTAGTTTTCTTTATCACCATTAATACTGATTTTTAAAATATTAAATAAGTCTTTTTTTTATTAAATGAAGTTTTATTGAGGACAGTATAAAAAATAGCCTAATTCCCCCAATTACTAACTGATTTCAAAAGACAGTTGCTACAAAGGAAACTTTTAACCAACGGAAGATGAAATCATATCAGAAATGTTTACAAAAATCTGTAGATATGGAGATAAAGAACATAATCCAATTTGCCTAGACTCTATGAAATGCTTGCAAGTTTCCAAGAAAATTTATTGGAGAAGAAGCTCTCCTGTTTGCTACGTAAAGAATTTGTAAATAAAATGTATTGTGACATTATTTTTGTAAGTCAACTAAACGTTTTGCTTCTTTCACCTGAAGCAGTATATCAGGAAATCTTCCTCCCCATCCTTCATTTTTAGCATAAAGACTCAAGCATAATAAAGTCTGACAAATTGAATATCGGTTCACTTACTATATTCTACTGGTTGAGTTGTATGACCTGTAATTTATTATCTATGCAAAGATGTACCCATAATCCGGTTTTGCCATTAATAAAAGGAAATATGTTTAATTGAATGAGCAACAATGTCTAGATAATACCTGTCATGTGTAGCAATGCAGATCAGATCATTATAAAGCATATAATATAAAGTAAAATATTGCTTTGATACATTAACAAGCAACATAGTTGCAAGCAATTTTTCTCCTAATTTTTTTTTTTTTTAAGTTTTCATGAACAAACTAACCTGCCAACATTTTTGACCTGTACAACGTCAAATGGGTTTTATGGAGGTTTCCGATGATACTAATTTCTATCAGAATTACGTATACAAAGTTAGCCTGGTTGTAAAGGTGATTTACTTCCTTTAAATTTTGATGAAGTGGTAGCAGTTTGCCCCAGGTACGGGGGTAACTGCATATTTATCGAAAAATTTCCAGACCCATTTATCTTGAAAAACTTCCTTTCAAAAGCACCATTGATGATGTTGCCAAATAAATTCTGATGAAGGACATCTGGGTTATTTCCAAATCTTAGTTGCTGTAAACAGGGATGCCAAAAAACATAGGCATGCAGATATCTCTTTGATATACTGACTTCCTTTCTTTTGGGTATAAACCCAACAGTGAAATTGCAGAATCATATGGTAGCTCAAACTTTTAGTTTTTTGAGGAACCTTCGAACTGTTCTCCAGTCAGTCGTACACTGTCAGTGAGAATGTAAAGTGCTAATTTACATAACATTACATTTGTGTTCCCTGTACATAATGTATAAATGTTCCATTTTTCTCCACAAGAAAATGTGGTACATATACACCATGGAGTACTATGCATAAAAACGAATCAGATCCAGTTTTTGCAAGAACATGAATGGAACTGGAGATCACTATTTTAAGTGAAATAAGCCAGACATAGAAACACAAATATTGCATGTTCTCACTTATTTGTGGGATCTAAACATTAAAACAATTGAACTCATGGACATAGAGAATAGAAGGATGGTTACCAAAGGCTGGGAAGGGTAAAATAGGTGGGCATGGTTAACTGTTTCAAAAAATAGTTAGAACAAACGTGACCTACTATTTGATAGCACAACATGGTGACTATCGTCAATAATAACTTAATTGTACATTTTAAAATGGCGTAATTGAATTGTTTGCAAGTCAAAGTTTAAATGCTTGAGGGGATGGGTACCCCATTCTCCATGATGTGAAGAATTTTATGTTTTACATTGCATGCCTGTATCAAAACATCTCATGTACTCCATAAATATACACATTATATACCCACAAAAATAAAAATTAAAAATAAATAAAGGAAAAAAGTAATTCTGGTGAAAATTAAGTACACTTTGTACTTAAATGCCTATTTATACACATGGCAATAAGGAGAGTCTCAAAAGCCTCTTCCTCTTTCTGGGTTTTTACTCCATTGTTTAAGGGGAACATAAACATCCTGGAACAGGTTACATAGGAATTCTCCTATTTAAAGCTTAAAAATCTAAAACTGTTGCAGATCTACCTTCACATTTGAGTAAGAGACTCTTTGAACATAGGTTTCCAAGTAAGAACATATTTTCTTTCACTATCATGAAAGTATTGCTTCACTGTATTACAGCATCCGTGCCCTCCGTGAGAAGTCTGAGGCCATTCTACTACTCTACTTAATCTTTGAAGTCTTTCTCTTTTTTTTCCCATTCTATAGGAGCTTGCAGGATCATTTATTTTTCTCTAGTATTCTGAAATTTTATAGTAATGTTCCTTGATAAAGGTTGATTTTTATGTTATCCTCTGGGCATTTGATGGCCTTGGTCAATGTGAAAGCTATGAATATCAGTTCTATGGCATTCTGTCAATTTTTCTTTTCATTTATTACATTTCAGGTTTTTTTTTTTTTTTTTTTTTTTTTTTTTTTTTTTTTTTTTTTTTGAGACTGAGTTTCGCTCTTGTTACCCAGGCTGGAGTGCAATGGCGCGATCTCGGCTCATCGCAACCTCCGCCTCCCGGGTTCAAGCAATTCTTCTGCCTCAGCCTCCTGAGTAGCTGGGATTACAGGCACGTGCCAGAATGCTCAGCTAATTTTTTGTATTTTTAGTAGAGACGGGGTTTCACCATGATGACCAGGATGGTCTTGATCTCTCGACCTCGTGATCCACCCGCCTCGGCCTCCCAAAGTGCTGGGATTACAGGCTTGAGCCACCGTGCCCGGCCCTACATTTCAGTTTTACTCTTTCAGTAACTCTTACAATTCAGTGAAATTAGGAGACAGATGCTGGAATCTGTCCCCTATTTTTCCTCTATTGTATCATTATCTATTTTTATTTGTCTTTTAGTTCTGCTTCCTGAAATATATTATTTTTATCTTTCAAACCTTCCATTGAGTTTTACATATTTGCAATAACATTTTTAATTACCAGGAGTAATATTTGCTCCTTTGAGTATTGTTGTCACTTTCTGTTTTGTTTAATAAAATAATATATTTTTATCACAGCAAGAATCTTATTGGCAGTTTTAAAATATTTTTTCCCTGCCTATTCTTTGTGTCCTAAATACTTTTTTCTCTGTTGTTGTTTGTCTTTTAAATTGAATATCTCCCAAATTCTAATGATATATGGCTACATTTCCTTCAAAAATGGACACTGAGAATCTTCACAGAAGCTTTGTGCACATGAGTGGGATTTTTTTACTGTTATTTTCACATTATAGTCATCTGCTAGGGCCATTTCCTTAAGAAATCAGTAATATAAATATATTTAAAGTATTTTTGTCTTGGAGTAGTCAGTTTTCTCAGAAAAGATTATTTCCGAATCTTGCCAGGATAATATATTCCTACATGTCAAGTTTCTAGGAATTGAATGAAGGAAAAAAGATGAATACATAATTTAATATGCAAATGTTCACTTAACCCACTAGTTTTGAGTATGAATCTACTATATTCTATTCTGGTTTGTGTCCCCCAATTCAGAAAATCTGTTTCATTCTTTTCAGTAAATAAAGTATTAGTGTTCTACTGAGGAGGGGAGGAGTGTTTATTGAGGAGAGAAAGTTACAAGGTTAATTAAAAGAGATCTGGGGATGTAACTGATTCTTCTATTTTTTTTTAACCATTTTGTTAAATTTTGTTTAAAATATATTTAGAATCTATGTACTTTACTAGATTTACATTATCGAAACAGTGTTTTTTAGGGATCACTGTAAAACATCTATTAACTTTCCAAAGTCAAAACGAAACAATTCTACAAAAAGTACAGATATAAATCTGCAAATGAAAATTCTATATTGAAAATGGTAATTTAATTTTTAATTTTTTTATTTAGCTTTTAGGTTCAGGAATCCATGTGCAGCTTTGTTTCATAGGTAAATTGTGTGTCATGGGTGTTTGGTGTACAGATTATTTCCTCACCCAGGTAATATGCATAGTACCCTATAGGTTGTTTTTCAGTCTTCCCCTCCTGCCATTCTTTATCTTTAAGCTGACACCAGTGTCTGTTATTCCATGCTTTGTATTCATGTGTACTCAATGTTTAGCTGCCACTTATAAGTGAGAACATATGGTATTTGGTTTTCTGTTCCTGCATCAGTTTGCTTAGGATAACAGCCTTCAGCTCCATCCATGTTGCTGCAAATGATATGCTCTCATTTCTTTTTTTGTCTGCCTATTATTTTATTGGGTATATATACCACATATTATTTATTCGGTTTACCATTAATGGGCATTCAGGTTGATTCTGTGTCTTCGCTACTGTGATTTGCTTCTTCCGATTAATCCATCTGTTTTTTTCACTGAACTGTCCCCAGTCTGAAAGGTGTCTGATGATACCAGTTCCCAAGTCTTTTCAGGATTTGCTAGTGAAAATTGGTTGTTTTTAAGTGTTTCCCTCTGCAAGTTCAGGATTTAGCTTGCTTGCTTTGTGAAAACAGTTACTGCTTTTGTGCATCCTTCAGCTTTTGTGTAAAATGTTGCTTCTGCCACCTCTGCTGCCATTCTCTGTGCTATTGTTGGAGTTACATCTTAAACACATCTCTTCACTCTCTTTGAGTACGTTGTCAGAATTTCATTAACAGAAATTCTCATTCTTAGCTTTAACATGAAAATGGGAAAATATTAGATTGAGGTTTATTTTGAACCACAATTAAAATGATAAATTATATATATTTGGCATATTCTATGTTGCCACTATTGATGAGGATTTCAGTTTTTTGGAAGCATCCACTCATACGTTATTTTATTAATATGCTACAGATATTCTGCTTTATGCTATTGGAGTCTATTGGGAGAAAAACTTCCAAAGATAGTTATTCCCTTAGTTTTAAGGCAGATGTGTCACATTAATATCATTAACTTGAAACCCAAATGAATTATGACAATTTTGGATTACCAAAAACTGGCTTTCTTGTGAGCATTGCTCTTATTGTGTTTGTTAAGATTCATTAACAATTTGTTACAGAAATAATGGAAAGAACATTTTAAGAAGGGATGACACTTCAAAAAATGTTGTTTTATTTCAGAGGGAGTAACACCTAGAAGATGATGTATAAAAGTATGAATATACAATGAATTTTATAGTTTTTAATCCACTGATTCTATAATTAATAGTTATTTGGCATATTTTTCTCTTTTGTTTATTGAGATTTTATTTCCATATAAAATTTACTAGTTTTAACTGAATTCTTTGAGGACATCTTATAATTTTATACAATTATGTAACGTTCACCATAATCAAAATATACCATTTTTCTTTCACCCTGAGAAGTTTCCTTTTGCCCTTGCACATTTAATAGTCTCTCCCATTTTTTATTGTATGCAAGCAGTGACTGGCTTTCTGTTAGAATAGTTTTTGTTTTTCCTAGAATTTCATAAATAGAAGCATGCTATGCATAGTCTTGTATTTAACTCCTTTTTTGAGATTATATATGTTGTATGTATTTATATTTTGATTTTTTGTGCATAGTAATACATGGTATTGATATATCACACATTGCTTTGCTATTCTCTGGTAGATGTTTGGGTTACTTTGAGATTTTGTCATTCTATCAAATGAGTATTGATTTCTTATTGTGGTTTTAATGTGTATTTCTCAAAATGTTATTGACCATCTTTTCATTAGCTCATTGGCTGGCTTGTTTTTAAGGGTTGACTAAAATTATTTTGTCTATTTTGTTTTAGATTATTTCTCTTCTTCCTGAGTTGCAGGTTTCTTTATACATTTTGAATATAAGACCTTTATCAGACATATAATTTGCAAACATTTTACTTCCAGTCTGTAGTTGAAGTTTTCTTGAAATTCAAAGTCATTTTAATACTAATGATGTACATTTCATGAACTTTGATCCTCTTAGTTATTTTATAATTTGTGCTTTTGCTGTCAACTTTAAGGAAGTCTTGCTTACTCCAATGATGCTTTATTGATTACTATCACTACGAAACCTTAGGGGCTTAAGCCAACACAAATATATCATCTTACACATTTTAAGTCAGAAATCTGACACACATTTCACCAAATTAAAATCATGATGTTGATAGGAATCTTTTTTTTTTTTTTTTTTTTTTTTTTAAGAGGCTGCACAGTAGAATTTGTTTCCTTGCTTTTTTCAGCTTCTACAGGCTGCCCATATTCCTTTGATCATGGCTTCCTTTTGGGTTATTTGAAGATAGCAATGCAGTCTCTCTGATCATACTTTCATAGTCGCATCTTCCCCTGACTTTGACCTCAACTGGGAAAGTTCTTTGCTTTTAATGACTCATTTAATTAGTTTGGGCTCACTTGGGTAATCCAGGAGGATCTCCTTATCTGTAGGACAAAAACTTAATTAGAACTTCATAGTGCCTTTTGCCATTTTAAGCTAGCATATTAGCAGGTCCAGATATTAGGATTTAAACATATCTTGGGGTGATCAAGGAGGTGGATCAGTGGCCTATCACAGTCAGAAAAAATTTCTTCTGTTTTCTTTGTGAAGCTTAACAAATTTAGTTGTTTTATATTAGGGTATTTGAGTAACTTTCAATTAACTTTTATTTATGATGTGAGATAAAAGTAGAGCTTAATTTTTGTCCATATAGTCATCTAGTTATTCCAACAATATTTCCTAAAAAGATGACTTTTTCGCTGCATTATCATTATTGAAAATCAATTGAACATGTAAGTTTGAGTCAGTTTATAGACTCCATTCTGCTCTATTGATCTATGTTGACTCTATTATCATTTTATTTTACACTCTGTTGATTGGTGTGACTTTATAGTAAGTCTTAGGCAAGATGTTTAATTTTACCTATTCTTAAAGATTTTATGGAGGTGTAATTTATATACAATAAAATTCATTTTTAGATATAAAATTTAATGATTTTTGATAAATTACCTATTGTAGGTGATTTATCCTTGCACATAAGATTTTTTGTTTTGTTTTGTTTTATAATTTAGGTTCTGGGGTATATGTGCAGATCAGGCAGGATTGTTGCATAGGTACATACATGGCAAGGTGATTTGCTGCCTTCATCCATCCATCACCTACATCTGGTATTTCTTTCCTCATTATCCCTCCCCACCTTCCCCACCCAGCTGTCCTTCCCCTAGCCCTCACTACTGACCGCAGTGTGTGATACTTCCCTCCCTGTGCCCACTTGTTCTAATTGTTCAATACCCACCTATGAGTGAGAATATGTGCTGTTTGGTTTTCTGTTTTTGTGTCAGTTTGCTGAGAATGATGGTTCCCAGATTCATCCATGTCCCTATGAAGGACACGAACTCATTGTTTTTTTATCGCTGTGTAGTATTACATGGTATATATGTGCCACATTTTCTTTATCCAGTCTATCAATGATGGACATTTGGGTTTGCTCCAGGTCTTTGCTATTGTAAACATGCTGCAATGAACATTCGTGTGCATGTGTCCTTATAGTAGAATGATTTATAATCCTTTGGGTATATACCCGGTAATGGGATTACTGGGTCAAATGGTATTTCTATTTCTAGATCCTTGAGGAATCACCACACTGTCTTCCACAATGGCTGAACTAATTTACACTCCCACCAACAGTGTAAAAGTGTTCCTATTTCTCCACATCCTCTCCAGCATCTGTTGTGTCTGGATTTTTTAATGATTGCCATTCTAACTGGCATGAAATGGTATCTCAGTGTGGTTTTGATTTGTAATTCTCTCATGACCCATGATGATGAGCATTTTTTCATATGTTTGTTGGCCTCATCACTATCTTCTTTTATAAAGTGTCTGTTCATATCTGTCTCCCACTTTTGAATGGGTTTGTTTGTTTTGTTCTTAAAAATCTGTTTTAGTTCTTTGTAGATTCTGCATATTAGCCCTTTGTCAGATGGGTAGACTGTAAAAATTTTTTTTTCCCATTCTATTGGCTGCCAGTTCACTCTAATGATTGTTTCCTTTGTGTGCAGAAGCTGTGGAGTTTGATTAGGTCCCATTTGTCTATTTTGGCATTTGTTGCCACTGTTTTGGTGTTTTGATCATGAAGTCCTTGCCTATGCCTATGTGCTGAATGGTGTTACCTAGGTTTTCTTCTAGGGTTTTTATGGTGTTAGGTCTTACGTTTAAGTCTTTAATCCATATGGTGTTAATTTTAGTGTAACATGTCAGGAAGGGGTCCATTTTTTGCTTTCTGCTCATGGCTAGCCAGTTTTCTCAACAACATTAATTAAACTCGGAATCCTTTCCCCATTGCTTGTTTTTCTCAGGTTTGTCAAAGATAAGATGATTGTAGATATGTGGTGTTGCTTCTGAGGCCTCTGTTCTGTTCCATTGGTTTATGTCTCTGTTTTGGTACCAATACTATGCTGTTTTGATTACTGTGGTCTTGTAGTATAGTTTGAAGTCAGGCAGCATGATACCTCCTGCTTTGTTCTTTTTGCTTAGGATTGTTTTGGCTCTGCGGGCTCTCCTTTGGTTCCATATGAAGTTTCAAGTGGTTTTTTCCAGTTCTGTGAAGAAGGTCATTGGTAGCTTGATGGGGATAGCATTGAATCTATAAATTACTTTGATCAGTGTGGCCAGTTTCATGATGTTAAGTCTTCTCAACCATGAGCATGGGATGCTTTTCCATCTCTTTGTGTCCTTTTTATTTCATTGAGCAGTGTTTTGTAGTTCTACTTGAAGAGGTCCTTTACATCCTTTGTTAGTTATATTTCTAGATATTTTATTCCCTTGTAGCAATTGTTAATGACAGTTCACTTTTGATTTGGCTTTCTGTTTGTCTGTTATTGGTATATAGAAATGCTTGTGATTTATGCATATTGGTTTCATATCCTGAGACTTTGCAGAAGTTACTTATCAGTTTCAGGAGATTTTGGGCTGAGATGATGGGGTATTCTAAATATACAATCATGTCATCTGAGAATAGAGACAATTTGGCTTCCTCTCTTCCTATTTGAATATGCTTTATTTCTTTCTCTTTCCTGATTTCCCTGGCTAGAACTTACAATACTATATTGAATAGAAGTGGTGAGAGAGGGCATCCTTGTCTTGTGCCAGATTTCAAAGGGAATCCTTCCAGTTTTTGCCCATTCAGTATGATATTTGCTGTGGGTTTTTCGTAAATAGCTTTTATTACTTTGTGATACATACTATTGATGCCTAGTTTATTGAGGGTTTTTAGCATAAAGGCTCTTGAATTTTGTTGAAGGCCTTTTCTGCATCTATTGAGATAATCATGTGGTTTTTGTCTTTGGTTCTGTTTATGTGATGGATTACATTTATAGACTTGTGTATGTTGAACCAGCCTTGCATCCCTGGGATGAAGCCGGCTTGATCATGATGAATAAGCTTTTTGATTTGCTGTTGCATTCTGTTTGCCAGTATTTTATTGAGGGTTTTTGCATTGATGTTCATCATGGATATTGACCTGAGGTTTTCTTTTTTAGTGGTGTCTCTGCCTGGTTTGGTATTAAGATGATGTTGGTCTCATAAAATGAATTGGGGAGGATTCCCTCTTTTTGTATTGCTTTGAATAGTTTCAGAAGGAATGGCACCAGCTCCTCTTTGTAAGTCTGGTAGAATTCTGCTGTAAACCCATCTGGAGCTGAGCTTTTTTTAGTTGATAGGTTATTAATTGTTGCCTCAACTGCAGCCCTTGTTATTGTTCTATTCAGGGATTCAACTTCTTCCTGGTTTCATCTTGGGAGGGTGCAAGTGTCCAGGAATTTATCCATTTCTTCCAGATTTACTGGTTTGTGTGCATAGAGTTGTTTGTAATTATCTCTGATGGTAGTTTGTATTGCTGTGGGATCGGTGGTGATGTCCCCTTTATTGTTTTTATTGCATCTATTTGATTCATCTCTCTTTTCTTTTTTATGAGTATGACTAGCGATCTATCTATTTTGTTGATCTTTTCTAAAAACCAGCTCCTGGGTTTGTTGATTTTTTTGAAATTTTTTTTTTTTGTTTCTCTATCTCCTTCAGTTCTGCTCTGATCTTAGTTATTTCTTGTCTTCTGCTAGCTTTTGAGATTTTTTGATCTTGTTCCTCTAACCCTTTCAATTTTGATGATAGGGTGTCGATTTTAGACCTTTCTTTGCTCCTCACGTGGGCATTTATTGCTGTGAATTTCTCTCTAGACACTGCTTTGAATGTGTCCCAGAGGTTCTGGTATGTCGTGTCTTCATTCTTGTTGGTTTCGAAGAACATCTTTATTTCTGCCTTCATTTCATTATTTATCAAGTCTACATTCAGGAGCCAGTTGTCCATTTTCCATGAAGTTGTGCGGTTTTGAGTTAGTTTCTTAATCCTGAGTTCTAATTTGATTGTACTGGGGTCTGAGAGACTGTTTGTTATGATATCCATTCTTTTGCATTTGCTGAGGAATGATTTGCTTCCAATTATATGGTCAATTTTAGCATAAGTGAGATGTGGGCTGAGATGAATCTATATTCTGTGGATTTGGGGTTAAGAGTTCTGTAAATGTCTGTTAAGCTCACTTAGTCCAGATCTGCATTCAAGTCCTGGATTTCCTTGTTGATTTTCTGTCTCGTTGATCTGTCCAATATTGACAGTGGAGTGTTAAAGTCTCCCAGAATTATTGTGCCGGAGTCTAAGTCTCTGTGGGTCATTAAGGACTTGCATTATGTATCTAGTGCTCCTGTACTGGCTGCGTATATATTTAAGATCATTATCTCTTCTTGTTGCATTGATTCTTTTACCATTATGTAATGCCCTTCTTTGTCTCTTTTGATTTTTGTTGGTTTAAAGTCCATTTTTTCCAGAGACTAGAATTGCCATCCCTGCTTTTTTTTTCTCCCCATTTGCTTGGTAAATCTTCCATCCCTTCATTTTGAGTCTATGTGTGTCTTTGCACATGAGATGAATTTCCTGAATACAGCACATCAATGGTTCTTAGCTTTTTATCCAGTTTGCCAGTCTGTGTCTTTTGATTGGGGCATTTATTTCATTTATATTTAATGTTAATATGAATCTGATCCTTCCATTTTATTACTAATTGGTTGTTTTGCCCTTTGGTTGGAGTAATTTCTTCATTGCATTGTTGGTCTTTACCATTTGCTTCTTTTTTGCAGTGGCTGGTACTGGTTTTTCCCTTTTGTGTTTAGTGCTTCCTTCAGGAGCTCTTGCAGGGCATGTCTGGTAGTGACAAAATCCCTCAGGAATTGTTTGTCCATAAAGGATTTCATTTCTCCTTCACTTATGAAGCTTAGTTTGGCTGGATATGAAATTCTAAGTTGAAAGTTCTTTTCTTTAAGGATGTTGAATATTGGCCCCCCACTCTCTTCCGGCTTGTAGGGTTTCTGCCAAGAGATCCACTGTGAATCTGATGTGCTTCTCTGTGTGGGTGTCCCGACCTTTCTCTTTGGCTGCCCTTAGTATTTTTTCCTTTCTTTCAACCCGGGTGAACCTGATGATTATGTACCTTGGGGTTGCTCTTCTAAAGGAGTATTGTTGTGGTGGTCTCTATATTTTCTGTATTTGAATGTTGGCCTGCCTTGCTAGGTTGGGAAAGTTCTCCTTGATAATATCCTGAAGAGTGTTTTCCAGCTTGGATTCATTCTCCCCATCATCTTCCAGTACACCTATCAGGCGTAGATTAGGTATTTTCATGTAATCCCATATTTCTTGAAGGCTTTGTTCATTTCTTTTTACTCTCTGTTCTTGCCTTCTCATTTTATTTCATTGATTTGATCTTCAATCTCTGACATCCTTTCTTCTGCCTGATCTATTCGGCTACTGAAAATTGTGTATGCTTCATGAAATTCTTGTGCTATGTTTTTCAGCTCCATCAAGTCATTTATATTCTTCTCTAAGCTGGTTATTCTAGTTAGCATTTCATCTAACCTTTTTTCAAGTTTTTTAGTTTCTTTGCATTGGGATAGAACATGTTCCTTTAACTCAGAGGAATTTGTTATTATCCACCTTCTGAAGCTTGCTTCTGTCAATTTGTCAAATTCATTCTCCTTCCTGCTTTGTTCCCTTGCTGGTGAGGAGTTGTGAACTCATTTTGGGGGAGAGACGTTCTGGTTTTTGATGGTTTCATTCTTCTTGTGCTGGTTTCCTCCCCATCTCTTGGATTTATATAGGTTTTACCTCAGATAGCTGCTTGGGGAGGCAGCCTTTCCTTTGCCTGCCTGCAGAGGTGCTGCTGGGCTGTCACAGATTCAGTGGAGCTGCTGCATCTTTTATTTACTCAGGAAAATTAGGCTGGTTTCTGCAATGGCTGCTTCCCTTCCACCTGCCTAGCTGGAGCATTCCTGGTTGCTCTCCAAATGACGTTCTGGGTGTCTAACTCTGGAATGAGAGTTTTTGGGCTTGCTGGGCTTTGTGGGGCAGAGAGGGAAACAGTCCTGCTATTGGGCTGTTTCCCTGTGTTCGGTTCCCCTTCTTACTGGGGGGCAGGTAGCTCCATCCCACCCGTGTTTTGGCTTTCTTGGCATCAGCCAGTGCTTCTGCCTAGATCTATGCTGATGGGGCCGAAGTTGCTGCCCTGTTCAGGCAGCTCACTAAGGTTTTTCAGCCCAGTGAAGATCTCCTGTTCTCTGGGTTGTAGTGGGCTTGGGTAAAGCACGGTATCCAAACCAAAGTCCCAGAGTGGGAGATCCCCCAGTCCTCCCGTGGGTTGCATGCTCCTCCTGGGTGGGGCAGTACCCCACCTTGCTGTGACATGCCCTATTTTGTTTATATCCACTGTATGACCAGACCCACAAAATGAACCTGGTACCTCGTTTGGAACAGTGGAGACCACTCGGCTTCTGTGTCTCTCTTGGTTGGAGCTGCTTTCTGCAGCTGCCTCTTATTCAGCCATATTGGGATCCTCCCACATCTAAGTTTTTAAACTAGCTTTTTTCAGATCTCTGTTCAAGTCCTGGATATCCTTGTTGACTTTCTATCTCATTGATCTATCGAATATTGTCAGTGGAGTGTTAAAGTCTCCCACTTTTATTGTGCAGGAGTCTAAGTCTCTTTGTAGGTCACTATGAATTTGCTTTATGTATCTGGGTGCTCTAGCACTGAGTTGTATATATTTAGGATAGTTAGGTCTTCTTCTTACATTGATCCTTTTTACCATTATGTAATGCCCTTCTTTGTCTCTTTTGATCTTTGTTGGTGTAAAGTCCATTTCTTCAGAAACTAGGATTGCTACCCCTGCTTTTTTTGCCCTCCATTTACTTGGTAAATTTTCTTCCATCCCTTTATTTTGAATCTATGTGAATCTTTGCACATGTTAGGAGGAATAAATATTTTGAAAATGCCCACACTGCCGAAAGTATAGATTCAATGCTATCCCCATCAAGCTACCAATGACCTTCACAGAACTGGAATAAACCACTTTAAACTTCATACAGAAACAAAGGAGAGCCTGCTTAGCTAAGACAATCCTAAGCAAAATGAACAAAGCTGGAGACATCACACTACCTGACTTCAAACTATACTACAAGACTACAGTGATTAAATTAGCATGGTACTGGTACCGAAACAGTGATATAGGCCCATGGAACAGAACAGAGGCCTCGGAAGCAACACCACATGTCTACAACCATTTGACTTTTGAAAAACTGGATAAAAACAAGCAATGGGGAAAGAATTACCTGTTTAATAAATGGTTTTGGGAAAACTGGCTAGCCATATTGCAGGAAGCTGAAACTGGACCCCTTCCTTATACCTTATACAAAAATTAACTCCAGATGGATTAAAGATTTAAACATAAGAACTAACACCATAAAAACCCTAGAAGAAAACCTAGGCAACACCATTCAGGACATAGGCACAGGCAAGGACTTCATGACTAAAACACCAAAAGCAAAAGCAATAAAAGCCAAAATAGACAAATGGGATCTTACCAAAATCCAGGGCTTCTGCACAGCAAAAGAAACAATTGTTAGAGTGAACCAGCAGCCAACAGAATGGGAACAAAGTTTTGCAATCTACCCATGTGACAAAGGGCTAATATTCAGAATCTAAAAATAACTAAAACAGATTTACAAGAAAAAAACAAACCCACTGAAAAATGGGCAAAGGATATGAACAGATACTTTTCAAAAGAAGACATTTATGCAGCCAAAAATCACTTGAAAAACTGCTCATCATCATTGGTCATTAGAGAAATACAAATCAAAACCACATTGAGATACCATCTCATGCCAGTGAGAATGGTGATCTTTAAGAAATCTGGAGACAACAGATACTGAACACATTTACACTGTTGGTGAGAGTGTAAATTAATTCAACCATTATGGAAGACAGTGTGGAATTTCCTCAAGGATCTAGAAATAGAAATTCCATTTGACCTAGCAATCTCATTATTGGGTTTACACCCAAAGGATTATAAATTGTTCTATTGTAAGACACATGCACATGTAAGTTCATTGTGACACTGTTTACAATAGCAAAGACCTGGAACCAACCCAAATGCCCACCAATGATATACTGGACAAAGAAAATGTGGCACAGATACACCATGGAATACTATGCAGCCATATAAAATGATGAGTTCCTGTCCTTTGTAGAGACATGATTAATCTAGAAACCATTATTGTCAGCAAATTGACAGACGGACATAAAACCAAATACTGCATGTTTTCACTCATAGGCAGGTGAGGAACAATGAGAACACTTGGGCACATGGAAGGGAACAACACTCACCAGGCTAAGTGGGGTGTTGGAGGGGAGGGGAGGGACAGCAGGGGCAGGGAGGATGGAGAGGGATAACACTGAGAGAAGTGCCTGATGAAGGCAATGGGTGGGGGTGGTGGTGGGATGTGGCATGTATGTACCTATGCAACAATCCTGCAGGATGCAGGATGTGCATATGTACCCCACTGCCCAAAGTGAAAAAAACCAACAGCTTGATAATTTATTTTAAAAGCCCAATTGTGTTCTGATTGGTATTAAAATTCTCTATAGGTGAATTTCGAGAAATATGATTTCTTTGTTTTTCATTTTTATTTATTGAGTTTCATTTTAGGTTTGGGGGTACATGTAAAGAACATGCAAGATTGTTGCATAGGTACACACATGGCAGTGTGATTTGCTGCCTTCTTCCCCATTACCTATGTCTGGCATTTCTCCCGATGCTATCTCTTCCCAACTCCCCACCCCCTGCTGTCCCTCCCCTGTTTCCCCCCAACAGATCCCAGTGTGTGATGCTCCCCTCCCTGTGTCCATGTGTTCTCATTGTTCAACAACCACCTATGAGTGAGAACATGTGGTGTTTGATTTTCTGTTTTTGTGTCAGTTTGCTGAGAATGATGGTTTCCAGGTTCATCCATGTCCCTACAAAGGACGTGAACTCATCATTTTTCATGGCTGCATAGTATTCCATGGTCTATTTGTGCCACAGTTTCCCTGTCCAGTCTATCATCGATGGGCATTTGGGTTGGTTCCAGGTCTTTGCTATTCTAAACAGTGCTGCAATGAACATTTGTGTGCATGTGTACTTATAGTAGAACGATTTATAATCTTTTGGATATATAGCCAGTAATGGGATTGCTGGGTCAAATGGAATTTCTGTTTCTAGATCCTTGAGGAATCGCCACACTGTCTTCCACAATGGTTGAACTAATTTACACTCCCACCAACAGTGTAAAAGTGTTCCTATTTCTCCACATCCTCTCCAGCATCTGCTGTCTCCAGGTTTTTTAATAATCGCCATTCAACTGGTGTGAGATGGTATCTGAATGTAGTTTTTATTTTGATGAAATGAAATGAAATCTTTATGAAATCTTTCATAAAGATTGAGATAGTATCTCAATCTTTAGTTTTCATTTGCATAGTACTGTTTCTTTTTTTTTTTTTATTATTGTACTTTAGGTTGTAGTGTACATGTGCAGATCATGCAGGATTATTGCATAGGTACACACAAGGCAATGTGGTTTGCTGCCTCCATCCCCCCGTCACCCACATCTGGCATTTTTCCCCATGTTATACATCCATGACCTCCCCACACCCCTGCTGTCCCTCCCTTGGCTCCCACAACAGTCCTTAATATGTAATGCTCCCCTCCCTGTGTCCATGTGTTCTCATTGTTCAACACTCGCCTATGAGTGAGAACATGTGGTGTTTGATTTTCTGTTCTTGTGTCAGTTTGCTGAGCATGATGGTTTCCAGATTCGTCCATGTCCCTACAATGGACACAAAATCATCATTTTTTATGGCTGCATAGTATTTCATGTTGTATATGTGCCAAATTTTTGTTGTCCAGCATATCATTATTGGGCATTTGGGTTGGTTCCAGGTCTTTGCTGTTGTAAACAGTGCCACTATGAACATATGTGTGCATGTGTCTTTATAATAGAATGATTTATAATCCTTTGGGTAAATACCCAGTAGTAAGATTGCTGGGTCAAACGGAATTTATATTTCTAGGTCCTTGAGGAAGCACCACACTGTCTTCCACAATGGTTGAACTAGTTTGCACTCCCACCAACAGTTTAAAAGTGTTTCTATTTCTCCACATCCTCTCCAGCATCTGTTGTCTCCAGATTTTTTAATGATTGTCCTTCTAAGTGGTGTGAGGTTGTATCTCAATGTGGTTTTGATTTACATTTCTCTAATAATCAGTGATGATGAGCAGTTTTCCATATGTGTGTTAGCCTCATATATGTCTTCTTTTGAAAAGTGTCTGTTCATATCCTTCACCCACTTTTGGATGAGTTTCTTTGTTTTTTTCTTGTAAATCTGTTTTAGTTCTTTGTAGATTCTAGATATTATCCCTTTGTCAGATGGGTAGATTGCAAAATTTTTTTCCCATTCAGTTGGATGCCAGGTTACTCTAATGAGTGTTCCTTTTGCTGTACAGAAGCTCTGGAGTTTAATTAGGTCCCATTTGTCTATTTTGGCTTTTGTTACCATTGCTTTTAGTGTTTTGGTCATGAAGTCCTTGCCTATGCCTATGTCCTGAATGGTTTTGACTACTTTTTCTTCTAGGATTGTTATGGCATTAGGTCTTATGTTTAAGTCTTTAATCCATCTGGAGTTAATTTTTGTATAAGGTGTCAGGAAGGGGTCCAGTTTCTGCTTTCGGCACATGGCTAGCCAGATTTCCCAATGCCATTTATTAAACAGGGAATCCTTTCCCCATTGCTTGTTTTTGTCAGGTTTGTCAAAGATCAAATGATTGTAGATGTATGGCGTTGCCTCCAGGGCCTCTGTTCTGTTCCATTGTTCAGTATCTCTGTTTTGGTACTGGCACCATGCTGTTTTGATTACTGTAACCTTGTACTATAGTTTGAAATCAGGTAGCATGATGCCTCTGGCTTTGTTCTTTTTGCTTTGGATTGTCTTGGCTATGTGGGCTCTCTTTTGGTTCTGTATGAAGTTTAAGGTGGTGTTTTCCAGTTCTGTGAAGAAGGTCATTGGTAGCTTGATGGAGATAGTATTGAATCTGTAAATTACTTTGGGCAATGTGGCCATTTTCACGATGTTGATTTTTCCTAACCATGAGCATGGAATGTTCCTCCATCTGTTTGTGTCCTCTCTTCTTTTCTTCAACAGTGGTTTGTAGTTCTCCTTGAAGAGGTCCTCTACATCCTTTGTTAGTTGTAGTCCTAGGTATTTTATTCTCTTTGTAGCAATTGTGAATGGGAGTTTGCTCATGATTGGCTCTCTGTTACTCTGTTATTGGTGTATAGAAATGCTTGTGATTTCTGCACATTGATTTTGTATCCTGAGACTTTGCTGAAGTTGCTTATCAGTTTAAGGAGATTTTGGGCTGATATGATAGGGTGTTTTAAATATGCAATCATGTCATATGCAAATAGAGTCAATTTGTCTAGTGCTGGATTTAAGAGGGAATACTTCCAGATTTTACCCATTCAGTATGATATTGGCTGTAGGTTTGTCATTAAGTAGCTTTTATTGTTTTGAGGTATGTTCATTCGATACCTAGTTTATTGAGAGTTTTTAGCATGAAGGGCTGTTGAATTTTGTTGAAGGCCTTCTCTGCATCTGTGAAGGTAATCATGTGGTTTTTGTCTTTGATTCTGTTTATGTGGTGGGTTACGTTTATGGACTTGTGTATGTTGAACCAGCCTTGCATCCCTGGAATGAAGCCTACTTGATCATGATAGATAAGCTTTTTGATGTGCTATTGTAATCAGTTTGCCAGTATTTTTATTGCAAATTTTTGCATCTATGTTCATCATGGATGTTGGCCTGAAATTTTCTTTTTTTGTTGAGTCTCTGCCTGGTTTTGTTATCAGGATGATGTTGGTCTCATAAAATAATTTTGAAAGGATTCCTTCTTTTTGTATTGTTTGGAATAGTTTCAGAAGGAGTGGTACCAGCTCCTCTTTGTACATCTGGTAGAATTCGGCTGTGAACCCGTCTGGACCTGGACTTTTTTTGGTTGGTAGGCTATTCATTTCTAGCTCAACTTCAGCCCCTGCTACTGTTCTATTCAAGGTTTCAACTTCTTCCTGGTTCAGGCTTGGGAGGGTTCAAGTGTCCAGGAATTTATCCATTTCTTCCAGGTTTACTGGTTTATATACATAGAGTTGGTTGCAGTAATCTCTGTAGTTTGTATTTCAGTGAAATCAGTGGTGATATCCTCTTTACCATTTTTTATTGCATCTATTTGATTCTCCTCCCTTTTCTTTTTTGATAATCTGGCTAGCAATCTATTTTGTTGATCTTTTCAAATAACAAGCTCCTGGATTTATCGATTTTTTTGAAGGTTTTTGTTTGTTTGTTTGTTTTTGTTTTTTGTTTTTTGTCTCTATCTCCTTCAGTTCAGCTCTGATCTTAGTTATTTCTTATCTTCTGCTAGATTTTGTGTTTTTTTGATCTTACTCCTCTAGCTCTTTCAATTTTGATGATAGCATGTCAATTTTAGATCTTTTTTTTGCTTCTCTGTTGGGCATTTATTGCTATAGGTTTTCCTCTAGATGCTGCTTTAAATGTGTTCCAGAGATTCTGTTATGCTGTCTCTTCATTCTCATTGATTTCAAAGAATATCTGCCTTCATTTCCTTGTTTATCCAGGTGACATTCAGGAGCCTGTTGTTCAGTTTCCATGAAGCTGTGTGGTTCTGAGTTAGTTTCATAATTCTGAGTTCTAATTTGATTGCCTTGTGGTCTAAGAGGCTGTTTGTTATGATTTCTGTTTTTTGCATTTTCTGAGGAGATATTTACTTCCATTTATGTGGTCAATTTTATACTAGGTTCAATGCAGTGCTGAGAATAATGTATATTCTGTGGATTTGGGGTGGAGATTTCTGTAGATGTCTATTAGGTTCGCTTGGTCCAGATCTGATTTCAAGCCCTGGATATCTTTGTTAATTTCCTGTCTCATTGATCTAATACTGACGGTAGAGTTATAAGTCTTCCACTATTATTGTGTGGGAGTCTATGTCTCTTTGTAGGTTGTTAAGAACTTTCTTTATGTACCTGGGCGCTCCTGTATTGATGCCCTTCTTTGTCTCTTTTGATCTTTGTTGGTTTAAAGTCCATTTTATCAGAGACTAGAATTGCAACTCCTGCTTTTTTTTTCTCTCCATTTGCTTGATAAATCTTCTTTCAACCCTTTATTTTGAGCCTATGTGTGTCCTTGTATGTGAGATGAGTTTCCTCAATACAGCACACTGATGGGTCTTGACCTTTTATCCAATTTGCCAGTCTGTGTCTTTTGATTAGGACATTTAGCCATTTACATTTCAGGTTAATATTGTTATGTGTGAATTTGAACCTGCCATTTTGATATTAGCTGGATGTTTTGCCAGTTAGTTGACGCACTTTTTTCATTGTGTTGATGGTCTTTACCATTTGGTACATTTTTGGAGTGGCTGGTACTGGTTGTTCCTTTCCTTGTTTAGTGCTTCTTTCAGGAGCTCTTGTAAGGCAGGCCTGGTGGTGATGAAATCTCTAAGCAAATGCTTGTCCATAAAGGATTTTCTTTCTTCTTTGCTTGTAAGGTTTCTGCCGAGAGATCCACTGTGAGTCTGATGGGCTTCCCTTTGTGGGTAACCCAACCTTTCTCTCTGGCTGCCCTTAGCATTTTTTTTCTTCATTTCAACCCTGGTAAATCTGATGATTATGTGCCTTGGTATTGCTCTTCTTGAGGAATGTCTTTGTGGTGTTCTTTGTATTTCCTGGACTTGAATGGTGGCCTGCATTGCTAGGTTGGGAAAGTTCTCCTGGATAATATCCTGAAGAGTCTTTTCCAGCTTGGATTCATTCTCTCCATCACATTCAGGCACACCTATAAAACGTAGATTAGGTCTGTTCACATAATCCCATATTTCTTGAAGACTTTGTTCATTTCTTTTCACTCTTTTTTCTCTATTCTTGCCTTCTTGTTTTATTTCATTGAGTTGATGTTCAATCTCTGATATCTTTTCTTCTAGTTGATCGATTTGGCTATTGAAACTTGTGTATGCTTTGTGAAGATTTGTGCTGTGTTTTTCTGCTCCATCAAGTCATTTATATTCTGCTCTAAGCTGTTTATTATAGTTGGCATCTTATCTAACCTTTTTTCTAGGTTCTTAGTTTCTTTTCATTGGGTTAGCACATGTTCTTTTAGCTCTGTGAAGTTTGTTACCCACCTTCTGAAGCCTGTTTCTGTCAGTTCATCAGATTCATTCTCCATCTATCTTTGATCCCTAGCTGGTGTGGAGTTGTGATCCTTTGGAAGAGCAGAGATGTTCTTGTTTTTGGTATTTTCATCCTTTTTGTGCTGGTTTCTTCCCATCTTAGTGGCTTTATCTGCCTGTGGTCTTTGTAGTTGGTGACTTTCAGATGGGGTCTCTGAGTAGATGTCTTTTTTGTTGTTGATGAAGTTACTTCTTTCTGTTTCTTAGTTTTCCTTCTAACAGTCAGGCCCCTCTGCTGCAGGACTGCTGGAGGTCCACTCCAGACCCTGCTTGCCTGGGGATCACCTGCAGGGGCTGCATAACAGTAAGGGTTGCTGCCAGTTTCTTCTTCTGTTATCTTCACCTCAGAAGGGTACCTGCCAGATGTCGGCCTGAGCTCTCCTTTAAGAGGTGTCTCTTTGGGTATACAGGGGCTGGGGAACTGTTTGAGGAGACAGTCTCTCTCTTATAGAAGCTCAAGTGCTGTGCTGGGAGCTCCATTGTTCCATGTAGAGTTGCTGGGCAGGTATTTTTAAGTCTGCTGCAGTGGAACTCATAACTGCCTATTTTCCCAGTTGTTCTGTCATAGGAAGGTCGGCTTTATTTATAAGTTTCTGTTGTGCTGCTGCCTTTTTTCATAGATGCCCTTCCCCACATGGAGTAGTCTAGTCACAGTCTGCCAGCAGAGGCGTTTCTGAGTTGCTGCAGGCTCTGCCCAGCTTCTGTGTGAACTGCCTCGGTAGTGGCAGACTGCCTCTGTAGTGGTGGTTGTCCTTTCCCCGGCTGAGCTCTACCATCCTGGGTCCAGCTGCACTTGCTGAGAAACTCTCAGTCCAGAGTGTTTCAGATTGCTTGTTTTGTGTGGGTGGTGCCCTCTGAGCCAGATCGCCTGGCTCCCTCTCTCTGCTGCCTCCCTTTTAGTTGAATGGGAGGCTATCTCCTAGGCATTCCAGGTGCCAGTTGAAACAGCTGCCCAGATTTATGTGAGTTTCTGTGCACCAACCCAGCACTGGCTGTGCTGAAAACTCGTGGCACTTTTCCACGCAGGAATCTCCTGGTCTGTGGGCAATGAAAATTTGTTTGGAAATGTGGTGGGCATTCACCCTCTGCATTGTTCTTGCTGGGAACTGCATTCCAGAGCTGTTCTTATTTGGCTGTCTTGGATCCAGTCCATAGTACTGTTTCTTATATGTTTCATGTTTTAAGGATCTAAGTTTCCACCTATTACCAGTTTTATTTAGCTTCAAAACTTCCTTTAGAATTTCTTGTATCACAGGTTAACCGGTGATGCATTCTCTTAGTTTTCATTTTTGTTCTTTACAGACAAGACTCAGTCTCACTTTGTTTCTTAGGCTGAAGTGCAGTGGCATGATCATGGCTCACTGCAGCCTTGAACTCCTAGGCTCCAGGGATCCTCATGCCTCACCCTCCTGAATAGCCAAGACTACTGATGTATGTCACCATGGCTGCCTAATCTTTTTTAAAAAAATTGAGAGATGGGGCCTCATTACATTGCCCAGGATGTTGTAGAACTCCTGGCCTCAAGTGATCTTCCTGCCTCAGCCTCCCAAGTAGCTGGAATTATTGACATGCATCATTGCACCTGACAGTTTTCATTTATTTTAAAATGTCCTTATTTCACAAAAATTCTCAGCATCACTAATTATTACGGAAACACAAATCAAAATCACAATGTGGTACCACCTTACTACTGCAAGAATGTCTATAATTTAAAAAACAAAAATATAATAGATGTTGGCATAGATGTGGTGAAAAGGGAACACCTTTACATTGCTAGTGGAAATGTAAACTAGTACAACCACTATGGAAAATAGTATAGCAATTCCTTAAAAAACTAAAAGAGAACTAACATTTGATCCAGCAATCCCACTACTGGGTATCTACCTAGAGAAAAAGAAGTCATTATATGAAAAGGATACTTGTACATGCTTGTTTATAGCAGTACAATTTGCAATTGCAAAAATATGAAACCAGCCTATATGTCCATCAACCAATGACTTGATAAAGAAAATGTCACACATACCATGGAATGCTACATGCACACCATGCAATGCTACTCAACCATAAAAAAGAATGAAATAAATACATTCACAGGAACCTGGCTGGAGTTAGAGAGCATTATTCTAAGTGAAAGAACTCAGGAATGGAAAACCAAGCATATGTTCTCACTTATCAGAGGAAGCTAAGCTATGAGGATGCAAATGTATATGAATGATACAAAGGACTCATGGCGAACGATGAGAGAGGGTGAGGAAAAAAAGTCCACACACTCAGTACAGTGTACAATGCCTGCCTAATGAGTGCACCAAAATCTCAAAAATCATCACTAAACATCATCCATGTAACCAAACAATACCTGTTACCCCCAAGCTATTGAAATAATAAAAAAGAAGACATGAAGATTTTTATCTTTTAGCACATTCCATATACACAAATATTAAAATTAAAATTGACATTAAAGTAGCCCCTTTCACTTAGTGCTAAAAACCAAATAAAATTAGCAATACACTAAAACTTTTTCTAAATAACTTATAAAACATGACAAATGACATATGGCAAAATAATTTATAGTTTAAATTAATTCTTACCAAGCTAAAATTTAAAAACTGGCAAATAAGCACAATATATTCTTTTATTTTCTGTAAATATTTTACTTTAATCTCCTTCAGATCTGATTTCGAAATGTGAAATGGATAAAATACAAATATGTTGACTTATTTTAATTATTTCTAATATCCAGTGAATACGAATTTTAAATATATTTTAAATATATTGTATGTTTGGAAAATACAGTACTTTCTGTTCTCACTGTTAAATAGACATACTAACAAATTCCAGATAATTTAAATTTTATCAATTGTAGATTTTTACTCAGTTATTTGAAGAATTGGGTTTTACCTCATTCTGTTCAAAGATACATGCACACATATGCTTATTGCAACACTATCCACAATAGCAAAGACATGGAATCAATCCAAATGTCCATCAATGATACACTGGCTAAAAAAATGTGGAATACTATGCATCCAAAGAAAGGAACGAGGCCATGTCTTTTACAGGGATATGGATGGAGCTGGTTGCCATTATCCTTAGCAAACAATTGCAGGAAAAGGAAACCAATTGCCACATGGTGTCACTTATAAGTGGGAGCAGAACAATAACACATGGACAAAGGGAGGGGAACTGCACACACTTGGGCTTGTCGCAGGGTGGGATGTGGAGAGGGAAAGCGTTAGGAAAAATAGCTAATGCATGCTGGGCTTAATAGCTAGATGATGGGTTGATAGGTGCAACAAACAACCGTGACACACAAACCTGTACATCCTGAACATCCTATGTAACAAACCTGAACATCCTGATTATGTACCCTGAAGTGCAAAATTAAAATTAGTAAAGAAGTGGTATATACTATTATTAAAATCTCCCTTACTCCTTCTTTTCATTCCTTTTTATGAATGTTTATTAACTACCTGCTCCATGCATGAAACTGCATTAACTAATATAGCAATGCGAAGATGAGTAAGATATAGCTCCTAACTTCCGTAGTATGTATCTCATTAATTCTTATCTATGTTCACAAAATGTTTGGATCTCATATCAAGCATATTCTAAACAAAGATTATATCTCCTAACAAAAACTTTTGAAAAGTGTGTTTTTTATTTCTCTTGTGAGTTTAGTCATATGAAGAGTAGAAGAAATATATTGGTAAGCGAGCACAGCCTTGGCATCTATGAAGCACTCTCTCGTTCCCAAACTATTTCTGGACATTGATGCTTAATTAAGAGCTCATTTTAATGAAGCATAGAACGGGTTTACAGCTGTTCTCAGAGCAAATCTTTAAGGAGTAGCTATGCTTCAATAAAGCTAATACATCTCATTAGTATTTTCTTTTGCAAAATCTTTATAAAATTCTCTATTCCCTGAATCCCAGAGAAACTGGGGGCAATGAAAAATATAGCATAGATCATTTTGCTATTAATTCAGTAATGATTCAGCCATGGTGAACTTTCTTAAATCCAGTAAAAGTCACTGATGTATTCCAAAATTATCTTCTAGGAGAAGTGTAAGTCTGCAATTTTTGTTCTTATTTCCATACAAACTTGAAAGATGGGTTAACATAAAGCGACACTTACATAGCACTTCTTTATGACTGTAAAGCACATATGCATATAAAAAAAAACAAATATGACCAGGCACGGTGGCTCATGCCTGTAATTCCAGCACCTTGGGAGGCCAAGGTGGGAGGACTGTTTGAGACTAAGAGTTGCAGACTAGCCTGAACAACATAGCAAGACATTGTCTCTACTAAAAATAATAATAATAAATAAAACCAACTGGGATTGGTGGCACATGCCTGTTATCCAAGCTACTCTGAGAGCTGTGGCAGAAGAACTGCTTGAGTCCAGGAGAACAAAACCCCATCTCAAAACAAAACAAAACAAAACAAAACAAAAAAACAGATATGGTTATTGTGAATCATTACTGAGTTTGCAGCACATATATGTTTTTTTAAATTATACTTTAATTTCTGGGGTACATGTGCAGATCCTGCAGGATCGTTACATAGGTATACACTTGCCATGGTGGTTTGCTGCCTCCATCCCACCGTCCCCTACATTAGGTATTTCTTCCAGTGTTATCCCTTTCCTATCTCCCCACCCCCGTATCCCTCCTCTAGCCCCCGACCCACCAACAGACCCCATTGTGTGATGTTCCCCTCCCTGAGTCCATGTGTTCTCATTGTTCTTCATCCATCTTTGAGTGAGAACATGTGGTGTCTGGTTTTCTGTTCTTGTGTCAGGTTGCTGAGAATGAATTTGCAGCACATTTAACTGGCTGTGAATTGCCTCAGATGTTCAGCAAAATTTACTTATTCAAAAAGCTCCAAAATACTGCTTTGAACATAAATGCCACATTTGCTTATTGGTAATCTTGTAAACAAATATATAAAGTAAATATAAAATATCTTAATACACACATCTTTCTCTGGGCCATTTTAGGGTTAATATTTAATGAGGAAGTTTTTGAATAAATTTTTGGGTACATTATCCTGCCTGCTTTCTTCATGAAAGTTCTTAATTCATATTGGATATGTGTATATATTAGACACTGGTGCTCTTATTTTAGCTCTAAGGAAGCCATAGAATTAGAGTTTCAATAATTTTTTTTAGTCTAGGTTTGTTACGGTTTTTGGAAGCAACTTTGACCTTAAAACCTGCTATCCCACTAAATGGGAAGATAAGATTATTTGGAGGTTGATCCAAAAGTAATTGCGATATTTGCATTGTTGAATTTGCCATTTGGTATTGCAATATAATTTTAAATAAATTTGGTTATAGTATACATCAGTTTAATGTACATTTCTCACTTTGTTTTATTTGCTAATGGCATATTACTTGCTATTTATTTTAGACTATGGAAATGATATTAGACAAAAAGCTAATTTGAGGCTGTGTGAGGTGGCTCACACCTGTAATCCCAGCACTTTAGGAGGCCGAGGCAGGCAGATCATCTACAGTCAGGAGTTCAAGACCAGCCTGGTCAACATGGTGAAACCGTGTCTCTACTAAAAATGTAAAAATTAGATGTGCATGGCAGTATGCGCCTGTAATCCCAGCTACTCAGGAGGCTGAGGCAGGAGAATCACTTGAACCTGGGAGGTGGAGTTTGCAGGGAGCTGAGATCACCCCAGGTCAACAAGAGCAAAACTCTGTCTCAAAAAAATAAAAAAGGGCCAGGCATAATGGCTCCAGCCTATAATCCCAGCACTTCGGGAGGCTTAGGTGGGCTTAGGTGGTCAGGAGTTGGAGACCAGCCCAGCCAACATGGTGAAACCCCATCTCTACTAAAAATACATAACATAGCCGAGTGTGGTGACACTTGCCTGTAGTCCCAGCTACTTGGAAGGCTGAGGCAGGAGAACTGCTTGAGCCCGGGAGATGAAGATTGCAGTGAGACTAGATCACACCACTGCACTACAGCCTGGGTGACAGTAAGACTCTGTCTCAAAAAATAAAAAAGCAAGTTCAAGCAATTTTATTATTTGAGTTCAAAATGGTTCATAAAGCAGCAAAGACGGCTCATAATATCAACAACACATTTGGCCTAGGAACTGCTGAGGACCATATAGTGCAGTGGTGGTTCAAGAAGTTTTGCAGGCTAGGTAGGGTGGCTCACGCTTGTAATCCCAGCACTTTGGGAGACTGAGGTGGATGGATCACTTGAGGTCAGGAGTTCCAGACCAGCTTGGCCAACATGGTGAAACCCCATCTCTACTAAAAGTACAAAAATTAGCTGGGTGTGGTAGCACACAGCTGTAATATCAGCTACTTGGGAGACTGAGGCAGGAGAATTGTTTGAACCCAGGAGGCAGAGGTTGCGGTGAGGTGAGGTAATGCCATTGCACTCCAGCATGGGTGAAAGAGAAAGACTCTGTGCCAAAAAAGAAAAAAAAAAAAAAAAAAAAAAGCCTTGAAGTTGAGGAGCATAGTGTCTGGACATCAGAAATTGACAATGACCAATTGAGAGCAATAATTGAAGCTTATCCTCTTACTACACAAGATGTTGCCCAAAAAACCCCAACATCTACCATTCTACAATTGTTAAGCATTTGAAGCATATTGGAAAGATAAAAAGGCTCAATAAGTGGGTACCCCATGAGCTGAGCAAAAATTTAAAAATATTTATTTTGAAATGTAGTCTTCTCTTACCCTATGCAACAACAAATTGTTTCTCAATTCAATTGTGATGTGGGAAGGAAAGTGGTCATATAAAACTAGTTCGGTGGTTAGACTGAGAAGAAACTTCAAATCACTTCCCAAAGCCAAACTTGCACCAAAAGAGTCATGGTCATTGTTTTGTGGTCTGCTGCCAATCTTATCCACTACAGCTTTAGGAATCCCAGTGAAACCATTATATCTGAGAAGTATGTTCAGCAAATCAGTGAGATGCATGGAAAACAGCAATGCCTGTAGCTGATATTGGTCAAGTGAACAAGCCCAATTCTTCATGCCAATGCCCGATTGCATGTTGCACGACCAATGCTTTAAAAATTGAACGAACTGGGCTGCAAAGTTTGGCCTCATCTGCCATATTCACCTGACCTCTCGACAACTGAATACCACTTCTTTAAAGATCTCCACAATATTTTGCGTGGAAAATGCTTCCACAAACAGCAGGATGCAGAAAATGCTTTCTAGGTGTTCATCAAATTCTGAAGCATAGATTTTTATGCTACAGGAATAAACAAACTTATTTCTTGTTGGCAAAATGTACTAATTATAATGGTTTCTTTTTTTTTTTTTTTTTTTTTTTTTTTGAGACAGAGTTTCGCACTTGTTACCCAGGCTGGAGTGCAATGGCGCGATCTCGGCTCACCGCAACCTCCGCCTCCTGGGTTCAGGCAATTCTCCTGCCTCAGCCTCCTGAGTAGCTGGGATTACAGGCACACGCCACCATGCCCAGCTAATTTTTTGTATTTTTAGTAGAGACAGGGTTTCACCAGGTTGACCAGGATGGTCTCGATCTCTCGACCTCGTGATCCACCCGCCTCGGCCTCCCAAAGTGCTGGGATTACAGGCTTGAGCCACCGTACCCGGCCAATGGTTTCTATTTGGGTTAATAAATATGTATATAAGCCTTGTTGTAATGATTTTAAATTCCTGATCTAAAACTGCAATTACTTTTGCACCAACCTTAGAAGAACACTAAAAAAGAGACCATTGAAAGTGTTTTAGATTTTCTGCTGTGACACAATATAGTTATTTCACTGCTGATGCATGATGTTCTTTTTTATAAACATAAACATAAAATTATTTTAAAAAGTAATCACACATTTTCCCTGGGAATCATGCAAGACTTGGGAATGAGAATAAAAGTGGCTAAAAATGTGGTCATCAATGTAGGTATTTGATACTCTGAAGCAACATGTGGTGATAGCCAAGTCTAGGGTACTTTAGAAAGTATAAATCTTTTGTAATGGTCAGAATTTTAATGTGAGTCTGCTGGTGCTGAGCTTTCAGGATTTATTAGACAGATGCATGCACTTCCAATACAAGTAAGGATATGTACAATACATAAACAGGAAAACAACTTGCTTTGTGAAGCAGTCCATTAGAAATAGGTTGATGTGTAATTACTATAAGACAGTATATGAGTTCATACTTGATAAGCCATGAACGAATAGATGTGAATAAATAAAACTAGATTCTGAGGAATCTCAGACCCGAATCTGGTTTTAATCTCATAAATCATTTAATCTAATCTATAAAATATTGTATAAATGATTCTTTTCTATTATGTGACATCTTTTGACTCCACACAGTCCATTTTCTTGGGGGTATTTGAAGCATCTGCTATGTGTCAAAAGATTAGACAGTGAAGATATGAAAACAACTAAGACATATTTTGTGCTCTTGGGAAGCATATATACTAGTCACTGAGAATGTATTTTTAACTGATTTATAACATTAGAAAAAATGAAGACATCTATTTAAAAAGTATATAAAACACTGAAAACAAAGTATAGATTCATTCCAATTGTGAGGATGACAATAAAGCTCACCAAAGAGGTATCCATTAAGTTGGATCTTTAAGGATGAGTAAATTATCAAGCAGTGTAGATGAGGATATTATTTTTGGATGAGGTACTTTATGGTAAAATGAAAAAAAAATATAAGTGTATGCATAAAATGTTCCAGGACTAGTAAAAATTATAGTATACCATAGGACTACTGGACATTGAGTGGAGATGGTGGTTTGTTCAAGATAAGTTTGTAAAAGAATGTGTGTGAACGGTAGCATATTATACAGTTTTTTAGAATGCTATGATAAATGTTTTCTTCTGTGTTCAGTATAGAAAAAAAGAAAATCCTAAATGGAGTAGTAATTTTGACAGACTAGTGCGTTAAAAGGGAATCATTTGAAACTATTTGAAGGGTGTGTTGAAGTCATAGGGAGTGGAAGGAAGATCAGTCTAGAAGGCATAAGACAAGGAGGGCTTGAAAAAAGTCAAACTTTTCTCAGAGTCTGTATCCACTATATTCTCAATATGTCTGTTTCTAAAATCTGTTTGTTTTCCAGGGAGTCAGATTATACAGATTCTGCTTCTGAAAATCTTTCAAACCTAGAGAGGCTTTTAATCAGATGTTATATGTATGTCTCATTTGGAGTATAAGGTTGCAATAACAATGCTCATTGGAACTGTACAGATAAACATTTGCAAATGCTATTTCCTTATAGGGCATTTCTTTCTTTTTATCTTTTTTTTTTTTTTTTTTTTTTGGTACTTTGGGCTCTGGGGTACATGTGCACATCCTGCATCCTGCAGGATTGTTGCATAGGTACATATATGACATGGTGGTTTGCTGTCACCAGCCCCTCAACTCCATCACCTACATCAGGCATTTCTCCCAGTGTTATCCCTACCGACCTCCCCGCCCCTGCTGTCCATCCCCTCCCCTCCACTCCACCTCCCCCACCAAGCCCATTGGCTTTTGTTCCCTTCCCTGTGCCTAAGTGTTCTCATTGTTCATCACCCACCTGTGAGTGAGAACATGAGGTGTTTGGTTCTCTGTTCTTGTGTCAGTTTGCTGAGAAGGATAGTTTCTAGATTCATCCATGTATCTACAAAGGACACAAACTTACTGTTTTTTTATGGCTGCAAAGTATTCCATGGTGTATATGTGCCACATTTTCTTTGTCCAGTATATCATTGATGGGCATTTGGGTTGGTTCCAGGTCTTCGCTATTGTAAATAGTGCCTCAATGAACATTCGTGTGCATGTGCCTTTATAATAGAACATTTTCTAATCCTTTGGATGTATACCTAGTAATGGGATTGCTATGTGGGTCAAATGGCTCAAATGGAATTTCTATTCCTAGATCCTGGAGGAATTGCCACACTGTCTTCCAAAATGGTTGAACTAATTTACACTCCCACCAACAGTGTAAAAATGTTCCTTTTTCTTCACATCCTATCCAGCATCTGTTGTCTACAGATTTTTTAATGATCGCCATTCTGTCATGAGATGATATCTCAATGTGATTTGCACTTCTCTAATGACTAATGAAGCAGTTTTTCATATGTTTGTTGACTGCATAAATGTCTTATTTTGAAGTGTCTGTTCATATCCTTTTGCCTCTTTTGATTAAGTTTATTTGTTTTTTTTTTTTGTTTTTTTTTTTTTTTCTTATAAATCTGCTTTAGTTCTTTGTAGAGTCTGGATATTAACCCTTTGTCACATAGGTAAATTGCAAATTTCTTTTCAATTCTGTTGGTTGTCCGTTCACTCTAATGATTGTTTTGGCTGTACAAACCCTCATAAGTTTAATTAGAGCCCATTTGTATATTTTGGCTTTTGTTGCCTTTGCTTTTGGTGTTTTAGTCATGAAGTCCTTGCCTGTGCCTGTTTCCTGAATGGTGTTGCCTAGGATTTCATCTACGGTTTTTATGGTATTAGTTCTTATGTTAAAATATTTAATACATCTGGAGTTAATTTTTGTATAAAGTATAAGAAAGGGGTCCAGTTTCAGCTTCCTGCATATGACTAGCCAGTTTTCCCAACAACATTTATTAAACAGGAAATCCTTTCCCGATTGCTTGTTTTTGTCTGTTTTGTCAAAGATCAGATGGTTGTAGATGGTGGCCTTGCTTTGAGGGCCTCTGTTATGTTGCATTGGTCTATATCTCTGTTTTGGTACTGGTACCATGCTGTTTTGATTACTGTAGCTTTTTAGTATAGTTTGAAGTCAGGTAGTGTGATGCCTTCAGCTTTGTTCTTTTTGCTTAGGATTGTCTTAGCTATGTGGGCTCTCTCTTGGTTCCATATAAAGTTTAAAGTGGATTTTTCCAGTTCTGTGAAGAAGGTTAATGGTAGCTTCATGGGGATAGCATTGAATCTATATATTACTTTGGGCAGTATGGCCATTTTCACAATATTGATTCTTCCTAACCATGAGTATGGAATGTTTTTACATCTGTTTGTTTCCTCTCTTATTTACTTAATCAGTGGTATGTAGTTCTCTTTGAAGAGATCTTTTGCATCCTTTGTTAATTGTATTCCTAGGTATTTTATTCTCTTTGTAGCAATTGTAAATGCAAGTTCACTCATTATTTGGCTTTCTGTTTGTCTGTTGTTGGTGCATAGATTGCTTGTGATTTCTGCACATTGATTTTGTATCCCGAGACTTTGCTGAAGTTGCTTATCAGCTTAAGGAGGTTTGGGGCTAAGATGATGGGGTCTTCTAAACATACAATCATGTCATCTGCAAATAGGGACAATTTGACTTGTTTGCCCTAATTGAATGACCTTCATTTCTTCTTCTTGCCTAATTGCTCTGGCAAGAATTTCCAATACTATATTGAATAGGGATGATGAGAGGGGGTATCCTTGTCTAGTGCCAGTTTTTAAAGGGAATGCTTCTAGTTTTTGCCCATTCAGTCTGATATTGTCTGTGGGTTTGTTGTAAATAACTTTTATTATTTTGAGATACATTCCATCAATACCTAGTTTACTGAGAGTTTTTAGCATAAAGGGCTGTTGAATTTTGTCAAAGGCCTTCTCTGCATCTATTGAGATAATTGTGTGGTTTATGTCTTTGGTTCTGTTTATGTGGTGGATTAGATTTATAGATTTGTGTATGTTGAACCAGCCTTGTGTACCCAGGATGAAGCCTACTTGATTGTGTTGGATAAGCTTTTTGATGTGCTGTTGGATTTGGCTTGCCAGTACTTTATTGAAGATTTTTGCATCAATATTCATCATGTTTATTGGCCTGTAGTTTTTTAGTTTTGTCTCTGCTGGGTCTTGGTATCAAGATGTTGGTCTCATAGAAAGTGTTAGGGAGGATTCTGTCTTTTTGTATTGTTTGGAATAGTTTCAAAAGAAATGGTACCAGCTCCTCTTTGTATGTCTGGTAGAATTCTTCTGTGAACCCATCTAGACCTGGACTTTTTTTGGTTGGTAGGCTATTAATTGCTTCCTCGACTTCCGACCTTGTTATTGGTCTATTCAGGATTTCAACTTCTTCCTGGCTTAGTCTTGGGAGTGTGTAAGTGTCCAGAAATTTATCCATTTCTTCCAGGTACAGCAGTTTATGTGCATAGAGTTGTTTGTAGTAATCTCTGATGGTAGTTTGTATTTCCAAGGAATCAGTGGTGATCTTCCCTTTATCGTTTTTTTGTTCGTTTGTTTTTGTTTTGTTTCATTTTGTTTTGCATCTATTGATTCTTCTCTCTTTCCATTAGTCTAGCTAGCATTCTGTCTATTTTGTTGATCTCCTTCAAAAAACCAGCTCCTGGATTTATTGATTTTTGAAAGGGTTTTTTTTTTTTTTTTTTTTTTTTTAATCTCTATCTCTTTCAGTTCTGCTCTGATCTTAGTTATCCTTGTCTTCTGCTTGCTTTTGAGTTTTTCTTTTTCTTTCTTTCTTTCTTTCTTTTTTTTTTTTTTTTTTTTTTTTTTTGAGACAGAGTTTCACTCTTGTTACCCAGGCTGGAGTGCAATGGCATGATCTCAGCTCACCACAACCTCCGCCTCCTGGGTTCAAGCAGTTCTCCTGCCTCAGCCTCCTGAGTAACTGGGATTACAGGCACATGCCACCATGCCCAGCTAATTTTTTTTTTTTTTTTTTTTTGTATTTTTAGTAGAGACGGGGTTTCCCCATGTTGACCAGGATGGTCTCGATCTCTTGACCTCGTGATTCACCCGCCTCGGCCTCCCAAAGTGCTGGGATTACAGACTTGAGCCACCGTGCCCGGCTTGAGGTTTTTTTTTTTTTTTTTTTTTTATCTTATCTTGCTTCTCTAGCTCTTTCCATTTTGATGATAGGGCATCGATTTTAGATCTCTCCTTGTTTCTCAGATGGGCATTTATTGCT
Organism: Saimiri boliviensis; assembly: GCF_048565385.1. Classification (NCBI taxonomy): domain Eukaryota; kingdom Metazoa; phylum Chordata; class Mammalia; order Primates; family Cebidae; genus Saimiri; species Saimiri boliviensis. The sequence continues at coordinate 76,609,922 of NC_133470.1, read as the reverse complement.
ATAAATTTTCCTCCAGACACTGATTTCAATGTGTCCTAGAGATTCTGGCCCATTGTGTCTTCATTCTCATTGGTTTAAAAGAATATTTTTATTTCTGCCTTCATTCATCGTTTATCCATTTGTCATTCATGTGCAAGTTGTTCGGTTTCCATGTGAATGTGCAGTTTTGAGTGACTTTCTTAATCCTGAGTTCCAATTTGATTGTGCTGTGGTTGAGAGACTGTTATGATTTCTGTTCTTTTGCATTTGCTGAGGAATGATTTACTTCCAATTATGTGGTCAATTTTAGAGTATGTGCAATGTGGTGCTGAGAAGAATGTTTATTCTGTGGATTTGGGGTGGAGTGTTCTGTCAATGTCTGTTAGGTCTGCTTGTTCATTGTGTGTGTCACTGTTCTTTACCTTTTGGTATGTTTTTGCAGTGGCTGTTACTGGTTGTTCTTTTCCATGTTTAGTAAGTACTTCCTTCAGGAACTCTTACAAGGCAGGTCTTGTAGCAACGAAATCTCTCAGCAATTGCTTGTCTATAAAGGATTTTATTTCTCCTTCACTTATGAAGCATATTTTGGCCAGATATGAAATTCTGGGTTGAAAATTCTTTTCTTTAAGGATGTTGAATATTGTCTCCCACTCCGTAGGGTTTCTGCTGATCCACTGTGATTCTGAAGGTCTTTCCTTTGTGGGTGACTTGTCATTTCTCTCTGGCTGTCCTTAGGATTTTTTCCTTCATTTCAACCCTGGTGAATCTGATGATTATGTGCCTTGAGATTGCTCTTCTTGAGGAATATCTTTGTGGTATTCTCTGAATTTCCTGGATTTGAATGTTGGCCTGCCTTGTTAGGTTGGGGAAGTTCTCTTGGATAATATCCTGAAGAGTGTTTTCCAGCTTGGATTCATTCTCCCTGTCACATTCAAGTATGCCAATCAAGCATAGATTAGGTGTTTTCACATAATTCCATAGTTCTTGGAGGCTTTGTTCATTTCTTTCCCCTCTTTTTTCTCTAATCTTGCCTTCTCATTTTATTTCATTGATTTGATCTTCAAACTCTGATATCTTTTCTTCTGCTTGATCAGTTCGGCTGTTCAAACTTGTGTATGCCTTGCAAAGTTCTTATGCTATGTTTTTCAGCTCGATCAAGTCATTTGTGTTCTTCTCTAAGCTGGTTATTCTAGTCAATATTTCATCTAACCTTTTTTCCAGGTTCTTAGTTTCTCTGCATTAGGTTAGAACATGGTCCTTTAACTCACAGAAGTTTGTTATTATCCACCTTCTGAAGCCTGCTTCTGTCAATTTGTGAAACTCATTCTCTGTCTTGTTATGTTCCTTTGATGGTGAGGAGTTACGATCCCTGGGAGGAAAAGAGGTATTCTCGTCTTTGATGATTTCATCCTTTTTGTGCTGGTTTCTTCCCATCCTTGTGGATTTATTTCCATTTGATCTTTGAAGTTGGTGATTTTGGGAGGAATCTCTGAGTGGAAGTCCTTTCTGTTGAGGTTGTAGTTGTATCTTTTTTGTTTTATAGAGGTGCTGCTGGGCTGCCTCAGATTCAGTCAGGCTGCTGGGTGAGTGGTCTTCCTCTGGAGTTTGTTTTCACAGGTGAGATTAGCCGCACCTTCCCATGGCATCTTTCCTTCCCTGACCTCAATCTTCCTGGTTGGGGTCAAACTGGTGTATTCACTGCAAAGCTCTCTAGTGCATGGGCTTCAGTTTGAGTTTTGTGGGGGTGGGGCCTGCCTGGTTTTATGTCCTGTTACAGCATTTCTTATAGTTACCAATCTACAAGCTAATGCAAATGTTAATTAGAAAATTAAATAAATGCCAAGAAAATTAAACTCAACAAAATTGAACCAGTTTTTCTCCTGCTCTGTTAAGAGTGTGGTTTCTTCAGCTGAGCATCTTAGTGTTGGAAGCCTGTGGTTGTGGTTTCTTTGTCTACTGGCCAAAAATAAAGCCTTAAAAATGACATATAATTTTTACACTGAGAAGACATGCCAGACAATGCTTTAATTAAGGGACTGAATTTAATGTCACCAATATTGGAACAAATTAAGTCTATTTGCCTCATATTACCATACACTGAAAAGAACATACACTTTTTTTTAATTATTCCTGCTAAAAATGTGTAACTTGAATCTAATCAGAAACAGTAAATAAATACAATCCAAGAAAATTCGACCAAATAACCAGCCTGTAATTTAAAAAAATATCAAGGCTATAAAAACTTTCCACTTTTTCACCTCCTCTGCAAAAGAGACTGATGAACTATTCCAGATTAAAGGAGAGGAAAAGGACATTATAGTTATATGCAGTACAACTAATATTGCATCAGGATTAATTTTTTCTAAAGTATATAATTGAAAATGTTAAAAATATCCTAATCATGATAATTTATACTGATTTGAGACAATTCTCTATTCTTAGGAAATAAATGCTGAAATATTTATGGCTAAATAGGCATCATGTGTACAATGTATTTTCAAATGGTTTTGAAAATAATGTGTATATGTATGAATAAAGATAAAAGAATAATAAAGCATATATAGTAAAATATTTACAAATGGAGAATCTAAGCCAAGAGTAAATAGGAATTAATGCAACTTTTCTAGGTTTAAAGCTATTTGAAAATAAAAAGTTATAAAAAAAATCACATCAAGTGACACAGAATGTCCTTATTCCAATAGAAACTCCAACCAATGATTATTGTGCTTATAAATTTTAAAGGTGTTTCCGAAATGGAATTAATTAATGACTGAATGCTATTTCTCCTTCTAGCTTTAGTAAATTTAAGTAATCTTATAAGCACAATAAAAACAGATCCAGCCTTATGTAATCAATGCTGGTATTTTTTTTCTGGTAGTATACTAGCTTTTTCTTAACATTCACAAGATCATGGAAGACTGTGCACAAAAAGAAAAAAATGAAATTAGTAAAGATATTTATATAAATCTTCATATCAAGTGGAATACTACACAGGCAAAGGGAAGAGTCCATTGAACTATATATGCATGAGAGTTTAGGAAAATGTTAGGATTGTGGAAAACTAAAAGTTAATGCAGTGCTTACAGCACAGCTGATCCTAAAGGAAGCCCCTCTGTTACTCTGGCCTAGCATATATCAAACACTCTTCCAACCTTTTGCTTGCAAGCTGGGATTGGTGACTGCCAAGGAGGCAGGGCTGGCTCAATGAAGGGGATTGATACATTTCCTGTGGGCCTTTCTTTGTAAAGGTCCCACATTTTTAAGTTTTTGGCATGAGCCATCCACTACACAAATTTCTGCCTCAAATCAAGCAACCCAGAACATTATTTAAAACTAGAAGCATTATTTTATTTTTTAATTATACTTTAAATCCTGGGGTACATGTGCAGAATGTGCAGGTTTGTTACATAGGTATACATATGCCATGGTGGTTTGCTGCACCCATTAACCTGTCATCTACATTGGGTGTTTTTCCTAGTACTATCCTTCCCCTACCTAGCCCCCAACTCCCTGACAGGCCCCTGTACGTGATGCTTCCCACCCTGCATCCATGTGTTCTCATTGTTCAACTCCCACTTATGAGTGAGAAGCGGTGTATGGTTCTCTGTTCTTCTGTTACTTTGCTGTGAAAAATGATTTCCTGCTTCATCTATGTCACTGCAAAATACATGAACTCATCTTTTTTTTTTTTTTTTAAATCACTGCATAGTATTCTATGGTGTATATATGCCACATTGTCTTTATCCAGTCCATCACTGATGGGCATTTGGGTTGGTTCTAAGTCTTTGCTATTGTGAACAGTGCCACAATAAGCATACAAGTGCATGTGTGTTTATAGTAGAATAATTTCTAATCCATTGGGTATATTACCAGTAATGGAATTGCTGGGTCAAATGATATTTTTGGTTCTAGATCCTTGTGGAATCACCATACTGTATTCCACAATGTTTGAACTAATTTACACTCCAGCCAACAGTGTAAAAGTGTTCCTATTTCTCCACATCCTCTCCAGCACCTGTTGTTTCCTGACTTCTTAATGATTGCCATTCTAACTGACACAAGATTGTATCTCAGTGTGGTTTTGATTTGCATTTCTCTAATGACCAGGGATGATAAGCTTTTTTTTCATATGTTTATTGACCACATAAATATGTTTTTTGAGAAGTGTCTGTTCATATCCTTTGCCCACTTTTTGATGTTTTTTGTTTCTTTGGTTTTTTTCTTGTAAAATTGTTTAAGTTCTTTTAGATTCTGGATATTAGCCCTTTGTCAGATGGATCGATTGCAAAAATTTTCTCCCATTCTGTAGGCTGCCTGTTCACTCTGAGGATAGTTTCTTTTGCTGTGCAGAAGCTCTTAAGTTTAATTAAATCCCATTTGTCAATTTTGGCTTTTGTTGCCATTGCTTTTGGTGTTTTAGTCATGACCTGTTTTCTCATGTCTGTGTCCTGAATGGTATTGCCTAGGTTTTCTTCTAGGGTTATTATGATTTTATGTGTTAAATACATTTAAGTATTTAATCCATCTTGAATTAATTTTTGTATATGGTGTAAGGAAGGGTTCTAGTTTCTGCTTTCTGCATATGGCTAGCCAGTTTTCCCAACACCATTTATTAAATAGGGAATTATTTTCCCATTGCTTGCTTTTATCCATTTTGTCAAAATCAGATGGTTGTAGATGTGTAGTGTTATTTCTGAGGCCTCTGTTCTGTTCCCTTGGTTTATATATCTGCTTTGGTACCAGTACCATGCTGTTTTGGTTACTGTAGACTTGTAGTATAGTTTGAAGTCAGGTAGTATGATGCTTTCAGCTTTATTCTTTTTCTTAGGATTATCTTGGCTATACAGGCTTTTTTTTTTTTTTTTGGTTCCATATGAACTTTAAAGTAGTTTTTCTAGTTCTGTGAAGAAAGTCAATGGTAGCTTGATGAGGATAACATTGAATCTGTGAAGTACTTTGGACAGTATGGCCATTTTCATGATATTGTTCCTTCCTGTCCTTGAGCATGGAATGGTTTTTCACTTGTTTGTGTCCTCACTTATTTCTTTGAGCAGTGGTTTGTAGTTCTCCTTGAAGGGGTCTTTCACATCCTTTTGTATTCCTCAGTATTTTATTCTCTTTGTAGCAATTGTGAATGGGAGTTCACTCATGATTTGGCTCTCTGTTTATTATTGATGTATAGGAATGATGCATTATTTTATCAACGTTTCAGTTACTAGATTTTTTTTTTCCTGTTAGCTGTGCCTGTGTACTTTTAGGGCAATCATACTGAGCAAAAGATTCCTATAATATTAAATATTACTCACAGAGTAAACAATGCTCAAAAGATTGGCCAGAGATATTCAGGACATGGAGGGAGGGAGAGAGAGAACTTAACTATTTATCTTTCTGCTTCTCTCCCTTTAAAAAAATATAATTATACAGTAATTAAAGCTCTGCTATTTTGAAAATGATGTTTTAAGAAATTTTACTGCAAATATTAAACCAAATCTTAAGAAAAAAAATGGCTATGAGGTATAAAGATTTGTCAGGTAAATCACTACCCTGTTTGATGAAGACCCTGAAGATGAAATTATCTGATTTCACTTTATTCATAGTAGTTTAGTAGTAGTAGTAGTCATGCAACTTCATTATACTAGCAGTACAATGTACCTGAAAAGATTTTCATGCTAATAGATTATAATACATACATATATATATATATATATATATATATATATATACATAAAATTATGTATAGAAGTGTTTTTCAAGTACTTTCCTTTTCATATAATACTAATTAAATTTTATACAAATACAAAGTCATAGAAACCAAATGCTATGCACTATTTTAAGTATGTAGCTTTAACTCATCATTTAGAGATTACATGAGCACAGTCTTTTCCTGGAAGTTTATTTTCTCAGAATATATTGGAACATGCCATAAATCAACCTAATATAACAGTATGTGTACTGAAATACCATGGCCTGTGACTAAGACCATGGAAGCTGTACTATAGGTGCAGTCATCATAATGTCTTTTTAATTTAAAATATTGTGTTATTTTCTTGCAGAAATACGATTTTATAAAATAAATAGCAACAAAATAGAAGACAATAATTGGTATAAATTCTGGGAATTGTTGACATTTTTCACATTCTTATTGCTTCAAGATTATGACCATAGCAATACATAACAAAATTTATAACAGAAAATGAGTTAACAGACTGAATAATATTTATTATTCAATATTTAGTAGTAATGAATCTCATAAACATTTATTACAAATCTGTATTAATAGTTGGAAACAGACCTCCCAATTGGGGTCTCCAGCCCTGTCTTACAGGTGCCTTTGGGCCAGCAGTAAGTCTGTACTTCCCTGGGACAAAGCCCACAGAGAGAGAGATAGGCTGCCATCTTTCCGTTTCACGGTCTTCACTGGTGACATCTCCAGGTTCTAGAAAATCTGAAGTCACTAAGGACTGGAGTGAGCCCCAAGCATACTGCAACAGCCCTCCAAAAAGTGTTCGAACTGTTACATGGGTGCCCATTTCTATATCTCCTTACTAGTCAGGGCCTCCAGCCATCCCTCATGAGAGCTATAAAGCCAGTACCAACTCAGCAACTTCTTAGAGAGAGACTCCAGGGATGACTAAAAGCCTCTCACTTACTGCCTCTTCAGTGAAAGTGCCCTTGCCATTTTCAGGCTAATGAAGGAGCAAAGACACTAATGCCTTATCCACACCTCCAACAACAAGCTACAGTCAAGAAGAGGAGGCCAGTTTGTCTCCCACAGGTCACACACACCCCTGATGGTTTATCACCTTACAGGGAACCCTTGGTGTGGGCCCACAGCACAAAACCTCCATTTCGGCTGACAGCACTGAACAATTGCTGTCTTGCATCTCTCTGAGGTAGAGCCACCAGGAGTCAAACAAACATGCTTGGCTACTACCACTACTAAGATACCTTGCTCTGCTGCCTCTAAGCTGGGGAAGAAACAAAGACTGAGATCACCCAAATCTACATTGGGCAGCCCAGGAGTGCCAAACTGTGAACTACAGCCAGCATGTTAAGGGGAGAGGAACCCAAACTTTCAGAACACTGAGAAGAAACACGGCTGCAGCTGTGACAAAACATAGGGTAGCCACACAAGAGTCTATCAACTGGTGAGTAAACCTAAGTGTCACCTGCTGGATTAAACCCCAGAACTTCAACACCAAAAATATGTCACTAACATACCCTCCTCTGAAACCAGAGACAAGAAATCAGCTTCAAATAAAGATACTACACAAAGCTTTGGCCCACTGAAGACATCCAGAAAAGAAGCTTATTGACTGTGGTCAATCTATATTGCAGTTAAAGGAACACCCACATGCAGAGGAAAGAAAGAACCAATACAAGAACTCCATTAACTTAAATGGCCAGAGTGTCATATGCCCTCCAAACAACTGCATCAGTTCTACAACAAAAGTTCTTAACAAGGCCAAACTAGCTGGAATGACAGAAATAGAATTGAGAGTATGGCTAGACATAAAGATTAAGATTCAGGAGGATAACAAAACCCAATCCAAGGAAAATAAGAATTACAATAAAGTGATACCAGAGCTGAATGACAAATTAGCCAGCATAAAAAAAGTACCTAATGGGACTAATAGATCAGAATAACACAATAAAATGTTGTTGCAATGCAATCACAAGTATTAAAATCAGAGTAAACCAAGCTGAGAAATGAGTCTCAGAACTTGAAGACAGTTTTGCTGAAATAAGATAGAAAGAAAAACAGCATGAACAAAAACTCTGAGAAGTATGGAATTTAATAACAGGGCCAAATCTATGAGTTATTCGCATTCCTGAAAGAGAGGGGGGAAAAGTAAACAACATGGAAAAAAGATTCCAGGATATCATCAGTGAAGACTTTCCCAACCTTTCTAAAGAGATCAACAGTCAAATTCAGGAAATACAAAAAAAATCCTGCAAGATTTGACACAAGAAGATCATCTTCAAGACACATAATCATCAAATTTTCCAAGGTGAAAACGAAAGAATGTGAAAGGCAGCTAGAGAGAAAAGGCAAGACACCTACAAAGAGATCACCATCAGTCTAACAGCAGACCTCTCAACTAAAAGCCACAAGTCAGGAGAGATTAGGAGCGTATATTCAACACTTTTTTTCCTTTTTTTTTTAAACATCTCCTTCTTGAATTATCAGCATTTTTTTTTTAAATCTTCATATGCAGAATTTCATATCTAGACAAACTAAGCTTCCTATGTGAAGGAGAAATAAGGTCCTTTTTAGATAAACAAATGTTGAGGGCATTCATTACCATCAGTCATGCCAGACAAGAGATCTTTAAAGGAACTCTAAATATAGAAAGAACCACTAACTGCTAATTAAACACTCTCTCTCTCTCTCTCTCTCTCTCTCTCTCTCTCTCTCTCTAACACACAGATCAGTGTCACTGTAAAAGCAACCACACAAACAAGCCAATATAATAGCCAGCTAACAACACAATAACAGGATCAAATCACAGAGATTGATATTAACCTTAAATGTAAATGAACTAAATGCCCCACTTAAAAGGCACAGAGTGGCAAGCTGGATAAAAGAGTAAGACCCAATGGTATGCTGTCTTCAAGAGACACATATCACATGCAATGACACTCATAGGCTCAAAATAAAGGGATAAAATAAAAAATCTATGGAGAAAATGGAAAACAGGAAAAACAAAACAGGAGTTGCAATTCTAATTTCAGACAAAACAGATTTCAAACCAAAAGAGATAAAAAATAAAACAACAACAATCATAAGATGACATTACATAATGGTAAATGATTCAATTCGATAAGAAGAATTAACTGTCCTAAATACATATACACTCAACATATGAGCACCCAGATTCATTAAGCAAGTTCTTAGAAATCTACAAAGAGACAGACTCCCACATAATAATAGTGAAAGACTTGAACATTCCTCTGGCAGTATTAGACAGATCATTAAGGCTGAAAATTAATAAAAATATTTAGGACATAAACTAAGCATCTAACCAAATGGAACTGATAGACCTTTAGAGAAGCCCCACCCCATAACCACAGAATAAACATTCTTCTAATAGCTGCATGGCACATACTCTAAAATCGACCACATTATTGGACATAAAATAATCTTCAACAAATGTAAAAGAACTGAAATTATACCAAACACACTCTCAAACTACAGTGAAATAAAAATAGAAGTCAACACAATAAAAATCATTCAAAACCATATAATTACATGGGAATTAAACAACATGATCCTGAATGACTTTGGGGTAAATAATGAAATTATAGCAGAAGTCCAAGAAGTTTTTTTAAAATAATGAGAACAGAGATACAACATACCAGAATCTGGGACACAGCTTCAGCAGTGTTAAGAGGGAGATTTATAATGCTAACGGCCAACATCAAAAAGTTGGAACTCAAATTAACAACCTAAGTTTACAACTGAAAGAATTAGAGAAACAAGAACAAATCAACCCTAACACTAGAAGAAGATGAGAAATACAAAATTCAGAGCTGAACATGAAAAATTATTCAAATGATCAATACGCCTAGGAGTTGGCTTTTTGAAAAAAATTAAGAAAATAGGTAGGCCCCTAGCTATAATAATAAGAGAGAGAAGATCCAAATAAACAGAATTCGATATGATAAAACAAATGTTACTGCTGACCCCACAGAAATAAAAGAAATATATATCAGAAACTACGATGAACACCTCTATTTACACAAACTAGAAAACATAGAAGAGATGAATAAAGTCTTTGACAAAGTTGACCAAAAAAATAGCCATTGGCAAAAGACTCCCTATTCAATAAATGGTGCTGGGATAACTGGCTAGCCATTTGAAGAAGACTGAAGCTGTACTCCTTCCTTAAACAATATACAAAATCAACTCCAGATGGATTAAAAACTTAAATGTAAAACCCAGTATTATGGTTGGGTATGGTGGCTCATGCCTGTAATCCCAGTACATTGGGAGGCTGAGGCAGGCATATCACCTGAGCTCAGGAGTTTGAGACGAGCCTGGCCAACATGATGAAACCCTGTCTCTATTAAAAATACAAAATTTAGCCAGTCATGGTGGCATGCACCTATAATCCCAGCTATATAAGAGGCTGAAGCAGGAGAATCACTTGAACCCAGAAGGCAGAGTTTGCAGTGAGCCAAGATCATGCCACTGCACTATATCCTGGGTGATAGAGTGAGAGTCCATCTCAAAAAAAAAAAAAAAAAAAAAAAAAAAAAAAAAAAAAAAAAAAAAAACCCAAAATTATAAAAACTCTGGAAAACAACCTAGGCAATTGAATCCTGGACATAGTAGCAGGCAAAGATTTAATGACAAAGACACCAAAAGCAATTGCAACAAAAGCAAAAATTGTCAAATGGGATCTAATTAAACTGAAAAAGAAACTATCAACAGAGTAAACAGGCAATACACAGAAACCAAAGAAAATAGTTGCAAACTATGCATCTGACAAAGATCTAGTATCCAGAATCAACAAGGAACATAAATTTACAAGAGGGAAATAATCCTTTTAAAAAGTGGGTAAAGTTGGTAGGCTGAGGCAGGTGAATCACAAGGCAGAAGTTCGAGACCAGCCTGGCCAACATGGTGAAACCCTGTCTCTACTAAAAAAAAAAAAAACTACAAAAATTATCCGGGCATGGTGGCGTGTGCCTGTAATTCCAGCTACTTGGGAGGCTAAGGCAGGAGAATTGCTTGAACCCAGGAGGCAGAGGTTGCAGTGAGCTGAGATCATGCCACTGCACTCCAGCCTGGGTGACAGAACAAGATTCTTTCTCCAAAAATCTAAAAAGTGGGCAAAGGACATAAACAGACACTTCTCAAAAGAAAACATACATGCAGCCAACAACCATGAAAAAAATAATCTCAGAATCACTGATAATTAGAGGAATGCAAATAAAAGTCACCATGAGATACCATCTTACACCAGTCAGAATGGCTGTTGTTAAAAAGTCAAAAAATAGGCTGGGCACAGTGGCTCACACCTGTAATTCCAGCACTTTTGGAGGCTGAGGCGGGCTGATCACCTGAGGTTAGGAGTTCATCACCAGGCTGGCCAATGTGGTGAAAGCCCATCTCTAGTAAAAATAGAAAAAAAAAAAAAATTAGCCAGGTATAGTGGCACATGCCTGTAATCCAAGCTATTCAGGAGGCTGAGGCAAGAGTATCACTTGAAACCAGGAGGCAGAGGTTGCAGTGAGCCGAAACCGTACCGTTGCACTCCAGCCTGGGCGACAATGGCAAAACTCAGTCTCGAAAAGAAAAAAATGTCAAATAATAACAGATACCGGTGAGGTTGCAGAGAAAAGGGAATACATATACACTGTTATTGGGACTGTAAATGAGTTCAACAATTGTGGAAAGCAGTATGGTGATTCCTCAAAGAGCTAAAAGAGAAACTACCATTCAACCCAGAAGTTCCATTACTGTGTATATACCCAGAGAAATATAAAGCATTCTACCAAAAAAGATGCATGCACAGAAATGTTCATTGCAGTACTGCTTACAATAGCAAAAGCATGGAATCAACCTAAAAGTCCATCAATAACAGACTGGATAAAGAAAATGTGGTACTTATATACCATGAAATAATATGCAGCCACACGAAAAGGAATGAAATTGTCTTTTGCAGGAACATGGATGGAGCTGGAGGCTATTATCCTTACCATACTAATGCAGAAGCAGAAAATGAATTACCACGTCTTCTCACATATAAGTAGGAGCTAAATGATAAAAACTTATGAGCCCAAAGAAGGAAACAGCCAACACTGGGGTCTACCTGAGGTGAGAGGGTGAGAGGGTGGGAAGATGGAGAGAAGCAGAAAAGATAGCTATTGGGTACAAAGCTTAATACCATGGTGATATAATATGTACAACAGCCCCCCGATGACACATGCTTATCTATGTTACCAACCTTAACATGTACCCCCAAACTTAAAATAAAAATAAAATTTTGAAGTATAGATATTAGATGTAACTTCTATTTTAAGTATTGATTTAGAATGCATAGCAAATGTAGGTCAGTATACCCATAAAGGACCTCTGAATAGGGTAGTGTCTAGTTTCTTTCATTTGTATTCTATTTGTATAAAGATTTATATTTATTGTCTAAAATAAAACTGTCAGTTGATTATCCTCATTTTGTGTAATATAGGTATTTCTAAGGGAATCAGAGATCTTTCAGAAATGTCTTCCATTGGATCTCTGATCTCAGACTACTGGTCTGAGAGATATAAGGACAAATATCTAACTCAAAGTAACGTAAGATTCTAATTGGCTAATATAAATTTTAGTTTGACTTAGATTTCTTGGGATTACTAAAAGAAAGAGACTGATGCAGTTCGATGGATAGGTAAGGATTCCAAGGAGAGAACTATAAATATACTCTCTGGATCCCCTCTAAGCAGAAATATTGGATAAATTTTGGGACAGAGTATATATTCTATGGAATTATTCATAGAGACTCAAACACTCCATTAGTGATAAAATGTTACTTAGTGTCTCAATGATCATGCAGATAGAAAAAAAAAAAAAAAAGGAAAATAAGTGCTTAGTAGCAGTGGGAAATGCTCAATAGATAACATACATCCCCTTACATTGCATTATTAATATTATAGGTAGTATTCTACATATGTATATCTCTAAATCTGGATACTTTTGAGACTAAAGAGAGATCATACCAGGCAAATCTAGATATATGGTCCTCCTATATATTAGGCTCCTTATTTATGCCTTTCACTGATGCTACGCTTACTAAATACATTTGTATTTGTATCTTCACAGTAACTATTCAAAGTGGTTACTATTATTAACATTTGAATTTTTTAAAAAAACACCTGGGTTTCAGGAGTTTTGTAATTCACTTATGTTCTCAAATATAACATGTGCCAGAGCTGAGATTTTTTTCACAATCCTCACAATCCCTCATACTACCCACTGTTTTTTATGTTGGTCTGATACAGCCGTTTTTTTTTGTACATAGCCTGTGTTCTTGAGACCATTTGAATTTATGATCTCTGCTCCAAGGTGTAATAAGCATGTCAACAAAGATACTAGCTATTTACTTTAGACAAACAAAATGGAAAACATAATCATTGGTTTCTTACAAAAAAGGTGTTTTAATCCAGTGATACATTGGAATATCTGAGTTTTAGAGAACTCCAGTTAAAATCAGATTTGTATTTTATCAGATATTAATATCCTTGGAATAGGACACTTGGATTAATATTTATTTCACCTTGTTATTGCAACTTTTGATATGAGAAAAAATTTCTAGCTAAGCATGTGGTGAGGACATCTTTTTAAATATCTTCTCTTCATTAATTTAATGGGAAATGATAGCATGTTGAGTTATATAAATGTTGATTTTCCACATAAACATTATTTTGTCTAAAGCATAGAATAAGGCAATCAAATAATTATTTTAGCCAGGATTATGCTTAGGCAGAAAAGTCTAATTTTAACTCTGCTGGATAAGGGAGCAGAGAGTTGAATATCAACGAAAGCAAAATTCCTACATTATTGAGGTAGATAAGGAAATGATTTTCTATTCTTATTAAGTGGCATTAATTAATGCTGCAACTTTTGTGTTACTAACATGTGGTACTTGAAATCCTGTCAAAATGAATACTAATATGCCTTCTTGTACTTTTGAATATATAAATAATATATTCAATTCTATACATAAAGTGTAGTTCCTTGTTATTATGGTATGATGTAAAATGGTGAGTTTCTTGTGTATTTTAAAAGACAACTTGATAATCCAAAATTTCGTTCAGTGTTAAAATTAATAACATCTTATTAATAGACATTAAATACAATAGTATTATTTTTGAAAGTTAATAGTATTCAGGTTTTAGATACAAAATTCCTCACTACTCTTAGATTTCATATAATTCTTAATATGAAGAAAGCACCAGCAAATCATGGATACCAATCTATTTTAGGGCTTGAGCTATCCTGAGAAACAACATTCTATCATAATCAGGAGTCATGGAATCAGGTCAAATTTATAGTTAGACCATATAGTTTTAAAATTATATAATTAGCTGACAATAAAGAATAAGATATATGATTAATTATGCAATGACTCAAGTAACACTGAAGCAAAGAGAGTTCTTAACGACATGTTTTTCTTTTTTTCCTAGTTACTAGTGTCACTTGTCCTGATACATAAAAGAAATAAAAAAGACAACTTGCCCTGCTGCTTCAGGCCCATAGTTCATTCTGGCCATCATTTTCTTTCTGATAATGACCCTAAGGATTAGGAAAAATAGAATAAATGAAATCAAGTGCTATACTGATTTATCTGACATTGAAAGTTGTGTGAATATAGTTAACATAACACAGAAGGCTAGAGACACAGAGACTGAATTTATGGATTGATTCTCCAATTGACTTAATAGGTAGCTTTGGGCAATTATGTCGATTTTCTGAGCATTGGTTTCTTCATATATAAATGAGGGTAATTATTGACTTATGTATTTTGTGGAAGAATTAAACCTACAATCTACTAGAATAGGTCTTCAAACTTTTAAGGTTTCATACAAATGACAGTTATGGCATGGTCTTTTTTTTTCCATCAAGTATTTGAAAGTGATGTCAGAAAACTAAGGATATTTGGATTTTCTTTGTACGCAGAAGACAAAAAAGGGGAAGTTCTAATTTGTGTATGTGAGAGTTAGATTATAAGGCTCAAATGATAGCAGTTTATCTGTCTGTTGCCAGCATTATCTTACTTCTCTTTTTGGAATTGGAATGTGATATAGTTTGCATTTGTGTGCCCATACAAATCTCATGTTGAATTTTAATCCTCAATGCGGGAAAATGAGCTTGATAAGAGGTGATTGGATCATTACCCCTTGATGTTCTGGCAATAGTGAGTTCTCACAAGATCTGGTTGTTCAGAAGCGTGTTGCACCTCCCACTGTTCTTTCTTTCTCCCGCTCCGGTGATGTATGACATGCCTGCTTCCCCATCCACCAGCATTGAGGCCTCCCCAGCCATGCTAACTGTACATCCTGTGGAACTGTGAGCCAATTAAACCTCTTTTATTTATAAATTACTCAATCTCAGGGGTAGTTCTTTATAGCAATGTGAGAATGGACTAGTACAAAAAATTGGTAGGTAGGTGTGGGCATTGCTATAAAGATATCTGAAACTGTGGACATGACTTTGGAACTGGGTAATGGGAAGACGTTGAAACACTTTAAAGAGCTAAGAAGCAGACAAGATGAGGAAAAGTTTGGAACTTCCTAAAATCTCATAAATTGTTGTTACCAAAATGCTATTAGTAATATAGACAATTAAGTCTAGGCTGAGGTAGTTTCAGATAAATATAAGGAACTTATAGGGAACTTGAGTAAAAGACACACTTGTGATTCTTTAGCAAAGATATTGGTGGTATTGTGCCCCTACTGTAAAGCTCTTTGGAACTTTGAACTTGAGAGGGATTATTTAGGTTGTCTGGCAGAAAAGAAATTCTAAGCAGCAGAGTATTCAAGAGGTATCTTGGCTGATTCTACTAAACTATGCTCACACTCATGAGCAAAATAAACATAAAACTGGAACTTATATTTAAATGGAAGCAGAACATAGGGCAAAAAAAAAAAAAAAGGCACATAAAACTGGAATGTCTATTTAAACAGAAGCAGAACATAAAAGTTTGTAAAATTTGCAGCCTGGCCATGTGGTAGGGGAGAAAAAAAAACCTTCAGGGGAGGAATTCAAGCCTGCTACATAAATGTGCATAAGTAAAAAGGAGCTGAATGTTAATAGCTAAGAAAATGAGGGAAATGCCTTGAAGGTATTTTAGAGACCTTTGCAGCAGTCTCTCTCATCACAGATCCAGAGGTGTAGGAGGGAAGAATTGGTTTCATGGACCAGGACCAAGGCCTCCCTGCCCTGTGAAACCCTGGGACACTGTGTGACAGGATCCTCGGGGTGTCTCATTGCCAGCTGGAAACCACTGTGGCTAGTGACACCTTCTGCCTGAGTATTGCTCACACCCACTGGATTCATTCTGCCCACTCAGCCTGGTAGACTGTGGTTGGCTTGTGCTGCCAACCTAGATCCCACACCTGCCAAGGGCAAGGCAGGTGTGGAGCTGTGAGGTGTGTGGGCTAGTGAGTGCAGGATCCATCCACTGTGCACATCCAGGCATGCTGGCTGCTGTGGTGGGGCAGACAACTCCAGGCACAGGCACAGATGCCAGCTCCGTGCAAGGCTGCAGCTGGACCAGATGTATTGCATGTGGCTTTCACTGTGGGTACCTGCATCTGGATGAGGAGAACACAGTGGTCCCTGGAAGCTTGGAGACATCAGGAACCACAGAAACCCAAAAAGGGTGTCACAACCTTGGCTCAGGGAGCCCCTAGATCTGGGCTCCCTGAAGGTCAATGTCTCTTCTCTCCTTCTCATTGCCCGCAATGTGGCAAGTAGGGGGGTCATGTTTCGACCCTGTTTGTGCTATTGCTCTTCTAGTTATGCCATTCACCAGGTCCTGAGTTTTTGTTCCACGTCTGGGAAGAATGAGGAATGCAAACAAGTAGAGGGTGAGCAAGGCAGAGAGGAGCTTCATTCAACAGCAGCACAGTTCTCAGGAGACCCAAAGTGGGTATCTTCTTTTGACAGGCAGGTTGTTCCAATGAGTGTCCAGCTCTGAGCAGACAGGAAACCTGCAGTAGGTAACTCCTTTCTGCAGGCAAGTCGTCCCAACATCTACAGCCCTCAGCAAAGAGGAGACCCAGTTTGGGTAGCTCCTATCTGCAAGCAGGTTTTCCTGTCATTTGCCCAAGTCTGGCTGAGTCCAGGGTATTTATGGGTTTCAGAGGAGAGAGTGTGTGCTGATTGATCCATGGGTGGCCATGGACAGGCCTAGAAAAAGCACCATTAATTCTCACTCCAGTCTGCCGAACTGGCAGCCAAGCCCCTAGACTTCAGACATTCTCTGGTTTGAAGGTAGGGTTTCACCAGGAACCTACCCCTTTTCACCCAGGAGCCTGTCTGCTTTCTGCCACCATCAAGCTGCCATCCACAGTGCCCAAACAGTTCATGCCAAGAGGTGCTTGCATGTCCATGCTGAACTACCCTCAGCCACCCCTCAGCATCCCTCCCATGCTCATCAGCACCCAGATTATGACAGCGGCTGAGGCAGCAGGGGGCTGCTGTTTCGGTTCTGCCCCAAGCATGCACACACCCAGCCAGGTTGCAATAGTGCCTGGACACAGCCTCAACTTTGCTCCAAAATTGGAGTGAGGAGAGGCCAGTCAGCAAAGGTAAACACCTCTAAGCCTGCAGGGGCAGGGGGTTTCCCAGGCCCCCAAGAGCACAGGGATGCCCAGGTCGGCAGCCACAGCTGGGCAGCTGCAGATGTGCCCAGGAAGGCAGGGCTCCCCTCCCCCCATGCATCCCACTCCTTGAATCACAAGGGGGTGGGGCTCCGGCCTATTCCTTGCCCCAGCTGTTTCTGTGGAGCACATGGCCCTGCCGTCACCTCACGTACTGCAGCTGGCATCATGGTGGCAGCTGCTCCAGATATGCTGCCACTGCTATCACCTAGCCACTCCTGCCCCAGCTGTACCTAAAAAGGCCCCAGGTACATCTCAGGCCACTGCTTCAGAGGATGCAAGCTGTAAACCTTGGTGGCTTCAATGTGTGGTATTAAGCCTGTGCATGCACACAGGGCAAGAGTTGAGGCTTGTGAGCCTCTGCCTGGATTTCAGAGGATGTACGAGAATGTCTAGATGTCCATGCAAAAGCCTGCTGCAGGGTGTGGAACCCTCATGTTGAAGCTCTACTAGGGCAGGACAGAGTGGAAATGTGGGGTTATAGCACCCACAGAGTCCCCACTGGGACACTGCCTAGTGAAGCTGTGAGAAGACGGCCACTAGCCTCCAGACCCCAGAATGGTAGATTTACTGACAGCTTGCACTGTGTACCTGCAAAAGCCACAAGCACTCAAAGCCAGTCCTTGAGGGCAGCCACGGAAGCTGAGCCCTGCAGAGCCACAGGGGAAGAGCTGCTCAAGGCCTTGGGAGCCCACCCCTGGCTCCCAAGGAGAGACATCAGGAACCACAGATGTGGCCTGAATGTTAGACTTGGAGTCAAAGGAGAGTATTTAGGAGCTTTAAGATGTAATGATTGCCCTGCTGAGTTTTGTATTCGCATGAGGCCTGCAGCCTTTTTCTTTTTTTTTTTTTTCCTGATTTCTCCCTTTCGGAATGGGTATATTTACCCAATGCCTGTGTCCCCCTTGTATCTTGGATATAACTAACTTATTTTTTATTTTATAGGCTCGCAGATAAAAGGGACTTGCCTTGTCTCATGTGAGACTTGGGGATGTGGACTTTTGAGTTAATATTAAAATGAGTTAAAAGTTGGGGGACTGTTGAGAAGGGATTGTATTTTGCAATGTGAAAAGGACATACAATTTTGGGAGGCACTGGGACAAAATGACATAGTTTGAATGTGTATCCCTGAACAAATCTCATGCATGTCTATTGTAATGCACAATGTTGGAGTAGGGGTGTGGCGTGTGGTTATTGCATCATGGGGGTGGATTTCCCACTTGGTATTTGCATGATAGTGAATGAGTTTTCATGAAATCTGGTTTAAAAGATTTTTAACCAGAAAAGTCTGGTTTAAAAGTCTGTAGCACCTCCCCATCTACACTCTTCCTCCCGCACTGGCCATGCAAGACATGCCTGCTTTCCTTCACCTCCTGCCATGATTAAAAGTTTCCTGAGGCCTCCCCAGCCATGCTTCCCGTACAGGCTGTGGAACCATAAGCCAATTAAACCTCTTTTCTTTATAAATTACCCAGTCTCAGATAGTTCTCTATAGAAATGCAAGAACAGACTAATACAGATCACTTAAGCTTTGATGAGTGGGCCTTTTCATCAGTGGGCCAATACCTGCTGAAGGCTATTTTACTTTAGTTTGCTGAAAATTCACTACAACAAAAACAAAATTGTAATGCTCTTATAAATTGTTAAAAGTAGATTAATGGGAAATTGTGACAGAGTCTTGTACTAAACCAAATGTCAAATTTTCTGATGAGCTTATGACTATGATAGCAGTCTTTGTTTGATATAATGAACTATGGATAACCTTTATATGGACAGCAGACAACCTACACTATATTTCTGAGAATAAAATTGCAGTAAATTGACAAATTAGAACACTAAATCAAAGAGAACAATGAACTTGTTCGTACTGTGAATAAAGTGATAGTTCCAACAGAAGTAACTATATTGCTTTAAACTAAAATATACCACTCAAACTGCAGCTATTGCGAGTCACATCACTAATTTTAAATTTCTAAAATTCCTTGCTTAATGTAAAAATTGTTCTGAGTGCTGTAGATTCTGTATGAAGACAAAATGAATCATACAACCAGAATGACAGACAACTTTTTATGAAAATTGTAAGGCAATAACTGGCCTTTCCACTTCATTATGCTATTTTACTTTGTTGATTTGAATTTGATTATGTTTTCTTAGCCTGTACCACACCAAGAGGTAGAACAATACTAAAAAGGGAATAATAACTCAAGGTATAGAAAACACATTGGTGTTCCCTAATGTTCAGCGCACACATCTATATGATGGAAAGTGAGTATCTGGAGGCAGGAATGAACTAGTGCTCATGGGTGAGGGCAGCAGTGTTTTAATGTGCAAACCAGATCCATCCCACAGGGGGACCTACTTCATGAAAATGTTTTTTTCAAACCTAGTATTCTGTCATTCAGGAAAGGTTTCCAGCTAAAACATTTGCTGGCTGTCAAGAGAAAATGAAAAGCACTCTGTCAGTTCACTGCCTTTAGCATTAAAAAAAAAAAAAAAAAAAAAAAAAAAAAAAAAAAAAAACAAGCTGTAAGTCTTTGAATACTGCTTGTCCCATGGCTGCTAGAAGGGGTGACAAGACTCAGTTCCCAGAGAGAGAAAGAGACAAAGACTAGGAAACTATGTGACTGCATGCTGCTTCCATACTTCCATGCTACGTTGTCATATCTCCTGGATATGAGCTGAAGCAGCAACTACTAAAATTTTGGCCCCATTCTCCAATTCTGTCCCAACTTACTCCACTTTTTCTAGTAATTAAAAGCCTCAAAGGCATAAGACTCACTTTGTAACCACAAAAGGCTAGCTCTAAACATGAGTAAAGTAAGCAGTGACATGTGGTATAACCTGCAGGAGTTTCAGAGTTCCCTCTTTTACACTTTCTGAAATTTCAATATTAGATATTCTTTTTAAATTAATTAATTAAATGTCTTGATAGGGAAGGAAGCCTATTAAACATATTCAGACCACATTTTTGTATATCCTGACAAGAGCTTCCTCAGTAAATAAGAAAATGAGGAGCCTCCAGCAGGAGAAAAACTGTTGATGAGAGGGAGTATTGGAAGGATTCAAGGTAGAAACGGCAATTGAATGAGAAAATGATCACGCCTATGACAAAAGTAACCCTATATCTAGTTATGTTAGGATTGTTTGCGAGTCAAAGGTACCTTTACTAATAGGTCAAAAGGAAAAAGTCCAAGAGTTCTCTGAAATAGTAAAATAATGACCTTAATCAAAAATGTGCAGAACACTTTGAATTTTTTTTAAAACATATGCATTTATTGACAAGGCAATAAATACCAATAAGATTAGCATTTTATTTGCATTCACATATGCAATTGTGTATTACATCTTGCCTCAACTATTGGTAGTTACTGCTATTGTTTTCCATAGGCAAAAAGCTAGGGTGTGTGTGTGTGTGTGTGTGTGTGTGTGTGTGTGTATGTGTGTGTATAATTGACATGGTGATTAAGCACATTCTATTAACTATGTTAACTATAAGAGAGTTAGGTAAAGCACATGTTCAACATTTAATAAATTTCATACTCTTGGGGAAATCATTGCATATATAGTTTTTTTTACATTATTGTGATATTTTGCTAAAAGTTTCAGCATTTTTTGCTTCCAGGTAATTAATAATTGTAAAATAATTTGTATTTTCATCAAAGATCTAAATATTACTCGGAACTTTTAAAATATTTTTATCATAATCATAATTCACAATTCACTAATGATTTATGATTATGGAAGCATACATATCAATCAATAGTCTGTGAATGACAACAGTTTTATTTTTTTCATACTTTATATCTTTAGTTTCTTGCCTTCTTACAGTAGCCAGAAACTCCAGTACAATATTGAATAAATATTATGATAGTAAATATCTTTGTATCATTCTTGATTTCAACAGAAAATTTTTCACTAGTTCACCATTAAGCATCATATCTGCTACAGAATTTTTTTTTGTTGATTATTTAGTAATTTAAGTGTTTTCCAGTAATTGTGTCCACAACATATACATTTCTCCTTCAACAAGCAAGTATATTTAAATTTTGGAGAATCTTTCTCTCACTAGATAAGAGGAAGATCTTTTGCTATAAAAGCAGTTGTTGACATCTAACAACCTGTAACCATAACAAATGGATCACCTACTTGTTGCCAAAGTAGTAGGATTTCTGAGGCTGAGGCTACCATTTTAAATGATAATGTTATTATATTAATTTTATAATGTTAAAACATACTGTTGGTAAATTTTATGTGTCAGCTCAACTGGGCTAAGACATTTCCAGATAGCTAGTTACACATTATTTCTGGGTATGTGTATGTATTATGGCATTTCCAGAGAGACTGTCATTTGAATAAGTTGATAATTTTGATTGACCAAAAGCATATAAAATCACTGAGTTATTGATTTTTAGCATTAAAAAGTTTTATTGTATTTAATTTTAGCGTAAAATGGTACATGTGCAGGTTTTAAATGGGTATATTGCGTAATGTTGGGGCTTAGGCTCTTAAATGATATTGACATGATCATACGATGTTTTCCTCCTTCACTTTGTTAATTTGGTGAATTAGCGTCATTGATATTTAAATGTAAAACTTATCCTGCATTTCTGCAATAAATCTATGAAGTCATATATTTTATAGTTCATGGTAGAGGTCAGTTATATCAAATTACTTTCCATTATATAACCTTGTGTTCCAGTCCTCTTGATCTAGCAACCTTATATACCCTCATACATATCAGTCCAGTTCTTGTATGTGTTGCTAGGTGCTACAGCTCCTTGATGTCCTTTTCTCTTTTAGTTTACCAGGGACTTTTCTAACAGGATTATGTTGTGACTTAATCTTTATCATCTGGTAGTCAGAAGGAGAAATTGGGCTAGATCTTAAAGGACTGCATGTATGTTCCTGCAAGACAGAGGACTTTGCATCATGTTAAGGCAAGAATGGAGTTCCAGCCTTTAACAGAGAATAGGGAGCAAGTATTACAGGTCCAGAAAGTTCCAGAAAATATAGAGATTTAAGATTCTCTAGTGTATCAAACCTGATGCCCACATCCAATCCCTCAAACTCCTAATCTTCCCAATCATGTTTCTAAATTAGGCATAGCATACTTGCTTCTGTTGCTGGGAATTCAACTTCCTCTAGAGTTCTGCAATTATAATTTTTCTAAGTAAGCTTTTCCTTTGCTTTTTTTTTTTTTCTTTCTAATGTCTGCAAGAGACGAGAGGCTCATGATATGCAACAAGGGAAACTCACTCATTTTCAAAATTAGCCAAAAACACAGTCAGCCTTTCATTATCTTCAAGACATCAATTGCTTTAGTAACAGCCATATTAATACCAGTCCCTGTGTACAGCTGAATTTACTAGTGCATTCTCTTACACCAGTGGAAGTTTTAACAATTACCATGAAACTACCACATGCTGGGGCCTACCCTCTCACTGTCAGTGATGGGATTCACATTGGTTACTGGACAGTGAGTGATCCAACTGCAAATCTGTATTTTATGGTCTGCTTCTTCCAGCCACTCCTGGCACCAAGTGTCATAGGTTAGCTTCCCCAGAAAAGAAATTCTGAAAGGAATTTTGCATGAAGAAATGTTCTTGAGATGCGACCCCCATTATCTGCAACTGTGCAGATGTGAATTAAGCTAGATAGGGCAATAAGGGAAGTTGAATTGCGATTAAAATGTTTCAGTCAATTTCACAGCAAGCTATGAAGCTAGGATGGCTTTACAGACTTGTGTCAATTTGGAGCAAAGGTATTCTGGTCTATGTATCCCTTCATGTACAGGTTGCCCCAAGGAAGTGCATATGACCTTGAATAAGATGTTTTCTGTCCACTGAAAGCAATTCCTGAAGCTGTCAGCAATCAAGAATCCCATCAGCTGCCGAAATGAGTGCTTTAGTCCTGAAAGAATGGTGTCTGGGAGGCACATCACAGCATCTTCTTCTTTAAGTATACATTTTCCTACTGTTGTAGTGTTTATCCTAGAATTCAAAACATGCCTTGACCTATTAATGCCTATTTTAAAATAGTATCTTTACTGCTTCCCAGACAATGTGAGGACTTTAAAACACTTTGACATCACTTACTTTTTCTGCATTTTTGGTACGGTTGCCACGTATTTAGAATTTATCTGTATTTCAAACTCCATAAGATATTTGTATTATTATTTTAAACAGTCAATAATCCTAATTTTAGAGGTACTAAGTTTTACTGGTGCTTTTTAATTTCTATTATAAGCATTATTTTTCATCTGTGATTAGTTTTCTCCTGTTTGAAAAAAACTAATATTACAGTTCTGAAGATAACAAATTCTCTTAGTTATTGTATATGTTTTTTCTGAAAATACTCTATTTCACCTTCTACTTTTAATTGACATTTCTGAAGTACAACTTACATATGATTTTAAAAATCACATATTTTAAACAGAATGATAATTTTCGACAAATATATACACTTGCTTATCCATCAACCAAATACTGATGTAGAATATTTCAGTCACTTCAGAAAGTTTTCCCCTGTTCCTTTTCAGTCAATCCTCTCTCCTCCCTATACTCAGATAAACACATTATCAGTATCACTATTAATTACCAACACGTTAGGTAGTTTTGTAAGCTATATAATATAATTTGAATGAAGTCATACCCTACATACTTTTATTGAGACTGGTTTAATTCATTCAGCACTGATGCCTTTGAAATGTATCTAAGTTACTGTATGTATCAAAGTTCATTCATTTTAATTTTGAATGAGATTCAATTGTAGATGTCCCCAATTTATTCACTTATAGATTAACATGTATGTTGTTTCCAATTTGTGGTTGTTATGAATTAAGTTGCCACAATTATTTATACACAAGTCATATGGATATATCCTTTCATTTCTCTTGATAAATGCCTAGAGATGGGATTGCTCGGTCACATAATGTTTATGATTTTTTATGAGAAGCAGGCAAAATATTTTCCAAATCATCTGTACCATTTACTTTTCCAATTGGCTTTGAGTGAGTTTCTTTGGTCCATATTATCCCCAGTGTTTGATATTGTCAGTCTTTTACATTTTGTCATTCTAGTAGCTGTAAAGAGGCATGTCTTGCTGATTTGAACGTGTATTTCACTAAGTAGGCTGGGCATATTTTCATGTACATCTTGATTATTAGTGCATTTTATTTTGTTTTCATTGTTTAATTTTAGTTTTAATTTAACATACAGTAAAATGGAATTTTCTGGTATACGTTACATAAATTTGAACCCACGTAAGGATTTATGTAACTACCACCACCACAGACAGAATATAAAACAGTTGCATCACAGTCAAAATTTCCTCGTGTTTTTCCTTTGTAGTTAACTTCCTCCACCCTTAACCCCTACCAACTAATGAGCTGTAATCTATCACCCTAATTTTGTGTTTTTGAGAATATCACACACAATCCATGTCACAACCATGCAACCTGTACAGTTCCATGTCTAGAATGTTCTGTAGCTGAAAAGTTTTTGGATTTATTAATAGTTTATGAATAAAGGGGCCTGTGCTTTTGTTACACAAGAATACATAAAGAATATAGCCAGTCTTGATGTCATCAAAATAGAATCATATACATTATAACTACTTGTGATTAACTTTCCTCACTTAGCATAATTCCCTGGAGATTTATCCAAATTATTGCACATACAGACAATTTTTTTATTCCTTTATATTGCTGTGGAGCCTTTCATTTTGTGGATATACCAGTGTGTTTATTCATTCATCCATTGAAGAACGTTAGGGTGGTTTCCAGTTATAGGCAACTATAACAGAGCTGCTCTAAACATTTATTTACAGAGATATCTTTGTGAGAATAATTCTTCAATTTACTTTTGTAAGTACCTAAGAATGAGGCTGATGAGTCATGTAGTAAGTGCATGTTTAACTTTTTAAAAACCTACAATTTTTTTTTTCAATGTGTGTCTATTACTGTATTGTACATTCCCACCAGCAAGGTATGTGAATTCCAGTTGCTATGCACTATCATAGCACTTGGTATTGTCAGTATATTTTGTTTTAGCCATTCCAATAGATGTATAATGTTACTGCATGGTATTTTCATGTATTTATTTACCATTTATAGGTTTTCACTGGTGAAATGTACAAGTATATTGCCCACTTTAAGATAGGAATATTTGCTTCCTTACTGTTTAGTTTTGACTTATTGATATAGTCTGGATACAAATATTTTGTTACATAAGTAATTATTTGAAAACATTTTCTTCAAGTCTCTAAGTTATATTTTTATTCTCTTAGATGTGTGTTTTGCCAAACACATATTTTTAGTTTGATGAAATCAAATTTATTATTTTATACTTTTCTTAATTGTGTTTTTGGTTTTATGGCTAAGAACACCTTGTCCACCTCTTGGTCACAAAGGTTTTCTCCAGTGTTTTCTTCTAATAGTTTTAGAATTTTACATATTACGTTTAAATCTGTAATTCATTCTTTGTTAATTTTTTTAAAAGGTATGAGGTTTACCTCAAAGATAACTTATTTGTATATGAATGTTCAATTTTCCAAAACCACTGCTTTTGCACCTCTATCAAAAATATATTGGCCATATTAGTGTCAGTCCATTTCAATCTCTTGACTGCCTCTTGTGTCCTTTTATCCATGTTCCTATCTCTTAGCCAGTACCATATCATCCTGTATACTGTAGCTCTAAATTAAGTCTTAAAACAAGGTAATGTTATTCCTACAAACTTAGTCTTTTCTTTTTTTTTTCTTTTTTGCTATTATAATTTTTGTATTCTTTCCATAAAAAAATTAAAAAGAGCTTGTCTATATCTGTAAAAAATTTTGCTGGTATATTCTTTGAAATGATGTCCAGTCTATAGCTCAAACTTGGGAGAAGTAACATTTTTACCATGTTGAGTGTTCCAATCCAAGGAGATGGTATGTCACTCCAATTATTTATTACTTTGATTTCTTTTTTATACTTTTACTTTAGAATAAGGGAGTACATTTGCAAGAATGTTACATAGGTATATTGCATGATGTTGAGGTTTGGGGAATTGATACTAAAATGGGGAAGGGAAGTGCTGGATAGAGGACAGCATGGTCCCTAGCTAGGGCTCCACCCGTGGGCCTGTGCCCACAGACCTAGGTGAAGACAGGCACTTTTGTTTCCCTGTGCAAATGTTGCATTTCCCAAGACCACTGTGGCCTGCCCTGCTTCATCCTGTGCCTATAAAAACCCTGAGGCCCTAGAAGGCAGACACACAGGTTGCTGGACGTCAAGAGGAATGCATGAGCAGAGGAAAACCCAAGGAGCTGGACCTCAAGAGGAACATATCAGTAGAAGACACAAGCAGCTGGATGTTGAGAGAATGTTGAGAGGATTATGCCAACATATCAGCAGGAACCGGTGAAACAATGCAGTGTTTGGCCGGGTCAGTGGGAGGAGAGCCCAGGCCACCTAGCAGTTCAACTCCATGAGAAAACCATTTTCCTTCTGGCTCCTCAATCTGCTGAGAGTTACTTCTATTTAATAAAAACTTGCACTCATTCTTAAGCCCACATGTGATCTGATTCTTCCGGTACACCAAGGCAAGAACTCTGGGATACAAAGTGCCCTCTATCCTTGCCATAAGGCAGGCATCTAATTGAGCTGACTAACACAGCCACCTATGGATTGCATAAACTAAAAGAGCACCTTGTAATACACACCCACTGGGGCTTCAACTGTAAACATTCACCCCTAGATACTGCCATGGGGTCAGAGCCCCACAGCCTCCCAACCTGTATGCTCTCCTAGAGGTTTGAGCAGTGGTGCACCAAAGAAGCCACGCCCCCATTGCATGCCCTGTGATGAGCACAAGAGAACTTTTCCTGTTTCAATGTGATTGAACCTATTACACCGGTATCAAGTGTCATACACATTAGGTAGTTTTCCAGCCCTTGCCGCCATCTTATGCTTACCCCTCCAGTAGTTCCAAGTGTCTATTGTTCCCATATTTATGTCCATGTGTACTCGATATTCAGCTCCTACTTGTAAGTGAGAGCATGAGGTATTCAGTTTTCTGTTCCTGCATTAGTTCTCTTAGGATAACATGCTCCAGCAGAATCCATGTTGATGCAAAGGACATGATTTTTTTTTCATGGCTGCATAGCATTTCGTGGTGTATACATATGTTTTCTTTATCCAGTTCACTGCTGACGAGTACCTGGGTTGATTCCATGATTTTGCTATTGTGGTTAGTGCTGCAACGGACATACAGATGCATGTGTTTTTTTGATTAAAAAAAAAAAAAAGGTATTTTCATTTGGATATATATCCCATGATGAGATCACTAGGTTGTATGGTAGTTCAACTTTTAGCACATTAAGAAATCTCCATTCCCGGGTTTTGGCACAGAAAAAAAAAAAAAAAAAAAAAAAAAAAAAAAAAAAAAAAACCTCCAAACTGCTTCCCACAGTAGCTGAACTAATTTACATTCCCACAAACTGTATGTGTTCTGTTTTTCTGATACGTTGCCAACATCTGTAATTTTTTGACTTTTTAACAAAAGCCATCCTGAATGGTGTGAGATGGTGCCACATTCTGGTTTTGGTTCACATTTCTCTAATGATTAGTGATGATGAGTGTTTTCTTCATGTGTGTTGACCACTTGTATGTTTTCTTTTGAGAAGTGTCTATTTATGTCCTTTGCTCACTTTTTAATGGAGTTCGTTGTTTTTGGCTTGCTCTTTTAAGTTTCTTACAGATTTTAGATGTTCGCTCTTTCTTGGATACATAGTTTGTTAATATTGTCTCCCATTCAGTAGTTTGCCTGTTTACTTTTTTGATAGTTCCTCTTGCCATAAAGAATCTGCTTAGTTCAATTACATCTCACTTATACATTTATTTTACAGTTGCTTTTGAGGACATAGCTATAAATTATTTGCCAAGACTGATATTGAGAAAGGTATTTCTTATGTATCATTCAAAGATTTTTATAGTTTTAGGTCTTACATTTAAGACTTTAAACCATCTTCAGTTATTTTTATATGGTAATAAGTAGGGCTCCAGTTTTATTCTTCTGTGTATGAATATCCAGTTATCCCAGCAACGTTTATTGGATAAGGAGTCTTTTCCCTATTGCTTACTTTCTTGAGTTTGTCAAAGATCAAATGGTTGTGAGTGTACAGCTTTATTTCTGCATTCTTTCTTCTGTTCCTTTGGTCTTGGTTTTCATTTTTGTACCAGCACCATGCTGTTTTGGTTATGGTAGACATCTAGTATAGTTTAAAGTCAGGTAACATGATGCCTCTGGCTTTATTCCTTTTGCTTATGATTGTTATGATTATTCAGACTCTTTTTTCATTCCATATGAATTTTGGTATATGTTTTTCCAATTCTGTGCAAAATGACATTGGTAGTTTTCTAGGAATAGCAATAAATCTGTACATTTCTTTGGGCAATATGGCCATTTTAACAATATTGATTCTTTTAATCCATGAGCATGGAATGTTTTTCCATTTGATTGTGTTGTCTCTGATATTTTTCAGCAGTGTTTTGTAATTCTCCTTGTAGAGATATTTCACCTTCTTGGTTAGATGTATGCTTAGGTATTCCTTTTTTTTTTTTTTTTTTTTTTTTTGGCTATTATAAATGCGATTGGGTTTTGATTTGGCTCAATCGTTATGTTATTCATGTATATAAATGTTACTGGTTTTGTACTTTGATATTTTATCCTGACATTTTGCTGAAGTCTTTTTATCACTTCTAGGAATATTTTGGCAGTCTTTAGGGTTTTCTGGGCATAGAATCATAACATCAGTGAAGAGAGATATTTAAACTTCTTTTCCTATTTTGATGCCTTTTATTTCTTTCTCTTGCCTGGTCCTCTGGCTAGGACTTCCAGTATTATGTTGAGTAAGAGTGGTGAGAGTGGAAATTCCTTTCTTCTTCCAATTCTCAAAAAGAATGGTTCTAGTGATTACCTGTTCAGCATGATGTTGGCTGAATGTTTATCATATATATCTCTTGCTATTTCAAGGTATGTTCATTCAATGCCTACTTTGTTGAATGCTTTTATAATGAAAGAATGTTAGAATTTATTGAAAGTATTTTCTGCATCTATTGAGGTGATTACAGGGTTATGTTTTTCATTTTGTTAATGCAGTGAATCCCATTTATTGATTTGCATATGTTGAACCAGTCTTGCATAGCAGAAGTACAGCTTACCTCATCATGGTGAATTAACTTTTTGATGTGCTACTGTGGTTTGCAAATATTATGTTGAGGATTTTTGTATCTACATTTAGCAAGAATATTGGTCTAAAGTTTTTTTTTTTTTTTTTTTTTTTTTTTTTTTTTTTTTCCATTGTTGTTTTGCCAGATTTTGGTATCAGGATGATGCTGGCTTCATACAATGATTTAGGGAGGAGTCCTTTCTCTTCAGTATTTTAAAATAGTTTCACTAGGACTGGTAGCAGTAATTATTTATACATCTGGCAGATTTAGGCTATAAATCCATCTGGTCCAGGGATTTTGGGGGTGGTAGGGTTTTTTATAATTATTATTTATTCCATTTTAGAACTCATTACTGGGGTCTGTTCAGGTTTTTACTTTCTTTCTGGTTCAGTCTTGGGGGTTGTGTTTTTTCAGGAATTTATTCATTTACTATAGGCTTCTAATTTTTAAACATAGAATTTTTCACAATGGTCTCTGAGTATCATTTGTATTTCTGTGGGATCAGTTGTAATGTCCTCTGTTAAATTTCTGATTGTGTTTATTTGGATATCTTCTCTTTTATCTTTGTTAATCTAGCTAGTAGTCTATCAATTTTATTTATTCTTTGGCAAAACCAACTTTTGGTTTCATTGATTTTTTAAATGTATTTTTGCATCTCAATTGTATTCAGTTCTTCTCTGATTTTACTTGTTTTCTGCTGCTGGCTTCCTGTTTGGTTTGTTATCTTATTCTAGCTCTATGTGCAATGATAAGTTGTTAAAATTGAGATTTTTCTAATGTTTCATGTAGGCATTTATGGCTATAAACTTTCCTCTTAACACTGCTTCAGCATTATCTCAAATATTTTCATAAGTTGTATCTTTATTTACCCTAGTTTTAAAGAATGTTTTGATTTCTGCCTTAATTTTACAGTTAATTTAAGAGTCATTCAAGAGCAAATTGTTTCACACCCATGTGGGGTTTTGAGAGGTCTTCTTGGTATTGATTTATATTTTTATTGCACTGTTATTGGAGAGTGTGCTTGATATAATTTTACATTTTTTAAAATGTATTGAGATTCGTTTTATGGCCAATCATGTGCTCTTTCATTCTTAGAATGTATCCTGTATGAAGATGAGTAGAATATATTAGACATATATTTGTTAGGCAAAGGATTCTGAACATGTCTCTTAGTTCTAATTGGTTAAGTGTTGAGTTTAAGTCCATAATTTCTTTGTCAGTTTTCTGCCTCAATGATCTAATACCATCAGTGGGGTGTTAAAGTTTCCCACTACTCTCTTGTGCTAGATAAGTCTTCTTGTAGACCAAGAAGGTGTTTTATGAATCTAAGTGTTTCAAAGTTGGGTATATATATATATATATATATATATATGATAATTAAGTCTTTTTGTTGGATTCAGTTATTTATCATTATGTAATTCCCATCTTTGACCTTGATTTTTACTGGTTTAAAGTTTGTTTCATCTGACAAAGGGATAATGACTCCTGCTCTTTTTTCTGTTTGCATTATAGATCTTTCTCATCTCTTCGAGTTTGTAGGTATCACTACATGTAAGAGGGGTCTCTTAAAAATAGCAGACAGTTGATTCTTATATTTTAATCCAACTTACCACTCTATGCCTTTTTAGGTAGACACTGATACTGTTCACATTCATTGATGTGTTAGATTTTGATCCTGCCATCATGTTATTAGCTGAGTGTTTTGTAGACTTGATCATATAGTTGCTTTATAGTGCCTTTGGGCTATGTGCTTAAGTGTTTTTGTGATAGCATGTGTCTTTCTGTCATTTCTGTGTTCAGCACTCCCTTAAGGACTTCTTCTAAGGTTGATCCAGTGGTGATAAATTCCCTTAGTATTTCCTTATCTGAAAAGGGCTTTATTTCTCCTTTGCTTATGAAGCTTGGTTTGTTGGGATATTGACTTTTTGGTTGGAATTTCTTTTTTTTAAGGATGCTGAATAATGGTCCCTAATTGATTGTGGCTTGTAAGGTTTCTGCTGGGAGTTCTATTGCTTGCCTGATGGGATTCCCACTGTAAGTGACCTGATGTTTATCTTTAGCTGCATTTAAGATTTTTAAATTTCTCATTGACCTTGGTGACTCTGATAACTATGTGGCTTGGATTGTTATCTTTTATAGTAGTCTTACAGGGGTTTTCTGTATTTCTTGGAATTTCATACCAACCTATTTAGTAATATGGCAGATATTTTATAGAATATATCCTCAAACGTATTTTCCAAGTTGCTTACTCTCTCTCTCTCCTTCACTCTGAGAAATGCCAAGAAAAAATAGTTTGGTCTTGTTATGCAATAACATTTTTTGGAGGTTTTGTCTTTTTAAAATTTTTTTCTTCATTTTTGTCTGAGTTAATTTGATAAACTTGTCTTTGAGCTCTGAGATTCTTTCCTCAGGTTGGTCTACTCTGAGATTAATGCTTTCAATGATAATATAAAATGCTTGCAGAGAACATTTCCTTTCCCAAAGGTCAGATTGGTTCTTTCTTAAAATGGCTATTTCTTCTTTCAACCATTGCACCATTTTACTGGATCCTTTGGATTCCATGGATTGGGTTTTTACTTTCTCCTATATCTTCATGAGATTCCCTCCCATCCAGATTTTGAAATCTATGGCTGTCATTTCAGTCATTTCAATCTGGTTAAGAATCATTGCTGGGGAGCTAGGGTGCTAGTTTAAACATAATGGGGACTCTGATTTTTTTGAATCATCAGAGTTCTTGAACTTCCTCATCTGTGATGTCTGGTGTTTCTTTGTATTTTTGATTGTTTTGTTTTCTAGTCTTTATTTCTTTTGAAGGTTTAACTCTGGTATAAGTTGAGAATTATCTATTGTCTTCATTTCTCGATGGTTTCTGAGGGCTGAGGCTCTGTACTGGGTCTTTATAGCTAAATTCTTGTCCTGAGTTTCATAGATGCAGTATACTAGCAAGATATTTTTGGTGTTGTTATTTTGGCCACAATCCAGTAGATAGACCTAAGAGCAGTGGACTCCAGATAGGCTCTTAGTCACATGGCTCTTTAATATTTCAGTATATTCACAGTGATGCTCTGTGGTGGGAGAAGGGAGAGAGAAGATCCTCTCTCCAGGTCTATTCCAGGGCCTCAGGAGAGCCCCTTCCAATCAGTGGTGCCACCCTCACATTTTAATTTTCATGTGTTTCAGGCTGCAGGGCTCCTTCAGGCAGAGGCCATGGTTGGCATACAGGTTACATTCTTCTGGGGCTGACCCCGAGGAGGGAGACATGCCCCACTCTGATACTGGCCCACAGACCTGCATCTTACCCCTTCCCAGTGTTCTGAGAATGAGGGCTCCTCCTCAACTCAAGCACTGGACATATATTTCAGCTTGGCACTCCCCATTTGTATGCTGAAACCATAGGCCTAGGGCATTGGGACCAAGCCTGCAGCTTTATCTTCTATTCTCTTTGGCTTAGGAACTGGCTGGGGGATCTGAAGTGCACCCAGGCCATCAGAAAATCACTCAGTGGGAACCGATGGTAAAGCACCCAGGCTGGGAATCAGAGGCTGTGCTGTGTACATGTTCCTGCTATAGTGGCTAGGGAGGGGAATTTGGAGTGGCTGGCTGGCAGGGGCCCTCTAGGACAGAAGCATCACAATCCTGTGGGAAAGATGGCTCTGTTCTCTTTGGCCCACTGCTCAGCTGGAGTTAGAGCTACTCATAGGAAAATGGAAAGCCTCCGGGGAGTGGTGCCTATGACTGTGCTGCGTTGCCTCAGCCGGGCGTGCAAATTCACCAGGTCTCCATGCAACTCAGAGTTCTGTCTCTGCCTACTCTTCAGGCAGATATGCCTTACAGTTCAAATGACCTATCTTGGGGTGGGGAAGTAAAGGATCTTTGTAGCTAGGATTCCAGAAGTCCACAGCAAGTGTGGGTTGCCCTGCCATTATTTCACTTATCTCTTCCCTAGGAGCAATTCAGGGCTGGGAATTCATTCTGGTCCTCCACAGTTCCATGCAGGGTTTCCAGCTTCCTCCCTCTTCGGCCTCAGTATCTATATTGTATCTCTACAGATTTTCAGTGTTTTCTCTTTTAAGATGTGTTTGAAGCGTGTTAGTTTAATCCATATTTTGGTCTCTCAGTAGGAGCAGTACCTCGCTGTGCCTAGTCAGACATGCTACACACCTCCTAGTTCTTAACTTTATTTCATCCGTATTTTGCAGTTTTCAACATACAGGTCCTGCACATATTTTGGTAGATTTATACCTAAATATTTCACTTTGAGAGCTGTCGTAAATGGTATATATTATTTTCAAATTCTGATTTTCAATTGTCCACTGAATGTGTACATATTAGGAATATGATTAATTTTTGTGTTTTAGCCTTATATCCTATTACATTAATTAAGTCACTGATTATTTCTAAAAGTTTTTTGTAGATATCTCTGAGTAGTTTCTGAAGATAATCGTGCCATCTGTGAATAGGGGCAATTTTATATTTTTTTCTAATTTGTATATCTTTTATTTTTTCTCATTTTTTTTTGTAGTAGTTGAACTTCCAGTATAATGAGGAATAAGGGAGTGAGAGCAGGCATTCTTGCTTTGTTCCTGATTTTAGGAAGAAATTATTAAGTTTCACCATTTACAATTGTGGAACCTGTACATATTTTGCAGATGGTACTGCTAGATTGAGGAATTTTCTTTTAGTCTTTGCAGAGAATTTTTATGATAAATATATTAGGGTTGTCTTAGAAGGACAGAACTAATAGGCCACACACACACACACACACACACACACACACACACACATACATATATATGTATGTATATAAAGGGGAGTTTATTAAGTATTAATATACACAACTACAATGTCCCACAATAGGCTGGCTGCAAGCTGAGAAGCAAAGAGAGCCAATCCGAGTCCCAAAACTGAAGAACTGGGAGTCCAATGTTCTATGTCAATAAGTATCCAGCATGGGAGAAATTTTTAGGCTGAGAGGCTAAGCCCATTACTTCCTTTTCACGTTTTTTTCTGCCTGCTTTATATTTGCTGGAAGCTGATTAGATTGTACCCACCAGATTAAGGATGGATCTGCCTTCCCCAGCCCACTGACTCAAATGTTAATCTCTTTTGGCAACACCCACATATACACACCCAGGATTAATACTTTGTATCCCTCAATCCAATCAAGTTGACACTCAGTATTAACCATCACAAGTCCACCCCTTGTCTACATGAACCCATACACATCTCTTGAGATCATATGTTATCTTCAAATAAAACAATGAGGTCGTAATTGTACCTAACATAAAACAGTTATCCTTCATATAACCAGAAATGTGCCAATCCAAAACCCAAATACTATTAAAGTTAACAATACTTAAATGCTGATATGAAGTCAATAAATCTTATGTCACATGATAAAAGGAAATAAAATGAAGATTCTTAGTACAAATATATATATGCACAAACATGTTTTTAGCAAAAGAAAAAGAAAATGCTCATGACAGTTACAACCCTCATGTCTGCAGTTGGTCACGTGGTTGTGGCTGATATTGATGACCACCTTCTTCTACTACCCATTCCGTATTCCCTTTGTCTTCAGCAAGTACCTCAGCAGGTCATGTTTTGTTTTTGTTTTGTTTTGTTTTCCTGGTGGAGTGACCCAAACCTTTATTCCTGAAGGGTCTGGGATGTTTGTAGTCCTGCTTGGATTTGGGTGTTGTAGTTTTCCATTCACCTGAATCACAGGGCATGATAATATTAAGAGACACCCTAATAAATCTCTTGTATTCCATGCACACTCTTCCTTACCTCCATTGTGGAGTTGTAGACTGATTTCATCGGGATAGTCTGGGTCAATCACCACCACCAGCACTTTAGTTCCCTTCTTAGCCTGTTGACTTAAAGGTAGGAAGAGCCCAAAGTGTCCAGGTGGCAATCTTAACTTACAGTTTAATGAAATTGTTATGTCTCCTGGTTGTCATGTTCCTTCCTCTGGAACTAAGACCTCTAGGGCAGCAGAATGTAATGTCACAGGAGCAGGAAACAAAAATTTTGCTAGAGTATTACTAGGGGTGATGGTGAGTGGTGCCGCTTCTTCTTTCACCCCTCAATTCCTGGACTCTTCAATCGTGGCTATGAAAGAAGCAGTACTATACATCAGACACTGATTCAGAGCATACACGGCCTTCTGGAGAACTTTGCTCCAGCCCCACAAAGTAGTGTCACCCAGTTGATGTTGTAATTGTGACTTCAAAAGGTCATTCCACCATTCTATCAATCCATCTACTTCAGGATGATTGGGAACATGATAAAACCAGTGAATTCCATGGGCAGGAGCCCACTGCCACAACTCTTTAGCCATAAAATAAGCGCCTTGGTCAGAAGCAATGCTCTATGGAATGCTATGATGGTGGATAAGAGTTCACATTCCACCAAATCACAGTAATAGGCCAAGATCAGTCTCTCAAAAGGAGAGTAATTATCTGCAGAAAAAGGCAGGGTCTTACTCCCAAATCCTAGAGGCCTCTGCTGTGATTCACCTATGGGAGTCTGACACTCATACAGCACTCTTCAAAGATGCAGGTGCTGCCCTCACAAATCTATTTCACAAAATATTGTTCAAGGGTATATTTTCTGGACCCTCCCAGCTGGGATGAATAGGTCTGGAGTGACTAATCCACTCCACAATCCCAATCTATGTAAGGCGCTATGGATATTTTCCTTCACATTAAACCAAGGGAGATCAAGCATCAGCATGCTCATGG
Source organism: Saimiri boliviensis (assembly GCF_048565385.1). Taxonomy (NCBI): domain Eukaryota; kingdom Metazoa; phylum Chordata; class Mammalia; order Primates; family Cebidae; genus Saimiri; species Saimiri boliviensis. The sequence goes on along the minus strand of NC_133470.1, from coordinate 76,573,595 downwards.
TGGGCCATCTTTTAATCCATATTTCAGCCAACCAAGCAAATAAACATTAGAACTTTTTTTAACTTCCTGTGCTACAACATTAGATGCAGAGGTTCAACTTAGTGAACACAAATCAATAAATTCAGCCTGATCTATGTTCCTTTCACCATTATCCCATACCCTTAATATCCATACCCATACCTGTTCTCCAGATTGCTGTTTATATAAATTAGATAACTGAAACAGATTTTGAGTGTGTGTACCTCCTCATGGGTCACACTCTCAACCACAGCTCTAGTGGCCTGTTGAGACTTTAGTTATACATCTAGAAGTAAACAAAGGTATTGGCATTGGCTTCTGTGGAGAATCAACATTATCTTGCCTGGCAACTGCCTCAGGTAGTGCAGGGTTTATCTCCTCAAACAACGGTGGGAAGGCTGATGGCAACATGGGTCAGCACCAGGGGGAGGGGGAATTTTGCTAATACTGGGGATGGGGATGCTGTTCTTTCTGGTAAAAAAAAAAAAAAAAAAAAAAAAAAAAGTTCCTCAGAGTTTACAAACTCAGTGTCCCCAGCTTCATCAAGATCCTCCCACACATCCCTATTCCAAGTTGCAGGGTACCATTCTTTTCCAGTCAGTGCCCTCACTTTAATAGTAGACACCTAGCAAGGCTATGTATGCAACTTTTTTTTGCAGGTGAGCCACTCACATAATAAGAGTTTGTGTCTGTTTTTACAGAATTTCAGTTCTTTTTCTACAGGAGATAAAACTCTCAGGGAAATTTTTAGCAGATTTGAGGCTCACAATCTGCTTCTGAATCTAGGAGACAGAATCTCTGAGTTCATAATTTTATTCATCAATTTGTCTGTGGAACTTAGGAGCAATCAACCAGCTTTATTATGTTCATTGGTTCTCCACATATGTTCAAAGGTATTATATATAGAGCCACTAAACTTCTTGCCTCTCATGAGCAATGAATCAGGAATGTGAAATTCATTTATTTCGCATAACTCTCTAAACAATTTATGCCTAGGAGTATCAGTGTTCTTTATATTATTATAAGTAGAGTCCAACTTACACACTCACGAGATACCACAATAGGATGTCTGCAAGCTGAGGAGGAAGGACAGCCAGTTCAAGCCACGAATTTGAAGAACTTCGAGTCTGATGTTTGAGGACAGGAAGCATCCAGCACAGTAGAAAGATACAGGCTGGGAGGTCAGGCCCGTTGTCTTGTTTTCACATTTTTCTGCCTGTTCTATATTTTCTGGCAGCTAATTAGATTATGTCTACCACATTAAGGGTTCATCTACCCTCCCCAGCCCACTGACCCAAATGTTAATCTTTTGGCAACACCCACACAGAAACACCCAGGATAAATACTTTGTATCTCTCATTGCAATCAAGTTGATCATCAGTATTAACCTTCACAATGAGTAAGTGTTCAGTTTTGTTGAAAATATTATCGATCAATTGATATGTTCCCATGATTGCTATCTGGGTTTAGAGATTTTATTTTTTAAAAATTTTAACTACACGTTTAATTTTTTTGGTATTTATGACTTCACAGATTATCCATTTTATTTTGGGTGAGTTTGGTATTATGTGTTTTTCAAGGAATTGGCCTGTTTTATTTATATGGTCAAATAAATGTGGTTAGAGTTGTCTATAGTATTTTTGTATTATCCTTTTAATGTTGACATCATCTCTAATGGTATTTATCATTTCATTCAAAATATTTGTAATCCATGTACTCTATCTTTTTAGTCTCATTAATAGAATAAAGTAAAAATTGGTTAGCCAGTTTATGAATCTTTAACAGAAACATACCTGATTATATTGCTTTCCTGTATTATTTGTTTTCAAATGTGTTGCTTTCTGATCTCAAATTTGTAAATTCCTTCATTCTTTTCTACTCTGTTTTTATTTTTATAGTTTCTGGAGGTGACAGCTTAGGTCTCTGATTGACAGTTTAAATTTCTGATTACAGTCTTTACGCTTCTCTAAATTTTTGCCATAAGTTGCCTCTATGAATTGTTTTAGCTATGTTATTCAAATTTGACATGTTGGGTTTCCATTTTTATGGAGCTAAAATAGACATCTCTGACACATAGATTATCTATATTTGTACTAATTTCTCAGCATTCGAAAGTTTCTGTATAATTGTTCTATTTCTGTTTTCTAGTCTAATTCCATTATGGCTAAAAAGCAGACTTTGTGTGATTTTTAACTCATTAATTTGTTAAGCTGTGTTTTATAACACAAATTGGTTAATATATGTCAGGGCAGAGATACTTTTGGTATATATTTTTGTTGTTCACTAAGCTTCTAAAATTTATATATTTCTACATTTGATTTAAATATTTTTGATGTTCTGTATTCTTTCTCTGTTTTGGCAATTTTAATGAAATAAATGTTAGGCCTTTTAATATTATGCCACTTGGTGTTGTGGCTCTGCTTATTTTTTTATCAGCCTTTGTCTCTCTGCTCACATTGGATAATTTGTATTAATCTTTTTTTACATTTACTGATTTTTTCTGTCATCTTTTTCTACTATGTAACCTAATAAGTTTTTATTTTGATTATTCTATCATTAAGTCTGTAATTACTATTTTTCACATCTTCTATATTTTTCTGAGAAGTTTAACAATATTTTTCTATTTAAAGAATATTTTAATTTCTTTTGGTGCATTATTAATTGCTTAAAATATTTTTTCTGCTAATTCCCACATCTTTGTTATCTTATCTTTACCATTTGTTATATTTTCCCATTTGAATTTGTGATTTCCTTAGTTTTTGTAAATTACATGTAAATTACATGTAATTCTTTAAATTCTACTTTAAATACTTTTAAGTCCAGACTACATGTGCAGAACATGCAGATTTGTTACATAGGTATGCATGTGTCATGGTGACTTGCTGCACCTATTAACCTGTCATCTAGGCTTTAAGCCCCGAATACATTAGGTATTTGCCCTAATGCTTTCCCTCTCCTTGTCCCTCACCCACAACAGACCACAATGTTTGTTGTTTTCCTCCTTGTGTCCACATGTTCTCATTGTTCAGAATCCCACTTATATGCGAGAACATGTGGTGTTTGGTTTTCTGTTCCAGTGTGAGTTTGCTGAGGATGATGCTTCCAGCTTCCTCCATGTCCTTGTAAAGGACATGATCTCATTATTTTAATGGCCGTATAGTATTCCATGGTGTATATGTACCACATTTTCTTTATCCAGTCTGTCATTGGTAGGCATTTGTGTTGGTTTCATGTCTTTGCTATGGTAAATAGTGCTGCAATAAACATACATGTGCATGTGTCTTTATAGTAGAATAATTTATATTTTGGGGGGTATATACCAAGTAGTGGGATTTCTGGGTCAAGTGGTATTTCTGGTTCTAGAGCCTTGAGGAATTGCCATACTGTCTTCCACAATGGTTGAACAAATTTAGATTCCCAACAACAGTGTAAAAGCCTTCCTATTTCTCCACAGCATCACCAGAATCTATGGTTTCTTGACTTTTTAATAATCACCATTCTGACTGGTGTGAGATGGTATATTGTTGTGGTTTTGATTTGCATTTTTCTAATGATCAGTGATGAGTTTTTTTCATATGCTTGTTGGCTACATAAATGCCTTCTTTTGAGAGGTGTCAGTTCATATCTTTTGCCCACTTTTTGATGGAGTTGTTTTATTCTTGTAAATTTGTTTACGTTCCTTGTAGATTCTAGATACCAGACCTTGGGTCTAGATTTCAATAATTTTCAGATGGGTATATTTTAAAAATTTTCTCCCATTCTGTAGATTGTCTCTTCACTCTGATGCTAGTTTATTTTGTTGTGCAGAAGCTGTTTAGTTTCATTAAATTCTATTTGTCAAATTTAGTTTTTGTTGCAATTGCTTTTGGTGTTTTCTTCATGAAGTCTTTGCCCATGCCTATGTCCTGAATGGTATTGCCAAAGTTTTCTTCTAGGGATTTTTATGGTTTTGGGTTTTACATTTAGGTCTTCAATCCATCTTGAGTTAACTTTTGTGTAAGGTGTAAGGAAGGGATCCAGTTTTAGTTTTCTGAATATCATGCCAAGTTATTTTAAATTGTGTTCTGGATATTATTAGAATCAGAAATCTTCTTTAGCTAATGGCAAAGACTTACCCTGTGGTTACTTTTGTAATAGCAAGCAATCAACCCTGTTGTATTCAGGACATGATTTCTGAAGTCATTTGTGGGTTGTGCTTTTAATGCCAGTACAATGGTATTTGTTTTTGTTTTAAAATAGTTTATAGAATTATGACTGACACAAAAAGCTGTACGTATTTAATGTATACAATTTAGCTTGGAGATAAATATACACCCATAAAACTATCACCAAAATTAACGCCATAAACATACACATCACCTACAAAAGTTTTTTCTTGCCTTTTTCCTTTCTATTTTTGTAGTGATGAGACATACCATTAGATCCACCCTTTTAGTAAATTTTTAACTTATAACTCAGAATTGTTAATTATAGGCACTATGCTGTACTGTAGTTCTCTTGGATTTATTCATATTGAATAACTGAAATTTTGTAAACTTTGAAAAATATATCTATGTTTCCACCTCCCCCAAGCCCCTGGCAACCATCATTCCACAATCTGCTTTTTCAAGGAAAGCAATATAGACAAATGGATTGGATCACACTAAAAAGCTTCTGCACAGAAAAAAGTTCAGTGTTGTTTGGATCTCTTCCACATGTGTGTCATTCACTTAGATCTTGGCAGCAGTCTGTCTGTTTAGAATAAAATCTGCAGATGTACAGCTTTGAGGTAAATTTAGAACTTTATAAGCAACATTTTGGGTTCACTTTCTTGACCATATTCCCCTCAAAAATATCCCCAATACTTTCCAGTTTCTTGGGATTCCCCATTTTAATCCTCTGGCCATATATATCCATGGCTATATTTACCCTGCTCTGCTCCATACTTTTTGTGTCTTTGCCTATGTACAGGTCCAAAGAACAGGAGGAGAGAGAAAAAAATTAAAAATGTAAACTTTTTTCTATCCTTGGGTTTCAGTCTCCTGCAAGACCCTCTTTCACTATTGAGATAATATATAATAATAATGTAATATATAATAAAACATAAATTTTTTTTCAATTATTTTGTTATTTTTTCCATATAAATCCTGTCTGCTACCACCACCAATGCCACCTCCTTTGTATGGATACACTAATCAGTGTGTTCAAGCTCTTATTCCACACACCAGTCTATTTTTCTGCATTGATAACCTCCTCGTGTATCTCAGGCTATTTTGTAAATATGTTTTACACCCACAGTGTTTCCTCGGACCCTCTAATCAGGGGGATTCAGTCTTCAAACCTTATTTCTTCTGAATATTCTATCAGTGTTGGGTTTCAGGCTTTGTTAGTGTAAATCTAGATTAATTCTTAACCTAGGACATTTTTCTAACTTTTCAATTGTGGCATTTCTGGAGTCACATGCTTGGCAATCAGAATATAAAATGGTCTCTGAACTCTACAAGGTCTGACTTTCCAACATGCCTAAAGACTGTTTGACCTTTTTTATCTCTTTTCTTTTCTTATGATCATAGAAGTTATTCTGACATAAGCCTCATATCATCTCACCCAGAGCATGGAAAGTCTAGTTCTTGGCCAAGAACTTACAGAGAATACAGATTTCTGGGTCACTACAGATTAGCATCCTCCCCTGCAATGCTCTGTTCTGCAGATTATAATCCCTTTAACTGACTGACTGGAACTCTGTGATCAGAACCACTGTGTTCAGCTATGGCTAATGCTACTATTAATAAATAGTTTTGTTATATTTAAAAACAGTCTTTCAGCTTAGTATCTGAATCTCTATGATACAAAATTCAGAAAATAGTTAAGGAAACAGAGCTCTTTTTTACAGAAAGAGGCTTTCCAAATGTCTAATTTCTTAACGTTCTCATCTGGAAGAATTCTGTTACTTTATGGTCTTTATTATTTTCTTTCATCAAACACAATAAAGTCAGATTTCTGTTTTGGACTATGACTGTAGCTGACGTCAGCATTACCCTTTCTGCTGAGAACAAATATGAATGTTGGGTACAATTTTAGGAATAATTATATTCAAATATAATTCATACATCAAAAGAGTCACTCATTTAAAGTGTATAAATCGTGATTCTTTAGTAATTTACAGATGTGTGAAACCTTTACTACAGTCAATTTTAGAATATTGTCATCACCCCAAAGAAATAACAGCTCTGTACCTTTTAGCTATTGCCTGTATTCCCACATATCCCAACCCTAGGTAACCACCAATTTACTTTATCTATTGAATTGTCTATTCTTGACATTTCATGTAAATTAATCATAAAATATGTGGTCTTTGTGACTGACTTCTTTCACTTTACAGAATATTTTTTAAGATTAATCCATGTTGGCCATGCGTGATGGCTCATGCTTGTAATCCCAGCTACTCGGCAGGCTGAGGCAGGAGAATCTCTTGAACTCGGGAGGCAGAGGTTTCAGTGAGCTGAAATCATGCCACTGCACTCCAGCCTGGGCAACAGAGTGAGACCCCATTTCAAAAGAAAAAAAAAAAGGGATTAATCCAAGTTATATCATGTTCCAGTATATTATTCCATTCTATGGTTGAGTGATATATACCACATTTAGTTTATCCATCTGTCAGTCAATAAACATTTGAATTATTTTTTGTCTATTATGAATAATGCTTCTATGAACATTTATGTGTAAGTTTGTATCTTTATGTGTGTTTTCATTTCTGTTGAGTAGAAACCTAGGAGTGGAATGCTTACTGGATAGCATGGTATTACTCTATTTACTTATTTGTGGAACTGCCATACTATTTTAGAGAGGGCCTGCACTATTTTTTATTTTCACCAGAAATGTATGAATACTCAAATTTCTCCATATCTTCAACACTGGTTATTACCTGACTTTTTGATTAAAGCCATCCTAGTACACATGAGATAGTTTATCATTCTGATTTGAATTCATATTACCATGACAAGTAATGATTTTGCACATTTTTTTCATGCTTATAGGCCATTTGTGTATGTTTTTTGGAGAAATATCTGTTCAAATCTGTTGCCCATCTTTTAATTGGGTCTTTTTTTATTTTTAAATTGAGTATTCTTTACATAGTTTAGTTATAAGTTCATTAACAAAAATATGATTTGCAAATATTTCATCCCATATTTTGGGTACTGTTTTCACATTCTTGATAGTGTCATTTGAATTAGAAAAGTTTTTCATTTTGATAACATCTTATTCATTTTTCCTTGTGTTGCTTATGCTTTTGGTGTCATATGTAAAAATTCATTACAAAACTCAAGTTCAAAAATTTTATTGTTATCTTCTATGAGTTTTACAGATTTAGCACTTATACTTCCATAATTAATACACTTAATTATTGATATGCTGTGTTGTAAGAGTCCAACTTCACTCTTTTGCATGTGGCTCTTTTGTTGTCTCTAACCATTTTTTGAAGACTGTTTCCAAAATGAATGATCTTGGCAACCTTGTCAAAAGTTGATACACTCTAAAAAGTTGACTGAAGGTATCAGAGGACAACCAAGGCAAGCAGAAGATGAAAAGCCAGAGTTCACAGAGACATGTGGAGACACATTGAGGCAAGATCTGCATTGTCATTTTTACTCTTGGTATATTTGTCAATTCTTCATTCAATGTATAAATACTAAACCGAATGCAGCATCCTGTATGTTATCATAGTTTCCCTGGCTGGAGTAACAACATTGGAATTTACTGTGACAAAGCAGTCTGCAGACACAGGAACAAAATCTCAGGGAAAAGGAAGTTTCAGAGAACAGACCCTGTTTTTGTGCATGGAATTCTCTCTTGAATTGGTTTTGTACCCATGACCTGGGTTAGAGGCAAATAAATAAAGGAGATGTTGTAATAGTTTCACAGAGCCAGAATGTATAGAAAAGAATCCAGTATGTTATCCTGGAGAAACAAGAATCTAGATTCAGGGCATTTTTTTTTTCTTTTCATTTGAGGTCCAGGAAGTGCTTTATCCTATGTATAAAATCAAACCATATATAGAGCAATATTTTATGCATCAAAATTAGCCATTCCTACTCTACCTGCCAGTGAGAAAAAAATACAAATATTTATGGAGAAAAATACATCATCTAAAGCCTTTATAATTTTTTAAACAGTATGTCCACCACCAAAAACCATTGCCAGGAAATAGGTCCATGATATGATAGGCTTTGGGTCCCCAACCAAATCTCATCTTAAATTGTAATCCCCAGCTGTTTAGAGAGAGACCTGGTGGAAAGTAATTGGATTCAGGGGGCATTTTCCCCCATCATGTTCTCGTGATAGCGAGTGAGTTCTCACAAAATCTGATAGCTTTATAAGGGAATTTTCCCTGCTCTTGTGGGCACTCTCTCCTACCGCCATGTGAAAAGGTCCAAGTTTGCATCCCCTTCTTCACCTTCCACCATGATTGCAAGCTTCCTAGGCCTCTGCAGAAATGTGGAACTGTGAACCAATTAAACCTCTTATCTTTATTAATTACCCAGTCTCCAGTCGTATCTTCATAGCAGTGTGAGAACGGACTAGTACAGGACACTAGTTTGAAAACCAATAGGAAAATAAAAAGATATACAAAGATATCACAGAATATCGAAGTTATCAGGGTCATCTGACACAGGCATTAATAGAGCTACACTTAATATTTTCAAGAAAATGGATTAAAAGATAAATAATTTCAATAGAAATATCAAATCTAGCCGGGCGCGGTGGCTCAAGCCTGTAATCCCAGCACTTTGGGAAGCCGAGGCGGGTGGATCACGAGGTCAAGAGATCGAGACCATCCTGGTCAACATAGTGAAACCCCGTCTCTAGTAAAAATACAAGAAACTAGCTGGGTGTGGTGGCGCTGCCTGTAATCCCAGCTACTTAGGAGGCTGAGGCAGGAGAATTGCCTGAGCCCAGGAGGCGGAGGTTGCGGTGAGCCGAGATCGCACCATTGCACTCCAGCCTGGGTAACAAGAGCGAAACTCCGTCTCAAAAAGAAATATCAAATCTAGAGCAAAAAATCAAATAGATACTCTAGAACATAAAAATACAAAAATCGATATTAAGAAGTAAATATTAAGATGTAAATAGTAAGGTATACATAATAAAGGGGATTATCAGTGCAGTTGAAAGAAAGTGAAGAGATTTGTGATTCCTTTCAGCTGCAAGTTTGCCAGGTTTAGCACACAAAAATACAGAATACTCAGCCAAATTTGAACTTTTTATAAACAATAAATAACTTTTAGTAGAAAAAATTACTTAAATATTATTGAGAAGCTTACTCATAAATTTGAATCTCAAATTTATTTGAACCTCCCTCATTTTGTCTCAAAACCCTAATCTGCTCAACTTTTTATATGAGCTTGGAATATTCTTGCATTTTGAAATATGTAGGTTCAAGGGTGCCTTAAAATATATTTACTGTGTGACTCATTTGAAATATTATTTTCCTGTTTGTCAAAATATATGAAATCTTTGTCTAACAAGCTGTGCGTGATTACCTTTAGGTATTTACTGTTGTTTACATTTTCTGTAGATGTAATATTTTTCCAGTAACTGCAATGATTTTGCATTGTTTCTAAAGCATTTTACTTCATCATATAACTTCTCTTTTCTTGAATTTCTTGTGGCACTGCTTTAAAAAGAAATAGAAGCAATCAAGTTAATATTGACCCTGTCCTCCCACCCCATGACTGTCTGCTATAGCAGAATCCAATTGAATAATTTCATAATTGTTCCAAGCTGTTAATTTTTGTAAAGTTGTTTATTCTCATTTTGTAATGCACATACACACATTGTTTGTGCATGTATTCCTTTTCTATAAAAATATGCTTCTTTTATCTACTTGTTGTTTATCTCATTTGCAAATTTGTATAACTATCTACCCATCAGAAAGATTTGTTTGCCTTCTTAACCAGTCTGATGGTTGATTCTGACTTCAGAGGCTAAGGATAAACAAACTATTCACATAACAGGGACTCATTCAGACAGGTATATCTCTGACTTTTCAAACTTACAAAAATCAGGTTTATGATACCTACGTGTCTCATCAGCTACTTCCAATTGCTTTCATTTTATTTTTCTCTTATGCCAGTATCACCACCACTTTTTAAAATATGCAGTGATATTTTAGTGGATTGCAAATGACCTCTTATTTCTTTTTGGGGATTTTTTTATGGAGCACCTATATGAAAAAAATTTCCTCTTTCAAAATTTGGCTGTAAAATATGCGCACAGGTACCATAAGGACACACTCTGATTTTAACTCCTCATCCTCCAACTGGTAGTTACAGATCTAGGAAAATATTTCAAGTGTATATTTCTTCAGAGCTAGTAATTAGTTTGATATTTTGACACAATATATATTTATAACAGCTGTGTTCTGTCTATAGCTTTTCTGTTGCATGCTAACCAACATGTATTGGAATAATTTGAAAAGAATTAAGAGATTTGCAGTCTTTCCAGGTATGAAAGTTTAGTAAGTAAATTTTTTGATTCATAGAATTCATGTGAATGGAAATGATTGTTTCCTAAAAAGTATTTGCCTATTTCTGAGGCATTTCTTGGTACTGACAAAAATCTTCCAAAACCATTAAGCGAATGAAAGATCAGATTTATATAATCACACTTGCACATTATATACTAGGCATTAATTCAAAAACTGTAAATTACTGAAGCATGCAACATTTTCAACAGCTCTCTCTAGAAGTATTGAATAGGATTTTTCAAATCATAGACATTTGGTAAACAAATGAACACCTATGAGCTGTATTCATCTTTTTAAAGAAGGAGCCAATTTACATATCAAATAATGTAACCTTGTGTGTGTCATTTGAATAATGTGTCTTTAGTCCAATGCTATATAAGCTTTTGTAATAGGTAATTAAAATCATATTGACTAAATGATTTATAGTTTTCAAACCAAAGCCAGATTTATTTCTAGGCTTTTTCCAGAAAAAAAAAGTTTGAATAAATTGTTGTATATAGATGTGTGTACATATATTTATAAATATATATGATAGATATATACATATATACAATGTATATTTGCAAATATATGTATATATACATATAAATTTAATGTTTCCTTGTACATCATCTTCTTATCTTGAAAATTCAAGATCTGGGGCATTGGGGCATAAAATATGTTTTAAATTTCTAATTACCTAAAATTAAAGAACTTTCCTGAATAAAATTTACTTTGTATGAGGGAGAGGCCCCGGAAATTTTTAGAATATGCAGATAATTTGTGATATATTTACATAAGAGTAGATAATGAAATCGATTATATTTCTAATGCAATTGGTTTTTATACAAATTTTACATGATTCTGTTCGTTGTTTTTATGTGCATTGTTGTAAAACAAATTATAAATTAAACAAGTCAATCAACATATTTTAATTCCATGTGATATTGGTAACTACCTAAGCTGTTCATTTTTAACTAAAGTTTTTATTATTAAAAGCACATTCTCATGGTAAAATTGCAAAAGCACGAGAATGAATAGAATCAAAAAGTGTATATCCCTGCACTACTATCATTTCAATCTACAAAGATAGTACTGAAAAGTTTGCATGTCTGTATCCTTCAAGAAATGGTTTACAGAGGTACATAGCTATGAACACAGATAATAGACTGAGAGAGAGAAATAAAGTAGATAGGTAGTTATACAGCTATATGTAAATACACGTGTACACACACACACACAACAAATAGTATAATGGTCTCTGGACAGGTATATGAATACATCTATAAAATCTCAGATGTAGAAATTGTATTTTAAATTCTAACAGATATAGTCAGGTCCTCCTTCCCCACAGATAAGTAACAGCTTATTTTCCCACTACAAATACCAAAGTATTAATTTTTTACTCTATTCAACAGTGAACTTTATCAAAATTTAATGCATTACCGCTTTGATAGATAAAATATAGTACCTCTTTGGTACTATTTCAACAGTTCTATGTTTTCAAGCCCACGTAGCACTTGTGATATTGAAATAAATTGCAGATTCAACAAAGATATAAACATGGACAAATTATTTTTATAATTTTTGAAGTCTTGGATCTTCCTAAGGAGTAACTCAAATCCTAGAAATCATATTAAAAGTTTATTCAATTGGATCTCATTTATATTAAAATCCAACATATATTTTGAGAGTATTTCTAAAATGCCTGTGCTCTTATCTTTGTTAATCTATTCAAAAAGAGTATCAAATTATTATTATTATTATTTTGAGATGAGATGTCACTCTGTCAACCAGGCTCAAATGCAGAGGCATGATAGCTCACAGCAACTTGGGCTCCCAGGCTCAAGTGATTCTCCTACCTCAGCATCCCATGTAGCTGGGACTACAGGTGCATGCCACAGCACCCAGCTAATTTTTGTATTTTTTGTAGAGATAGGGTTTCACAATATAGCCCAGAAATAAGCAATCTGCCCACCTCAGTCTCCCAAAGTACTGAGATTATAAGGCACCTTGCCCAGACACAGGAAAGAGTTTCAAATTCTCTTTTTTTGAAAAATTGTACTTTAGGTTCTGGGTTACATGTGCAGATCATGCAGGACTGTTGCATAGGTACACACATGGCAAGGTGGTTTGCTGCCTTCATCCCCCCATCTTGTTTTAAAATTTGGAAGAAGAACCAATATGACTAATTATTAGTTTTTATTAATGGTCATCTGGGTGACATTTCGATGTCACCTGAGAAATTTGCATTGAAATAATGTGGCTTTGTATGTGCTATTTGAATAATTTCAATGCAAATTTGTCAGGATAGTTTTATGATTTTTGTTTGAATAATGTTTATTTTTTATGTTAATGTAAGGAAGAGGGATATCTTTTCTGAATATTTGAGACCCCAAAGAATATTTGTGTATTAATTTAGCTCTTAATTCTTTCAAGAAAGTTTTAAATGCCATGCACCAAACTTGTTAAATATCTTAGTGTTTCATATCTGTTGCTGATGTAAATGATATATTGTTTCCTTATATTTTCCCAGTTTATTACTTACTATATATTGAAAATCTATTGCACTTTGTATATGAATTTTGTACCCAGCTACCTTACTGAATTACACTACTGATGTTAATTGCTGTGCAAATATTGCTTTCAAGAATACAATCATATAATCTAAAAATATGTTTTGCTAAGTATTTATTCCCTGTTTCTTGTATTTATCTAATGTTGTTATCAAGAAAACTCAGAGAAGCATACGAGTTATCTGTTATCCAGAAAATTCAGAAAAGCAACAATAAAATGCATTGTTGTTTTACTCATAGCTAGAGTTTTACTAATAAAAATTATCCTGGTTTTGTTGTAAGATATTTATACTGAGATATATGTAGTTATAGCTAACACTTTGAAAGAAATATCAAACTACTGCTACCTCATTAAGAAATTTTTTGTTTAATCATATGTCTGCAGGGTACATGCACAGGTTTGATACATACATATATTGTATAATGATGGGGTTTGTGCTTCTAGCAAGCACATTACTCAAATAGTAAACATAGTACCCAATAGGTAGCTTTTCAACCCCTGCACTCCTCCCTGCTTCTACTGTCTTGTAGTCCCTAGTGTCTGTTGTTTCCATTTTTAGGTCCATGAGTCCCCATTGTTTAGCTTCCACTTATAAATAGAAACATGACATATTTTATTTTGTTTTTGCATTACTTAGAATAATAACTTGAGATGACAAAAAGCACCATTTCATTATTTTTGGTAAATGTGTAGGGTTTTGTAATGCATTTATACCATATTTTTAAATCCAATCTACCATTGATGGAAATTTAAATTGATTCTATGCCTTTGTTGATTCAATCACTATTGTGAATAGTGCCGTGAAAAACATGTGAGTGCTGTTGTCTTTTGGTAGGAAGGCTTGTTTTCTTTGGGTAGATACATAGTAGTGGGATTTCTGGGTCAAATTGTAGTTTTACTTTTGGTTCTTTGAGAAGTCTCCATACTGCCTTTGCAGGGGTTGTACTAATTTACATTCACACCAACAGGTTAGAAGCATACCCATTTCCCACAACTTCACCAACATGTTTTTTTTTTGACTTTCTTAATAATAGCCATTTGAATGGTGTCAGATGGTATCTTGTTGTGATTTTGATTTGCATTTCTCTGATGAATACTGATGTTGAACATATTTTTTATATGCTTGTTGACCTCATGTGTTTCTTCCTTGAAGTTATATTTTCTTTGGAGAAGTGTCTTCTCATGTTCTTTGTCCACTTTTTCATGTGGTTATTTGTTTTTTTACCTGTCGATTTATTTATGTTCCTTACAGATTTTGAATGTTATTCCTTTTCTGGATTCATAGTTTGCAAATATATTTTTTTCATTGTGTAGCTTGTCCGTTTAATAATTGATTTTTGTTTTGCTATGCAGAAGCTCTTTAAGTACCGTTTGTCTATTTTTGTTTTGATACATTTACATTTGATATGTCATAAATTCTTTGAGTAGGCCAATATCTAAAGAGATTTTTCTAGGTTTTCTTCTATGATGTTTTAGTTTCAGATATTACATGTAAGCCTTTTTCCACATTGAGTTAGTGGCTAGTCAGTTTTTTCAGCATCATTTATTGAATAAGGTGACTTTTCTACATTGTTTGTTTGTTTGTTTGTTTATGTATCATCTTGTCAAAGATCAGTTAGTTGTTTGTGTGAGGCTTCATTTCTGGTTTCTCTTTTCTGTTTCATTTATATGTGTAACTACTTTTGTACCAGTACCATAATGTTTTGGTTGCAATAGTCTTGCATAATAATTTAAAGTCATGTGAAGTGATGCCTCCAGCTTTGTTTTTTTAGTTAGGATTGCTTTGACTATGTGAGATTTGTAGGGGTATTACATATTAACTTTAGGGTTATTTTTCCTAATTCTGTGAAAAATGACATTGGTAATTGTGTTAGGGTTCTCTAGAGGAAGCAAACTAATAGGATATACACATATATATGTATGTATGTGTGTATATATATATATAGAGAGAGAGTAGTTTATATATATATATATAGTCATTTATTGAGTATTATTAACTCACATGATCACAGGGTTCCACAATAGGCCATGTGCAAGCTGAGGGGCAAGCAAGAAACTCCGAGTCTCAAAGCTGAAGAACTTGGAGTCCAAGGTTCAAGGGCAGGAAGCATCCAGCACAGGAGAAAGATGTATGCTTGGAGGCTAAGCCAGTCTAGCCATTTCACATTTTTCTGCCAGCTTTAGATTTGCTGGCAGCTGATTAGATGTGGCCCACCCAGATTAAGGGTGGGTCTGCCTTCCCCAGCCTACTGACTCAAATATTAATCTCTTTTAACACCCTCACAGACACACCCAATATCAATACTTCGCATCCTTCAATCCAATCAAGTTGACATTTAGTATTAACCATTATAGTAATTTAGTAAAAATTGTTTCGAATCTCTAGATTGCACTAGGAGGTATGATCATTTTAACAGTATTGATCTTTCCAAACCATGAGTATGGAAAGTTTTTACAGAGGTGTGTGTCTGTCATCTACTGTTTTTTTTTTTTTTTTCATTAATGTTTTATAGTTCTCTTTGTAGAAATATTTTACCAATTTGGTTAAATGTATTCCTAAACATTTTATATTTTATGATTATTGTAAATGTGATTAAGTTTTTTATTTGGTTCTCAGCTTGAACATTATTGGTGTATAGAAGAGCTACTGATTTTGTATGTTGATTTTGTATCCTGAAACTTTAGGGAATTTATCAGGTAGGGTGTCTTAGGAGGAGTCTTTGGGCTTTCTATGTATAGAATCATGTCATCATAGACAGAGATAATTTGACTTCCTCTTTTCCAATTTGAATGACTTTTATTTCTTTCTCTTGCCTGATTTCTTTGGCTGTGACTTCCACTGCTATGTTGAGTAGGAGTGGTGACAGTGGACATCTTTGTTTTGTTTCACTTCTTATGAGAAATGCTTTTAGTCTTTCCCCAGTTAGTGTAATATTAGCCATGGATG
The DNA here is from genome assembly GCF_048565385.1 of Saimiri boliviensis. NCBI lineage: Eukaryota > Metazoa > Chordata > Mammalia > Primates > Cebidae > Saimiri > Saimiri boliviensis. The sequence continues at coordinate 76,557,567 of NC_133470.1, read as the reverse complement.
TGTCATGCATGGCTTTTATTATTTTGAGGTGTATTCCTTCAATGCCAGGTTTTCGAGAGCTTTCTTATCACAAAGGGATGTTGGATTTTATTCAATTTTTTTTTCTGCATCCAATGGGATGATTGTTTTTTAAGTTCTGTTTATGTGGTAAATAGCATTTATTTATTTATTTATATCCCAGGGATAAAGGTCACTTAATTGTAACAAATTATGATATATATTATATATATGATATATAATTATATATATCATATATATTATATATATGATATATATTATATATATCATATATATTATATATATGATATCTTATATATATATGATATCATATATATTATATATATATGATATCATATATATATAATTTGCATTTGGTTTGCTAGTATTTCACTGAAGATTTTTGTGTCTATGTTCATCAGGGATACGGCCTGGAGCTTTCTAGTTTTTAGAGTCCTTACCTGATCTGGGAGTCAGAATTATACTGTTTTCATAGAATTAGAGAAGAATCGTTTGTTCTCAACTTTTTGTTAAACTTTCAGCATGATTGGTGCCAGCTCTTTTTCATATGTCTTGTAGGATTCAGCTGTCAATCCATCTTGTCCAGGGCTTTTTGGAATTGGTAGTTTTTTGTTTTGTTTTTAAATACTGCCTCAATTTTATAGCTAATTATTGGTCTGTTCAATCTTGACAGGTTGTGTATTCTCAGGAATGTATCCATTTTCTCTGTTTTCTAGTTTGTAATGCATAGAGATGTTCATTATAATCTCTGAGGATCATTTGTATTTTTGTGGTATCAACTGTACTGCCACCTTTGTCATTACTTATTGTGCTTATTTAAATCTTTTTTGTTGGATAATCCAACTAGAGGTCTATCATGTTTTTATACTTTCAGAGAACTACCTTTTGCTTCATTGAATCTTTGTATTATTTTTTTTGTCTCAATTTCATTTAGTTCTCCTCTGATCTTTGTTATTTCTCTTCATCATCTAGCTTTGGACTTGGTTTGTTTCTGATTTTCTAGTTCCCTGAGGTGCAACATTAGGTTGTTAATTTTAAATTTTTGTATATTTTTTATGTAGGGATATAGTGCTTTGATATTTCATTTTAACACTACTTTTGCTGTATCCTAGAGGTTTGGTATACTGTATCTCTATGTTCATCTGTTACTAATTTTTTTTAAATTTCTGCATTAATTTTGTTGTTTACCCAGAAGTCATTTGGGCGCAAGTTGCTTAGTTTCCATGTATTAGTGTAATTTTGAAAATTTCTCTTAGTGTCAATTTCAAATATCATTCCACTGTTGTCCATTAACATGCTTAATATAATTTTAATTTTTCCAATTTATTAAGACTTCTTTATAATCAAGCATGTGGTCAATTTCACAGAATGCTACATGCACAGATGATAAAAATGTATATTCTGTGGTTTTTGGATGGAGTATTCTGTTGATGTCTATTAGGTCCATTTTGTCAAAAATCTGGTTTAAGTCCAGTGTTTCTTTATTAATTTTCTACCTGGATTACCTGTCTTATGCAATCAGAGGTGTGTTCAAGTCACCCAGTCTGTGGCTGTCACACAGTCTGTGGCTGTCTGTCTCTTTTCTTAGTTCTAGTAGTAGTTGTTTTATAAATCTGGGTTCTCTGATGTTAGGTGCATATATATTTAGAATAGTTAAATCTTCTTGTTGCATTGCATCCTGTACCTATATGTGAAGCCCTTTTCTTTTTTTAATAGCTTTTGGGTTAAAATCTGTTTTATGTGTTACAAGAATAGCAATCCATGTTCTTCTGTGTTTTCTATTTGCATGATTGATCTTTCTCCACTTTTTAGTTCCAGTCTGTGATTTAGTTTGAGTCTGATGGGATTTCTTTTATAGGTGATTTGGCCCTTTTTTCAAGCTGTCTTCAATATTTTTTCTTTAGTGTTGACTTTGGATAGTCTGATAACTATATGCCTTGGGGACCATCATCTTCTATGGTGTTTCACAGGTGTTCTCACAGGTGTCATTTTACATGAGATGGGTTTCTCGAATGAAACAGAAGATTGAGTCTTGTAATTTTTTTGGATCTTTTAAATGAAGTATGTAGGCTATTTATATTCAAATATATGTAAAGTATTGTTTCTGTTGTAATGTTGTTAGCTAGTTTCTTTGTAGCCACAATTACATAATTATTTCATAGAATCTGTGAGCTTCGTATTCATGTGTGCTTTAATGGTAGCACATATCATTCTTTCATTTCCATCATTAGAATTCCATTGAGCATTTCTTTCAGGAGAAGTCTGCTGTTGATGTATTCCATTGGTGTTTGCTTATCTGGGAAATTATTTATTCTACTTTTATAAAGCTTCATTTCACAGGGCATTAAATTATTGGCTGACATTTTTTTATTTTATGAAGGCTACAAATAGGCAACCCCCATCTCTTCTGACTTACACTTTCTGTTGAGAAGCCTAGGGTTAGTCTGATGGGATTTCTTTTATAGGTGATTTCATACTTTTCTCAAGCTGCCTTCAATATTTTTTCTTTAGTGTTGGCTTTGGATAGTCTGATAACTGTATGCCTTTGGGACTATCATCTTCTATGGTGTTTCATAGGTGTTCTCTGAATTTATTGTATCTGTATGTGAACTTTTCTAGCAAGATTAGAGAAAGTTTCCTGAATTATTTCCCCAAATATGTTTTCCAAGTTGCTCACATTTCAAAAATTCAAAGTAGTGGCAGTGGGTCCCAGGTTGTTTCTAGAACTGTTAGCCAAGAGGTAGAGCCTAGAACAGGGGCTTAATGATTCTAACAAATGCCTTATCCTTCTGTGTCTCAGCTGGTATCCGAAATGCAAGAGAGCATCCTCCCCACTATTCCTTCTCCTCTCATTAAGCAGAAGGGAGGAGTCTCTTTTGGAGCCATGAGTTGTACAGCCTGGGATTAGAGGAAGGGTGATGCCCACATTCCATTACCTCAGCCAGCTTGTGTCTCAACAGATTATGTGTCCCCCGAGTCCACTGTCTCTTGGCAAAGTTCAGCATTAGGCCTAAGAGTTACAGTCCTTGTGGCCTTGACTGCCTTTCAAGCTCACGTAGAGATGCAGAGAAATTGTAGGAACTCAAGTTCTGACTGCCATGGTAGGCATATCTCCTCTGTCTAGGAGTAGTTTAAATGCTCCCTCTATGTGAAAGCATTAATTGAGTTTGGCCTGGTTTTATTGTTTGTTCTATCTGGACTGCATCGAGTTTGGTGCCTCACAATTGCTGTCCTGTCTCTCCCCCAGCAAACAAAAATGATCTGTGCACCATGCTACTTCTGCTGGGGAAAGAGGGAATGATGATGTTGGTGAGTAAAGACTGATTTTTCTTTCTTTTCAGTACCTTTTTTAGCAATATGAAGTTAACAGCAGGTACTGTGAGTGCTCACCTGAATTTTGGTTTTTATGAAGGTGTTTTACTTATGTAAATAGTTGTTAAATTGGTGTCTTTGTAGTAGAAGGAATCAGTGGAGCCTTGCAGTCCACCATTATGCTCCTTGACACATTTGTTTCTAGGAATATATCCATTTATTCTGTTATGTAATTTGTTGCCACATACTTATCTAGTAGTCTCTCATGATCTTCTTAATTCTATGGCATCAGTTGAAATGTCTCCTTTTTTACTTTTATTTTTGTTTACTTGATTCCTCTGTATTTTCCTTGGTTAGTGGTTTGGACTTGTGTCTCCATCAAAATCTCACATCCAGTTGTAATCCATACTACTAGAGGTAGAGCCTGGTGGGAGGTGAATGAATCACGGTACAGTTTTCCTTGGATGTTTTAGCATCATTTCCTCAATACTATTGTCATTATAGTAAGTGATTGAGTTCTCACGATATCTGGTTGTTTAAAAGCGTGAATAGCACCTCTTCTGTCTCTTGTTTGTACTCTGGCTATGGGATGTGTGTGCTTCTCCCTTGCCTTCCATCATGCTTGTACATTTCCTGAGGCCCACCCAGAAGCTGAGCAGATGTTACCATGCTTCCTGTACAGACTGTGGAATCATGAGCCAATTTAACTTCTTTTCTTTATAAATTACCCAGTCTCAGGCATTTCTCTATAGCAATGTGAGAATGGACTAATACAGTTTGTCTACTTAAAGGTTTGTCAGATTTCTTCTTTGCAAAAACCCCCCTCTTAGTTTTATTGATCTTTTATGTTGTCTTTCTTGTCTCTATTTTTATTCTGATGTTTACATTTTCTTCTTTCTCCCAACTTTTAGCTAAGTTCTTTTTCTTGAGATGCAAAATTTGACTGTTATTTGAGACCTATTTTTTTTCTTAATGAAGGCATTTATTGCTATAAACTTTATTCTTAGAACTTCTTATGCTGAATCTTATAAGTTTTTGTATGTTACGTTCCCATTTTTGGTGTTCTCATAATGTTTTTAAACATCACTTTTATTTTTTGACTCTTAGTTGGTTAGGAACAAATTGTTTAATTTTCACACTTTTCTGAATTTTACAAAATTTTTCCTATTGGTGATTTCTAGTTTTATAACATAGTGGTCATAAAAGATATTTGATGTGAATACAATATTCTAAAATCTGTTAAGGGTTGTTTTGTGGTATTCTGATGAATATTCCATATATACTTGAAAAAAAAATTGTGCTAATGCTATTGGGTAAAACGTTCCATATCTCTTAGGTCCATGTGTTCTATGCATTTGAATGAGCAAACACTTCTTTCAGTATTTGCAGACTGCTTTTGGCAGATAAAGACCTTCTCCTGTTGAGTTCCTGTGCTGATTGGATTGTCTCCAAAATGGTGGCCAAGTGGTGTTTGAATCAGGTCATGTGACTGCTGCTGGTTTTGCGATGGAATTTGCAGTTATTGGGCCTGTTACCAGGGACTCTAGTGAGTATGGATCCTGTATGTTTTTCAAGTTGACTGGACTGACTCCAGTTCTTTAGTCAGCATGTTTGACACTAGAAAAAGGATCTATTCAAAATCTGCAGATGGCTTTCTTGTTTTCAGGTGATGAATGGGTACTGTTTCTTCTAGGTCCCTAGGAAAGCTAAGTCTGGGGAATTATGAAGGTCCTCAGACAGGTGACACTGACCATTGACCATGGCTGGAAGAGCTTTGAACTTTGTTCAGGGCTGCTACAAGTCTGTAGCCATGATTGAGGCCTGTAAGCCTGCCATCGCTTTCACAGGTGGGTATGTCTTCTAGTGAGTCTCTTGGAAAGCAGGACTGTTAGACCATAGCTGACATGAGCTGGAGTCAATTTACACAGCTGTTTTAATACTCACAATACCAGTACGGCCATGGTTATTAGGCTTGCCTACAAAGGTAATGATGGGTGAATTTTTCTCTAGGTCCCACTGCAGTGTGGGAAGAACTCCTCTCAAACCACAGCTTTGCGGGGCTGGGTTGAGTTGCAGAGCTCTATTAGGATCTGCTGTTAGGCCAATGTCAGCTGGCCTAGGTATCCCTGCATAGACATGTGTATTCCTCTAGGCAGAGCTGCTCTCTAACTACAGTAAGAGAGACTGGTTCTAAGTTTGAAAACCACTTTAGTATCTACTGTGGGAATGAAGTCGTAAAGCTTTCCCCAGTGACACTAGTGTACATGACTCCTCCTGGGCCTTTGGCAGGGATTTTTTGTTACAGGAACAAGGTAACATACTGCTGTAGACAAGTCCACAGGGAAACAAGGCTGTTTCTAGGTTTGGCACCAGGAACACAGTTTTTGAGTCTAGCGCCAGGGTGTAGGTCTTGACTCTTTCTTTTTTTTTCTTTTTCTTTTCTTTTTTTTTTTTTTTTTTAAGATGGGCTTTCACTATGATGGCCAGGCTGGTCTTGAACTCCTGACCTCAGATGATCCAGCCACCTCAGCCTCCCAAAGTGCTAGGATTACAGGAGTGAGCCACCGCACCCGGTGGTCTTGACTCTTAAAAAGCATTATTAGGTCCTAGGTGCCACTACAGTTTCACAACCTCCTATCTTAAGGTTTCCACAAAAGCACTTTTGTGCGTGGATGCCAGCAAAGTTACTGCTGTGTGGCAATATGAGTGCAGTGGCTCCTAATTCTCCATTTTGCTGAATATCACTCTTCTCATTTTATGATTTGTATCCACTGGCTTTTGATTAGTATGATAAAGTATGTTAAATATTTACCTAAGACTAAACCTTTTCTAGCTGATATTTTATTTAAGGTTTACATCTGTTTGAAAGCATACTGCATTTTTCTTTTTTATCCATTTGCTGTATCAGTTTTGCTATCAGTATCATGTGAACTTTAAAATGATGTTTGCAATTTTTTTTTTTAACTTCTGTTCTGAAACAGTTTGCTACGGTTGTCATAATGTTATAGGAGTTATTAAATTAATTTAGGCAAATAGAAAAAGAGGTCCTTGGAAGTCTTTGTATTTTTTTTTTTTTTTATACCAGGGGAAAGCGCAAATGCAGTCTCCCGCTACTACAAATTACGCAGTCGAGTTTCCCACATTTGGGGAAATCGCAGGGGTCAGCACATCCGGAGTGCAATGGATAAGCCTCGCCCTGGGAAAACCACCTTCGTGATCATGGTATCTCCCCTGCCAGGTAAGTATAGTTTTTGTATTTTTTTAATTGCATTTTATGTTTTGGGGTACATGTGAAGAACATGCAAGATTGTTGCATAGGTACACACATGGCAGTGTGGTTTGCTGCCTTCCTTCCCCTCACCTGTATCTGTCATTTCTCCCCATGCTATCTCTTCCCACCTCCCCACCGCCCCCATCCCTCCCCCATTTCCCCCCAAGGGACCCCAGTGTGTAGTGCTCCCTTCCCTATGTCCACGTGTTCTCATTGTTCAACACCCGCCTGTGAGTGAGAACATGTGGTGTTTTTGTATTTTTTTAAAACAATTCCAGAAACATTTCTTGTCTAGAAGGAAAGCCCCTGCTCTTAGAGCCAGGCTGGCAACTTTTGATATGCAAATGCCAGCCATTAGAAACTGGGTCTGCCCAAGCATGGCGATTCCTGATTCCTGCTGCCTCCTTGCCCTTGCCCCGACATGTGCCTGTCAACATGGCCACCTTCATATATCCCCATCTGTAGAACATCATGACACCCTGAATTTGCATATTAAAAGGCTAGGGTGGGAGGGCCAGATTTTTCGTGGACTATGTGAATGACCTGCCTGGTCCAACCAATCCCCTGAGCCCTATGCAAATCAGACACCACCTCCTCCAGCCTATTCATAAGCAGCCACTTTTCCATGGCACATGGGGTCTCCTTTCTGGGCTTTGGAGCCCCCTTTCCTCTGTGTACAGGGGAGCGTCTTCCTTCTTTCTTCTCCCTTCTTTCTTGCCTATTAAACTCTCCATTTTATAAATGTCCATATTGTTTTATCCAATTCGAGTGAGACAAGAGCCCTGGTGTTCCTCCACTCATTGGAGCCATATCAATAGCAACAGACCAAAGACTTGGGTGAAATAAACAAGAGAAATTTACTTCTCACAGTTCTAAAGGGATAGAAGTACAAGATCAAGGAATCTGCAAGTTTAGTTTTTTTCTAAGGCCTCACTCCTTGGTTGACAATGGCTGTCATCTTGCTGTGTCCTTGCACGGTCTTTTATCTGTGCCCACATGTTCTTGCTATCATTGCGTGTGTCCAAGTCTTCTCTTCTTATAAGAACACTGGTCAGATTAAATTAGGTCTAAAACTGATGGCTTCGTTTTGACTGAATTACATCTTTAGGGGCTACATCTGAGTAGTCACATTCTGAGATATGGAGTGTTAGAGTATCAACATCTGAATTTTGAGGGACCGCAATTCAGACCATCACAGAAAGATTTAATACTGGATTCATCTGTGTTCTAACGATTTAATATAATTGACCTACAAAGAAATTTCATGACTATTAAAGTAGTTCTTTGACTACATTTTCAAATCCAGTTTCTCAAATGACATTTTGTCTGCTTAGCTTTTCTATCTTTTTAAAGAAACAATTTTGTCATTTTATATTTCCCAGGAAATCAGGTATTTCATCTATATCTCTGATATTATTTTGATAAACTGGAATAATGTTCTTATATCATTTTTCTTCTTCTGTATCTGTATCATTTTCCCATTTATATTTTTTGTGTGTGCATTCTGTGCTCTCCTCTTTTCAAATATTTAGGCAAGTTTGTGATTTATCTATATTTAAAGAACAAATTATTTGATTTACTTGTGTGTCTACTGTTTATTTTTTATATTTTATTTTTATTTTTATGGTGGTCAATATTCTGGTTTAAAACTATGATACTCTGTAGTCTTGAGTTCATCCTGGGACTGTGTGAGAAATAAATAAATGCTTTACAAGGTAGAGAATTGTAGTATTGGTAATTTAAGAGCCAGGTTTCCAGAGTCAAATAGGCTTGAAAATAGATCCTGAACATGTATAATTTCAAACAAGTTATTTAAACTTCAATATCTTGGTTATTTACAAAAGAAGTGTAGTGTACCTATCAATGTGGGTGATGAAAGGACTACATAAGATGGCAGAGTTGTTAAAAGGAAAAGTTCTGCAGAGTGATTGGTCTTAAATCCTCAATCTATCTACTCTCTGTGTGACTGTTTAAATGATTTATCTTTTCTCGGTCTGAGTTTCCTCATTTGTAAAATAGAAATAATAATACTTAACCAGGCTACTTTTGAAAAATGATTAGAATTAATATTTTTAAGCATTTCAGAGAATGGCCCTTAGTAAAATAGTAAAAGAAATGAAGAATTCGTATTACTACTAGTGTATTTGGGCCCTGATATTTCAAAGAGGCCTCAATGAACAAGAAATGACTGTTAATGAGGGAGGAATTTTTAATATATTAGAACTGCCTATGTGTACATTTATCTGAACACCTGACCTATAAATATGTTGTAAATTAACTCTAATTGGCTGAACCAATAATTTTCATGAGATCAATATTTATTCTTGTTGTCAATTACTTTTTAAAAATTGTGGTAAGATATGCTAATACAAAATTTCCTATCTGAATCATTTTGGAGTGTACAGATCAGTGGCATTAAATATATTTACATTGTTCTGGAACCATTGCCACCATCTACCTCTAAAACTTTTTTATATTCAAAAGCTAAGAATCTACCCATTAAACTATAATTACTCACTCATTTCTCCTACATCCATCTCCTGGCAACTACCATTCCACTTTCTGTCTCTATGAATTTGACTATTCTAGTACTTCTATATCAAATATAAATGTATTTGTCCTTTAATGACTAGCTTATATCACTAAGTTTTGACAATGTATTTAAGATTTATCCATGTTGTAGCATGTGTCAGTACTGTCTTCCTCTTTAAGGCTGAATAACATTGCATTGTTGATATATTAGGCCCTTCGTATTTTTGGGTTCTGCATCCATAGGTTCAAATAGCCATGGATCAGAAATATTTTTAAAAAATGGCTAAATGCTTCTGTACTGAGCATGTGTAGATATTTTTTCCTTGACATTACTTTGTAAATAGTGGAGTATGACAACTCTTTACATAGTACTTACATTGTATTGGAAATTATAAGTAATCGAGATGATTAAAAATACAAAATAGCATGTGTATAGGTTAAATGCAAATGCTACATCCATTTATATTAGGGACTTCGGCATCTATAGATCTTGGTATCCACAAAAGGCTCTGGAACCAATCCCCCATAGATAATGAGAGACTACCGTATATATACCACATTTTGTGTACTTATTTGTCTGTGAATGGACACTTGGATTGCTTCCACCTTTTGACTCTTGTAAATAAGGCTGCTATGAACATGGGTGTACAAATATCTCATTGATTCCATGATTCAATTATCTGATATAATTCTATACTTAATTAAAAAAAAAAAGAAAAGAAAAAAAAAAAAAAAAAAAAAAAACGACCAAACTGTGTTTTGCTGCAGCTGCAATACATTTCTAGTGGCAGTGCAAAAGGATTCCAATTTCTCCACATTCTTACCAACACATATTTTCTGTTTTTTCTTTTTCTTTCTTCTTTTGGGGATAATAGTTTTAATGGTTGTAAGGTGTGATTTCATTATGGTTTTTATGTGCATTTCCTTAACAATTAGTGATATTGAACACATTTTATGTGCCTATTGGCCATTTGTATCTTCAGTGTCTATTCAAGCCTTTTATCAATTTCATAATTTTGTTCATTTTTATGTTGTTGAATTCTAGGTGTTCTTTACATTTTCTGGATGCAAACCTGTTATCATATATATGATTTACAAATATTTTCTCCCATTTTCTGGATTGACTTTTCCCTCTGTTGACAGTACCCTATGATGCCAAAAAAATTAATTTTGATATAACCTAATTTACCCATTTTTAAATTTTGTTTGCTGTGCTTTTGATGTGCCATTCAAGATATCATTATCAAATCAAATGTCACAAATCATATCCTTGTATGTTCTTCTAAAAGTTATACAGTTTTGGTGTTTAAATATGTTTTTGTGGCTTGGCATGGTGGCTCATGCCTATAATCCCAGCACTGTGGGAGGCTGAGGCAGGTGGATCATGAGGTCAGGAGATCGAGACCATCCTGGCTAACATGATTAAACCCCATTTCTACTAAAAATACAGAAAATTAGCTGGGTGTGGTGGCATGTGCCTGTAGTCACAGCTACTAAGGAGGCTGAGGCAGGAGAATCTCTTGAACCTAGGAATCACAGGTTTCAATGACCCAAGATTGGGCCACTGTACTCCAACCTGGGCAACAGAGCGAGACTCCATCTCAAAAAATAAAAATAAAAATAAAAAATTAAGATATGTTTTTGTTACATTTTTAATATCTTTGTATACAAAGTAAGGTAAGGGCCCAACTTTATTATTCTTTTTTATGTGGATACTCACTTTTCTCCGCATTTGTTGAAAACACTCTTTTTCACCCATTAACTGGGTCTTGGCATTGTTGTCAAAACTCATTTGAATGTTATACAATTTTTTTTTTCTGTAGTATCTGTTCTACTCTATTGGTCAATATATCTTTCTTTATGCCAGTCCCAGACTGTTTTGATTGCTTTAGTTTTATCAGAAAGTATAAGAGCTCCATTTTTTTTTTTTGAATCTTTTAGTTTTATCAGAAAGTATAAGAGCCCCAATTTTCTTTTTTTTTTTTTTTTTTTTTTTTTTTTTTTGAGACGGAGTTTCGCTCTTGTTACCCAGGCTGGAGTGCAATGGCGCGATCTCGGCTCACCGCAACCTCCGCCTCCTGGGTTCAGGCAATTCTCCTGCCTCAGCCTCCTGAGTAGCTGGGATTACAGGCACGCACTACCATGCCCAGCTAATTTTTTGTATTTTTAGTAGAGACGGGGTTTCACCATGTTGACCAGGATGGTCTCGATCTCTTGACCTTGTGATCCACCCGCCTCGGCCTCCCAAAGTGCTGGGATTACAGGCTTGAGCCACCGCGCCCGGCCAAGAGCTCCAATTTTCTTTCAATATTGCTTGAGATATTTGGTGTCCCTTGAAATTTTATATTAATTTTAGAATGTATATCTCTATTTCTGCAAAAACTTTATTGCAATTTTGAAAAAGATTTTTTATTTTATTTTACTTTAAGTTCTAGGGTGCATGTGCAGGTCATGCAGGGTTGCTGCTTAGGTGTACAGTATATCCTGCATTTCTCCCCATATTATCCCTCCCCACCCATCCCACCCCCGCTGTCCACCCCTAGCCCCGCCAACTGCCCCCAGTGTGTGCTGCTCCTCTCCCTGAGTCCATGTGATCTCATTGTTCAACACCCACCTATGAGTGAGAACATGCTTTGTTTGGTTTTCTGTTCTTGTGTCAGTTTGCTGAGAATGATGGTTTCTAGATTCATCCAAGTCCCTACAAAGGACAGGAACTCATCATTTTTTATGGCTGCATAGTATTCCATGGTGTATATGTGCCACATTTTCTTTGTCCATTCTGTCATGGATGGGCATTTGGGTTGGTTCCAGGTCTTTGTTATTGGAAAACAGGGCTGCAATGAACATACGTGAGCATGTGTCTTTATAGTAGAATGACTTATAGTTCTTTGGGTATATACCCAGTAATGGGATTGCTGGGTAAAATGGAATTTCTATTTCTAGATCCTTGAGAAATTGCCACACTGTCTTCCACAATGGTTGAACTAATTTACACCCCCACCAACTGTGTAAGAGTGTTCCTATTTCTCCACATCCTCTCCAGCATCTGTTGTCTCCATATTTTTTAATGATTGCCATTCTAACTGGTGTAAGATGGTATCTCAATGTGGTTTTGATTTGCATTTCTCTAATGACCAGTGATGATGAGCGTTTTTTCATATGTTTGTTGGCCTCATATATGTCTCTTTTGAAAAGTATCTATTCATATCCTTTGCCCACTTTTGAATAGGGTCGTTTGCTTTTTTCTTGTATATCTGTTTTAGTTTTTTGTATAGATTATGGATATTAGCCCTTTGTCAGATGGGTAAATTGCAAAAATTTTTACCCATTCTGTTGGCTGCCGGTTCACTCTACTGATGGTTTATTTTGCTGTACAGAAGCTCTAAATTTTAATTAGATCGCATTTGTCTATTTTGGATTTTATTGCCATTGCTTTTGGTGTTTTAGTCATGAAGTCCTTGCCTATGCCTATTTCCTGTATGGTTTTGCCTACATATTCTTCTAGTGTTATAATGGTGTTAGGTTTTATGTTTAAATCTTTCATCCATCTGGAGTTAATGTTAGTGTAAGGTGTCAGGAAGGGGTTCAGTTTCTGCTTTCTGCACATTGCTAGCCAGTTTTCCCAATACCATTTGTTAAACATGCAATCCTTTCCCCATTGCTTATTTTTGTCACGTTTGTCAAAGATCAGATGGCTGTAGATGTGTGGTGTTGCTTCTGAGGCCTCTGTTCTGTTCCATTGGTCTGTTTTGGTACCTGTACCATGCTGTTTTGGTTACTGTAGACTTGTAGTATAGTTTGAAGTCCAGCAGTGTGATGCCTCTGGCTGTGTTCTTTTTGTTTAGGATTGTTTTGGCTATGCAGTCTCCCTTGTGATTCCATATGAAGTTTAAAGTAGTATTTTCCAGTTCTGTGAAGAAGGTCATTGGTATCTTGATGAGGATAGTGTTGAATCTATAAATTATTTTGGGCAGTATGGCCATTTTCATGATATTGACTCTTCCTAGCCATGAGAATGGAATGTTTTTCTATCTGATTGTGTCCTCTTTTATTTCATTGAGCAGTGGTTTGTAGTTCTCCTTGAAGAGGTCCTGTACTTCCTTTGTTAGATGTATTCCTAGGTATTCTCTTCTCTTTGTAGCAATTGTGAATGGGAGTTGGCTCTTGATTTGGTTCTCTGTTACTCTGTTATTGGTATATAGGAATGCCTTTGATTTCTGCACATTGGTTTTTTATGCTGAGGCTTTGCTGAAGTTACTTATCAGTTTGAGAAGATTTTGGGCTGAGACGATGGGGTCTTCTAAATATACAATCATGTCATCTGCAAATAGACAGTTTGACTTGCTCCTTTCCTAATTGAATACCCTTTATTTGTTTTTCTTGCCTGATTGCTCTGGCTAGAACTTCAAATACTATAGCGAATAGGAGTGTTGAGAGAGGGCAGCCTTGTCTAGTGCCTGATTTCAAAGGGAATTCTTCCAGCTTTTGCCTATTCAGTATGATATTGGCTATACGTTTGTCATAAATAGCTTTTATCATTTTTTGATACGTTCCTATACCGAGTTTACTGAGTAGCATGGAGGGCTGCTGAATGTTGTTCAAAGGCTTTCTATGCATCTATTGAGATAATCATGTAGTTTTTTCTTTGGTTCTGCTTATGTGATAGATTATGTTTATGGACTTGTGTATGTTGAACCAGGCTTGCATCCCAGGGATGAAGCCTACTTGATTGTGATGAATAAGCTTTTTGATGGTGCTGTTGCATTTGGTTTGCCAGTATTTTATTGAAGATTTTTCTGTCGAGGTTCATCATTAATATTGGCCTGAAGTTTTCCTTTTTAGTTGTGTCTCTGCCTGGTTTTGGTATCAGGATGATGTCGGTCTTATAAAATGAGTTAGGGAGGATTCCCTCTTTTAGTATTGTTTGATGTAGTTTCAAAAGGAATGGAACCAGCTACTCTTTGTACATCCTGTAGAATTTGAGTGTGAACCTGTCTGGACCTGGACTTTGTTTGGTAGGCTATTGATTGTTGCCTCAACTTCAGCTCTTGTTATTGGTCTTTTCAGGGTTTCAACTTCCTCCTGATTTAGTCTTGGTAGAGCACAAGTGTCCAATAATTTATCCATTTCTTCCTGGTTTACTGGTTTATGTGCATAGAGCTGTTTGTAGTAATCTCTGATGGTAGTTTGTATTTCTGTGGGATCAGTGGTGATATCCCCTTTATCTTTTTTATTTCATCTGTTTGATTCTTCTCTTTTCTTTTTTATTAGTCTGGATAGCAGTCTGTCTATTTTGTTAGTCTTTTCAAAAAATCAGCTCCTGGATTTATTGATTTTTTGAAGGGTTTTCTGTGTCTCTATCTCCTTCAGTTCAGTTCTGATTTTAGTTATTTCTTGTCTTCTGATAGCTTTTGAGTTTTTTTTGATCTTCCTCCTCTAGCTATTTCAATTTTGATGATAGGGTGTCAATTTTAGATCTTTCCTTATTTCTCATGTGGGCATTTATTGCTATAAATTTCCCTCTTGACACTGCTTTAAAGGTATCCCAGAGATTCTGGTAAGTTGTATCTTCATTCTGATCGGTTTCGAGGAACATCTTTATTTTTTCCTTCATTTCATTGTTTATCCAGTTGACACTTAGAAGCAAGTTGTTCAGTTTCCAAGTGTTTGTGCAGATTTGAGTGTGTTTCTTAATCCTGAGTTCTAATCTGATTGTGCTGTGATCTGATAGACTGTTTGTTATGATTTCCATTCTTTTGCATCTGCTGAGGCATGATTTGCTTCCAATGATGTGGTCAATTTTAGAGTAAGTGTGATGTGGTGCTGAGAAAAATGTGGATTTGTGGTGGGGTGTTCTGTATATGTCTATTAGGTTTTCTTGGCCCAGTTCTACATTCAAGTTCTGAATATCCTTGTTAATTTTCTGTCTCATTGATCTGTCTAATATTGACAGTGGAGTGTTGAAGTCTCCCACTATTATTCTGTGGGAGTCTAAATCTCATTTTAGGTCATTGAGAACTTGCTTTATGTATCTGGGTACTCCTGTGTTAGGTGTGTATATGTTTAGTATAGTTAGCTCTTCTTGTTAGATTGATCCTTTTTCCATTATGTAATACCCTTCTTTGTCTCTTTTGATCTTTGTTGGTTTGAAGTCCGTTTTATCAGAGATTAGTATTGCAACTCCTGCTTTTTTTGTTGTTGTTGTTCTCCATTTGCTTGGTAACTCTTCTTCCATCTCTTTATTTTGAGTCTATGTGTGTCTTTGTATGTGAGATTGGTTTCCTGAATACAGCACACCAATCTGTCTTGACTTTTTATCCAGTTTGCTGGTCTGTGTCTTTTGATTGGGGCATTTGGGCTGTTTACATTTAAGGTTAATATTGTTATGTGTGAATTTGATCCTGCCATTTTGTTACTGGCTGGTTTTCTTGCCCAATAGACTCATTTTCTTCATTGCATTCTTGGTTTTTGCCATTTGGCATGCTTCTGCAGTGGCTGATATTTTTCCTTTCCATTCTTAGTGTTTCTTTCAGGAGCTCTTGTAGGGCAGGTCTTGTGGTGATGAAATCTCAGTAATTGCTTGTCCATAAAGGATTTTATTTCTCCTTCACTTCTGAAGCTTAGTTTGGCTGGATATGAAATTCTGGGTTGAAAGCTCTTTTCTTTAAAGATGTTGAATATTGGCCCCCACTCTCTTCTGGCTTGTAGGGTTTCTGCCGCGAGATCTACTGTGAGTCTGATTAGCTTCCTTCTGTGGGTGACCTGACCTTTCTCTCTGGCTTCCCTTAGCATTTTTTCCTTCATTTCAACCCTGGTGAAGCTGACAATTATGTGCCTTGCTGTTGCTCTTCTTGAGGATCTTTGTGGAGTTCTGTGTATTTCTTGGATTTGAATTTTGGACTTCCTTGCTAGGCTTGGGAAGTTCTCCTGGATAATATCATGGAATATGTTTTCCAGCTTGGATTCATTCTCCCCATCATATTCAAGTGTACACCGATCAAGTGTAGATTAGGTTTTTTCACATAATCCCATATTTCTTGGAGGCTTTCTTCATTTTTTTTCACTCCTTTTTCTCTTGTCTTGCCTTCTCTTTTTATTTAATTGAGTTGATCTTCAGTCTCTGATGTCCTTTCTTCTGCTTGATCGATTTGGCTATTAAAATTTGTGTTTGCTTCACATGGTTCTCGTGCTGTGTTTTTCAACTCCATCAAGTCGTTTATGTTCTTTTCTAAGCTGGGTATTCTAGTTAGCATTTTGTCTAACCTTTTTTCAAGGCTTTTGGTTTCTTTGCATTGAGTTATAATATGTTCCTTTAGCTCAGAAAAGTTTGTTATTATCCACTTTCTGAAGCCTGTTTCTGTCACTTCATCGCACTCCTTCTCGTTCAAGCTGTGTTCCTGTGTTGTTGAGGAATTGTCATCCCTTGAAGGAGAAGTGTGCTGGTCTTTGATGGTTTCATCTTTTTTGTGCTGGCTGTTTTTTGCCCATCTTCATGGATTTACCTGGCTGTGATCTCAGGGAGGCTGCTTGATGAGGTTACTTGTCTGCCTGTCAAGGTGCTACTGGGTTTCTAGGGACTCCTACAGGTTGCTAGGTAAGCTCTCTGTGTCTTTTTTGTTTACCCTGGGAGATTAGGCCCACCTCTTCTGCTGACCTGGAGGCGGTGCTGGGTGGTCAAGAACACTGTCTGCTGCTACATAGGCTTCCTGTGTTTTTGTTAAAACATGAAGTCTAGTCCTACCCCCTGTTAATAATTTTTCTTTATTGCATTTTAGGTTTGGGGGTGCATGTGAAGAACATGCAAGATTATTGCATAGGTACACACCTGGCAGTGTGATTTGCTGCATTCCTCCTCCTCACCTATATCTGGCATTTCTCCCCATACTATCTCTCCCCAACTCCCCACCCCCTGCTGTCCGTCCCCTATTTCCCCCCAACAGATCCCAGTGTGTGATGCTCCCCTCCCTGTGTTCTCATTGTTCAACACCCACCTATGAGTGAGAACATGTGGTGTTTGATTTTCTGTTCTTGTGTCAGTTTGCTGAGAATGATGGTTTTCACTTTCATCCATGTCCCTACAAAGGACATGAACTCATCATTTTTTGGTGGTGGCATAATATTCCATGGTGTATATGTGCCACATTTTCCTTCTCCTCAAGCAGCTCCCTGACTGCCATATATCCAAAGAGTCACCTCATAAAGGAGAGCTCAGACTGACATCTGGCGGGTATCCTTCTGGACAAAGATAGCAGAAGAAGAAACTGGCAGCAACCCTTATGGTTCTGCAGCCACTGCAGGTGATCCCCAGGCAAGAGGGCCTAGAGTGGACCTCAGCAGTCCTACAGCAGAGGGGCCCAACTGTTAGAAGAAAAAAACTTCATCATCAACAAACTGGACATCCACTCAGAGACCCAATCTGAAAGTCAACAACTACAAAGACAGCAGGTGGATAAATCCACAAAAATGGGAAGAAACCAGCACAAAATGAATGAAAACACCCAAAACCAGAATGTCCTCCTACAAGGGATTACATCACCATCAAGGGAATAAGGCTGGATGGAGAATAAGTGTGATAAATTGACAGAATCAGGCTTCAGAAGGTGGGTAATAAGAAACTTCTGTAAACTAAAAGAACATGTTCTAACCCTATGCAAATAAACTAAGAACCTTGAAAAAAGACTTGATGAAATGCTAACCAGAATCAACAACTTAGAGAGGAATATAAGTGAATTGATGGAGCTGAAAAACACAACATGAGAACTTTGCAAAGCATGCACAAGTTTCAACAGCCGAATTGACCAAGCAGAAGAAAGGATATCAGAGGTCGAAGATCAACTCAATGAAATAAAATGAGAAGGCAAAATTAGAGAAAAAAGGGTAAAAAGGGATGAACAAAAATCTCCAAGAAATATAGGACTATGTGAAAAGACCTAATCTACGTTTGGTAGGTGTACCTGAATGTAACGGAGAGAATGAATCCAAGCTGGAAAATTTTCTTCAGGATACCAGGAAAACTTCCCAAACCTAGGAAGGCAGGCTTGAATATTAATTCAAGTACAGAAAACACAAAGAACACCACAAATATATTCCTCAAGAAGAGCAACCCCAAGGCACATAATAGTCAGATTCACCCAGGTTGAAATGAAGGAGAAAATGCTAAGGGCAGCCAGAGAGAAAGGTCGTGTTACCCACAAAGGAAAGCCCATCAGACTCACAGCACATCTCTCAGCAGAAACCCTACAAGCCAGAAGAGAGTGGAGGCCAATATTCAACATCCTTAAAGAAAAGAACTTTCAACCCAGAATTTCATATCCAGCCAAACTAAGCTTCATAAGTGAAGGAAAAATAAAATCCATTGTAAACAAGCAAGTACTCAGAGATTTCATTACCACCAGGCCTGCTTTACAAGAGCTCCTGAAAGAGGCACTAAACATAGAAAGGAACAACCAGTACCAGCCACTCCAAAAACATACCAAATGGTAAAGAGCATCAACACAATGAAGAAATTGCATCAACTAATGGGCAAAACAGACAGCTAGCATCAAAATGGTAGGATCAAATTCACACATAACAGTATTAACCCTAAATGTAAATGAGCTAAATGCCCCAATCAAAAGACACAGACTGGCAAATTGGATAAAAAGAAAAAACCCACCCATGTGCTGTATCCAGGAAACCCATCTCACATGCAAGGATACACAAAGGATCAAAATAAAGGGATGGAGGAAGATTTACCAAGCAAATGGAGAGCAAAAAAAAAAAAAAAAAAAAAAAAAAAGCAGGAGTTAACCTCAATAAACTAGGTATTGACGGAACGTATCTCAAAACAATAAAAGCTATTTACGACAAACCAACAGCCAATATCATACTGAATGGGCAAAAACTGGAAGCACTCCTTTTGAAATCTGGCACTAGACAAGGATGCCCTCTCTCACCACTCCTATTCAATGTAGTACTGGAAGTTCTAGCCAGAGCAATCAGGCAAGAAAAAGAAATAAAGTGTATTCAAATTGGAAAGGAGGAAATCAAATTGTCTCTATTTGCAGATGACATGATTGTATATCTAGAAGACCCCATCATCTCAGACCAAAATCTCCTGAAACTGATAAACAACTTCAGCAAAGTCTCAGGATACAAAATCAATGTGCAAAAATCACAAGCATTCCTATACACCAGTAACAGACTTAAAGAGAGCCAAATCAAGAACGAACTGCCATTCACAATTGCTACAAAGAGAATAAAATACCTAGGAATACAACTAAGAAGGAACATAAAGGACCTCTTCAAGGAGAAATACAAGCCACTGCTCAATGAAATAAGAGAGGACACAAACAGATGGAGACACATTCCATGTTCATGGTTAGGAAGAATCCACATCGTGAAAATGGCCATACTGCCCAAAGTAATTTACAAATTCAACGTTATTCCCATCAAGTTACCAATGACCTTCTTCACAGAACTGGAAAAAAAACACCTTAAACTTCATATGGAACCAAAAGAGAGCCCACATAGCCAAGTCAATTCTAAGCAAAAAGAACAAAGCAGGAGGCATCACACTACTGGACTTCAATCTATACTACAAGGCTACAGTCATCAAAACAGCATGGTACTGGTACCAAAACAGAGCTATAGACCAATGGAACAGAACAGAGGCCTCAGAGGAAATACAACATACCCACAACCATCTGACCTTCGACAAACCTGACAAAAACAAGCAATGGGGAAAGGACTCCCTGTTTAATAAATGGTGTTGGGAAAACTGGCTAGCCATGTGCAGAAAGCAGAAACAGGACCCCTTCCTGACAGCTTACACCAAAATTAACTCCAGATGGATTAAAGACTTAAACATCAGACCTAACACCATAAAAACCCTAGAAGAAAATCTAGGCAAAACCATTCAGGACATAGGCGTAGGCAAGGACTACATGACCAAAATGCCAAAAGCAATGGCAACAAAAGCCAAAATAGACAAATGGGACCTAATCAAACTTCACAGCTTCTGCATGGCAAAAGAAACAGTCAGTAGAGTGAATCGGCAACCAACAGAATGGGAAAAAATTTTTGCAGTCTACCCATCTGACAAGGGGCTGATATCCAGAATTTTCAAAGAACTAAAACAGATCTACAAGAAAAAAAAAAAAAAAAAAAAAACCAAGCCCATTCAAAAATGGGCAAAGAATATGAACAGATACTTTACAAAAGAAGACATACAGGAGGCCAACAAACATATGAAAAAATGCTCATCATCATTGGTCATTAGAGAAATGCAAATCAAAACCACATTGAGATACCATCTCACACCAGTTAGAATGGTTATCATTAAAAAATCTGGAAACAACAGATGCTGGAGAGGATGTGGAGAAATAGGAACACTTTTACACTGTTGGTGGCAGTGTAAATTAATTCAACCATTGTGGAAGACAGTGTGGCGATTCCTCAATGACCTAAAAATGGAAATCCCATTTGAACCAGCAATCCCATTACTGGGTATATATCCAAAGGATTATAAATCATTCTACTATAAGGACACATGCACACGAATGTTCATTGCAGCACTGTTCACAATAGCAAAGACCTGGAACCAACCCAAATGCCCAACGATGATAGACTGGATAGGGAAAATGTGGTACATATGCACCATGGAATATTACACAGCCATCAAAAACGATGAGTTCACATCCTTTGTAGGGGCATGGATGAACCTGGAAACCATCATTCTCAGCAAACTGACACGAGCAGAAAATCAAACACAGCATGTTCTCACTCATAGGCGGGTGTTGATCAATGAGAACACATGGACACAGGGAGGGGAGCACTACACACTGGGGTCCGTTGGGGGGAAATGGGGGAGGGATGGGGGTGGGGAGGTGGGAAGAGATATGGGGAGAAATGACAGATACAGGCGAGGGGACAGAAGGCAGAAAACCACACTGCCATGTGTGTACCTATGCAACAATCTTGCATGTTCTTCACATGTACGCCAAAACCTAAAATGCAATAAAAAAAAAAAGCAGGAGTTGCAATTCTCATCTCTGATAAAATGGACTTTAAAGCAACAAAGATCAAAAGAGACAAAGAAGGACATTACATAATGGTAAAAAGATCACTGCAACAAGAAGAGCTAACGATCCTAAATATATATGCACCCAATACAGGAGCACCCAGATACATAAGGCAAGTTCTTAATGACTTACAGAGACTTAGACTCCCACACAATAATAGTGGGAGACTTTAACACCGCATTGTCAATATTAGACAGATCAATGAGACAGAAAATTAACGAGGCTATCCAGGACTTGAACTCAGACCTGGACCAAGCAAACCTAATAATAGATATTTACAGAACTCTCCACCCCAAAGCCACAGACTATACATTCTTCTCAGCACCACATCGCACCTACTCTAAAATTGACCACATAATTGGAAGTAAATCACTCCTCAGCAAATGCAAAAGAATGGAAATCATAACAAACAGTCTCTCAGACCACAATACAATCCAGTTAAAACTCAGAATTCAGAAAGTAACTCAGAACCGCACAGCTTCATGGAAACTGAACAACTGGCTCTTGAATGTTGACTGGATAAACAATGAAATGAAGGCAGAAATAAAGATGTTCTTCAAAACCAATGAGAATGAAGACACCACATACCAGAAACTCTGGGACACATTTAAAGCAGTCTCTAGAGGAAAACATATAGCAATAAATGCCCACATGAGAAGCAAGGAGTCATCTAAAATCGACACCCTATAGTCCTACTCCTTTAATGATTGGTTATGTTTTTCCTCCACAGGGCTGGATCATTCAGAGTTCAGCTCAGACTGTGGCACTGGCTGCATAACCCACTAGAGTTAGTGCTTCAGCCCTCTGGGTTTTGTGGGGGAGGGTAGGGACCCACCCAGCCACACTGCCTATGTCCCCACTTTCAGCTCCCTCTCTCTGGTCATGGGGGAGGGGCCCACACAGCTGCTCTGTCTTCCCGTGTTCAGCTCCCTCTCTCTCTGGACAGGGGGAGGAGGCAATGATAGCTCAATCCCCAGGCTTTTCTGGCCAGCTTATGGGCTTATGTATCTGCTTAGATCTGTGCACCGATCTGGGACACTGTCCTGGATTATTATTCAACTCTGCACTTGTAATTCCCAGCGCTTGATTTGCTAAGATCCCCTGTTCTGTATTGCTTAGGCTTTGGGGGAAGTGCTGTATCTGGACTGGAATGCCAGAAGGGGAGCCTCCAAGTCATCAGTCAGATGCACTTTCTGGGTGAAGCAGCACACCTCCCTGTCTCAGTCTGTCCTGCCTGGGCTTTGCTTACCGTCAGACCAGACCTGTTGAAATGCATGTGGTACCTCAGTTGAAGCTAGGAGATCTCTGGATTTCTGTGTGTGTCTCTCTCTCTCTGGGTGTTGTGCACTGGAGTTGTGTCTATTTGGCCATCTTCGCTCCTTGAAAAAATATTTTATTTAATTCTTAGATTTCTCTGAGTACTACAGCAACATCTTAACAATACGAACACAAGAAAATGCATGAACACAAGATATATTCCTACTTATTGGTGTCTTTTTCAATTTTATTCAGCAACATTTTTTAGTTTTGAGTGTCCAAGTTTTTCACCTCTTAAAGTTTATTCCTAAGTAACTTTATTATTTCTGATGCTATTTTAAATGAACATGTTGTCTTGATCTTTTCAGATGTTTCATTGGTAGTATACAGAATAGCCACTTATATTTGTGGGTTCACTTTTTTATCTTGCACTTTTTCTAAATTGATTAGTTCTAAAAGAGTTTTTTTTGGGAATATTTAGGGTTATATACATATAGATTATGTCATCTTCAATCTATCTACAATAAAGATCCTTTTTCTTTTCCAACTTGGATGTCTTTTATTTCTTTGTTTTTCTTTTTCTTGCCTAAATGCTCTAGCTAAACCTTCCTTTGCTTTGTTGAATAGAAGTGGCAAAAATTGGAATCTTTGTTTTGCTAATGTATTCTTAATACATTAAATCAATATAAAACATTTTAATATATTAAAAATTAATATAAAACATGTTAATATTGAAAATTAAATATTAAATTCATGTTAAAACATTTTCCTGTTTTATTAAAAGGCATTAACAATTATTGTAGCAATACAATATTCAGACATCAAAAGTTGTATATAATAGACACAATCTACAAGTAAATTTGTAAAGAATATTGAATATTCTTCTGACATGAGACATAATAGAATTTGGACATGGACCCATATGAAGTTTAGGGTGTTTTTTTACAATTCTGTGAAGAAGGTCATTGGTAGCCAAAAGAGAGCCCACATAGCCAAGTCAATTCTAAGCAAAAAGAACAAAGCAAGAAGCATCACATTACCAGACTTCAAACTATACTACAAGTCTACAGTAATCAAAACAGCATGGTACTGGTACCAAAACAGAGATATAGACCAATGGAACAGAACAGAGGACTCGGAGGCAACACAACATATCTACAACCATCCGATCTTTGACAAAGCTGACAAAAACAAGCAATGGGGAAAGGATTCCCTGTTTAATAAATGGTGTTGGGAAAACTGGCTAGCCATGTGAAGAAAGCAGAAACTGGACCCCTTCCTGACACATTACACTAAAATTAACTCCAGATGGATTAAAGACTTAAACATAAGACCTAACACCATAAAAACCCTAGAAGAAAATCTAGGCAAAACCATTCAGGACATAGGCGTACACAAGGACTTCATGACCAAAACACCAAAAGCATTGGCAACAAAAACTAAAATAGAAGAATGAAACCTAATCAAACTCCACAACTTCTGCACAGCAAAAGAAACAGTCATTAGAGTGAATTGACAACCAACAGAATGGAAAAAAAAAATTTTTGCTGTTTACCCATCTGACAAAGGGCTGATATACAGAATTTACAAAGAACTAAAACAGATTTACAAGGAAAAAAAAAAGCCCATTCAAAAGTGGGCAAAGGATATGAACAGACACTTTACAAAAGAAGACATACATGAGGCCAACAAACATATGAAGAAACACTCATCATCACTGGTCATCAGAGAAATGCAAATCAAAACTATATTGAGATACCATCTCATGCCAGTTAGAATGGTGATGATTAAAAAATCTGGAGACAGCCGGGCGCGGTGGCTCAAGCCTGTAATCCCAGCACTTTGGGAGGCCGAGGCTGGTGGAGCATGAGGTCAAGAGATCGAGACCATCCTGGTCAACATGGTGAAACCCCGTCTCTACTAATGGTGCAAAAAATTAGCTGAGCAAGGTGGCGCGTACCTGTAATCCCAGCTACTCCGGAGGCTGAGGCAGGAGAATTGCCTGAACCCAGGAGGCGGAGGTTGCGGTGAGCCGAGATCGCGCCATTGCACTCCAGCCTGGGTAACAAGGGCGAAACTCCATCTCGAAAAAAAAGAAAAAAAAAAAATCTGGAGACAACAGATGCTGGAGAGGATGTGGAGAAATAGGAACAGTTTTACACTGTTGGTGGGGTTGTAAATTAGTTCAACCATTGTGGAAAACAGTGCGGCAATTCCTCAAGGACCTAGAAATAGAAATTCCATTTGCCCCAGCAATCCCATTACTGGGTATATAGCCAAAGGATTATAAATCGTTCTACTTTAAGGAAACATGCACACAAATGTTCATTGCAGCACAGTTTACGATAGCAAAGACCTGGAACCAACCCACATGCCCATCAATGATAGACTGGACAGGGAATATGTGGCACATATACACCATGGAATATTACGCATCCATCAAAAATGAAGAGTTTGTGTCCTTTGTAGGGACATGGATGAACCTGGAAACCATCGTTCTCAGCAAACTGACACAAGAGCAGAAAATCAAACACCGCATGTTCTCACTCATAGACGGGTGTTGAACAATGAGAACACATGGACACAGGGAGGGGAGCACTACACATTGGGGTCTGTTGGGGGGAAATAGGGGAGGGACAGTGGGGGGTGTGGAGTTGGGGAGGGTTAGCATGGGGAGAAATGCCAGGTGTAGGTGATGGGGAGGAAGGCAGCAAATCACACTGCCAGGTGTGTACCTATGCAACAATCTTACATGTTCATCACATGTATCCCAAAACCTAAAATGCAATAAAAAAAAAATTAAAAAAAGAACTTGGACATGGACAGCACATAATTTACATTATTTTTGTGACAAAGATTGTCTTTTTAAAATTAGTGCTATTAGCAGAGTTTATAATAGAAAAAACTATAAAATATTATAATTGTCTTAAACTATATATAATATTGCTTGCATATTTAGTTTGCAGAACATTTCACATATATACTGCATAGTTTAAATTTTAAGTTGCATAAAAATTGTGTATCTCATTCATGCAATGAATTGATCAGCTGTAGCATGAGTCCAAAACTTTCTTAGAAAAAAAAGATACATTCGCAAATAAATATGCATACTTCCAAAAAATAAGCTACATTAAGTAATTAATATATCAAAAATATAGTTGTGTCCTCTGTTTCATGTTGTTATGCTTGAGTGATATATGATAGATGTATCTCAAAAAAATATGAGTAACATGCTAGTTTTCCTGCCTTTCCAGACTGGACCAGTGTTTATCTTGCATATGTTGATTGATGTCTTATGTCTATAAAACCAAACTCTGTTCTAACTACCTTGGGCACATTTCATCAGGACCTCCTGAGGCTGTGTCCTGGGCACACATCCTCAACCTTGTCAAAACAAACTTTTTAAATTTACTGAGATGTGTCTCAGATTTTTGGAATTCATATCTTCTTCAACAAAAATACCTCTTCATATCTTTAACTTCCATTACATTCTTATTTTATGGCAACTTTTACCTTATTTTATATATAACCTTTAAATAAGGCTTGAGTTAGACAAAAGATATTTCCCTTTTAATGATAACTTTTAAAAAAATAGTTTTCTATATTTTTTAAATTGAAAATTACTCAGATACCTGATATCAGTTAACAAACTTTATATCCAAAATTGTGACACGTTTGCTTACAAGCATTTATTAAATTACATTTGCCTGATTAATTTAGTATTAATAGTTTACCTAGATAACTTTAAATACTATCACAGTTTTTGTAAGTAATTTCCCTATTAACTGTTTTTATAGCTATGAATTTCAGGTATTTACTTAAGAACCTTAAAGTTAAATATAAGGGTATTCTTTTACCACTCAGTATTTAGCTGTTTTCATTGAACCAACAATATTCCATGTCTTATTAATAAGAAATTACACAAGCAAAGATCATTCTGTCTCAGGTTGGGTTTTATACTTATGTAACCCTTACAATAAATCATATAGTATTCTTCAGGAATAAGCATCTTGATCAACAAATGCAAACAAAAAATGCTAACAATTCTTAAGAAATTTCTAATATTATTTGATATGTTTTGGATGTGTTCCCACCCAAATCTTAACTTGCATTTTATCTCCCAGAATTCCCATATGTTGTGAAAGGGGCCCAGGGGGGCGGGGGTAATTGAGTCATGGAGGCTGGTCTTTCCTGTGTTATTCTTGTGATAGTGAATAAGTCTTATGAGATCTGATGGGCTTATCAGGGGTTTTCACTTTTGCTTCTACAGCTAGTGCTCGACTTACGACCGGACCGCGGTCGGGACCACGGTAGGGTCATAACACGATTTGGTCGTAAGTTGAGTAGGCTATATGTACAGTTCAAATGGTGCACGTGGAGATGGTAGTGCTGCCAGAAGCTGGTCCGCACTGTCGTACACCCAGCTGGGCAACATTTGCGCTGTCAGACGCAGAGCAGTCGTGGCTAGTGATTGTGGTCGTAAAGTCGAATGGTCGTAAGTTGCATAGGTCGTAAGTCGATCAATACCTGTACCTCATTTTCTCCTGCTGCCACCGTGTAAGAAGTGTCTTTTGCCTCCGGCCATGATTCTGAGGCCTCCCCAGCCCTGTGAAACTGTAAGTCCAATTTTTCTCCCCAGTCTCAGGTATGTCTTTATCAGTAGCATAAAAACGGACTAATACATATTTTATCAATAACTTTAAAGCCAATTGATTGATTAAAGATTTTAGTTAAGTCATGTGAACCTGAAAAAGCATTTAGTTAGGTTTTTCTTTTAAGTATTTGATTTAGGTGCTTTTATTTTTTTAAGCCAATTAATTAAAACACTTTTATATATTTTTAGTACTAAGACATTATACAACACATAAATACATAGACGTATTAGGCATGCTGAATCTTATAAATTCATAAGACCCCTTTTCTTTCTCTTTTTTATTTCCCTATCTTAGGCTTTCAAATTATTGATAACCTGTTTCACTACTTTAGGTAGTTGTCAGCTAACGAGCCTTGACGTTGAATATTAAAGGAAACAACCCTTAGGTCAAATTTAGGTACCAAAATTTCCATCTCAAGTTACAAAGGAAAAAATTCTGATGTGCTAGAAAAAAAATTAAAATGGATTTATTTGTCAATTAAGCATATAATAATAGAAATTATAAAGGCTTTTTAAATACACACACACAACCCATGGCTTTTATTTTGGAACTCTAACCATGAGAACAATACAAATTCACCAGCAAAAAAAAAAAAAAAAAAAAAAAAAAAAAAAAAAAGAAAAGAAAAAAAACCTGTTAGATCGAAACAATGGTTTTTATCTCAGTAGAAAAAGTAACAGCAGATTTAAAGCAGGCAGAAAAAAATAGAAAAAAACATAACTTAGGAACTTTATAGTTTGCAGATCTACGTCAGGGTTATTTTTCCTTAATGTAAATGTGCACAAAGACCAAACAACTTCCATTTTATATGAAATCTGCCAAGTAGATGTGTCATAAAACCAATGTACTGCCCCAAAGGGCGTCATTCTTTTTGTTATTTTCCCATTCTTAGATTGTTTACCACCTTTTTTTTTTTTTTTTTTTTTTTTTTTAGAAGAAACGGAGCTGTGGCCAAGGGCTTTTGTGGGGTATGTTGAAATGTGTGTTACAGATGGCATTGCCTGCTGCCATCATGTCGGCTGCCACAGGGAATCCCAGCTGGGGACAGCACATTCTACGGAGCCAGTGGGAGTCCTGCCTCTTCTGAGTTGGGAAGTGAGCTCCCTGTGCCACTGCAGCTGCCCAAACCCCAAATGGCAGCTGCAGACCGAGGCCTCCTTTACAGAGCAAGCAGGAGCCCCACCCTCCTGGGCAAGGCTACACCTGACCAAAGTGCAGCTGTGGATCCAAGCCTCCCTGTGCTCATGGTGGAGCCAGGAACAGGCAGGATCTGCTTTCTCAGTGCAGCTGCAGCCTACGCACAGACCTAGGCTGAAGACCATGCACAGTCCTAGGTTGCAGACCTAGGCCTTCTGCTCCAGAAGGCAGGCAGGAGCCAGTGACAAGAGGGAGGGAGCCCTATCACTTTTCATTTGGTGGGGCGGGAGCTCCTAGGTGCAGCTGCCGCCACCCTCCTAGGCACAGGACCAGGCATCTCTGCAGCTTTCACCCTGAGGGGACCCAGGAAGGACCCCCTAATCTCTGCAGGCTCAGGGGTGTCTGCTCCCACCTGCCTGTCCACTCTCCTTTCCCAGCACTTGCTCCAATTTCCGAGAAGGCTGTAGGCTTAAGTCCCAGGGCCATGATTGACAGCAGGAGGCAGACTGGTTCCTGGGCAGAAGGGGGCTGGTCCCCAGTAAGGCCCCACATTCAGGCCTGGGAGGGCGTGAAGGCTGGGGCCGGGCTACCAGTCCTGTGGACTGGAGTGGGAACTCATGGTGTCTCTTCTGGAACCCATGGCTGCCCCTGGACCAGTTCGCATGCACTTCCTCCCCTCTGAGGTTTATAAAAGCCCTGAGCTCAGCCAGAGCAGGGAAGAGGATGGCCAGAGGATGAAGAGAGCAGAGGAGGGAGAGACAAGCAGCTGCAGAAAGGAGTATTTTTTCAACTGATAGCTACAGACATTGGGATGACCAGCCTCAGAGAGAACTCTCTCTGCTGAGAGCTGCAGAGACAACCTGTCAGGAAAGAGGAGATACCCTGTCTGCTGAGAGATTCAGAGACCTGCAAAGATGTCAGAATGACTTGTGGCAGAGAGGAATCACCCTCTCCAGGGCCTCCTCTCTACTAAGAGCTGAACGTTTCACTGGGCAACCTGCCCACAGAGAGAAACTACCCACTCCTCTGAGCTGTTCTAACACTAAAAAAAACTCTTCCTCTTCACGATTCACTTGTTTGCCTACCTCGTTACTCCTAGATGCAGGACAAAACCTCAGGCAAAGGCGCTGCAGCCATAGAGGTTTCCAGCAAGAAAAATAGATACCCCAGAGGTCCTGTAAAATTACCACTGAGTCATTGCTGCCTTCTTACATGTCTATTTCTCTCCAGAGGTCTAAGCTCCTCTAGGAGGGCTCAAAGCATGACGTGACCAGCCCCTGTATACACTTCCAGGATGAGCCTATTTTGAACTAATTTCATTGGGGATTCCCTGTAGGGCTCCTGTACATCATGAAGTGTCAACACCCCAGACACTCCCACGAGGCCCCCAGTCACCCCGGGGTGCCTTTTTCGCTGGGAGGAGCAAAATGCCCTTCTCTTCCAAGCAGAAGAAACTCAGTCTCTCATTTACCTATGAGAACAACAATACAGATCCTCGTGCAAATGCGCACAGTCAAGACAAATTAAGGTTAATTTCAGGAGAGAAAGCAATGGAGAAGAGTCTCTCAAGTGCCCTTAACCAAAGGGAGATTCTGGGCTCAGAAGGACTTACCAGTTCTGCCAGAGGAGAAAGTCAAATTCATGGAGGCTTCAATGGGCCCCAGCTGGTACCTTAGCTCTGCGTTCAAGCAACTCCTTTGGAGTCCTGAGTCTTCTCTGAGGCCCCACTTGTTTGGATGCCAAATTATTGTGGATGAGAAGAGTCAAACTCTGTAAAATATTTTAAGAGATTCATTCTGAGTCAAATATGAGTGGCCATGACCCATGACACAGCCCTCAGTAGGTCCTGAGAACATGTGCCCAAAGTGGTCAGGATGCAGCTTAGTTTTATACATTTTCGGGAGGCATGAGACTTCAAATACATTTAAGAAATACTTGAGTTCATTCCAGAAACGTGGACTTGAAGTGGGGGGAGGGTCTTCCAGCTTATAGGTAGATTTTTAAATTTTCTGATTGACAGTTGGTTGAGTTTATCCAAATACCTGAGATCAATAGAAAAGAATGTCTGGGTTGCAATAAGGTTGTGCAGATGAAAGTTTTATCATGCAGATAAAGCTTCTAGGCTTTAGAGGAAGTAAGTTGTAAAATGTTTTGTTTTGTTTTGTTTTGTTTTGTTTTTATCAGATTTAAAGTCTGTGTTGATATTAATGCCAGAGAGGTATAATAAGGATGTCTGACTCCCATTTCCTATCATGGCCTGAACCAGTCTTTCAAGTTAAATTTTATTTTAAGAGCCCTGGCTGAGGAGGAAGTCCATTCAAATAGTTGGGGGCCTGAGAATTCTATTTCTTGTTTACACAGTGTATTGCAAACTAAGCAACCTCCCCTGAGCTTTAGTTTCCATATTTTTGGAGGGCTTCATTATATACAAACGACTGACCAAATAATTGGATATTTTACTGAGCTCAATTTTTAGCCTGATTCCATTCTCTAGAGGTTAGACAGAGTTATTAAGTAGCCCAAAGCCCTAACTCTCCCCTGGTGTTTGCCTTTTCTTTTATGACCAGCCCCCCATTCTGCCGGTCATTTTACTACCATAAACTATTTTGTGTTCTGACATGATTGACCTCATTAGCATAAACGTATGTGTGGTTCCAGATCCCACAACGAATAACAGAAACCTTCTATCATTTGAAAAATTCTAGTGGTTTAGTGGTTACCTCTCAGGAACCAGGGAAAAAGTCCCAGACAATGACCTTCTTTATGCAGGTTTTCAATAAACAAACTGTATGTGGAGCATACTTCCAATTATTTCAAATATATTTGAAAGGAAATATAATAGGAAATATACGCAAAATTATATGTGCCAATTTCTCTGTTGTTAGGTTGTATTCTTTGTTTTTATTTTCCACTTTTCTAAAATGAGCATATATTAACTGTGTAATTACAAATATATGTTCACCAGAAGTGACTTTGGAAGAAACTCATTTGGGGAAAAGTATTAGTAAAGGTGGCATTTCCTTTCTTGGATTCATTTTAGATATTTTTCAAGCCACTGAAAAGAGACTAGAAAAAGTCTTAAGGTAAAACTTTCAAAATTCTATTCCATAGAAGATATTGAAAAATACTCCTTTAAAATGTGGAATCTTTTGATCTACTGATGTGAGATATAGTAGCTTTTAAATAATAAATTTCTTCTTTGGTAGATCCGGTAGCATGCTTTGTTTTCAGAAAAGTATCTTTGCAAATTGGATAACAGATATTAATGTCAAAGCATCTGAACTGTAGTAGTAGGTCTCTACGTAATTATTATCTAGTACTTCATTAAAATTTGAACTTAAAAATGATTCTTAAAACTAGTATATGTAATGAATGTCTTATTAGACAACATCTTATTCTCTACATCTCAGCATGTTCAACTCTAAAAATATATGCGAATTATTCCTTTTCAAACATTAAACCAGAATTGAGGAACACCTTGAATCATCACAGGAGACTAACAAATTAAAGTAGTGTTCATGTAAATGAATACCTGTTAAAGAGCTAAGACACATCTGTGGAACACTGTTCTATGAATCAAACCAAAATATATACAGAAAATCCAAGTATAGCCATCTCCAAATGAATGCTGAAAATGCTATTTGTTTTAAAATGTACAAACATACACACACATACAAATCCAAGATAAAAGTTATGATAAAAAAGACTTAAAATAACAAACATAACTGTTTATTATATATACCTGAATCAAGCGCTCTTCATAAAAAGGCCCGAAAATGGTTTAGTAATATATTTCCAATTAATCTGTGAAATGAAGGCAAGAGAGGAGATCAGCAACTTATCTGAGGTCAAAAATGAAATGTATGGCAAAATCAGACTCCTAATTATTTACTTTACTCCCAGAGAGAACAGTTATATTTGTTGTTCTGTTTTTTAGGTCATGTACTACCACAGACAGATTTTTTGTAAAAGCTCTTAATATAGAATGGAGAGCTTTGTTTGCTTATTATTCTTATGTTTTTAAAAAAATATTCACATGCCACTACATTTTTGTATGTACAATTGCCCTGTTAAGAAAGATGCATCCATTCATTTTTTTAAAAATGCCTGTGTGCTTTCACAATTCATAGGGCAACAAAAATTTCAAGGTTCCCTCTGTAGAAACAAGAAAATTTGAAATTAAAAATATAATAAACTTATAATCGGAACAGATTTTTATATTTCATTTTAAGCAAGAGGCAATCCAACTTATTTAGCAAAAACATGAAAGAGGTTATGAGAAGTAGCAATTTACTAACTGTATGAAGATATATCTTCTTTGTACCTGTAAGATAGCTCATAAAAGCAGTGCCAAATCAGAACACTGTGGCATTGGCATTAAGGCATATTGTTTCATTTCATCTCTGACTAAGCCATATTTCTAGATATTTTCTAGAGATAATTTCTTATCCCAACTAGTGAAGTTACAGAATAAATAAAATATGATATAGAACCTAGAGGAAAAGTTTATATGAACAATTTAACTTTCATCCTATAATTCTGATTACGGCTTCCAAGATTGCCTCATTGTTCTGGTTTAAAATTTAGTTGACTTTCACAAAGAGGTTGCAATTATGCACTTTAGCTATTCGGTGTCTGTGACATTTAAGCTACTTTGCTTCGTGAGAGTATGAAACATTTCAAATCAATGTTGCATTCCTTGTGTTCCTATTTTGAGTCTTTTCTTCCATGTTTATTTTTAAACTCTAAGCACAAATTTGGGAAAAAAGAGACAGGTGAGTAAATGTATATTTGCCTGTTCAATGTCTATAATGTAAATTATTTTTAAATATTCTGATAATTCAAAAATACTGCAATAAGAAAAATCTACACACATGAAGTAACAAAGAAAACAATTGGAAAAAGTAGACATGGCGATCACGTTTATATTCATTTTAAATGCTCTGAGAAACCTCATATAACGTAAGCAATGTTAAAAAATGATCATTTAAAATTATCATCACATCGTCCAAAATATGTGTTCCCATATTAAGTAACACTAACCAGGTTTTGATATTTCTAGCATTTTTCAAATTGTTCACTGCATTTCTGGCTCATGCTAAATTGAGAAGTCATACCAAGGAACTATTTATTTCAGCTTTTGGCTCTTATTCATGTATGACGTTCATAATATCATTAAATTAGCCACAAATTGAACTGTGATTATACAGTAAAATGCAATGTGAACAATCTACTTGTGTAGATTTTTTCAGTCTCAGTTGATGCTTGCTTTCAGAAATCATTTTTAAAAATTGATAAAATTTTGACTGGGTTTCTTTTTGACTCAAAAACAAATTAAAATGTGTCTTCATATTACTGATTTACTCTGCCAAGAAAGAATTATACATTTTATGAAATTCTATTTTTCTGTCAGTATGATAATTAAGAGAATATAAGATTTTCTTAGCTTTTCATTACACATTTTAAAACTTTTTTTCAGTGAGACTGCTTTAATGTTTTTTCATATAGTATTTATTATATACCAACCATTTATATTTTTAAAAGGTACAGCTAGTATTGAGGAAATGTGAAGAACAGATATAAAAGAAAACAATGAACAAACCATTAAAAAATTAATGGAATAGATTGTTTGGAAAAGAAAAAAAGGAGAAAGTAACATATATAAAGAGAAGAATGTAATAAAATGCTTATTAATCTTGCTAAAAGAGTGGAAATACATCTTTAGAGGTTATGATTCAAACTGAATGTTATCAAAATATAAATACAAAGAAAAATGTCTTCTACAGAATTACATAATTACTAGGTTTATTCATTTATTCTTAATGGGAAATATCTTTAAAAGGTCAAGGAAGATGATTTTTAAAATATGTTTTCAATATTCAATAACATTTCTCATGAAGAAAATAAATAATTTGAAAAAAAAACAACTAAGGCATGAGAAAACGTGGGTTCTATTCTTTTAAAGGTTAAAATTATATTCAGCATATTTTGCTTTTATAATTTTAAAAGTTGAATTTGTATACATTTTCATTTATTTTTCAAATTTTTTTCTAAATTTTACCGAGTATAATTTCCAAAGGGGTTTAGTCCATACTAGCTTTAATCTGGTTATTCATCATTCAAAAGAAGAGTAAACTTCTAATATGAAAATGCCCTATATCAAAGTTATTTGTTGGTTGAAAGACTTTAAAATGAACAATTACACATTACTTATGTTTGTGGGTACATTCCAGATATATTAATTATTCCTACAAATTATAAATAATTTACCAACTTAAAGATGGAAGAGCTACGAGTTATGAAAGATTACCAATAAGTAGAAATAAGTACTGTTTCCAGATTCTGTCCATTAGCTATATTGTTTGTGTAACATTTCAAAATGTATGGGGATTACTTTTACTTTATTCTTGTTCTTAATGTGTTTTATAAGTTTTAAACACAGTACCATCTTAAATCAATTTAATAACAAAAAAAACTTTATTTTAAAAATGTTATTAAGACCATAGATTTCTCACAGTTTCCACTTTGAGTTTAAAAAATGTATCTCAATTGTTTTTTCCTAGAATAATCCAAATCATGGGAAAGAAGATAAATTATCTGCCTAAAGTAATGGGCAAGGGAGGAGCTTCAGGTTTTTCAGTAGGGAGTATCTCGACTATAACCATAATTTATTTTGTAGAATTTTTACTTAGTGATTAATTTTCTCTCTCAAATTTGAATAAACAGATAAATTTATTAAAAATATATATAACATAGAGAGTATAAAGTGTATATATGTTTTCTTCTAGTGTTTTTATGGTGTTAGGTTTTATATTTAAATATTTGACGCATCTGGAGTTAATTTTAGTGTAAGGTGACAGGTAAGCAAAACCATCCAGGACATAGGCATAGGCAAGGACTTCATGACTAAAACACCAAAAGCAATGGCAATAAAAGCCAGGATAGACAAATGGGACCTAATTAAACTCCAGAGCTTCTGTACAGCAAAAGAAACCATCATTAGAGTGAACTGGCAATCAACAGAATGGGAAAAATTTTTTTGCAATCTACCCATCTGAAAAAGGGCTAATATCCAGAATCTACAAAGAACTAAAACAGATTTACAAGAAAAAAACAAACAAGCCCATTCAAAAGTGGGCGAAGGATATCAACAGACACTTTTCAAAAGAGGACATATAAGAGGCCAACAAACATATGAAAAAATGCTCATCATCACTGGTCATTAGAGAAATGCAAATCAAAACTACACTGAGATATCATCTCACACCAGTTAGAATGGCAATAATTTAAAAATCTGGAGACAACAGATGCTGGAGAGGATGTGGAGAAATAGGAACACTCTTACACAGTTGGTGGGAGTGTAAATTAGTTCAACCATTGTGGAAGACAGTATGGTGATTTCTGAAGGAGCTAGAATTAGAAATCCCATTTGACCCAGCAATCCCACTATTGGGTATATACCCAAAGAACTACAAATCATTCTACTACAAAGACACATGCACATGTATGTTCATTGCAGCCCTGTGTACAATAGCAAAGACCTGGAACCAACCCAAATGCCCATCAATGATAGACTGGACAAAGAAAATGTGGTACATATACACCATGGAATACCACACAGCCATAAAAAACGATGAGTTCATGTCCTTTGTAGGGACTTGGATGAATCTGGAAACCATCATTCTCAGCAAACTGACCCAAGAACAGAAAGCCAAGCACCATATGTTCTCACTCATAGGTGGGTGTTGAACAACGAGAACACATGGACTCAGGGAGAGGAGCATCACACACAGGGGACAGTTGAGGGGGATAGGGGAGAGACAATGGGGGGTGGGGAGGGAGGGGAGAGTGGGGAGGGATAACATGGGGAGAAATGCCAGATAAAGTATGCACCTAAAGTAAAATAAATTTTAAAAAAATTAAGATAAAGTGTATATATGTATATTATATATGAGAAATGCTTCCTTGTATTTTGTCTATTAGCTCTAAAAATGAAGGAATGATTGATGTTATAAGTCAGCATGGACCTGAGATGATAGAGTCAAAAAGAATATTGACCAACAAAACCCCTCATAACTTCTGAATAGGGTCAGAATCAAGAACAATTCACCTAGCCACCCAGGATTATGATTTTTAATTAATTATCTACTGTGAAAGTAATAGTATTAACACCAAAACATAACATTATTTTGTTTTTTGAAAATTGATTTTAATTTTGGTTCCAGAGTACATATGTACAACATACAGGTTTGTTACATAGATAAACTTGTGACATGGTGATTTGTGGCACCTGTCAACCCACCACCTAGGTATTAAACCCCACATGCATTAGCTATTTGTTCTGATGCTCTCCCCACAACACACCCACCCAACAGGTTCCCTTTCCTGTGTCCATGTGTTCTCATTGTTTGGCTCCCACTGATGAGTGAGAACATATGGTGTTTGGTTTCCTGTTTTTGTATTAGTTTGCTGAGGTTGATGGCTTCCAGCTTCATCCATGTCCCTGCAAAGGACATGATCTCATTCCTTTTTATAGCTGCATAGTATTCCATGGTGTGTACATACCACATTGTTTTATCCAGTCTATTCTTGATGGGTATTTGGATTGGTTCCAATTCTTTGCTATTGTGAATAGTACTGCAATAAACATGTGTGCATGTATGTTGATAATAGAATGATTTATATCCCTTTGAGTATAATACCCAGTAATGGGTTTGCTGGGTCAAATGGTATTTCTCGTTCTAGATCAATGAGGAATTACAACAGTCTTCCACAGTCGTTGAAGTAATTTACATTCACACCAACAATGTAAAAGCGTAATTGCCATTCTGATGTGTGTGAGGTGGTATCTCAAGTGGTTTTGATTTTCATTTCTCTAATGATCAGTGATGTTAAGCTTCTTTTATATATGTTTTTGGCCACGTAAACGTCTTTTTTAAAGAAGTATCTGTTCATGTCCTTTGCCAACTTTTTAATTTTTATTGTACTTTAATTGTACTTTTATTGTACTTCTGGGATACCTGTGAATTGGTGCAGGTTTGCTACATAGATATACACGTGCCATGGTGGTTTGCTTCACCTATCAACCTGTCATCTACATTACATATTTCTCCTAATGCTATCCCTCTCATAGGCTTCCACCCCGACAGCCCCTAGTGTGTGATGTTCCCCTCCCTGTGTCCATGTGTCCTCATTGTTTAACTCCAAATTATTGTTGAGAACATGCGGTGTTTGCTTTTCTGTCCCTGTGTTAGTTTGCTGAGAATGATGGTTTCCAGCTTTATCCATGTCCCTACAAAAGACATGAACTCATTCTTTTTTATGGCTGCATAGTATTCCATGGTGTATATGTGCCATATTTTGTTTATTCAGTCTATCATTGATGGGCATTTGGGTCGGTTCCAAGTCTTTGCTATTGTGAATAGTGCTGCAATAAACATATGTGTGCTTGTGTCTTTATAGTAGAATTATTTATAATCCTTTGAGTATATACCCAGTAATAGGATTGCTGGGTCAAATGGTATTTCTGGTTCTAGATCCTTGAGTAATTGCCACACAGTCTTTCACAATGTTTGAACTAATTTACACTCCCACCAACAGTATTAAAGTGTTCCTATTCCTCCATATCCTCTCCAGTATCTATTATTTCTGACTTGGTAATCATAGCCACTCTAACTAGCGTGAGATGGAATCTTCATTGTGATTTTGATTTGCATTTCTTTAATCACTAGTAATGATGAGCTTTTTTTCAAATGTTTCTTGGCCTCATAAATGTCTTCGTTTGAGAAGTGTCTGCTCATATCCTTTGCTCACTTTTGGAATGTAGTTGATTGCTTTTTCTTGTAAATTTATGTTCCTTGTAGATTCTGGATATTAGCCCTTTGTTGAATGGATAGATTACAAAATTTTCTCACGTTCAGTAGGTTGTCTGTTCATTCTGATGATAGTTTCTTTTGTTTTACAGAATCTCTTTAGTTCAATTAGATCCTGTTTGTCTATTTTGGCTTTAGTTTCCATTGCTTTTTGTGTTTTAGTCATGAAGTTTGCCCACGTCGGTGTCCTTGTTGGTATTGCCTAGGTTTTCTTCTAGAATTTTCATGGTTTTAGGTGTTACATTTAAGTGTTTAATCCATCTTGAGTTATTTGTTGTATAAGGTGTAAGGAATGGGTCCAATTTCAGTTTTCTGCATATGGTTAGCCAGTTTTCCCCAAATCAATTATTAAATACGGAATCCTTTTTACAATGCTTATTTTTGTCAGGTTTGTCAATGATCAGATGGTTGTAGATATGTGGCATGATTTCTGAAGGCTCTATTCTGCTCCATTTGTCTATATATTTGTTTTAGTAGCAGTACCATTCAGTTTGGGTTACTGTAGCCTTGTAGCACTGTTTGAAGTCAGGTTGCAGGATGCCTTCAACTTTGTTCTTTTTGCTTAGGATTGTCTTAGCTATACAGGCTCTTTCTTGGTTCCATATAAAATTTAAAGTATTTTTTTCTAATTCGGTGAAGAAAGTCAATGGTAGCTTGATGGAGATAGCATTGAATCTAT
Organism: Saimiri boliviensis; assembly: GCF_048565385.1. Classification (NCBI taxonomy): domain Eukaryota; kingdom Metazoa; phylum Chordata; class Mammalia; order Primates; family Cebidae; genus Saimiri; species Saimiri boliviensis. The sequence goes on along the minus strand of NC_133470.1, from coordinate 76,518,772 downwards.
AAATTACTTTGAGCAGTATGGCCATTTTCACAATATTGATTCTTCCTATCCATAATCATGGAATGTTTTTCCATTTGTCTGTGTCCTCTCTTATTTTCTTGAGCAGTGGTTTATAGTTCTCTTTGAAGAGGTCCTTCACATCCCTTGTAAGTTGTATTCCTAGGTATTGTATTCTCTTTGTAGTAGTTGTAAATAGGAGTTCAATCATGATTTGGCTTTCTGTTTGTCTATTATTGGTGTATAGAAATGCTTCTGAATTTTGCACATTTATTTTGTCATTCATTCTGTTTATGTGATGAATTACATTTATGGATTTTCATATGTTGAACCAGACTTGCATACCAGGGATGAAGCCAATGTGATGGTGGTGGATACGTTTTTTGATGTGCTGCTGGATTCAGTTTGTCAGTATTGTATTGAAGATCCTTGCATCGATGTTCATCTGGGATACTGGTCCGATAATTTTTGTTGTTGTTGTATTATTTGGAATAGTTTCAAAAGGAATTTTACCATCTCCTCTTTGTACCACTGGTAGAATTCAGCTGTGAATCTTTCTGGTCCTGGGTTTTTTTTTTGTTTTTTTTTTTTGTTTTTTTTTTTTTGGTAGGCTATTACTCCCTGAATTTCAGAACTTATTATTGGTCTACTCAGATTTTTGACATCTTCCTGGTTTAGTCTGGGGAGGGTGTATGTGTTCAGAAAATTTACCCATTTCTTTTAGATTTTCTAGTTTATTTGCACTGAGACATTCATAGTATACTCTGATGGTAGTTTGTATTTCTCCGGGATGAGTGGTGATAGCTCTTTATCTTTTTTTTTATGGTATCTATTTGATTCTTTTCTATTTTCTTTATTAGTCTCCTGTTCCTAAATGACTACTGGGTACAAAACAAAATTGAGGCAGAAATAAATAAGTTCTTTGAAACCAATGAGAAGAAAGACACAACATACCAGAATCTCTGAAACACAGCTAAAGCAATGTTTAGAGGGAAATTTATAGCACTAAATGCACACAGGAGAAAGCAAAAAAAGATATCAAATCGACACCCTAACATCACAATGGAAAGAACTAGAGAAGCAAGAGCAAACAAATTCAAAAGCTAGCAGAAGACAAGAAATAACTAAGATCAGAGCAGAACTGAAGGAGACAGTGACATGAAAAACACTTTAAAAATTCAATGAATTCAGGAGCTGGTTTTCTGAAAAGATTAACAAAATAGACAGCTAACCAGACTAATAACGAAGACAAGAGAAAAAAATCAAATAGACGCAATACAAGATGATAAAGGGGATATCACCACTGATCCCGCAGAAATACAAACTACCTTCAGAGAATACTATAAACACTTCTAGACAAAATAAATAAATAAATGAATAAAAATTAAAAAAAATAAAAAAAAAACTACAAAATCTAGAAATCTAGAAGAAATTGATAAATTCCTGGCCACATACACCCTCCTCCCAAGACCAAACCAGGAAGAAGTCAAATTCCTGAGTAGACCACTAACAAGTTCTGAAATTGAGGCAATCATTAATAGCCTACCAATCAAAAAAAGCCTGCAACCAGATGGATTCACAGCCTAATTCTAACAGAGGCACAAAGAGGAGGTTGGTACCATTCCTTCTGAAACTATTCTAAACAATAGAAATAGAGAAAGTTTTTCCAGATCAATTTATGAGGCCAGCATCAACCTGATACCCAAATCTGGCATAGAAACACATGCACAAAATAACATATTCAGCCAATATCCCCAATAACATCGATGTGAAGAGCCTCAAAAAATAAATAAATAAATAAAAATAAAAATAAAAATGCAAACCGAATCCAGGAGCTTCATCCCTGGGATGCAAGACTCGTTCAACGTACATAAAACAGAACCAATGGCAAAAAACAGATGATTATCTCAATGGATGCAGAAATGGCCATCAATAAAATTCAACAGCCCTTCATGCTAAAAATTCTCAATAAACTAGGTTTTGATGGAATGAATCTCAAAATCATAAGAGCTATTTATGACAAACCCGCAGCCAATATCATACAGAATCGGCAAAAGCTGGAAGCATTTTCTTTGAAAACCAGAACAAGACAAATTTGCTCTTTCTCACAACATAGTATTGGAAGTTCTGTCCAAGGCAATCAGGCAGGAGAAAGAAATAAAGGGTCTTCAAATAGGAAGAAAGGAAGTCAAACTGTCACTGAAACCTTATTGTCTTACACCAAAATCTCCTTAAGCTGATAAGCAACTTCATCAAAGTCCGAGGATAAAAAATCAATGTGCAAAAATCACAAGCATGCCTATACACCAATAATTAGACAAAAAGCCAAATTATGAATGAACTCTCATTCCTAATTCCTATGAAGATAATAAAATACCTAGGGATAAAACTTAAAAGGGATGTGAAGGACCTCTTCAAAGAGAACTACAAAACACTGCCCAAGAAAATGAGAGAGGACACAAACAAATGAAAAAACATTACATTTTCATGAATAGGAAGAATCAATATTGTGAAATGCCCATATTGCCCAAAGTAATTTATAGATTCAATGCTACTTCCATAAAGCTCCCATTGACTTTCTTCACTGAATTAGGAAAAAAAAAAAAAACTTTAAATTTCATATAGAAACACAAAAGAGCCCACATAACCAAGATAATCCTAAGTAAAAAAAAAAACAAAACTGGAGGCATCACACTACTTGACTTCCACCTATATTACAAGGTTACAGTAACCAAAACAGCATGGTACTGGTACCAAAACAGATATATAGATGCATGGAATGGAACAGAGCACTCAGAAATAACACCACACATCTACAACTATCTGATCTTTGACAAACCTGACAAAAATAAGCAATGGAAAAAGGATTCCCTTTTTAATAAACAATGTTAGGAAAACTGGCTAGCCATATGCAGAAAACAAACTGTACCCCTTCCTTACACTTTATACAAAAATTAACTCAAGATGGATTAAAGATTTAAACACAACACTTAAAACCATAAAAAACCCTAGAAGAAAACCTAGGCAATGTCATTCAGGACATAGGCATGGGCAAAAAGTTCATGACTAAAACACTGAATGTAATGGCAACAAAAGCCAAAAATGACAAATGAAATCTAATTAAAGAGCTTCTGCAAAGGAAAAGAAACTGTCATCAGAATGAACAGGCAACCTACAAAATGGGAGAAAACGTTTGCAATCTATCCAACTGACAAAGGGCTAATATTCAGAATCTTCAAGGAATTTAAACAAATTTACAAGAAAAATACAAACAACCCCATTAAAAGTGAATGAAAAATATGAACAGACACTTCTCAAAAGAAGGCATTTATGAGGCCAAGAAACATATGAAAACAATCTCATCATCACTGGTGATTAGAGAAATGCAAATCAAAACCACAATGAGATACCACTCATGCCATTTAGAATGATGATCATTGCAAATTCAGGAAACACAGATACTAGAGAGGTGGGAAAATATTAATGCTTTTATATTGTTGGTGGGAGTGTAAATTAGTTCAACCATTGTGGAAGACAGGGTGGCAATTCCTGAAGGATCTAAAACCAGAAAAACCTTTTGACCCAGCAATCCCATTACTGGGTATATAGCCCAATAATTATAAATCATTGTACTATAAACACACATGCACACATATGTGTATTGCAACACTGTTCACAACAGCAAAGACTTAGAACCAATCCAAATGCCCATCAATGATAGACTAGATAAAATGTGGCACATATACGTCATTGAATACTATGCAGCCATAAAAAACTATGAAGGGACATGTATGAAGCTGGAAACCATAATTCTCAGCATACACAGGGACAGAAAACCAAATACCACATGTTCCCACTCATAAGTGGGAGTTAAACAATGAGAACACATGGACACAGGGAGGGGAACATCACACATTGGAGCCTGTCTGGGGCTGGGGCACTATGGGAGGGATAGCATTAGAAGAAATATCTAATGTAGGTGACAGGTTATGGGTGCAGCAAACCACCATGGCACATGTTTACCTATGCAACAAACCTACATATTCTGCACATGTATCCCAGAAGTTAAAATATAATAAAAAGATTTTAATGTATTCATAAAAAGAAAAAAAATACTCTTTCTTGGCCTACAACTACTGTAATACTTATTGTGCACACTTTATATGAAAGTTAGAATAAAAAGAGTAATATTTCATGTTTACAATAAATAAACAAAACATTAAATGATATTTTACCTTTCTGTAAGAAACCACAACCAGAAATTTTAGTTGTTTTCCTTAAAAAAAAAAAAAAATCTTAAAATTAGAAATTTCAGAGGCTTTCCTTTACTGATCTGGCAACTAAAAAACTTGGAACTTATGACTCTATCCTAACAAGTAAAATTCTGAACAAACCAGGAAATCAACAGTTGTATTTAGGTCTATCAATGAAGTGAAGTCATAGGGCAAACCACTACCTCCAAAACTGAAAAGAAACAGGTCAATACAGAGCATCACAACTTAGGAGAGTGGAAACCTTTAGACAGATACCTACTTAGGAACCAGTGATTGGGTTGAAAAGCCTGAAATATAATTAATAAACTACCGGAGGCTCAGCATGGACAAGTCTGAGAGTTAAAAACATCAGTGGAAGGGCTCTAACTTTTGTGCATTTTGGATCCCAGAGCTCAATAAAATTATCTTACTGAATATGAAAAATAAAATCCCCTAAAGCTTCTGGCATGGGAGCAGAAAAGAAATAATTTTTTTTATTTTCATTTTTTTTTTGAGACGGGGTCTCAATCTGCTGCCCAGCCTGGAGTGCACTGGCACAATCACACCTCACTGCAGCCTCAGACACTTGGGCTCAAGTAATCCTTCCACCTCAGCCTCCCTAGTAGCTGGGACCATAGATGCACACCACCACACCTGGATAATTCTTGTATTCTTTGTGGAGATGGGGTTTCACTATGTTTCCCAGGCTAGTGGTGAACTCTTGAACTCAAGCAATCTGCATGTCTTGGCCTCCCAAACTGCTGGGATTACAGGCAGGAGTCACAGTGACTGGCTGAAAAGTAACCATTTTTAAATATGCCATAGCATTCTGTTTTTCTTAAAGGTTTGTCCTCAAGAGAAGTTACTTCACGAGAGTCTAACATACTGAAGTTTTATCAAGGGAAGTACCCAACTCCAGCCCCCTCCAGCCACATGTTTTATCTCAATTAAAGTTTAATAAAACTTGTTTTTCTCATTCTTTAGCTGACAGACAAGAGTTTAACTAAAATAATAACAACGACAATATGTGTCATAGATAAGAGACTTAAGATTTTAGTACTTTCCAATTTGATCTACAGATTCACAGCAATTCCAGACAAAATCCTAGCAAGTTATATTGTGGATATCAATGACCTGCTTCTGAAATATATATCATAAAGCAAAAGACCCAGAATACAATCAACATAGTATTAAAATAAAAAAAAAAAACATAGTTAGAGGACTGACACTACCAGACTTCAAAACTTACTATAGGCCAAGCACAATGGTTTACACCTGTAATCCCATAACTTTAAGAGGCCAAGTTGGGATGATTGCTTGAGCCTAGCTGTTTAAGACTAGTCTAGGAAACATACATTTTTGTATCTACAAATAAATAAATAAAATAACCAGGTGTGGTGAGTTTGCATCTGTACATCTGTAGTTCTGGCTAATCAGGAGGCTGAAACAGGAGGATTATTTCAGCATGGGAAGCTGAGGCTGCAGTGAGCCATGATTTTGCCACTGCACTCCAGGATGGGCAACAAAGCAAGCTGTCTCCAGGAAAAAAAAAAAAAAAAAGAGAGAGAGAGAATTTGCTATAAAGCTGCAATAATCAAGACTGTGCAGTATTTGTGAAAGAAGAGAAATAATAAAACAGAATAGAGAGCACAGAAAAGGACCTCAATATACATAGCCTAGTGATCTTTGACGAAGGTTAAGGCATGCAATGCAGTAAAAATAGTTTTTTCAACAAATAATGCTGGAATAACAGAAAATCATGTGCAAAAGTGATGGTTGATGAAAATATTACATGCTTCATAAAAATTAATTCAAACTAGATTATACTCATAAAAGTAAAATACAACACTGTAAAACTTCTCAAGGATAACATAGAAAAAATCTATATGACCTTGGACATCATGATGACTTTGTAGTTACAACACCAAAGGCACAATCTGTGAAGGAAATAATTGATAAAATGAATCTTCTTAAAATTAAAAACTTCTATTCTGCAAAATACAGCCAAGAGGATGAAATAGTAACCACAGCCTGTAAGAAAATATTAGCAAAGGCATATATAATAAAAGACTATTAACCAAGATATGCATACAACGCTTAAAACTTAAAAATAATAAAATGAACAACACAACCTAAAAATGGGCAAAAGATTCAAACAGACACCTTAACAAAATAATACACAGTAATGGCTGAGTAAGTGCTTACCTACAGGCCACTATATTTAAGTGCAATCTACTGGATCACAGTCTAACCTCAACACCAGAAATACTTTGCTATGATATACTCCTGTAAAACCAAGGACAAAATTTCAGGTGCAAATAAAGACCCAACACAAAGCTTTGGTCCACTGAAAACATCCTGAAAAGATGCCTACTGAATGCACTCAAACTACACCACCGTTACAGAAACAATAGCCCATAGAGATGAAACACAACCAGTGCAAGAACTCTAGAAACTCAAAAAGCCAAGTGTCTTTATTCCTTCAAATGACTATACTGGTTGACCAGCTAGGGTTCTTAAACAGGGTCAAATGGCTAACATAATAGAAACAGAATTTAGAATATAGATTTAAATAAAGATTATTGAGATTCATGAGAAAGTTGAAACCCATTCAAGGAATCTAAGGATTACAATAAAAATGATACAGGATCTGATAGATGAAATGGCCATTATAAGAAAGTACTAAACTGATCTCATAGAGCTGAAAAGACACTACAAGAATTTTGCAATGCAACTAAAACTATTTGCAGCAGAATAGACCATGCTGAGTAAAGAATCTCAGAGCTCAAGGACTGGCTTTCTGAAATAACACTGTCAGACAAAGGTAAAAGTAAAAGAATACATGAGAATGAACAAAACCTTCAAGAAATATGGCATTTTGTAAATAGACCAAATCTACAACTTACTGGTGTCCCTGAAAGGGATGGGGAAAAACAAATAATGTGGAAAACAAATTTCAGGATATTATCGATAAAAACTTCACCAACCCTGCTGGAGAAGTCAGCATTCAAATTCAAAAAATGCAGAATAACTGTGGATATTATTAAAAAAAAAAAAAAAGCTACGCAAAATGCATAATCTTCAGATTTTCCAAAATGGAAATATAAGAAAAACTGTTAAAGAGAAAACCATCGGGTTAACAATAGACATTTCAGCAGAAACTCTCCAAACCAGAAGATATTGGGGGCCTATATTCAGCATTTTAAAATAAAAGCATTTCTAACTAAGAATTTCATGTCCAGCCAAATTAAGCTTCAGAAGTGAAGAAGTAAAATCTCTTTCAGACAAATGCTGCAGGAATTTGTTACATCCACATATGCCTTACAAAATTTCCTAAAAGCACTAAATATAGAAAGACTGTTATTAGCTACTACAAAAACACACTTAAGAACACAGATTGGCCAAGCATGGTAGCTCATGACTGTAATCCCAGCATTTGGAAGGCCGAGGTGGGCAGATCAAGAGATCAAGGGTTTGAGACCGTCCTGACCAACATGGTGAAACCCTGTCTCTACTAAAAATTAGCTGGGCATCTTAGCATGTGGCTGTAGTCCCAGCTAGTCAGGAGGCTGAGGCATGAGAATCACTTGAACTCAGGAGGTGGAGATTGCAGCGAGATTGCACCACTGCACTCTAGCCAGGGCAACAGAGTGAGACCTATCTCAAGAAACACACACAGACACACACACACACACACACACACACACACACACACACACAGAGAGATCACTGACACTGTAAAGCCAACAAACAAATCTGCATACTAAACACTTAACAATATGAGGACAGAATTGAATCCACTCATATCAATATTAACCATGAATATAAACAGGATTAATGTCATAATGTCCATTTAAAAGGCACAGAGCAGCAAACTGAATAAAAAAGCAAGACCCAATAGTATTTTGTCTTCAAGAGACCCATCTCACATGCAATTACACCAATAGGCTCAAGTAAAGTAATTAAAAAAAAAAAAAAAAATCAAAGGGAATGCTTCTAGCTTCTGCCCATTCAGTATGATATTGGCTGTGGGTTTGTCATAAATAGCTCTTATTGAGATATATTCCATCAATACCTAGTTTATTGAGAGTTTTTAACATGAAGGGTGTTAAATTTTATCTATGGCCACTTCTGCCACCTATTGAGATAACCATGTGGTTTTTGTCATTGGTTCTGTTTATGTGATTGATTATGTTTATTTATTTGTATATGTTGAACAAGCCTTGCATCGCAGGGATGAAGCCAACTTGATTGTGGTGGATAAGCTTTTTGTTGTGCTGCTGGATTTAGTTTGCCGGTATTTTATTGAATATTTTTGCATCGATGTTCATCAAAATATTGGCATGAAGTTTTATTTTTTTGTCTCTGCCAGGTTTTGGTCTCAGGATGATGCTGGCCTTATAAAATGAGTTAGGGAGGAGTCCATCCTTTTCAATTGTTGGAATGGTTTTAGAATGAATGGTACCAGCTCCTCTTTGTACCTCTGGTAGAATTCAGCTGTGAATCTGTCTGGTCTTGGACTTTTTTGTTGCTGTTGTTGGTAGGCTATCAATTACTGCCTCGATTTCAGAACTTGTTATTGATAGACTGGATAAAGAACATGTGGTACATATACACCATGGAATACTATGTAGCCATAAAAAAGGAATGAGATCGTGTCCTTTGCAGGGACATGGATGAAGCTGGACACCATCATCCTCAGCAAACTAACACAGGAACAGAAAATCAATCACCACATATTCTCACTCATAAGTGAGAGATAAACAATGAAAATGCATGGACACAGGGAAGGGAACAACACACACCAGGACCTGGCAGGGAGCTGGGGAAAAGGGGAGGGAGAGCATTAGGACAAATAGCTAATGCATGTGCAGCTTAAAACCTAAATGATGGGTTGATAGGTGTAGCAAACCATCATGGCACACATATACCTATGTAACAAATCTCCATGTTCTACACATGTATGCCAGAATTTAAAGTAAAATTTTTTTAAAATTATCTATCAAGCAGATAGAAAACAGGAAAAACCATTGGTTAGATAGAAAACAGGAAAAACCATTCTATTTTCAGACAAAACAGACTTTAAACCAGGCGTCCCCAAACTACGGCCCACGGGCTGCATGCGGCCCCCTGAGGCCATTTATACGGGCCCCCGCTGCACTTCAGGAAGGGGCACCTCTTTCATTGGTGGTCAGTGAGAGGAGCACCGTATGTGGCGGCCCTCCAACCATCTGAGGGACAGTGAACTGGCCCTCTGTGTAAAAAGTTTGAGGACGCCTGCTTTAAACCAAAAAGAATAAGAAAGGCCAAAGGAAAGCATTACATAATAGTAAATGATTTAATTCAACAGGAAGACCTAATTATCCTAAATATATGCACACCCAACACAAGAGCTCTCAGATTCATATAGCAAGTTCTTAGACACTTCCAAAGATATTTTTATTGCCACACTATAGTGGGAGATTTTAAAACCCTACTGACAGTATTAGACAGACATTGATACAGAAAACTAACAATAATATTCAGAATATTAACACTTTACCAAATGAACTTATAGATGACTACAGAACTTACCAACACAAAACCACAGATAATACATTCTTCTCATCACCATATGTCACATACTCTAAAATTGATCACATAATCAGACATATAAAAACTCTCTGCACATTGGAAAAAAAATGAAATTATACCAACCACATTCTTGCACCACTGGAAAATTAAAGTAGAAATCAGTACTACAAAAAATCACTCAAAATCATACAATTACATAGAAATTGAACAACCTGCTCCTGAATGACTTTTGGCAAATAATGAGATTAAGAAAGAAACCAAGTTTTTTAGTCTAACAAGAACAAAGATACAACATACCAGAATATCTGAAACACAGCTAAGACACTGCTAAAAGGGAAGTCTCTAGTATTAAACACCCTCATCAGCAATTAGGAAGATCACAGGTTAACAACCTAACAACAAAACTAGAGGAAGTAGGAGAATAAGAGAAAACCAATGTCCAAATTAGCAAAAGGTATGCAATAACTAAAACCAGAGCTGAACTAAATAAAATTGACAGGTGAGAAACCATATAAAATGTAAAAATTGAAGAGTCAGTTATTTGAAAAAAAAATAATTATAAGATACATAGACCACTAGCTAGGCTAATAAAGAAAAAAGGAGAAAATACCCTGAGAAACACAATTAGAAATGATAAAGGAGACATCACCATTGACTCCACAGAAATAAATAAAAATCTGAAAATCACTACAAGAAAAAATCACTACAAGAAAAATCACTACAAGCACCTCTACAAATACAAACTAAAAAACCTATAAGAACATAAATTTGTGGCCCACATGCAACTGCCTAAAACTGAATCAGAAAAAATTGAATCCCTGAACAGAACAAAAATGTTCTGAAATTAATTAATTAAAACACTATCCAACCAGAAAAATCCCTGGGCCAGATAAATTTAATCATCTTTGAGGCCATAAACTCAAAGAGAAAAAAAAATACCCATTGCTAGATGTATAAAGAAGAGGTGGTATTAATCCTACTCTAAGTATTTCCAAAAATTTAGGAGGAGGCACTGTTCTGTAACTCATTCTAAAATTCCACCATCATCCTGTTATCAAAACTTTGCAGATATACACACACACAGAAAAGAAAAAAAAAAAAATCAGGACAACATCTTTGATGAACATAGATGCAGAAATCCTCAACAACAAAAAAATCCTCAACACATGCAAATCAATGTTATTTATCACATAAACAGAAATAAAAACCAAACCACATGATCATCTCAAATGCCAAAAAGGCTTTCAATAAAATCTAACATCCCTTTATGTTAAATCCTCAACAAACTATACATGGAAGGAACATACTCTAAAATCATAGAGTTATACATGAAAATCCAACAGGCAACATCATACTGAATGGGCAAAAGCTGGAAGCATTACCTGTGAAAACTGGAACAAGAAAAAATGCCCACTTTACCACTTCTATTTGAGATAGTACAGGAAGTCCTGATAAGGGCTGTCAGGCAACAGATAGAAATAAAAGGCATCTAAATTGGAAGAGAGAAAGTCAAACTATACTTGTTTTCACACAAAATAATTATACAAGGAAAACCCCATAGTCTCTGCCTAAAAGCTCCTTGATCTGGCAAACTTCACCAACGTTTCATGATACAATATCAATGTACAAAAATCAATAGTATTTCTACACACACACACACAAAAATCTAAAAGCAAAATCAAGAATGCAGTCCCATTCACAATTGCCACACACAAACACATAATACATAGGAATACAGGTAAGCAAGGTTACAGATTTCTACAATGAAAATTACAAAACACATATCAAAGTAATCAGAGATGAAACAAACTAATGGAAAAACATTATGTGTTCAAGGATATGAAGAATCAATGTTGTTAAAATGGCTGTATTGTCCAAGCAATTTACAGATTCAATGCTATTTTTATCAAACTATCAATGACACTCATCACAGAATTAGGATAAACTGTTTGAAATTCATATCAGACCCAACAAGTGTTCACTGAGAAAAAAAAAAATGAGATATTACACCACCACTTTATACTACAAGTCTTCAGTAACCAAAACATTATGGTAATGGTAGAAAAACAGACACATAGACCAGTGGAATAGAGCAGAGAGTGCAGAAATAATTCCACACTACTGTAACCATTAGATTTTCAACAAAGTAGACAGAAACTATTAATGGGCAAAGGACTGCCTATTCAATAAATGGTGCTGAGATAACTGGTCAGCTATATGCAGAAGATTGAAACTAGTCCCCTCCCTTAAGCTATATAGAAAAATAAACTCAAGATGGATTAAATACTTACATGTAAAAGCTGAACAATATAAAAAGTCTGAAACATAACCTATGAAATACCATTTCGGACATAGGAATTGGCAAATCTTTTCATGAGGAAAATGACAAAAGCATTTGCAACAAAATTGAAATTGACAAAGAGACCTGATTAAACCAAGGAACTTCTACATAGCAAAAGAAATTGTCAACAGAATAAATGGACAACCTACAGAATGGGAGAAAGTATTTTCAACTGTCAAAGTTCAAATATCTAGAATCTAGAAAGGAAATTAACAAGCGAAATTCCAACAATCCCATTAAAAAATGGCAAATGACATGAACACACCCTTCACAGAAGAAGATATACATGTGGCCAAGAAGCACATTAAAAAAAAAAAAAAATCAACATCACTAATCATTAAATAAATGCAAATCAACACCACAATGAGATACCTTCTCACACCAGTTAAATTGGCTGTTTAAGAATAACAGAGGCTGGCGAGGTTGCAGAGAAAAGGAAACTCTTATACACTGCTGGCAGAAATGTAAATTAGTTCAGCCATTGTGGAAAGCACTGTGGCAATTTCTCAAAAACCTTAAAACAAAATTACCATTCAACCTAGTGATTCCATCACTGGGTATATACCCAAAGGAATATAAATTATTTTACCATAAAGACACTTGTACATGTATGTTTATTGCAGCAGTAGTCACAATAGCAAAGACATAGAATCAACCAAAATGCCCATCAGCAGACTTGATTTAAAAAAAAAAAAAAAAAAAAAAAGGCCTTATACACCATGAAATCCTATTCAGCCATAAAATAGAATGAGATCCTGTCCTTTCCAGACACTTGGATCACCTGGAGGCCATTATCCTAAGCAAACTAATGCAAGAACAGGAAACCAAATACCACATGGTCTCACTTATAAGTGAGCACTAGACCATGAAAACACATGGGGACAAAGAGCAGAAAAACAGATACCAGGTCTTACTTGAGGGTGGAAGGTAGGAGGAGGATAAGAATCAAAAATCCACCTATCAGGTAATATGCTTATTACTTGGATGATAAAATAATACGTAAATTAAACCACTGTGATACATAGATACCTATATACTAACCTGGCATATGTACCCTTGAACCTAAAATGAAAGTTAAGGAAAGATGTACACATACTAAATAAACATATGGATAGATGTTTCACATCATATGTCATTAGAAAAGTGCAAATTAAAGCAACAATGGGATACCACTATGAATTAATTAGAGTGACCAAAATCGAAAACAATAACACCAAATGCTGGTGAGGATGTAGAAGCACAAGAAATTATCATTCTTTGCTCGTGTGAATTAAAAATGGTAAACTACTTTGAAAGACATATTGGGAGTTTCTTACAAACCTAAACATACTTTCACCTTACAGTCCAGCAGTCACTCTCTTTGGCATTTACCCAAATGATTTAAAAATATGTCCACACAAATCTTCTGCATACAGATGTTTATATTTTCTTAACAATTATGAAAACTTAAAACAACGAAGATATTCTTCAGTAGGTGAATAGATAATGATTTAAAAATATGTCCACACAAATCTTCTGCATACAGATGTTTATATTTTCTTAACAATTATGAAAACTTAAAACAATGAAGATATTCTTCAGTAGGTGAATAGATAAAACTGAGTTACATGCAAACAATGAAATACTCAGCAATAAAAGTAAGGAGATGAGCTACTAAGCCATGAAAAAACATGGAGAAAGATTAAAACAATATCCTAAGTGAAAGAAGGCATTCTGTACAAGCTACACACTGAATAATTCTAACTATAAGATATTTTGAAAAAAAGCAAAACTATGGAGACAGTAAAAAATATCAGTGGTTGCCAGGGGGTAGGGGAGAAGGAGAGATGAATAGCCAAAGCACAGAGGATGTGTTAGATCAGTGAAACTATTCTGTATGATACTATAATGGTGGATACATGTGATTAAATATTTGTCAAATTTCATAGAATGCCAAATGTTAACAGTGAACCTTAATGTAAACCATGGACTTCTTGTAATAAATGTTGTGTCAATGTAGGCTCATCAGTTTTAACAGATGCACCACTCTGGTATAGCATGTTGATAATCGTGGAGGTTGTGTATGTTTGAGCACAGAAGGTATATGAGAGCTTTGTCCTTCTGTTCAATTTTGCTGTAAAACTAAAACTAAATTCTACTAAACTTTATATGAGATATACAGTTTTTGAGAACCTACTCTGTGCCTAAAAATGTGCTTAGAACTGATTCGTCTTCTATCCATCACAATCAAGTAGGCTTCATCCCAGGGATGCAAGGCTGGTTCAATATATGCAAGTCTATAAACACAATTGACCACATAAACAGAACCAAAGACAAAAACCACATGATTATCTTGATAGATGCAGAGAAGACCTTTGACAAAATTCAACAGCCCTTTATGCTAAAAATTCTCAAGAAACTAGGTATCCATGGAATGTGTCTCAAAATATTAAAAGCTATTTATGACAAATCCACAGCCAATATCATACTGAAAGGGAAAAAAAATGGAAGCATTTCCTTTGAAATGTGGCACTAGACAAGGATGCCCTCTCTCACCACTCCTATTCAATATAGTATTGGAAGTTCTAGCCAGAGCAGCCAGGCAAGAAAAAGAAAGAAAGTACATTAATTCAGGAAAGGAGAAAGTCAAATTGTGTCTATTTGCAGACAACATGATTGTATATTTAGAAGACCCCATCGTCTCAGCCCAAAATCTCCTTAAACTGATAAGCAACTTCAGCAAAGTCTCAGGATACAAAATCAATGTGCAGAAATCACAAGCATTCCTATACATCAATAACAGATTAACTGAAAGCCAAACCAAGAGCAAACTCCCATTTATAATTACTACCAAGAGAATACCTAGGAAATACAACTAACAAAGGATATAAAGGACCTCTTCAAGGAGAACTACAAATCACTGCTCAAGAAAATTAGAGAGGACACAAACAGATGGAAAAACATTCCTTGCTCATGGTTAGGAAGAATCAATATCATGAAAATGGCCATACTGCCCAAAGTAATTTACAGATTCAACATTATCCTCATCAAGCTACCAATGATCTTCTTCACAAAACTGGAAAAAAAAAAAAAAAAAACCCTTTAAACTTCATATGGAACCAAAAAGAGCCAGCATAGCCAACAGAATCCCAAACAAAAAGAACAAAGCTGGAGGCATCAGGCTACCTGACTTCAAACTATACTAAAAGGCTACAGTAATCAAAACAGCATGGTACTGGTACCAAAACATAGATATAGACCAATGGAACAGAACAGAGGCCTCGGAGGCAATGCCACACATCTACAGCCATCTGATCTTTGACAAACATGACAAAAACAAGCAATGGGGAAAGGATTCCCTGTTTAATAAATGGTGTTGGGAAAACTGGCTAGCCATGTGCAGAAAACTGAAACTGGACCCCTTCTTGACACCTTAGACTAAAATTAACTCCAGATGGATTAGAGACTTAAACATAAGACCTAACACCATAAAATTCCTAGAAGAAAACCTAGACAAAACCATTCAGGACATAGGCATAGGAAAGGACTTCATGACTAAAACACCAAAAGCATTGGCAACAAAAGCCAAAATAGACAAATGGGATCTAATTAAAGTCCAGAGTTTCTGTATAACAAAAGGAACAATCATTAGAGTGAAGCAGCAACCCGTAGAATGAGAAAAAATGTTTGCAATCATCTGACAAAAGGCTAATATCCAGAATCTACAAATAACTAAAACAGATTTACAAGACAAAAACAAACCCAATCAAAAGTGGGCAAAGAATATGAACAGACACTTTTCAAAAGAAGACATTTATTTGGCCAAGAGACATATGAAAAAACTGCTCATCATCACTGGTCATTAGAGAAATGCAAATCAAAACCGTATTGAGATACCATCTCACACCAGTTAGAATGGCGATCATTAAAAAATCTGAAGACAACAGATACTGGAGAGGATGTGGAGAAATAGGAATGCTTTTACACTGTTGGTGGGAGTGTAAATTAGTTCAAGCATTGTGGAAGATACTGTTGTGATTCCTCAAGGATGTCGAAATAGAAATTCCATTTGACCCAGCAATCCCATTACTGGGTATATACTCAAAGGATTATAAATCATTCTATTACAAAGACGCATGCACACGTATGTTCATTCTGGCAGTGTTTACAATAGCAAAGACCTGGAACCAACCCAAATGCCCATCAGTTATAGACTGGACAGGGAAAATGTGGCACATATACACCATGGAATACTGTGAAGCCATAAAAAAATGATGAGTTCATGTTCTTTGTAGGGACATGGATGAATCTGGAAACCATCATTCTCAGCAAACTGACACAAGAACAGAAAATCAAACACCACATGTTCTCACTCATAGGCTGGTTTTGAACAGTGAGAGCACATGGACATAGGGAGGGCAGCATCACACACTGTGGTCTGCTGGGGATGGCTAGAGGAGGGACAGTCAGGGGTGGGGAGGTTAGGGAGGGATAACATGGGGAGAAATGACAGATATAGGTGATGGGGGGAATGGAGACAGAAAACCACCTTGCCATGAATGTACCCATGCAACAATCCTGCATGATCTGCACATGTACCCCAGAACCTAAAGTACAATTTTAAAAAATGTATTGATTCCTCTTCTATAAGACTAGGGGAGATACCTGTATTTAAAGATAATTTCTACATGAAATGAGAAGTATAGTGATAGCTGCTCATAAAAGATGCACTTTGGAAAATGTTTGCTGTTATTTAAACACATGCCTTAAAGTACATATTAGAATTGGAGGAAGGTAGATATTCTCATCTTCTGAAAATGAAGCATAAATTATTGAAAAGCAAAGACATATTCCTAAAATATGTCAAAAATGACTGATAAACGTATCACTGGAATTTATTGTGACTTTATTATTTCCATTAAATCTTACTATCCTTAAAACTACCACAATCCAGTCTATCCAGAAAGAAAATTATGTATGAGAGACAAGTCTTTATGATAAGAAAAAAATATATATAAAAGGCAAACATTAAGATGATTTCTGAAATTAAAACAACAACACTTACAGAACCCCAAATCCTTCTGTTTCATTAAGGTTGTGTGTTCATTATGAAGTCAAAGTTTGACTTATCTTTATTGGGTTTTAAGATACTTTATATTTACTGCATATTTTAAGAAATCATCTGTCATGGTACTTCTACATATCCTAAGTTTTTCTTATGTAAAAATTATGCTTAAATAAAAAATAATTGTTATGAAGCAATTAAATTATATTATATCAATGTTTACCATATTTACCTACTGTAAATATAACTTTATGAAAATCAGTAAACTAATAGTTAAATAAATGACACTTGAGATAAACATAAGCCAAAATCTTTAAAACTTTATTTTGTGAAATATTTGTTCTAACCTTTGACTCTCATAGTTTATTTTGCTGGGTTTTCATACTAACTCATCATTTACTTATCAGAAAATGAGTACTTTCACTAAAGTATCATTTTCTTTAAAAATAGCAAACAAAGTGAAATAACGGTAACTATTTAAGATAAAATTTACCTAAGATCTTAAAAATAGTTTTCGATTTTATGTCGAACTAAAGAAAAACATCAATTATAAAAATAGCCTATATAGATATCAAAATATACTCTCTCTCTCTCTCTCTCTCTCTATATATATATATATATATATATATATATATATATATATATATATGTATATCTATCTGAAGTACTTAAAATGTACATTTAAATATACATGATTTGAGAAGATACAGGTATAGATTTAGATATATAGCCTGACAATTTTCCTCATAGACATGGAGCTCTTTGGTGAAATTTCAAGAAGTAGTGGCTGCTTTAATTAGGATGCTTACAAAAATTTGAAGGTAGAACTAGAAAGGAAGAAAAAAATTAGAGGTTGAGTGTCAAAAATAGGCCAACATGGAGAAGTTGAGTAATGTTAATAGAAATTCTAGTGGTGACAAGCTTGAGGACCCGTAAGAATAACGACGCCAGTCAGAATGGCGATCATTAAAAAATCCAGAGACAACAGATGCTGGAGAGGATGTGGAGAAATAGGAACACTTTTACACTGTTGGTGGGAGTGTAAATTAGTTCAACCATTGTGGAAGACAGTGTGTGGATTCCTCAAGGACCTAGAAATAGAAATTCCATTTGATCCAGCAATCCCATTACTGGGTATATATCCAAAGGATTATAAATGGTTCTACTATAAAGACACGAGCACACGAATATTCATTGCAGCACTGTTTACAATAGCAAAGACCTGGAACCAACCCTCATGCCCATCGATGATAGACTGGGCAGGAAAAATGTGGCACATATATACCATGGAATACTATGCAGCCATCAAAAAACGATGAGTTCATGTCCTTTGTAGGGACATGAATGAACCTGGAAACCATCATTCTCAGCAAACTGACACAAGAGCAGAAAATCAAACACCAAATGTTCTCACTCATAGACGGGTGTTGAACAATGAGAACACATGGACACAGGGAGGGGAGCACTACACACTGGGGTCCGCTGGGGGGAAATGGGGGAGGGACGGGGGGGTGGGGAGGTGGGAAGAGATAGCATGGGGAGAAATGCCAGATACAGGTGAGGGGACAGAAGACAGCAAACCACACTGCCTTATGTGTACCTATGCAACAATCTTGCATGTTCTTCACATGTACCCCAAAACCTAAAATGCAATAAAAAAACAATAATAATAATAACAAAGAAGACAACATTATACAAATTACAGAACCATGATATTTAAGATGAGCCCCTTTAAAAACTATTTTTGTTCAAGAGGAATTTAAAACACCAGGAATTTTTTTAAAAATTCAATTGGATTCATATAGAGAGGGTATTGCATAAGCTGCCTGTAAGCCTAGAAAGTTTGATACATTGGAAATTCCACACATTTTTACCAAGTAACCTTGGTTGTTGAGCTCAAATTGCAAACTGAAATGATTTTAATGTGTCCTTTTTGAATTTTATTGGGCTGATATTTTTATTGTTGTAAAATATACATGAAATAAAATATATCATTTCATCAGTTTTTAAGTATGCAGTTCAGTGACATAAAATACATTAATATTGCTGTGCAAATATTACCACTATCTTCAGACGTTTTTATTATCCCAAACTGATACTCAGAATTGTACAACAAATTCCGTTTTCCCTACTTTCCGCCACACACCAATCCTTTTAATCACCATTCTACTTTTTGTCTTTATGAATTTAAATACTTTAGATACATCAGATTAAGTGGAATCATACAATATTTGTCATTTTATATCTGGCTTACCTCACTCAGAATAATGTCTTCAAGGTTTATTCATGTTGCAGCATATATGAAAATTTCATTCCTATTTCAAGCTGAATAATATTCCATCACATGCCAGATTTTGTTCAGTTATTTATCTGTCATAGGGCTTTTGTGCATTTTCTACCTTTTGGCTATTTTGAGTAATTCTGCTATGATCATGTGTATACGAAAACCTGTTTAAGTGTTGCTTTTAATTATTTTAGGTTCAGGCTCAGCAGCAGATTGCTGGATCATATAGTAATTTCATTTTTAATTCTTTCAGAAACCACCACACTGTTTTCATAGTGGCTGAACAATTTTATGTTCTCACCAGCAATGCACAAGGCTCACAATTTCTCCACATCCTTTGCTAACAATTGTTTTGGTCACTTTTTCTGATAGTAACCATCTTAGCATGAAATGATACTTCATTGTGGTTTTGAGGAGATTTTCGCTGAAAATACTTTCATTTAGCATCATTTATATACCTGTTGGTCATCTGTATGCCTTTCTTTTAGAAAGGTTTATTTAAGTTTTTTGCCCATTTGGTTCATTTTAAATCAGGTTGCTTGCCTGTCTGCTATTGTGGTTGATCTGTAGATGACATTTGCTGTATTTTCACCCAATCTATGGGTTGACTTTCCACACTGTTGTGTCCTTTGTTGCACATTTATTTTAATCTTCATGAAATCCAATCTATTTTGTACTTTGTCACTTTTGCTTTTAATGTCATATCTAGAAAATCAATGTCAATTCAAATGTTTAGACAGTTTCACCTAGGTTTTTTCAAAAATAATTTTATAATACTAGCACCTTATGCTTATGTCTTTGACCCATTTCAGTTAATATTGATACATAGTATAAAGAGTCAAACTTAATTTTTAGCCTGTGCATATCCAGTTTTCCTGGCATTATTTTTTGACAAAACTGCCCTTTCTCCATTGAGTGGTACTGGTACTCTAATTAAAAATCATTTGACTGTGTATGTGATGGCTTATTTATTGCTGTCTTTGCTATTTCATTCATCTATTTGTCTGTCTTTATGAAACTACACACCCTTTTGATTACTGAAGTTTTGTGATAAGTTTTGAAATCAGGAAATATGAATTCCAACTGTCTAATTTTTTTTAAGATTGCCTATGTGAAGTGTCTTGAAATTCAATATACATTTTGGAATGGATATTTCTGTTTCTGCAAAAAAAGGTTTCTGAATATTAAGGTTTCATTGAATCTATAGATTGTTTTAGATAGCATTGTCATAGTAACAATATAAGTCTTCTAATACTTAAACACAATTTTTCCATTTACTGGTATCTTCCTTAATTTCTTTTAGCATTGTTTTGTAGTTTTCAATGTACAATCTTTCATACACTTTCACCTCATAGGTAAAATTTATTCCTGTTTTATTTTGATGCTACTATATATAAAATTTTCCTAATTTTCTCAAACAGTATATAGTTAATATATAGAATTAAGACTGACATTTATGCATAAACTTCTTATGCTGAAACTTTGCTGAATTTTCTTAAGAGATCTAGAAAATTTTATGTTGAATTTTAAGGTTTTTCTTTTTAACTTATAATATCACAATATACACAGAGTAATTGTATTCTTACTTTCATTTAAATTTTGATTTCTTCTATTTTTTTTTCTCATCTAATTGTTCTGACTAGGACTTCCAGTACTGTGTTCTATAGAACTGCGTAAGTGGAAATTCGTGTTCCTGACTTTAGAAGAAAACATGTGTCTTTCTCCATCGAGTATAATTCTGGCTGTAGTGCTTTCATATATGGCCTTTATGATGGTGAGATAGTTTTCTTCTACTCTTTGTTGAGTGTTTTTGAAAGAGTGTTTAACTTTTTATATGCTTTTGCTGCATCGATTGAGATGATCTAGTGGGTTTTCTCTTGGTTTCTGTTAATATTTTATATTGTGTAAATTTACTTGTATATTCTCAAACATCTTGCATTTCATAAAGAAATTCCCATTAATTGTGGTGGATAATTTTTTTTCTTATGCTTCTCTAATCAGTTTGCTATTATTTTTAAAGCTTTTTGCACTAATAATAGAAGACATTATTCCAAAGTATTTTGGTTTTTTGGTTTTTTGTTTTTTCAACTTTGAGGTTTTGCAGTACATGTGGAGGTTTGCTACATGGGGAAATTGCATGTTCCCAGGTTTGATGTACAGATTATTTCATCACTCAGTTAATAACCATAGTACCTGACAATGCTTGTCCTTTTCCTAGCCTCTAACTTCAAATAGATCCCAGTGTCTATTATTCTCTCTTTTATGTTCATGTGTACTCAATATTTAGCTCCCACTTATAAGGGAGAACATATGGTACCTGGTTTTCTGTTTCTGTTTTAGTTTGTTTAGAATAATGGCTTCCAGCTTCATCAATATTTCTGTAAATGACATGATTTTGTGTGGTGCATAGTATTCCATGGTATGTCTGTACCACAGTATTTTTAACCCAGTCCACCATTGATTGGCATTTAGGTTGATTCCATGTTTTTGCTGCTGTGAATAGTTCTGTAATGAACATATGCATGCATATGTCTTTATGCTAGAATGATTTATATTCCTTCGGGTATATATCCAGTAATGGGATTTCTGGGTTAAATAGTAGTTCTGCTTTAAATTATTGGAGAAATCTATGAGCAACTTTTCACAGTGAACTAATCTGCATTCTGACCAGCAGTGCATAAGCATTTGCTTTTCATCACAGCATTGCCAGCATCTGTTACTTTTTTCACTTTGTAATAATAGCTATTCTCATTGAAATAAGATGTTATCCTATTGTGGTTTTGTTTTGCAACTCTCTAATAATTACTGATGTTGGGCATTTTTCATATGCTCACTGGCTGCATGTCCATGAACTTTGTCTATTTTTTATTGTCATTTGTTTTTGCTTGTTAATTTGGTTACGTTTATTTTAGATTCTGTATATTACACCTTTGTGAGATGCATAGTTTGCAAATACTTAATTTTATTTTGTAGATAATTTGATTACTCTGTTTATAGTTTATTTTGCTATGAAGAAGCTTTTTAATTA
This sequence comes from Saimiri boliviensis, assembly GCF_048565385.1. Lineage (NCBI taxonomy): Eukaryota > Metazoa > Chordata > Mammalia > Primates > Cebidae > Saimiri > Saimiri boliviensis. Next base: position 76,496,251 of record NC_133470.1, on the reverse strand, counting down.
GGTCTCATGTTTAATTTTTGTTACTAGAAATTTCTAAGCAGCAAACCATTCAAGATATGACTACGGTGCTTCAGAAAGCATTCATTTGATAAGGGAAGCAGAGCATTAAAGTTAGAAAATTTGCAGACTGACAATGTGATAGACAAGAAAACCCATTTTCTGAGGAGAAATTGAAGTCAGACGCAGAAATTTGCATAAATAATGAGGAGTCCAATGTTAATTCCCAAAACAATGGGGAAAACATCTCCAGGGCTTGTCAGAGATTTGGAGGGCAGCCCCTACCATCACAGGCCCAGAGGCGAGGAGAAAATTTTTTCTTGGGCCAGGCCCAGAGCCCCCGTGTTGTGTGCAGCCTAGGAAGTTGGTGTGCTGGGTTCCAGCCACACCAGCCATGACTAAAAGAGGCCAAGGTACAGCTCAGGCTGTTGCTTCAGAGGGTGGAAGCCCCAAGCCTTGGCAACTTCCACACGGTGTTGAGCCTGCAGGTGCACAGAAGTCAAGAATTGAGGTTTGGGAACCTCTACCTAGATTTCGGAAGATTTATGGAAATGCCTGGATCCCCAGGCAAAAGTTTGCTGCAGCGATGGGTCCCTCATGGAGCACCTCTGCTAGGGCAGTTCAGTAGGGAAATTTGCGTTTGGCGCCCCTACACAGAGTACCTACTGGGGCACCACCTAGTGGAGCTGTGAGAAGAGAACCACCACCCTCCAGACCCGAGAATAATAGATCCACTAACAGCTTGAACTGTGTGCCCCCAAACCACAGACACTTAATGCTAGCATGTGAAAACAACCAGGAGAAAGGCTGTACCCAGCAAAGCCACAAAGGCAGAGCTGCCCAAGACCATGGGAACCCACCAGTTGCCTCAGTGTGACCTGGATGTGAGACCTGGAGTCAGAGGAGATCATGTTGGAGGTTTAAGATTTTACTGCCTTGCTGTATTTTGGACTTGAATTGGGGTCTATAGTATGTCTCCCATTTGGAATGGCTGCATTTATCCAATGCCTGTACCCACACTGTATCTAGGAAGCAACTAACTTGTTTTTAATATTACATACTCATAGGCAGAAGGGACTTGTCTTCTTTATGATGATACTTTGGAATGTGAACTTTTGAGTAAATGCTGAAATAAGTTAAGACTTTGGGGGGACAGTTGGGAAGGCATGACTGGTTTTAAAATATGAGAACATGAGATTTGGGAGGGGCCAGAGGTGTAATCATATGGTTTGGCTGTGTCCCCACCCAAATCTCATCTTTAATTCCCATGTGCTGGGGGAGGGATCTGGTGGGAAATAATTGAATCATGGGGGAAGGTCTTTCCCATGCTGTTCTCATGAGAGTAAGTCTCATGAGATCTGATGGTTATTATAAGGGAGAGTTTTCCTGCACAAGCTCTTTTTTTGCCCACTGCCATCCATATAAAATGTGACTTGCTGCTCCTTGCCTTCCACCATGGTTGTGAAGCCTCCCCAGCCCAGTAGAACTGTAAGTCCAATAAGCCTCTTTTTTTTTTTTTTTTTTTCAAGTTGCCCAGTCTTGGGTATGTTTTTATCAGCCATGTGAAAAGGAACTAATACAACAGGAAAAGTATTGAATCTGTAAATTGGTTTGGAAAATATGGCCATCTTAAAAATATTAGTTCTTCCCATCCATGAGCACAGAAGGTTTTTCTATTTGTCTTTGAGGAGTGTATTGTAATTCACATTATAGAAGTCCCTTGCCTCCCAAGTTAACTGTTTTCTTAAGTATCCATTTTTGGGGGTGCTATTGTGAATGAAATTGTATTCTTGATTTGATTCTCAGCTTGGATGTTGTTGGTATCTAGAATTGCTACCAATTTTTGTTCATTGATTACCTATGCTGAGACTTTGCTGAAGTTGTTTATCAGATCAAGCAGCTTTTGGGCATTTACTATGGTGTTTCCTAGATATATAATCATATTGTCTGTGAAGAGAGATAGTTTGACTTCCTTTCTTCCCATTTAGATGTCTTCTTTTTGTTGTTGTTGTTCTTGCTTGATTACTCTGGCCAGGGCTTCCAGTATTCTGTTGAATATTAGTAGGAAGAGAGGGCATCCTTGCCTTGTCTTGTCTTGGTTCTCAAGAAAAATGCTTCCAGCTTTTGTTGATTCACTATAATATTTGCTATGAATTTGTCATAAATAGCTCATATTATTTTAAAATATGTTTCTTGGTTCCTACCTTTTTAGGGTCTTTTAAAAATGGGATGTTGAATTTTATAAAAATCATTTTCTACATCTATTGAGATCATCATGTGATTGTTTTTAGTTCTCTTTATGTGATAAATCACATTTATTGATTAGCATGTGTTCAACAAGCCTTGCATCACAGAAATAAAGCCTATTTGATTGTGGTGGATTAGCTTTTTGATGTGCTATTGAATTCAATTGTTAGTATTTTATTGAGAATATTTGCATCTATGTTCATTGGTGTTATTTTTCTGAATTTTTCTTTTTATGTGTGTCTATGGCAGGTTTTGGTATTCAAATGATGCTGGCCTCTAAGAATGAGTTAGAAAGGAGTCCCTCTTCCCCAGTGTTCTAGAATGTTTTTAGTAGGATACATACAATATTTTTATACTTCTGGTATAAATCAGCTGTGAATCTATCTAGCCTAGTTCTTTTTCTGGTTGTTAGGTTTTTGTTGTTATTGTTACTGATTCATTTTTGGAACTTTCTGTTGATCTGTTCTGAGTTTTAATTTCTTCCTGGTTCAATCTTTGGGAATGGTGTTTTTAGGAGTTTTATTTATTTTAGGTTTTCTATTAATAGTTTGTTTCCAAAGAGGTGTACATAATTGTCTCTCAACTTTTTAAAAAAACAGTTCTGTAGGGTCAGTGGTAATGTCCCTTTTGTCCATTGCATTAATTTGGGTCTCCTCCCACTTCTTTATTATTCTAGCTAATGATTTATCAATATTATTTATTCTGTCAAGAAACATATTTTTGATTTTGGCAGTATTTTTTATGGTTTTTCCACATCTCAATTTTATTCTGTGCATCTCTGATTTTTTCTTCTGCTATCTTTTGATTTGGTTTGCTCTTGTTTTATTTGTTTGTTTATGTGTTTGTTTTTTTGTTTTGTGGCATCTCGCTCTGTGGCCTAGGCTGAAGTGCAGTGTTGCAGCTCAGCTCACTGCAACCTCTGCCTCCTAAGTTCAAGCAATTCTGCCTCAGCCTCCCGAGTAGCTGGGACTATAGGCACATGCCTCCTTGTCTGGCTAATTTTTTGTATTTTTAGTAGAGCAGGGTTTCACCATGTTAGCCAGGATGGTCTTAATCTCCTGACCTCATGATCCACCCACCTCGGCTTCCCAAAGTGCTGGGATTACAGGCATGAGCCACAGCATCTGGTCTGCTCTTGTTTTTCTAGTTCCTATAGGTGTAATATCAGGTATTTTAGATCTATCTAAATTATTTTGTGGTTATTTACACATTTACCTCTATAAAGTTTCCTCTAACACTGCCTTTGCTGTTTTCCATCATTCTGATATGTTTTATCTTTGTTGTCATTAGTTTCAAAGAATGTCTTCATTCCTCTCCAATTTTATTGTTTACCCAAAAGTCATACAGGAGCAGATTTTTAACTTTGCATGTATTTGTATGGATTTAAGAGATCTTCTTGGCATTGATTTCTATTTTTGTTGTGCTGTGGTCTGAGAGTGGGGTTGGTAAGATTATGTTTTTTTTTTTTTTTAATTTGTTGATAATTTCTTTATTGCTGAGCATGTGGTTGATTTTAGAGTATGTGTCATGTGAGATGAACAGAGCATATATTCTGTTGTTATTAATTGTCTGTAAAGGTCTGTTTGGTCAAATATGGAGTTCAGATCCTGAATATTTTTGTTAGTTTTCTGCCGTGATATTCTCTCATACTAAGTTGGACGTTGAAATCTAACACTATTATTGTGTGCTTATCTATCTCTCTTTGTAGATCTCTAAGAGCTTGGTTTTTGAATTTAGGTGCTTCAGTATTAGATACATATATATTTAGGATATTTAAGTCATCACTTTCAACACTGTCAAGCTTACTGGGGGTGGAAGCAGTACCCCATCGCAGCATAGCTGCTATATAAAACTGTGGCTAGACTTATTCAATTGATCCCCAAGGCCACTTCTCCTGACTGGGCAAGACTTCCCAGCCAGCATATCCAGCTAATTTCTTTTCTTTTTTTTTTTTTTTCTAATAATTCATTTATTAAACTTTAAGTTCTAGGGTACATGTGCAGAACATCCAGGTTTGTTACATAAGTATACACATGGCATGGTGGTTTGCTGCATCCATCACCCAGCATCTAAATTAGGTATTTCTCCCAATGCTACCCCTCTCCAATCCCCCCACCCCCTGCTATGCCTCCCCTAGTCCCCCATCCCCACCACAGACCCCGGCAACAAAAGCCAAAATAGACAAATGGGATATAATTAAACTTAAGAGCTTCTGCATGTCAAAAGAAACTATCATTAGAGTGAACCAACAACCAACATAATGGAAAAAAATTTTCGGCAATCTACCCAACTGACAAAGGGCTAATATCCAGAGTCTACAAAGAACTTAAACAAATTTATAAGAAAAGAAAAACAACCCCATCAAAAAGTGGGCAAAGCATATATCCAGCCAATATCTACTCGTGTGTTTAGGCCAGAAAAATGTCCATACATCCCTGAGACAAAGCTCTCAGAGGACCAGGCCGGCTGCCATCTTTGCAGTTTCCTAACCTTCACTGGTGATACCTCCAGGTAATGGAAAACCCAAGGTGATTAGGGACTGGAGCAGACTCTAGCAAACTGCATCAGCCTATGGAAAACTAGCCAGAATTTTAAAAGGAAGAAGAAATTCATCCAAGGATTTGAAACCTCAAACATTGAAGGTAGAAAAGCCCACAAAAATGAGAAAAAAGTCAGTTTAAAAATGCTAAAAAATAAAAAATAAAAAAATAAAATCCAGAGTTCCCTCTTTCCTCCAAATGACTGCATCGTCTCTCCAGTGAAGGTTTGGAATTTGGCTGAGGCTGGGATGGCTGAAATGGCAGAATTATGGATAAAAACAAAGTTTACTGAGCTAAAGTAGTACACTGCAACCCAATGCAAATAAGCTAAAAATTATGACAGAACATTGTAGGAGCTGACAGACAAACTAGCCAGCCAGTATAAAGAAGAATGTAACTGACATTATAGAGCTGAAAAACAAGCTACAACAATTTTATAATGTCATCACAAGTATTAATAGCAGAATAGACTCAGTGGAGAAAAAAGCTATAAGAGATCTCATTTTTCTAAAATAAGACAGACAACAAAAGAGAAAAAAAGAATTAAAAGAAATGAACAAAACTTCTGAGAAATATGAAATTATTTAAGGAGATATAATCTATGACTGATTGGTGTGCCTGAAAGAGATGGGGAGAATGAAACCAATTTGGTAAACACGTTTCAGAATATCATCTACATTAGTTCATTCTTGACACTGCTATTAAGAACTATCTGAGCCAGGGTAATTTACGGAGGAAAAAAAGATTTAATTGACTCACAGTTCTAGATGGCTGCAGAGGTCTCAGGAAACTTAGAATCATGGTGGAGGGTGAAAGGAAAGCAAATGCCTTCTTCACATGGCAGCAAGAGAAAGAGAGAGAAAGGACAGAAGTGTCACACTTTAAAGTCATGAGTTCTCATGAGATCTCAATCACTATCACAAGAATACCAAGAGAGAAATTCATCCCCCATGACCCAATTATCTCCTGCCAGGCTCCTCCTGTGACATGTGAGGATTACAATTTGAGATGAGATCCTGGTGGGGATACAGAGCCAAACCATATCATTATCCATGAGATCTTCCTCAACTTAGCTAGTGAGGCCAGCCATAAAATTCAGGAAATACAAAGAATCCCAGTATGATACTCCGTGGAAAGATCATCCCCAATACATATAATCATCAGATTTTCCAAGGCGTAAATGAAATAAAAAATGTTAAAGACTGCTAGAGAGAAAGGACAGCTTACCTACAAAGTGACGTCAATCAGACTAACAGCAAATCTCTCAGCTGCAGTCCTACAAAACAGAAGAAATTACAGACCAATATTCAATATTCTTAAAGAAAAGAAATTTCAAACAAGAATTTTATATCTGGCTAAACTCAGCTTCATAAGTGAAGGAGAAATACGATTATTTTCAGACAAGAAAATGCTGAGGGAGTTTGTTACCACCAGACTTCCCTTAAAATAGCCCCTGAAGGAAGCATTAAATATGGAAAGTAAAGACTGTTACCAGCCCCTACAAAAACACACTGAAGTAAACAGACTGGTGACACTACAAAGCACCCACATAAACAAATCTGCAAAATAACCAGCAAATATAACAGATCAAATCCACAAATAATACTAATTTTGAATTGAAATAGGCTGAATACTCAATTAAAAGACACAAAGTGGCAAGCTGAATAAAGACCTAAGACCCACTGGTATGCTACACGTGGGTTTTTAAAAAATAATGTAGTTTAATTTTATTTTAATTTGACTCAAAGCAAGATAAAATTCTGTCCCTCCAGCACCACCAGACTTTTTCTTTCAGAGCTTATGATGTAAATTTTGCTGTTTGATTTTCACCTGAGTTGTTTCCTTTAATGTGCAAATCTAAGGGTATTTAGTTGACAACTTCCTTGGGCTGTGAAACAGGTTATCTAGAATCTGAAAGTCTAAGATAGGAAAGAAACAAAAAGGGGAGGGATATTTATAAATTTATAAAATGTACTTCCATCAGCATGCCTAATATGTCTTTTTATGTATTTATGTATTGTGATGAAATGTTTCAGTACTAAAAATATAAAAAAGAGGTCTAATTAATTGGCTTAATGAAAAACAAATTGTGCTTAAATCAGATTTTAAAATACCAGTTAAAATTATTATTGCATCCATATATTATCCTTTATGTGCTTTTAAGTCCTTGTACCATTGAGTTACAGAGCTTCAACTCTTGGGTCTGAAATAGACACCAAGTCCTGCTAAATCTCAAACACAGACAGCAATTAAACTTCATCTTCATGCCCCATAGAAGATGCCAATCAAAATAAACTGTATTCCTGAGTTACAGGGCAAGAAGTTAAAGGTATTAAAGTCCTCAAGGCCCAAGGACTATTGCAGAAGAGGTGGGTGCATAAGATTGTAAGGGCTAAGTTTTTAAAATAAGTTTGTTTCTCTGGAAATTAATCATTAATATCAAAGGCATACTGATACAAAACCAGTATATGGACCCATGTGCCAGATTAACAAGGTTTTCTTGAAGCATTAACCAACTCCTTAATAAAGATTTATAAAAGGCTTAAGGAAGTTATATTTTATAATCAAGATTAAATATTATAGACTGTTTACAAAATTTTGAAAAACAAATATAATTGGCTTCATGCTGTTTTATTAGGGCTTCTTGTTTAGAAAATTAAATCCCCTCTCTCAAAGAATGAAGATTTTCACATTTTTTTTTTTAAATCCTTGAATGGTCACTTTGGTTAAATAAATGACTTTACAATGTCCTGGAAACTTATTTAGTAATATCAAGGGTTTTAAACCTTCTATATTTGACAAACTTTCCAAAAATCAAATAATAATTTTTATCTTTTCAAGCTAACTATTTAAGATATTAGTTTCCACCAAAGTCCAAAAGTTGCATAATTTGGTTTCCTGTATAATAAAAATTATACAGCAAGCATTGCCAAATATGAAATGGTATTTGGTTTTATTTGGGCTGTATTTGTATAGATATGTTATTGTTGTATGTTCCAAAATTATGAGAAACACCTGTAATTCTAACATAACTTCATGTATAATATCAGTGGTAATCATAATTCTGTTAAAATTATTGTGTGCCACACAGGCAACAGATTTACTTGTCAATTGCATTTTTTGATTATGCCTGCCTTAAAACTTTTTTCATCCATAGACTTGTCTTGTTTTGGTTCTTTATAGAAGGTGGTTTTATAATAATCAGCTATAGAACTCCAACAGGTGCTCTTAAATGCAGGTTTCTGATAACTTTGGAGACTGTGACATCAGAAAAGAGGAAAACCTTTCCGAATTCATGGAGAGCTAGTGTTCATGAGTATCAAGCAAAACAGGAATTAACTGTATGGACTGAACCAATCTTTTTAACTTTTTGCTTAAAAATGTTTGCTGATCCTTTGTTTATTCAGAGTCTTAAAACTTTTCTTTTGAGCTATTGACAGCTTTTAATAATTTAGTATACTCCTATAAACAAAACTTGGAGCATATTTGTTTCTCTCTTCCTGAGTTATCCAGAATTTAGAAACTATTTGTGAGTATTCTTAACATATGGCAATACGATTACTTCCATAAGTGCAATACAAATCTGTTTTTATTTGTAACACGACACAATTGGATAAATTGGTTATTATACTAAGGCTTTTATTGGAATGGTATGCTCTTCTTTAATGAATCAAACTTAACTTATGGAGCCAATACAGCTCCTACTGCTGTTCTGCAAACATTTTCTACATATTGCATGACATTGTGGCCTGAGAACAACAATATAAGTATGTATCTATGTGTACAGCAGTTCTTTGTAGTAAGCAAATGAGCAAGGATTTCAGCAATGGTCTGGAAATGTAGACAATATCTGACAATTCCATCAGATGTCCACCATTAATGTGTAGCTATTATCTCATTTGTAAAATCAGAACAGTATAATGGATTCTATCCATTTATAAAACTTGTAGTTTCTTTCACAATTTGTGCATGCATTTACTTCCGGTAATACTTGTACTTAGAGATGCCATTATAATTTGCATAATTTTTTTAAAGTATGCTTGAAGATTGTTAAAATTCAAAAGTATAAAAATGTATGATCTCAAAAACATAAGTTTTCTTTTCTTCCACTTTAATTTTTAGTCCCACTCATCAGAGTTACTCAAAATTAATATGCACATGTTTGGTGATTTTACTTCAAATGCAGAAAACTGCTATGGCATATTGTGTTTTTCAAAAATTGCCACAACATTTAAATCAGAGATTTATTATATTATGGTCTTCTAGAATATTGCTACTCTTCATTAAGTGGTATAGTCTACTTTACCTTCCCTTTAACCTAGGCAGCCTTATCATGTGATGGAAGTCACCGTTTGACCTCCAACATGATACAAAATGTACTATGGCTCCTGTCTGTCTACCTCTTTATTTTGGAAGGCTAGTCCTTGTCACCCACTCATTATGTCATGAGGAAGCCCAGGTCATGCAGGGTAGACATAGGTCTCAACCAGCAGCCCACATCATCTACTAAACATATGAATAACCAAGCCTTTAGATAATTTCAGCCCCCAAATCCATACTTTAAATCATTCCACCTCATGCTAAGTAGAGCAAAGATGAGCTAATCTCAGTCAAGTGTTGCACAAATTGAAAATGTTTGATCACAATAATATTGTTTTAAGCCACTAAGATTTTGAGTTATTTGTTACTCAGAAATAGTATCTGGAATATTTGCCAATTCTAAGATAGCATCCTTGGTATCTCTTCTTCTTCTTATAAGGATGGCAGCCATATTGAATTAAGGCCCCATTTAACCTTAATTCTCTAAATGCTACATCTCCAAATACATTCATATTGTGGATTAGTTACAATATATGAATTTGGGGGGAACAGAATTCTGTCCATAACTATGTGTGTGGGTGTATATATGTAAATATATGTCACATATACACATATATAATAAAATTTTATCTGGCTGCATACTTAAGATATATATGTTTTTCATTGTATGCCAGTTAAACTTCAATAAATTGAAAAATTATGCCATAAAATTTTTATATGCAGCTTTGTGAAATTTATTCTCTTTACGAAATAAAAGTTTTACTGTTTTCCTACTCCATCTTGGACTCCACTACTTTTTAAATAATTTGAAACTAATTGGCCCAACTATCTATAGACTCTCCAAAACAATAAATGAATCTATAAGTTCCAATGTATAATTTCTCTCCTCCTGAAAGTATCTCAATTTAATTAGCCTATTTGATGCAAAATAAAATATTTTTCATTTTCTTCATGATTTGGTCACTGTTGCTTAAACCTGTTTGATTTTTTTTCCTGGCATAATCTGTCTATTAACGGCAAGTCTGACCATATTCATCCTAGCTGCCTGTCCCAGATATAGAAGCTAGTATGAATCTCAGTTTAGAAATCAAGGGCTTGTTTCTCTCTGGGATTCAGTTCATCAGGACATTGTTGAATTCACCACTCTTCATTAGCCCCATACAGTAAGTTTTAATTTGTCTGATTTTTCATGTGTGAACCCAAAATAAAAACATCTTTTCTATTATGTCTAAATCCCAACCATAAAGAAAAGTCTTAGCAGTTAAATTTAATAATATTATGTGTTTGCAAATTGTAGGAATTAAATTTATTGGATTTTCTTTTGGCAAAGTACAAGAAAATCTAAGACAGGACAGGGACCTATAACAATGTGTGAAACTACATCCATTTGGAATAGCATGTCTTTTAGCTATACAATGAAATTTTAAATGATAGAAAATATGATATTCGTTTCAAGGTATTTTGTTTGGGCTTGAATAAAAATAATTTTATGTAGATGTTTTATAAAAATTATATAATCAGCATGATGTAGGGACACTTTCTCATGTAATTGCATTAGTCAAGTCTAGAGGAACTGGCTTATAATCTATTTTCTATTAGAAATATTTTATCAATGATCACACAATTTCAGCATTAAAATTAGACTAAGCACATAGGTTTGAAATGTCATGAAATTTAAAATATAATAGAGGCTCTGTTAAATTACCAGTTTGTAAAAGTTCAGGTGATATTATGTCATCATTTGTTTTGCTCCCACATTATAGAGGAATCATTATTGTGTCCTGTGTAAGTTGAAAGAAATAGAATCTTGTAAATATTGACTCATTACAGAATTGTAAATTAAGTTTCTGGTGTGCCTTATGCTGACATAGAAATAATCAATATGTACTCAATAATTATATCCAATATATGCAAAGAAATGCAAGTGGACATGGAAAAGTTTTGAAGCTTGACAATCTGTGATATAAAACCTTTATGAAAGTTCTTGATTTCATATAATATCTGCGATACGGATGGAAAATAAAGGCTACTGAAGATCAATTCCTGATGAGGGCAATGTATCTATCAGTGTCAACTATCTTCCACATGTCAAAAGACAAAGGACAGGAATCTGAAGTACCTTTAAATTGCATCTGTAATCCCCAACTATTTATGTATCTGTGGTATGCTAGAGGCTTTGATATGTTACTGGCTGATATTTACATAAGGGGAAGAAATGCCATAAATTTTCAATATATAATTCTTTACCATTGTGATATCACTTCATTGTAATTTCAAAATACTCAAATTATTGATGGCTTACCCAAAGTCAACTACTTTTTTTTTTGAGACAGGGTCTCATGTTGCTCAGGCTGGAGTGCAGTGGCACAATCATGGCTTTTTGTATCATAGGCTTCCCAGAACCAAGTGAGCCTCTCACCCCAGTCTCTCAAGTAGCTCGAACTACAGACGTAATCCACCACACCTGGCTAATTTTTATTTTTATTTTATTATTATTATTTTTTCTTTTAGAGATGGGGTCTTTCTATGTTGGGTAGGTTGGCCTTAAACTCCTGGACTCACATGATCCTCCTGCCTCAGCCTCCCAGAGTACTGGGATTATAGCCATCCATTGCACTAGAACCATTACTCAATTTTTTATTAAGAGAACTTAAAGTTTATTTAGGGTGTTAATGAGTCCAAATAGAAATACCTGATTTCCCAGCCTCTCTTGAAGCTGCAGTGACTGTGTGACATGATTCTAGCCAATGAGATATAGGCAGGAATTTCTGGGGAGGAAATCCATTTTTAATAAAAAGGCAACATATCTCTAGGAAGAATCTCTTCATCATTTCACCTTTTGCCCTTTTGCCTGTCTAACTGATTTTAAACCCAGCAGGTCTTATATGACTCCTGGATACCCTTGAGCATGAAAGCTTCTATACTCTGAGATAAGCAGAATTGAAAGTTGGAAAGATCTTGGCTCCCTGTTGGCATTGGTGAATCTCATTAACAACCCTGAACTTCCTACCACTGGGCTTCTTTTCATGTCATAAAAATAAATTCTTCTCTGTTTAGCCATATTCTTTGAGTTTGCTATTACTCATAACTGAACATATCCTGACCTGATGACAGGAGAAATGAAATTATATAAATCAAAGCTGTTCTATTGTGGATGGGGTTTATGAGTTGTAAGAGCAAAAAAGAAAACCCTCTTAAGGAGTTGTTTATTGTAAAGTTCTGAGGGCTCATGTATAAATTCTCCTGGACATCCTTAAGTCTTCATATTTGGTTCAGGTATATTTAATGGAATGGTCTGTTTATAAGTGCTAAGAGAGGAAAAAGGGGTGCAAGTCATTTAAAAATATGAGGAAAGCATTGGAAATTTTATGTATTGAAAATTTCAATTTAATTTAATTAATGCAGTCATGAGAAACATAAATTGCTTATGAGCTAAAGGTAGGTATGTAGCAAAAAGCAAAAATTATCTTTTTGTACTGCATTCAAAGTAGAATCTCATTTGTTGGATGGGACCTCTATAAAGGACAGCATAGCACAAAATGGGGAAAGGGAACCTAATATTGCAAGGTCAAATAATAAGTGCAATTAAAAATGTAATGAACATTTTCAAGGGCTTTTAAGGTATGAACATACATGCTTGTTTTATAAATTACTTGAGACCAGGTGTAGTGGCTTACATCTGTAATCTCAGCACTTTGGGAGGCTGAGGTAGGTGGATCACGAGGTCAGGAATTCAAGACCAGCCTGGCCAACATGCTGAAACCTTGTCTCTACTAAAAATACTATATATATATATATATACGTGTGTGTGTGTGTGTGTGCATATATATATATATATATATATATATATATATATCTGGGTTTGGTGGCACGCACCTGTAATCCCAGCTACTAGGGAGACTGAGGCATGAGAATCACTTGAACCCGGGAGGTGGTGGTTGTGGTGAGCTGAGATCCTGCCTTTGCCCTCTAGCCTGGGCAACAAGAGTGAAACTCCATCTCAACAAGATTTAAAAAAAAAAAAAAAGAAGTTACATGAAAGCCTTTAAAGCCTTTGAAATTATTTCAAAAACTGGATGATATAAAGGACTTATGTATGTTGTTGTTGATTGAGAAAAGTTCAGAGACCTCAGTAAACAGTCTTGTATTCTTGATAAGAGCAAAGAGATCATCAGTGGTCATACATGCTAATTTTTATATAAAATATGCAATCTAGACCTAAAAGTGCCTGACCAAGAAGTGTATAATTGTCATCTACAGGAATATTACGGGGCATATATATGTAGAAGGACAGGAAAACTAATATTGAAATTGCTTTGTCAGTAATATATGAGCAAGTTCCTTACATGGTACCAGATACTAACAAATATATCATCAAATATCAAATTTGTTCATTTTGCCCATGAATATGCAACATAGGTATTAAAGAGCTTTTGACTGCAAAGAGTTCCTTCTTGGATTTGTTTATTACTTTTTCTTGCTGGAGGCCCTGTTATATGGCAGACATATGTTTAAAGACAGGCAAAATTATGGTGAATTTGTTGTGTCTAAAGAGTTTGCCTATGAAGCATAAGCATTTTCATATACTTTGAATAAAACACATTGCTAGAAAGGCTGATTTGGTTAATCAAAACAATTATTTTTAAGGAATTTTGTGTATCTTCAGTTGAAGAGTCTTCTTTAAATGGTTGGCTAATATGAAGTGTTTAGAATCTTTTTATGAAACTTAAATTTCTGTTATAAGATAAAAAATCTTTGGGATTCTCTCAAAGTCCTGAGATGGAAAAAGTATTAATAGGTTTAAAGGTATGCCAGGTTTTTAGATTTCTGAAGAGAAGTTACATAGAAAAAAATATGTTCAAAGCAATAAAAATGTTCTTTAAGGCAGCGTGCAGTGGATCACGCTTCTAATCCCAGCACTTTGGGAGGCCGAGGTGGGTGGATCACAAGATCAGGAGTTTGAGACCAGCCTGGCTAACACAGTGAAACCCCATCTCTACTAAAAATACGAAAATTAGCTGGGTGTGGTGGTGGGTGCCTGTAATCCCAGCTACTAAGGAGGCTGAGGCAGGAGAATCGCTTGAACTCAGGAGGCAGTGGTTGCAGTGAGCCGAGATCATGCAACTGCACTCCAGCCTGTGTGACAGAACTAGACTCCGTCTCAAAAAAATTAAAAAGAAAATGTTCTTTAAACATGGTGTGTGTGTGCGTGTGCGCATGCGTGCATGTGTGTGTGTATGCACACATGTGTATGTGGAAGTATGTATGTTCAAGTTAGAATGGTTTCCACTGTTGGTTAAATGGGTCCATAATTTATAGGGATTTTACTCATTCTATGGGTCCTCTACAAATGGCAACATATTCCAGAATGAGGGCAGAGATTTATAAGCTTGCTTAGGACTGCATTCAATAAACAATTTGCTGTTTAGCAGCATGAGAAGAGTTTGGTGACTACTTGATCAGAACGAATCTCCTTCTAGTAGATTGTGCTTTTTGAGCCAAACAAACCTCTTTTATGAGGAAACCAGTCTTAGATTATAATCAGTTTTGAAATTGAAAATACTATGAAATAAAAATGAAAATAAAATGTTCAAGTGAAACTGTTGCAGTCCCTTTATAGGTAATCCTGCATAACTACTTTCCTTAAAGTGTCAATCCAAGGGAACGTTTGGCCCTCTCCAAGCTTGAGTTTCCATTTTGTTTATACTCGTGTACCATATTGGAGCCCTTATAAGTAACTAGTTATGTATAATTGTAGGAACTACTATTCCTAATTTGACAAAATGTGAATGAAATAAATTTATGGCAATTGTGATATGTTAAATCACATATTTTGAAGTTGAAAGAGACTGAAATGTGATGTCCATTTCCTTTGTTCAATCAATCAGCTTAAGGGAATGAAGACAATTTGAGATTCAGATATCACATCCTTGGTCAGCTATGTGCACATAGGAATACCCTTCCTATCTTAGTGGGTAAGTCTGTGAGTTAGGGGGAAAGCTTATATTGAGTGAGCCCTGTAAAGGGAAGGAGACCACAAGCAGGGGCAAGGTTCTGTTAGGTTACACAGTACCACGTTGAGAAAGATGGCTTTATTTTAGCAGCATGCAGTAACTTGAAAGGACTGGTGTCAATGAAAATTGTAAAGGTCTCCCTCAAGAGGCTAGTGTCTTTTGTATGAACTGTAGGACATTTATGGGGGAGGACACTAGTTTGATAAGTTGTTGAGTAGACCTTTGAAAGAGTGTGCAGTTGGAACGATGTTAAAGAAGTCTCTATGGTGTCTGTGGATCGATAAGGCACAGAAGACCGTCAAAAGTTTTGAGATCCTGCTGTGACAAAAGAAAAAGCCAAAGTCAGTTTCTTTGGCATGTAAAGAAACATGCAATAAAAACCTGAAGAGTATCTGTTCCAGAAGAGATGGGTAAAGTTATTATTAGCAGAGCCTTAAAAGCACCAAACATAAAGGTAAACATTATTAGATTTGACTATGTTAAACTCAATATCTATTCTGCAAAGGATGCCATAATGTAAATTAAGAGAGAGATGGCTGAGTGAGAGAAGATATTTGCAATATTAATCACTGGCAAAGCATTAATGATCTATAGAATATTACAAGGAACTCACTGAAAACTGGCAAGAATAAAAATCAAAGTATGAGATCATTTAAGTAAAAAAAATTGCTTATTTCCTAAAACACTAGGTTTTTTTTTAAGAGTGTTTTCCATTAGGTAAATAATACTATGGAAGGTACATTGAAAGAACATGGTATGAAAGAAAAAACCTTAATAGTAAATAGAAGAGTAATTCATGTATTAATGGTAGTACCCTATGCAATGAATAATATAACTAACTTAATCTGAAGTTCAAAGTTAAGAATTATAACAGCATTCTACCATATATTTTCATACTAGATTAAATATTTTTACTAATTTCATACTTTTTTTTTTTTTTTTTTTTGTATTTGGGCTCTGGGGTACATGTGCACATCCTGCATCCTGCAGGATTGTTACATAGGTATATACATGCCATGGTGGTTTGCTGTTTCCATCCCCCCACCCGGTTGCCTACATCAGGCATTTCCCCAGGTGTTAGTCCTCCCCCTCGTCCGTGCCCCCCCACTGCCCCCCCTCCCCTCCCCTCCACCCCCTACCTAGCCCTGTGAGTGTTGTTCCCTTCCCTGTGCACAAGTGTTCTGATTGTTAGTCACCCGTCTATGAGTGAAAACTTGCAGTGTTTGGTTTTCTGTTCTTGTGTCAGTTTGCTGAGAATGATAGTTTATAGGTTCATCCATGTTTCTACAAAGGACACAAACTCATCATTTTTTTATGGCTGCATATTATTCCATGATGTATATGTGCCACATTTTTTTTCTCCATTCTATCATTGATGGGCATTTGGGTTGGTTCCAGGTCTCTGCTATCATAAACAGCACCACAATGAACATATATGTGCATGTGTCTTTATGACAGAACCATTTATAATCCTTTGGGTATATACCCAGTAATGGGACTGCTGGGTCAAATGGAATTTCTGTTTCTAGATCCTTGAGTAATCAACACACTGTCTTCCTCAATAGTTGAACTAATTTACACCCCCACCAACAGTGTAAAAGTGTTCCTTTTTCTCCAAATCCTCTCCAGCATCTGTTGTTTCCGGATTTTTTAATGATCACCATTCTAACTGGCATGAGATGGTATCTCAATGTGGTTTTGATTTGTATTTCTCTAATGACCAATGATGATGAGCATTTTTCACGTGTGTTGTCTGCATATTTAACTTCTTTTGAAAAGTGTCTGTTCATATCCTTCACCTACTTTTGAATGTTTTTTTTTTTTTTTTTTTTTTTTTTTTTCCTGTAAATCTGCTTTAGTTCTTTGTAGATTCTGGATATTAGTCCTTTGTCTGATGGGTAGACTGAGAAAAATTTTTTCCCATTCTGTTGGTTGCCGGTTTATTCTAATAATTGGTTTTTTTTTTTTTTTTTTTTTTTTTTTTTTTTTTTTTTTTTTTTTTTTTTTTTCCTACTGTGCAGAAGCTCTTAGGTTTAATTAGGTCCCATTTGTCTATTTTGGCTTTTGGTGGCATTGCTTTTGATGTTTTAGTCATGAAGTCCTTGCCTGTGCCTATGTCCTGAACGGTTTTGTCTAGGTTTTCTTCTAGGGTTTTTATGGTGTTAGTCCTTATGTTTAAATCTTTAATCTATCTGGAGTTAATTTTTGTATAAGGTGTAAGGAAGAGGTCCAGTTTCAGCTTCCTGCATATAACTGGCTAGCCAGTTTTTCCACCATCATTTATTAAACAGGGGATCCTTTTCCCATTGCATGTTTTTGTCTGGTTTGTCAAAGATCAGATGGTTGTAGATGTGTGGCATTACTTCCAAGGCCTCTGTTCTGTTCCATTGGTCTATATCTCTCTTCTGGTACCAGTACCATGCTGTTTTGATTATTGTAGCCTTATAGTATAGTTTGAAGTCAGGTAGCATGATTCCTCCAGCTTTGTTCTTTTTGCTTAGGGTTGTCTTGGCTATGCGGGCTCTGTTTTGGTTCCATATGAAGTTTAAAGTGTTTGTTTTTTTTTTTTTTTTTTTTTTTTTTCCAGTTCTGTGAAGAAGGTAAGTGGTAGCTTGATGGGGATAGCATTAAATCTATAATTACGTTGGGCAGTATGGCCATTTTCATGATATTGATTCTTCCTAACCATGAACATGGAATGTTTTTCCATCTGTTTGTGTCCTCTCTTATTTCCTTGATCAGTGGTTCATAGTTATCCTTAAGAGATCTTTTACCTCCTTGTTAGTTGTATTCCTAGGTATTTTATTCTCTTCATAGCAATTGTAAATGGGAGTTTGCTCATGATTTGGATCTCTGTCTATTATTGGTGTATAGGAATGCTGGTGACTTCTGCACATTGATTTCGTATGCTGAGACTCTGCCAAAGTTTTTTATCAGCTTAAGGAGGTTTTGGGCTGAGATGATGGGGTATTCTAAATATATGATCATTTCGTCTACAAATAGGGACAATTTGACTTCTTCTTTTTCTAACTGAATGCACTTTATTTCTTTTTCTTGCCTAATTGCTCCGGTTAGAACTTCCAATTCTATATTGAATAGGAGTGGTGAGAGAGGGCATCCTTGTCTAGTGCCAGGTTTTAAATGGAATGCTTTTAATTTTTGCCCATTCAGTATGATATTGGCTGTGGGTTTGTCACAAATAGCTTTTATTGTTTTGAGATATGTTCTATCAATACCTAGTTTTTGAAGCGTTTTTAGCATAAAGGGCTGTTGAATTTTGTCAAAGGCCTTCTCTGCATCTATTGAGATAATCGTGCAGTTTTTGTCTTTGGTTTGGTTTACGTGGTGAATTATATTTATAGATCTGTGTATGTTGAACCAGCCTTTTATCCCTGGGATGAAGCCTACTTGACGGTGATGGATAAGCTTTTTGATGTTCTGTTGGATTCGGTTTGCCAGTTTTTTGTTTTTTGTTTTTTTTTTAGACGGAGTTTCGCTCTTGTTACCCGGGCTGGAGTGCAATGGAACAATATCAGCTCACCGCAACCTCCACCTCCTGGGTCCAGGCAATTCTCCTGCCTCAGCCTCCTGAGTAGCTGGGATTACAGTCACGCGCCACCATGCCCAGCTAACTTTTTTGTATTTTTAGTAGAGACGGGGTTTCAACATGTTGACCAGGATGGTCTCAATCTCTTGACCTCATGATCCACCTGCCTCGGCCTCCCAAAGTACTGGGATTACAGGCGTGAGCCACAGTGCCCAGCTGCCAGTATTTTATTGAAGATTTTTGCATCAATGTTCATCATGGATATTGGCCTGTAGTTTTCTTTTTTAATTGTGTCTCTGCCAGATTTTGGTATCAGGATATTGTTGGTCTCGTAGAAAGAGTTAGGTAGGATTCCCTCTTTTTGTATTGTTTGGAATAGTTTCAACAGGAATGGTACCAGCTCCTCTTTGCATGTCTGGTAGAATTCAGCTATGAACCCATCTGGACTTGGACTCTTTTTGGTCAGTAGGCTATTAATTGCTGCCTCAAATTCAGACCTTGTTATTGGTCTACTCAGGGTTTCAACTTCTTCTTGGCTTAGTCTTGGGAGTGTGCAAGTGTCCAGTAATTTATCCATTTTTTCCAGATTTACTGATTTATGTGCATTGAGTTGTTTGTAGTAATCTGATGGTAGTTTGTATTTCTGAGGAATCAGTGGTGATCTCCCAGTTATCGTTTTTTATTGCATCTATTCGATTATTCTCTCTTTTCTTTTTTATTATTTTAGCTATTGGTCTACTTTGTTGTTCTTTTCAAAAAACCAGCTCCTGGATTTATTGATGTTTTGGAGAGTTTTTTATGTCTCTATCTCCTTCAGTTCTGTTATGATCTTAGTTATTTCTTGTATTCTGCTTGCTTTTGAGGTTTTTTGATCTTGCTCCTCTAGCTCTTTCAATTTAGATGATAGGGTGTTGATTTTAGATCTTTCCTTGTTTCTTAGGTTGGCATTTATTGCTATAAATTTCCCTCTAGACACTGATTGAAATGTATCCCATAGGATCTGGTACATTATGTCTTCATTTTCATTGGTTTCAAAGAACATTTTTATTCCTGCCTTCATTTCATTGTTTATCCATTGGTCATTCAGGAGCAAGTTGTTCAGTTTCCATGTGATTGTGTGGTTTTGAGTACTTTTCTTAATCCTGAGTTTAAATTTGATTGTGCTGTGGTCTGAGAGATTGTTATGATTTCTATTCTTTTGCATTTGCTGAGAAGTGATTTACTTCCAATTATGTGATCAATTTTGGAGTAAGTTCAATGTGGTTCTGAGAAGAATGTGTATTCTGTGGGTTTGGGATGGACAGTCCTGTAAATATCTATTAGGTCCGCTTGGTCCAAATCTTCATTCAAGTCCTGGATATCCTTGTTGACTTTCTGTCTTGTTGATCTCTCCACAATTGTCAGTGGAGTGTTGAAGTCTCCCACTATTATTGTGCAGAAGTCTAAGTCTCTTTGTAAGTCTTTAAGAACTTGCTTTATGTATCTGGGTGCTCCCGCATTGGGTGCATAAATATTTAGGATAGTTAGCTCTTCTTGTTGCATTGATTCATTTACCATTATATAACGCCCTTCCTTGTCTCTTTTGATCTTTTCTGGCTTAAAGTCTGTTTTATCAGAGACTAGGATTGCTACCTCTGCTTTTTTTTTTTTTTTTCTCTCCATTTGTTTGGTAAATCTTCTTCCATCCCTTTATTTTGAGTCTCTGTGAGTCTTTGCATGTGAGATGGGTCTCCTGAATACAGCTCACCGATGGGTCTTGACCTTTTATCCAGTTTGCCCATCTGTATCTTTTGATTGGAGCATTTAGGCCATTTATATTCAACATTAACATTGTTATGTTTGAATTTGATCCTGCCATTTTGTTACTGGCTGGTTGTTTTTCCTGTTAATTGATGTGGCTCCTTCATTGCATGATTATTCTTTACTATTTGGTACATTTTTGCAGTAGCTGGTACTGGTTATTCCTTTCCCTGTTTAGTACTTCCTGCAATAGCTTCTGTAAGGCAGGTCTTGTAGCGATGAAGTCTCTCAGCAATTACTTGTCCATAAATGATTTTATTTATCCTTCACTTATGAAGCATAGTTTGACCAGATATTAAATTCTGGGTTGAAAGTTCTTTTAAGGATATTGAATATTGGACCCCACTCCATTCTAGCTTGCAGAGTTTCTGCCAAGAGATCCACTGTGAATCTGATGGTCTTTCCTTTGTGGTTGACTCGACCTTTCTCTCTGGCTGTGCTTAGAATTTTTTTCATTCATTTTAACCTTGGTGAATCTGACAACTATTTGCCTTGGGGTTGATCTTCTTGAGGAATATCTTTGTGGTGTTCTCTGTATTTCCTGGATTTGAATGTTGGCCTGCCTTGTTAGGTTGGGAAAGTTCTCTTGGATAATATCTTGAAGAGTGTTTTCCAAGTTGGATTCATTCTCCCCATCATATTCAGGTATGCCGATAAAACATAGATTAGGTTTTTTCACATAATCCCATAGTTTGTGGAGGCTTTGTTCATTTCTTTTCACTATTTTTTCTCTATTCTTGTCTTCTTGTTTTATTTAATTGATCTTCCATCTTGATATCCTTTCTTCTGCTTGATTGATTTGGCTGTTGAAACTCATGTATGCCTCATGAAGTTCTCATGCTGTGTTTTCCAGCTCCACCAAGTTGTTTATGTTTTTCTCTAAGATGGTTATTCTAGTTAGCATTTTGTCTAACCTTTTTTCAAAGTTCTTAGTTTCTTTGCATTGGGTTAGAACATGGTCTTTTAACTCGAGAAGTTTGTTATTACCCACCTTCTGAAGCCTGCTTCTGTCAATTCATCAGATCCATTTTCTGTCTTTTTCTGTTCCTTTGATGTGAGGAGTTGTGATCCCTGGGAGGAGAAGAGGTGTTCTGTTCTTTGGTGGTTTCATCCATTTTGCACTGTTTTTTCCCCATCTTCGTGTATTTATCTCCCTTTAATCTTTGAAGCTGGTGATTTCCAGAGGAGTCTCTGAGTGGACTTTTTTTTTTTTATCTTGAGGTTGGAGCTGTACCTTTTTTGGCCTGTAGAGGGCTTTGCTTGGCTCTCAGGTTCAGTCAGGTTGTTGGATGGGTGTTCCCTCCCCAGAGTTTGTTTGCAGGTGAGACTGGCCCCGTCTGTCTCTCCCAGAGCTTGATCTTCCTGGTTTGGGTCAAGCTGGTGTATTTGCTGCCAAGCTCTCTAGTGAGCATTTCAGCTTGAGTTCTGTGGAGGTGGGGCCTGCCAGGCCTTATGGTCTGTTTTCCTGCTTTCAACTCTGCTTCCCTCTGTGGGACGCTCCATCCCACTGGTGTTAGTCCGAACTCCCAGGTCCCTGCAACAATTTGCCTCACCCAGTGGTAGCCGCTGCTCAGATTTGCATTGACTACCCACAATGCCCCACCATCTGGCAGGGACCCTGTGGACTGTGGGTTGCAGGAAGGATGAGGCAAGCACAGAATCTAAAATAGAACACCGAGGGCGTTAAGTCCCCCAATCCTCTGAGCCAGCTGCACGTTTCAGGTGGTAACACAGCTCCCCATCTGTATTTGCCCCCCTGGGCAGCTCTTGCCCTGCAGCTCCTTCCCTGGGCCCAACTCCAGTGCCCTATTAGTCCCACAGAAAAGAACCCAGCACCTTGTTTGGAACCATGAAGTCATCCAGCCCTCTACATCTCATTCTCTGGGAGCTGAGTTCCAGCGCTGGCTTCTCTTGGCCATCTTGGCACCCTTCCCTCATTTCATACTCTTATATAAGGGTAAAAAAAAAAGTAACAATGGCTTGTATATTCAAAATGGCAAGAATTCCATAGGTGTCTCAGGACCCATCCAATGGCATGTATATTCAAGGTGATACTTTGTCCACAATCAGTTATACATAAAGTCAATTATACTTTTTAATTTTAATTCATGGAACATAATAGAGGTTTGATTGTCTATATATGAAGGATATGTTTAACTTTCAGATGGGATTATGCTTAGAAAAGAAGTAGGAAAACTGGTTATTTTAAATATTATACTCTTCGATTCATGGCACACCATTTAACTCTTTTTCTATTTACTTAAGCAAAAAAGTATAGAACTAATAAAACAAATTGTTAATCTTAACCAGACTGATACACTACTGGCTGCTTTCTTTTCCACTTGCAGATGGCCTAACATGGGACTTTGCCTAGTGATTGGGTGAGCCAATTTTCCCTATAAACTACCTTTCACATATACATATATTCTATTAGTTCTGTACCTCTGGACAATCCTGACTAATACAGATGCCAAGCTGAGAGCCATGGAAAGAACAGCTTTTAACTAATAGAATAGGACTGGGGTAAATAAGATTTCAAATAATAAAAATGACATTCCCAAGGCCTACACTGAGAGAACCTACTGTGTCACAGAAACTGGAAGTCTTATGTTTTAACGTGATTGGTATAATTACTATGTTGAAAATAGATAGTCAAGAATGTCAAGAGTAAACAGTGGAAGAACAGATGGGAGGTTCTTGCAGTTTTCTGTGTAAGATATGATGGTGGCTTGGGCTAGGTTGGTAACAGTGTAGGGGGTGGAAAGCAAACAGATTTGTGATATACTTTGAAAGCTTAACCCAATGGCCTTGAGAATAGACTAGATTTGAGAGATGAGAAAAAGAAAGGGATCAAGGATCTTCTCAAATATTTGGCTTGAGGACCTGAGTGAGTAATAATATCATTTACTGAGGTTTGACAACCTGTTAGCAGAGTAAATTTAGGAGGAAATCCAAGATTTAGTTGCAGATAGGTTAAATTTAAAGTCACTTTTATATGTACAAATGAAACTTTTGAATATCCAGTTGAATACTGTAATGTGAATTTCAGGATCAAGGTCTGTTCTGGTAATACACATTCAGGAATCATGAAAACAGGGTGTTTTATAAACCATGGGGTTGAATTAAATAACCTAGTAAATGAATGTAGATAGAGAAGTCCTAGAACTCCGCCCTAGGACACTTCATGCAGAGCAGCAAGAGAAAGAGTATATAGCTAAGAATACTGAAGACAGACAGCCAGTTAGGTATGAGGTAGAAAATCAACTGAAAAACGAATTACAAATAGTTTTTATGACGTGAAGTCAGTACAATAGCCTCTTAGAACTACCAGGTTGTAATTTTTAGTACTTCAATTTGGACCAATAAATATATGTTTCAGACTATCAATTTGTGCATTTAACAACTAGCTTGGCAGAGAACAATAAAAGTAGACAAAGATGATAAATCTCTAAAACAATTTTACAGTGTTTCTGGCAACATGCAATTTAGCAATAAGGATGAAATTTCTGATGGCATCCTTTCCAAAAGACAGTAAAATAAATAAGTAAATAATAAGTATGTGTATTAGTCAGGGTTTTCTAAAGGGACAGACCTGGTAGGGTTTATATACAAAGGGGAGTGTAATTGGAGAACTGACTCATACAATCACAAGGAGACGTCCCTAAGTAACAGGAAGCCACTCTGAGTCCGGCAACCTCAAAAGTCAGGAAGCCGACTGTGCAGCCTTCACCCTGGCAAATCACTGGTGTAAATCTGAGTCCAAAAGCTGAAGCACTTGGTGTCTGATGTTCAAGGGCAGGAAGCATCCAGCACGAGACATAGCTGAAGGCCAGAAGCCTCAACAAGTCTCCTTATTCCACTTTCTTCTGCCTGCTCTATTCTAAACACGCCAGTTGCTGATTAGATGGTGTCCACCCAGATTGAGAGTGGGTCTGCCTCTCGCAGTCCACTGACTCAAATGTTAATCTCTTTTGGCAACACCCTTACAGATATACCGAGGAACAATACTTTGCATCCTTCAATCCAATCAAGTTGACACTCATTACTAACCATAAAATAAATTTACAAAATATCAGGCAGTTAAAAAAAGGTAGATGCTATATTTAATCAGTAAAGTCACATCTTCCTTATGATTACACACTTATAAATTTGTACATAATGAGGAAATCTATTTCATAAAACGTAAGAAAATAACATGACAGTATATTAGCTACCTAATTATTAAGATGTTATAGAGTAATTATCAATCCAAAAAAGGAAACCAGAGTTAGATAATATTTTCGCTGAACAGGTAGTTATTAGAAATACATTTATGGAATTATGTGAATGGCTATGTGACTCAGAAAACGACTACTGTTCCCAAATGATTTATCCTGTAATTGTGAAATTGATGCCCCTTTCAGCTATATAGAGAATGATGCCAACTGCCAATTAGTTTACAGGAAATTATGAAAGACTGAAATAAACAAATCTTCTAAATGTCACTTTGAGTAATACATAGCTGAAATGTCAGAAAGCTCTCAAAAGCTGACATATTGGAAAAGGTTTTTCCGTTGATGTCATTTGTTTCTTTTTACCAAAATTTATAAGAGGTTTCAAGCCATGTTGGCTTACAAAGTATTAGGTGAATCAGTTCTTTAAGAAGTTACTATTTGTTGTATTACACAACATTCATAGACATATGGCATGTCAAGGTGGCCTCTGGATTATGCCTCTGCAGTTGAAGATCTAGATATGAGGAGACTTAAGCTTTATTAGTAGTGTCCAGAAGAGTGGTTAAGAGCAAATATGAAGATGTGAATTATAATATGTAGGTGTTAGTTGAAGCATCAATGGGTAATATTGCCCAGAAAGCACACAACAGTAAAAGGAGAAGAAAGGTTCATGGATAATTCTGAGGCAGGTATAAAAAGTGCTCACAATGGAGACAGAGAACGAGAGAACCAAAAGTTTAACCAAAAAAACAACAAAAGAATAATGGTGTTGAAATCAAGGAAAAGGATAGACAGAAAGAAGCGGCCAATAGTATGTAAACCAAAAGTATCTGAAACAGCTGTCAATTTAGAAAGTTTATTTTGCCAAGGTTAAGGATGCATGTCTAAGAAGCAGGGTTGTGCCTATCTCTAAAGATGATTTTGAGGGCTTTAATATATACAGGGTAAAGGGTGGATATGGGAAAGGAGGAAGACGGTTTAAAAAGTTGTGAGTAGATAAGAAAAGAAAGGTTGCATTCTTTTGAGTCTTCGACTAGTCTTTCACTGAATACACAATTTAAATTTGAGACAGGTGCAGAATAGTCACTTATGCCTTTGTCTAGCTCAGTGAATCTGCATTTTTTACCAGAGGAAGTAATCACATAGACATTTGTCTCAGGTGAGCAGACAAGACAGTATTCCATCTTTTGTGTTGTACCTGTGAAGATAAGCTATCATTTTAAATTGTCAGAGTAAAATTCAGCAGAACCATTTTAGGTAAAAATCTTGGGGCTTATTAGGCATTTCCTTGTGGGAAAATTATGAGGGAGGTATAGAGCTATTTTATGTTTGTAAGTATCTTATTCAAGAATAAAGTGGGATGGAGATTTGCAGTTCCCACCTTGATTTTTCCCTTTGGCTTAGTGATTTTGAAATCCCAAGGTTTATTTTCCTTTCACAAATATTAAATGTTGGAGACATTCCACAGGAATTGTCCATTGCCTTTAGCAATACAGGTATTGATTGACTTACAACCTATGCAAATTACGACCATTCGACTTTACGGCCACAATCGCTAGCCGCGACTGCTCCACGTCTGGCAGCGCAAACGTTGCCCAGCTGGGCGTACAACAGTGTGGACCAGCTTCCGGCAGCACTACCATCTCCACGTGCACCATTTCAACTGTACATATAGCCTACTCAACTTACGACCAAATCGTGTTACGACCGTTACCGCGGTCCCGACCATGGTCATAAGTCGAGCACTACCTGTAGAGAGTTTATTAGTAACTTGGTGAAAGCAGATTCAGATGGATAGAGTGAAAGCAAGTTTGTAGTGATTTGAGGTCTGAAAAAGAGTAGAAGATCAATTCATTTTGTAATTAACTCCTCTGCAACAAGAAGAGCAAGTGTAGATGACCATATGTTCAGCAGTTTCTTTGAAACATGGAAAACTTTTAAAATGTCTGTTACTCATTTTACATGAGATTTATTGGAATATGTAAACTACTCTACACTCTTAGCTTACACACAGATAAATTAATCATTTGATAACTCAAGACAATCAGTGTGATAATCAATTACTCTCCAGTGTTGTAATAATGTACTATTTCAAGGACCTGCTAATGTTTGTAGACTACTCTGCTTATATTCCATTAGCTTATATTATTGTGTATTTTCATTTATTGTATATATTTTCTCATTGTATTTTTTTCTGCCTCTTCTCTTCCTATTAGTGCTCCTCTTCAAGAAAGTCATTACATAAACTTATAGCAGCCCCCTTCCTTATTTTCTAAATTGTTTCTTCTATTAAACTATAGCGGTGTTGACCAGCAGGGGGAACTATGGCATTTAGGATGAAACAATGTTTTCAGGTGTGTGGGACTATCTAAAAATTTACAGAATATTAAAAATGATTAGCCCTTAGCTACTTAACAACTCGAGGTTTCTAAACACCTTCTGAGGCATCGTATTACTCTCGGTTGACATTGTGCTATAATCTCAGAAACTAAGTAAGCTAGAATTGTGTGTTAAAAGTAAGCAGCCTCTAAGCAAGTTTTTAACACCGAAGTGCTATCATAGACCACTATAAACACCAGTCCACTTTCCCATACATCTGGAAAATGAAGCTAATTTTTCATAGCAGTATATATCCTGAGAAGCCAAATACGACTTCACTGTTCTTCTCAACATACTATTTTAAGAAGCCATTCGCAATAAGTAAAATATGTCATAGGAGATGAAACTTCATTTCTAGCATTAGTATAATGCTTCTCTTTTGAAAACAGTTTGTGAAGCCAGGTGACTTGACCTGATTTACACCTGTTGGCTATATCTATTCTGATTGAAATCATTTGGATTGGCCAGTGTCTATGTAGTACTGACTGTTAAATAATTACAACAACACTCCTGCTCACAAAACTTGGTAAATAACTTTTTTTAAAAAAAAAAAAAGAGGATGGCTTTGTGGTGGCTTAGAATTTTGTACATATTTCTGGGTTCTCATCTTATTCAGAACGCTGAGCATGCCCACAAGTGCATTTTCAGATTGTGGAAATGTTGCTAACTTGTGTATAGGTAACAAGTTATTTTTTAACTTGCTTACCATAAATTAATTCTAAAACAGGTAAATCATCTTCCAAACAATGTTGCCAACAATTAGCAATACCTATGCAAGCACATGAAAGCATAAGATATTTGGCCTATAAAGTTTTTCATGGAATCACAAATTTATGGGTTGTTAAAATTGTAAGAGACCTAAAGAATAATTTCATGTATACTACTAATTTTATGCATGATGGAGGCTGAAAAGTTTGAGAAACTCTCTCTGGTCACTGAGTCAGCAGCAGCATAAGCTTGGAATCTAAAACTGTGGCAAGAAGCTTTGAATTATCTCTACTATATGGGTACGAGAAATAAAAACTTTAACCTAAGTCAAATAATCTGCAATTCTGAACTTCTAGAGATTTAAATACAAAAATTTAGAAATGTCTGAAATTATTTATAAAATGTGAGAATTGTAAAAATGTCTTTTAAAACTACCATTACAAAGTTTGAATCTAAAAAGAATGAGATACTTCTAAACTTAGGCCCAAATCAATTTTTTTCTACTTTATATTGTCTCTCTTGGGAGCTGGAGAAGGTACTAAAGGCAAGCTGATTAATTTATAGTCATTGGAATATCCTGTGGTGAACTGAACTATATTTTCCTGGCTCCAGCAGTTCCGTTGGTATCATACAGGTACTATCTGTATTTGATCATGTTGCAGGCTCAATAGGTTTAATGAATAATTTTCTAGATTCATACAGCATGGTGAATTCATACTCCAGAGGTTATCAGATAATAATAATGAATTCATCTTTAGAGAAATCACATTGCCCACCATGGTCTTGGAGTAAGGCAGCTGCTTCCTGGCAGATAGCAAAAAAAAAAAAAAAAAAAAAAAGTTTGTTCGAGGTGAATTTAAGAAATCAAATTACTT
The DNA here is from genome assembly GCF_048565385.1 of Saimiri boliviensis. Lineage (NCBI taxonomy): Eukaryota > Metazoa > Chordata > Mammalia > Primates > Cebidae > Saimiri > Saimiri boliviensis. The sequence goes on along the minus strand of NC_133470.1, from coordinate 76,467,610 downwards.
GGGAGAGTTCAAAGGGAATAAGATAAAGTCAAATGCGAACCTACAAGCTTGCTAGCATTTTAAGTCTTTGAAAGAAAATATGTTTTTAATGAAATATGATCAATATGATACCTTAAGGTTTTAAGAGAAATAAACTCTTCTGCAAATTATGGTTCCAGGAACTTCACCTGAGAAACAGCAATGCAAGTTTAAAGTAAGAATGTTTAGAATTATTTTTCTCTTGGAAATTTTTTCTGTTTACTGGTTAGAAGTGAAGACTGTTTAAAGTAGGCTTGTGAGAGTATTGAACGTTAGAGATTTAGGGAATACTTGCTGAAAAATCTAACAGCAAGCTAAGAGGAATCAAAATATCTATCAGGGGAAGCACTTTTATTTCGACCATCATCTTTTCTTTCCTCCATATTTCCGAGCTTCATGGTTCACAAGAAAACAGTGTAACGGGGTAAATGAACAAAATTCATTAAAGCATAGATATAAATGTGTAAATAACTTTTAGGTAAAGCAATTATTGATCTTAGTAATATCAGCATCAATAATATGCATAAGGAGCTTCACTTGGAGCAGAGCTTATAATTAGAATATGGAGCATAGATATTCATGAGGCTGGCAGAAGAAATTGACAGAAAATATAGAGGCATGGGGCAAAGTGAAGAAAATCTCCAATTGGAAATATTTAATGAAGGCAAAAGCTAATCTCTGATATGATATGCTCTTTTTTATTTACCCACATAAAATCCAAGCTGTTTCTGAAAGACATTTTATACCACTGTTATTTTTGTGGAAGAAAAATATCTTGGGCACCCACAATCACTAAGCTAAAGAGAAAATTCAAGCTGGGAACTGCTTAGGGCAAACCTGCTTCCCATTCTATTCAAAGTTATCCCTCAGCTAACTGAGATAAATGCATATTTGATTGCCTCCTTTGGCAAGGCTAATCAGAAACTCAAAATAATGTAACCATTTGCCTCTCACCTATCTGTGACTGGAAAATGTCCTCCCCACTTCAAGTCTTCCTGCTTTTGCTTTGAGTTGTCCTGCCTTTCCAGGCAAAACCAATGATTTTTCGCATAGCTAAGTCAATTCTAAGCAAAAAGAACAAAGCGGGCGTCATCACATAACTGGACTTCAAACTATACTACAAGGCTACAGTAACCAAAACAGCATGGTACTGGTACCAAAACAGAGATACAGACGAATGGAACAGAACAGAGGCCTCGGAGGTTACACAACATACTACAACCATCTGATCTTTGACAAACCTGACAAAAACAAGCAATGGGGAAAAGATTTAAACAAACAAACAAACAAACAAAAACAATGTACTTTTTAACATATATTGATTGATGTCACATATCTACCTAAAATGTAAAAAACCAAGCTGTGCTCTGACCAACTTGGGCATATGTCATCAGGATGTCCTGAGGCTGTGTCATGAGTGTGTGTCCTCAACCTTCACAAAATAAACTTTCTAAGTTAACAAGACCTGTCTCACATTTTCTGTGTCCACATCTTGAATTAACTCAATATTACAGGTTTTCCTGTCTCTTCATTAGAATTCACATTGTTTTTGAAATGTGTTTTCTTTCATTTATTAGGGATGCTTGTAATTATATTCATGTTTTTTAAGGTGCTGATAGCTATTTATTCTTATCACCTACTAATGCAAAGCAACACATCTGTAATTCAGTTTTTCACAGAAAAAAATAACGTTTATTATTCTTGGTATCTCAGGGTTGATTACAAATTTTAAAGAAAATATTTATGGTCTGGACATCCAAGAGTAATGTCTCCATTAAAAGCCATAATCAATGTAGGATATTTGAATTTAATTTGAATATAGTTTATTGTTAAAATTATCAAGGAAATTAATTTTAGCTACTGTCTTCTCCCAAGCATAAGGTATTTTTATTTCCACATACTCCAAAATTTGATAATTTTTGTTTTGCATTGTTTACTCTCTAATTAAAATGGGAATTTCTAAAATGGGGTATTCATTCAAGTGAATATAATCGCAATTGTAAATAATCAAGATATTTTTACAATATCATAGTACTGAATTTTGCAAAATCCTCAATATTATAAAAATTGTTGGTTGTTGTATAGGAAAACATGATCAAATCCATAGGATATATTTCTGAACTAGAACAGTTTTTGTCTTTCTGTTTTCTTCTGTACTTTGATTCCTTAATGTTATAGTGATAAGCTGAAACTTGAGATGTCATTGTTTAAACTTGTTCTTCTGTGATAACTAGCAGTATGCACAATTTTTTAAAAATTAGGTAACTCATATCTGCCTGTCCTCTAGAGAGCATGACTTAATGGCATCCCACTTACTAATTCTGTATTATGTGCCTCATTTTCCACTCCTGCCTAAATAACCTTATTGTGCCTGCTCTTTTTGGGAAAACCTGTATTCAAGGTTTTTAATCAGATAAAGTGCCCTTGTCCAATAGGGAGTTACAATTGTAATTTTAAATAAATATGCAAAAACATACCAGATCTTAAATCAGTGATTTTGTGTAAGCCAGCTTTAAATAATTCCTTAATTTCTAACCACCATAGGATGTACATGAATACCAACCTAAAAACACACACATTTTAAATTTGGAAAGTTGATACTTATCTAGTCCTGGCTACAGGTATTGATCGACTTACAACCTATGCAACTTATGACCATTTGACTTTACAACCACAATCGCTAGTCACGACTGCTCCGCGTCTGGCAACGTAAACATTGCCCAGCTGGGCGTAAGACAGTGCAGACCAGCTTCCGGCAGCACTACCATCTCCACGTGCACCATTTCAACTGTACATATAGCCTACTCAACTTACGACCAAATCGTGTTACGACCGTTCCGCAGTCCTGACCGCGGTCATAAGTCGAGCACTACCTGTATATGCTACACATTGCTCTAAAGCTTTACATGTAGGTACATATATTAACCCAGGTAATCTTCACAACAACCTTATGATGTAGATACTATTAGCATTTTCATTTTACAAATGGGAAACTGAGGCATTGAGAGATTATTAGGTAGCTGAAAAGCACATAATTACAAGTGATAAAATTAGAATCATACTAAGACAGTTTGTCTCAGAAATATAGAAATAGATCACAAGAATCAATGAAAATATATAAAATAAAATTGTATAGATTTACAAATACAGGTATAGAGATAAGGTCTGATGTATTTCTTCACTTTGGTAATTATTATTGTTTCATTTGGTATGAATTTTGTGTCTCCCCCAAAACTTTGAAATTGAATTCCAAAATTATGATATTAGGAAGTGAGGCCTTTTGGAGATTATTAAATCATGAGAGCAGGAACCTATGAATGGGATTTGTCCCCTTATAAAAAAATGAAGCCCCTTCTACCACATGGAAACAGTGAGATAGCAGTATCTTTGAACAAGAGAGCAGTTCCTTATCAGACAGCAAATCTGCTGTCCCCTTGACCTTGAAATTTCAAGGCCTGAAAACAGGGAGAAATAAATTTCTGTTGTTTATAAGCCACCCAGTTTATGGTACAAATAAAGACATTGCTGTTTGTTTTTGTTTTTCTCTTCAATAATCTTTCCATGAAAAAGGATCAATATGCTAAATTCTTGTAAATACATAAAAGTTATTGCTCAGCTTAAGTCAAAAGCCTTTCTTGACATTCTCAAAGCTGTAATTTTGCCAGGGTAAACCATAGAGTCTGAAGGATGACTAAGTGAAGTAAAGAATATCTTCATAGACTAGAAGAATTGCCTCTCTGATGCTGAGAGAAAGAACATGGAAATACAGAAATAGAAACAGGGAGGTGGGGCACGGTGGCTCATGCTTGTAATCACAGCCCATTGGAAGGCTGAGGTGGGTGGATCACCCGTGGTTAGGTGTTCTAGACCAGCCTGACCAGCATTGAGAAACCTCATCTCTACTGAAAATATACAAGTTAGCCAGGCACTGTGGCACACACCTGTAGACCCATCTACTGGAGAGGCTGAGGAATGAGAATGGCTTGAACCGAAGAGGCAGAGGTTGCAGTGAGCCAATATTGCACCACTACACTCCAGCCTGGGCAACAGAGCAAGACTGCCAAAAAAGAAAGAAAAAAAAGAAATAGAAACGGGAAAAAAATATTATTTCAGCTATGAATTTTATAGGTTATTATCTAAAATGAAAAGCAAGGGGCAGAGAAAAATAAGTGAATAGGTGCCTACATTATTAGCCCTGCTCCCCACCCTGAACACCAAATTTTAACAACTACACACCAAAAACACTGTCCGAAGAACCAAAAATTAGGTGAGCAAGCATAGTACTTGGTTTTAACTTCATATCACTGTAAGACACATTGAAAAGAGCAGGAAAGACAATCTTGAATCACCAACATCACTTCTTTCCCATCCCATGGCAATACCTGTGCAGTGCAGAGAATCTGTGCACCTTGCAGAGGGTGAGTGCAGCAACTGTGAGGCTTCACATTAAACTAAGTGCTGTCCTATCACACCAGAAAACAGAACTGGTCTGTACTCAGCTGATATCCACCAATGGAGGAAACAACTGGACCAGCCCTAGTCAGAGGGGAATTGCTGTCTCAGCACTCAAGTGTTTGAGTTCTGGCAAGCTTCACTGCTGAGAGGTAGAATACCCTGGGGATCTAAGTACACTTAAAGCACACAAAGACTGAAATTCCTAAGCAAGTCATAGTGCTGAGCTGGAGTCAGAGGCAGTGGACTAGGGGAACACATGACCTAGTGAAAGACCAGTTAGGGTGGCCAAGGGAATGTTTGCACCATCCCTACTTCACTCAGTGGTAGTTGCCGCAGGGCAGAGAAATCAGGGATCTTGGTAGAGAGAGAGCACAGTGACTGAGGGACTTCATATTAGACTTATGGCTTCCCAATTGATATTTATAGAATATTTCATCCAGCAGTTGCAGAATACACATTCTTTTCCTCAGGACATGGGTTATTCTCAATAATAGACTACATGTTAAATCACAAAGCAAGTCTTAAAACATTCAAACATTTGAAATAATATCAAGCATTTTATCTGAGGACAATGAAATAAACCTACAAATCAATAACAAGGAATACTGAAAACTATACAAATACACGGAAATTAAACAAGATGATACTAAATGGCCAATGGGCCAATAAAGAAATTAAGAAGAAAATGTAAAAATTTGTTGAAACAAGTGATAACGAAAACACAACATTCCAAAAGCTATGAGATAAAAGCAGTACTAAGAGGGAAACTTATAGCAAAAAGTGCCTACATCATAAAAAGAAGAAAACCTTCAAATAAATAATTTAACAATGTATGTTAAAAAACAAGAAAACAGGTTCATCCATGTCCCTACAAAGGACACAAACTCATCGTTTTTGATTGCTGCATAATATTCCATGGCGTATATGTGCCACATTTTCCCTGTCCAGTCTATCATCAATGGGAACCTGGAAACCATCGTTCTCAGCAAACTGACACAAGAACAGAAATCAAACACCGCATGTTCTCACTCATAGGCGGGTGTTGAACAATGAGAACACAGGGATACAGGGAGGAGAGCACTACACACTGGGGTCTGTTGGGGGAAAAGAAGGGAGGGACAACAGGGGGTAGGGAGTTGGGGAGAGATAGCATGGGGAGAAGTGCCAGATATAGGTGATGGGGAGGAAGGCAGCAAATCACACTGCCATGTGTGTACCTATGCAACAATCTTGCATGTTCTTCACATGTACCCCAAAACCTAAAATGCAAAAAATAAAATAAAATGAAATGAAAACATAAAATAGTTTGGGCTTTTTGTTTTTTTCTTTCTTTGTAGAGATGAGTTTAAAAATATATATATAGAGAAAACAAAAAAGAAACCAAAACTAAATTTAGGAAAAGAAAAGTAACAATAAAAATAGGAACAAAAATAAATAAATTCAAAATAAAGAAAACAATACAAAAGATCAATAAAATGAAAAGTTTGTCTTTGAATAGGTAAATAAAATTGACAAATCTTTAGCCAGACTAAGATAAACAAGAGAAGACTCAAATAAAGAAAACAAGAGATGTAATAAATAGGCATTGCAACTGAAATCAAAGGACCATTATGGCTGCTATGAGAACTTTATGGTAAAAAGTTGGAACATCTAGAGGAAAATAGATAAATTCCCAGACATATATGACCTACTAAGCTTGAACTGTAAAGATCCAAGATCCAAATCCTGAACAGACCAACAACAAGTAAGAAGATTGAAACCATAATAAAATGGCTTCCAGTAAATAAAAGTCTGACGGCTTTACTGCTGATTTAACAAACATTTAAAGAATATCAATCCTACTCAAATTATCCTAAAAAAAAAATAGAGGAAAAGGGAATACTTCCAAAGTCATTCTCTGAAGACTGTACTACACAGATACCAAAATCAGGCAAAGACATACCAAAAAAAAAAAAAAAAAAAAACCAGAAAGCTAATAGGCCAATATCTCTGATGAATATTGACACAAAAATCCTCAACATATTACTAGCAAACCAATTCAGCAATACATTAAAAATCATTCAAATGACCAAGTGAGATTTATCCCAGAGATGAAAGGATGGTTCAACATACACAAGTCAATCAATGTAATGTGTCATATCAACAAAGACAAAAACCATATGATCATTTCAATCAATACTGAACAAGTATTTGATACCCTTGAAATTCCTCCATGTTAAAAGCCCTCAAAAAACTAGGTATAGAGGAAACATACATCAACTTAATAAAAGACATATATAACAGAGCCACAGCTAGTACAATATACTGAATGAGAAAAAAGTGAAAGCCTTTCCTTTAAGATCTGGAACATGACAAAGATGCCCATTTTCACAACTGTTATTCAACACACTACCAGAAGTCTTAGCTAGAGAAATCAGACAAAAGAAAGAAAGAAAATCCAAATTGGAAAGGAAGAAGTAAAAGTAGTATCTTTATTTGCAGATGATATGGTCTTATTGTTGTAACCGAGTGAGTACAGAATCACACTGAGACAAAAGTAAGCCAATTCAGAGGGTCATTTATTGCCAGCGACCATGGAGGACTAGTGTCTCTCCAACCCATGGCCCCGAGCTCAGGGGGAGCAAGGGTTTTAAGCAGAAAACCCACATCCTGGTGGGGTATGGGGTTCTTTTTTGCAATCAGTGTTATGCAGAGCAAGCTAGCTATTTTTCTCAGAAGTCAAGGTCAGCAGTTATCACAAGGAAAACAGGACAGCAAGCAGTTATCACAAAGGAAATGGGGCAGCAGTTACAACTTATTTTTGGAAAAACCGTTTTTCTTGGTGGTTGCAGGGTGCAGGGTTTAAGGTGGCATTGCTTAAGTTCTAACTCTGGGTCAGCTATGGCACATTATATTTTGCAAAACCTAAAGACTCCATCGAAAAGCTATTAGAACTTGTAAACAAATTCAGTAACGTTGCAGGATACAAAATTAACATGTAAACTTAGTAGCATTTCTTACGTGAACAGTGAACAATCTAAAATAGAAATCAAGAAAGCAATCCCATGTATAATAGCTGCAGATAAAATTACATACTTAGAAAATAACCAAAGAAGGAAAAGATCTTTACAATGAAAATTATAAAATGCTGAGGAAATAAACTAGAGAGGACACAAAAACGTACAAAGATATGCCATGTTCATGAACTGGAAGAATCAATATTGTTAAAATGTCCACACTCCACAAGGCAATCTAAAGATTCAATGCAATCTGTATCAAAATACCAATGATATGCTTCACAGAAACATACAATTCTGCACTTTATATGGATCCACAAGATTTAGATTAGCCAAAGCTATTCTCAGCAAAAAGAACAAAACTGGAGGAATCACATAACCTGACTTTAAATTGTACTATAGAGCTATAGCAACCAAAATAGCATGGCATTTGCATAAAAACATAGACATAGATCAATGCAGCATAATAAAGAACCCAGAAACAAATCCATAGCCCTAGAATGAACTAATTTTCTACAAAGACATCAAGGACATACGTTGGAGAAATGAGAGTCTCTTCTATAAATCATAATGGAAAATGTGATATCCATATGCAGAAGAAAAAAACTTGACTCCTATCTTGCAGCTTATAGAAAAATAAAATCAAAATGGATTAAATACCTAAGTCTACGACCTCTATAAAACTAGTACAAGAAAATGTTGGGGAAACACTCTAGGACATTGGACTGGGCAAAAATTTCTTGAACACTACCCGATAAGCACATTCAACCAAAGCAAAAAATGATAAATGGGATCACATCAAGTTAAAAAGCTATGGCACAGCAAAGGAGACAATCAACAAAATAAAGAGAAAACCCACAGAATGTGAGAAAGTATTTGCAAACTACTCATCTGACAAAAGATTAAAAACCAGAATGTACAAGGAACTCAAACAACTCTATAGGTAAAAACCTAATAATCTGATTTTTTAAATGGGCAAACAATTTGAATAGCCATTTCTCAAAAGAAGATATACAAAATGTGAAACAAGCATATAAAAAGGTATTCAATGTTATTAATAATCAAAGACATGCAATTCAAAACTATAAATGAAATATTATCTCATTCCAGTTAAAATGACTTTTATCCAAAAGACAGTAATAAATGCTGAAGAGGATGTGGAGAAAAGGGAACTCTTGTACATTGTTTGTGGGAATGTGAATTAGTAAAACCACTACGGATAATGGTTTGGAGGGTCTTCAACGAACTAAAAATAGAACTGCTATATTATCCAGCAATCCCATTGCTGGGTATATACCTAGAAGAAAGAAAAATCAATATATAGAAGAGATATCTGTACAATCATGTTTGTTGCAGTACTGTTGTTAATATCTAGAATTGGGAAGAAACCTAAATATCCATCAACACATAATTTGATAAAAAATGTATGGTACTGCCACACAATGGAGTACTATGAAGCTATAAAAAATAATGTAATTCTGTCATTTGCAATAACTTGGATGAACTGGAGGTCATTATGTAAAGTGAAATAAGCAAAACACATGAAGACAACTTTGCATGTACTCACTTATTTTTGTGTGCTAAAAATCCAAACAATTGAACTCATGGAGATAGAGAGTAGAATGATGCTTATTAGAGGCTGGGAATGGCATCAGGAGTGTTGGGGAGAAGTGGAAATGGTTAGTGGGAACAAAAAATATAATGAGAAACAGTAAATAAGACCTAGTATTTGATAACAAATGTGGGTGACTATAGTCAATAATAATCTAGTCGTACATATAAAAATAAGTAAAAGGTATAATTGGATTGTTCGTGATACAAAGAATAAATGCTTGAAGGGCTGGAAACCCCATTTTCTATGATGTGATTATTGCTTATTGCATGCCTGTATCAAAGTCTCTCATGTACTCTATAAATACAGGTATTGATCGACTTACAACCCATGCAACTTACGACCATTCGACTTTACGACCACAATCGCTAGCCACGACTGCTCCGCGTCTGGCAGCGCAAACTTTGCCCAGCTGGGCGTACGACAGTGCGGACCAGCTTCCAGCAGCACTACCATCTTCGCATGCACCATTTCAACTGTTATCCCAGACTCGGTACAGCAAACTCAACTTACGACCAAATCGTGTTACGACCCATCTGTCGGAACCAATTGTGGTCATAAGTCGAGCACTAGCTGTATATACAGCTGCTACATTGTGTATGCAGAAAAATAAATGAATAAATAAATAAATACACAAAACATAAGTTAGTGTAAAGATACACAAATATGTTTTGGAAAATATAATAAAATTTAGATCTTCAGTCCATATCATGAGTATTCTGGAAGCCTGTGTTTGACATTGGCTTTAATATGGCAAAGACAAAGTAGTATAACTAGAGCTGAGATAAGGGTCTGGATTTATAGATCTCAGGGAATGCCTCAAGCTCTTACTTAATGCAAACAAAGCAGCCAAAAAGTCTTTGGTGTGTAAGAGAGCCGCCAAGATGACTAAAAGTATGGGCACTATAGCTATGCCTTGGCCCATAGCAAGGTAGAAGGAGGAGGACTCAAATCAACTAAAAAGAATACAGTGAGTACAGAGAGATGATATCAAATGACTCTTCCATAATTCTATGAAAATATATAAACTGTCCCTTGTTCTCAGATGCAATCTTAAAAGAAACCATTGCAGGGTATATTCAAAAAGTACAAAACCCCAAAGACTAGATCTTATCATCAGTTAAATAGTGTTTGATCCACATAGTGCTTGTAATACTATTTGAATTTTGCAAAAAGAAAAAAAAAGACTAGATCCAATTAAATATGACAGCTTGGGATAGAATACAATGCTTTTGGAGATGAACAACTTGACAGATTGCTTTTTATTCAGTTACATAAAACAATATGTAACTTGCTGCAAGTATATTAACCAGAGATAAAAGCGTAAAAGAATATGCTTTTATCTCTGGTTAATATACTTGCAGCAAGTCTTTATTATTCTAAAGACCTTTGAATTGAATTCAATATGGGAGGAGAAGTTTCAATAGACTGTTTCTTCAATAAGTCCTTGCTCTTTTATTTCAAAACCAATCACCTCATTTACTGCAGATCAAGTCAGTTTTGCCTATTTATTCAATGAAGCATTGTCATATGTTAGCACTGGTCACTAGCATGTAGTCAGAAATACGAGTTTTCAGCATGATTGTAGAGTGGCAAATCAGGCCTTTGTAAATCAAATATTTCCTGTATCCCTAATTAGATAGGAGGACTAAAGGAGAGAAAACAGTCAAAACATGGCTCTGGGCAGCACACAGTGGCTCACGCCTGTAACACCAGCACTTTGGGAGGCCAAGATCAGTGGATCCTGAGTTCAGCAGATCGAGACCATCCTGGCTAACACGGTGAAAACCATCTCTACTAAAAATACAAAAACTAGCCAGGCATGGTTGCATGCACCTGTAATCGCAGCTACTCAGGAGGCTGAGGCAGGAGAATCCCTTGAATTCCAGGAGAAGAAGGTTGCAGTGAGGTCAGGTTATGCCATTGCACTCCGGCCTGGGCAACAAAGTGAGACTCCATCTCAAAAACAAACAAACAAAAAAAAAAAATGGCTCTGCAGTTTGAGGCCACAAAAATCGGGAAGATAATATAATTGTGGAATTAACAAAATGATAAAGGTGGGAAGGGGAGTACTGTGACTACCCTACAACAAATAGGTAAATCTTATGATTTTTGAGAGCAATACAGAACGTTTTTCTTAGAATAAACATATATGTCTTCTGGACTCCTGAGGTAGTCCTTTGTAGACACTTATGCCGGCAGCTCTCCATTGAGTTCATATAGTATCATACCTTTTCCTTTACCAGACCTGTACTCTGCAACAGAGGTATGGGTACACATACAACCTGGGAATGACCTGACCATTAGATGTTGAAGTGACACCTTTCATTTTTCTTGCTGTTGGACAGTATTAAAGCCAAGTGAGATGTAAAACTTGCCAGATGTTGTTGTATATTAGTTTGTGCTCTCACAGGAGCACATGGGTTCTCAGTGATAATCACACTATTTTCTGCAAAAATTGTCCTTAACATTTTGACTGAATAGGTTGTGTTTCTCCCTATTTTTTCTAGATATTAAACGCATTACAATCCTTTAATGAAATGATTGTTATTAACCAGATCCTGGTGAATTAGGGCCTTCAGGGTGTCTGTGGGATACATGATAAGAATATATTGAGAACAGTGAAACAGTGTATGATTTTTGCTATTGCTTCTTCTGATGTTATCCCCAATTTCTTCAAAATGATTGTGTAGCTCAGACACCTCCTTATTTTCACAGGTGCACTTCTCTAAGAAGAATAGATGGTTTATCAATAGGTGTATTTTTGTCTTACTTGACATCTTTTCTAAAAGAATATTGAATCCTGGGCAGGGTGTGGTGGCTCATGCCTGTAATCTCAGCACTTTTGGAGGCCAAGGTGGGCAGATTGCTGGAGCTCAGGAGTTCAAGATCAGCCTGGGCAACATGGTGAAACCTTGTCTCTACAAAAAATACAAAAAAATTAGCCTGGTGTGGGTGTGCCTGTAGTCCCAGCTACTCAGGAGACTGAGGTGGGAGGATCACTTGAGACTTGGAGGTGGAGGTTTAGCCAAGACTGCACCACTGCACTCCAGCCCAGGTGACAGAGCAAGAACCTGTCTAAAAACAGATAACAAACAAAAAGAAATTGGAGCCTGTGACTTACTATGTTCCTTAAAGTCCTGAAATTTGGCAGAAGTCAATGTATTTTGTTGTGGTTTCTGTACTCAGCTTCTTGCTTATTCTGGTATTATTTATTTGGAATACACACACACACACACACACACACACACACACACACACACACAATTGTATATTATTATATATGTTTATGTATATAAAACAATATTCTTGTTACTCCTAGGGATGCCATTTTTTTTAACCATCTCTACTACCACCTTATCTGTATTACTTGTGGGTGGAAGGAGTGAAAGGCATCATCCCCATGGATATTAATAAGCCCAGCTCTGTTACTACCTCTCCTACTCTGAACCCCAGCCTGCAGAGGAGATCTGCCCTCGAGTTCTTAGGAAAACTAGTGCCTCTCTCCTCAGTGCATACCCAGTGGCTTCAATTAATGGTGTGTCCTCAGGCTTATCCAAGGAAATATAATACTCTACTAGGTCTTCTGGCTTCACATAATTTATCTATTCCAAACTTTCCATCTCCGTAGGCTCTTTAGTTCTTCCTTTACCACATGCTAGCACAAATCAGACATTTCCACTTCACTCAGCATGGATCATCCTTTTCTCTAATTTTCTATGGACTATCTTAGCAGTATGTTTACCCTACCAGGACCCTGACACGCAGTACATTCTGTATCTTCAGAGAGGGCCTCAAAGTCAATAGACTTATTCATCTAGTCTTATAATCTGGCCTCATTGATCAAGCACCCTAAAGATCTAAATCTGTATGTACTCCCGTGGAATGTCAATAGTTCTGTCATGCTGTGGATTATCCCTAATACTTGGCCTGACATCTACAAAACATGTGGGTGCAGTTTCTGAGGGAAACTGTATCCTTCCTGGGAAAATAGCTCTGTAGTGTCTTCCCAGATGGTGAGAATGGTAGTCCATATGAAAGTCCGGGTCGCCGTTGTGGTTCCTGAGAATCAGAGGTGCCTAAGGAGTCAAATTCGTCATGGCTAGCTAGCTACTCAGTTGCCTCCATACAATGGGTCATAGTCTCAGATTTTCCCAACAGGTCTCCAGACTATGACGTAACAGAACTTAGTTATGCAGTTACTAACCACTTTAGCTTAGTTACTCTAACTATTATACCTGAGCTTTCTTTGTAGATTTTCTGTTTTCCTCTATGGAGATAAGTGCCACTGGCGAACTGCCAAAAAGGCCCTTCAGTCTTTAGATTTAATTTTTAATTTTATATTAACTACTCTTGTAGAGCATCGGTGCAACTTAGTACAAACCAACAAATTCTACTGTACTTTTACACATTATTTCCTCAACACTTTTACTTTTCAAGAGGCTGAATCATCACATTGGTGAAGACAATTTCATCCACTGGAAACTCTTCCAACTCACCACTGGTGAATGTCTTAGAAATTGAGCCATCACCTTGAATTACAGTCTCTTCCTGCCTCACATACTTCCTGAAATAAGGTACTAATGGTCAATTCACATCTTACCATCTGCTTTCTTAGTTCACTTCAGTCACTAATTTTGTCTGTCAGGTACCCCATAAGGCAGATGCTGATGCAGATTTGGAGTTTCAAAGTGAATTTTGGGGGTGTGGGTTGGGAGTGCCTATGTGTGATACAATGGGGAGAAAGCAAAACTCAATATTCTTATGATTGCATGTGGATGGAATATACATGAAGAGAAAGGCCAGAGGAAACACAATTGGGGAGATACTCTTCAGACTCTGGTGAAAGGTTTTGACCAATTCTACAGAGTGACCTGAAGCAAAGACTGCCCCTTAATGAAGCATCTCATCAGGCAGAAATGCCTAGGCCCTAGATCCACTGTCACACTCAGTTATTGCTTGAGGGCTGCTTGTAAAAAGGAAAAGCATGGCTCAAAAGCTAAGCACACCCTGAAGACACCAACAAGAAGAGGTTTTCAGAAAAAGGCACTTTTGTAACTGAATTGCAAATCTCTTCTTGAACAATTTGAGCGGTGCCCTTCCGTGATCCTTTTTTAGGGTGCTTGATTAATGAGGCCTCGGCAGCAATAAAAGGTAGAAGAGAAAACAGGCTTATAGAATAGTTGAATGAGAACTAAACATTAGGAAAAAATAATATTAAGAGAGATGGGAGATAGAAAGCAAATGAAATGTATAATACTGATAATAAAAGAAGCCATGGAACTAGAAATCAAAATATTTTGTTATATTTTAGCTATTTTCTCTGTGTTTTCTATTTTCTCATTTAATGTAACAATAATGGAGATACAGAGAAAATAGGCAACCTGACCAAGGTCACAACATTAAGGAGTGATTGATCCAGGGTTCAAACAAAACAGTCTAACTCCACATTACATATCTTAACCACTACGCAATACTCTCCAATTATATTTTTATATATGAAAATCTATTCTTGATTTTTAAGTTCTTGTTGTAAATATATTTGCAAACATATATATATATATATATATATATATATACACACACAAAATGTATATATGATTACCAATCTACAAATATCAATGTATATAAAAGGATCACAATTTCCATATTTTATATTTCCACATGAAGAATAGTCATATTGAGGACATCAGCTTTCATAAAAAATATAAGCCTATTAAACATGATCTTATTTATTTAGAGGAAAAAACTTAACAGATTTTTCTTGAACTTTAGATAAAAATAGTTTTCTATCTCTTTATTACTGAAACTACCCAGAAATCTTCTAGATACTCTTTGGAAATAATAGTTCTACAGAAATATTTTATCTACACTATACCTAGCTATTGAAATATTTCCAAAATCCAAAAGTAATTCTTCACAAATTACTTCTAATTACTTTCAATTTTCTTTTTGGAGGTCATAGAAATGCTATGAAATATATTTTCTGAATCTGTTCACTTAAATTGTCAAGAGGTATTGCTTAGCAAAAATTATAATATGTTTTCAAAACATTTTTAATTGAACCAGAAACACAAACACAGCTTACATGTCATAAGATGTATACAAGCCTGAGCTATGTAAATAATATTATCTAATCCAAAATTTCCTCATCTTCCCACCATCTGCAAGTTATTTACAGTAGAGCACTAAGAAAGGGTGTTAACTTGGAGTGTTAATTCTTGCTTTGTTTCAGTCTAATAAACTCTTTTTAAAAATAGAAAACATGGAGCTAAACACAAGACATATGAAGTAGCTCTAAGCATTCAAAACAGGATTTTATCTACTTGTGTTGGAGGGTACCTTACAGCATATCAGTAATGCAGATTTTCCTTTAAATAAGAAACACATAAGTACATAAGCTATGTCTTATAAAACATTTTACATCAAGCTTGTCTCTCTTTTGATGCCCATTATATATGTTAAAGTACATCTTAGAGGTCTTTTTAAAAGATAAGGAAAATATTAGTTCTCTCTTTTTTCAACTAGTTGGAACAGTTCGTCGAATCCATCTCCTCACATGTCAATTTATCTTGTGGAATTTGGACAAAAGTAACACACCTGAGATTATCCAATGACCATTGCCTATAATGAGGCAGACAACTTCTTGTTAACTAAATGTAAATACTTGTTTAGTTAAGGGGTGGGAAAAATGGCCATACGATGGATTATATATAGCCCAGGGATTGAATGCTAATTTTGGAAAAAGAGGCAAAGTAACTGGGCGTATGGTACGCCTGAGGGTGATACAATAAATTTTGCACTTATTGTCTTTAGCCAAAACAATGACTGAAAATCTTTACAAAGACACAAACCTTTACTCATAGATAGGAGGAAGCCTTAGCTTTTCAAACAATCTGTCTCTTGCCTTTTTCTTATTTTTTTCAGTGATTTGTTTAAAAGACAAACAAATACTTTGTTAATTTTTAATATTACCTGAAAATCTTGTTCAAGAGAGAAAGCCAAATTTTACCCTTGTACTAGTGTACGAATAATATCAACCCCAATTTTTAATAAAACTTTATAGACAAACTGATTTTATCTTAATCAGTCTGACCATAAGGAGAGATTCTCATAAACCATTTATAACATTTTACAATTTTTTGTTAAAGAGCAGATCAGTCCTCTAAGAAAACCCTATTGTGCTTTTCTTCCAATGTTCAATTTAAGGAGAAACTGAAGAATGCCCCTTTAATTTTAGTCAGTATGTTCACACACAAAATTTATTTTACATGATTTTACAAGCCTCTTGCAGCTTGCTCAACACTTTAGCTTTAGCTATCTAATTTAAAATAATCCTTTTACCCTCTAAACTAGTCGAAACTTTGCATTCTCATGTCTTTTTATAATCTTTCACCAAAAACACATTTCACTCTTCTCACTCACCTTGCATCTCAAACTGTTTTTTCAGTAGTTCCAATTACATGTTATAATAATAACTTAAAAAGATTGTTAATTTTGCTTAAAAACCTGGTAGGTTATTTTAATTATGTACTAGGTGTGGAGCCTAGGGCACCAGAGAGAAATGTAGATAAGGTCTAACTTTTTCCAGCATAGCTAGGGGCATCGCTAACTCCACATGTCTCCAAGTCTTACTAGCTGTTAAATCAGGCAATTAAAACAATTTTTAAAAGTCAAAACAGTTTATAACCTTAAAGCATTTAGTAAACCTAATATCTGATTTTCTTTATTAGACCAAATGTCTCTATTTTACCAATAATCTTTAAAGCTCTTTATTTCCTAGTTTACTAAAGTCACATGTACTAAAAGAAACAACAGTTCTTATTGTTCCTTCAAAATATTTAAGTGTTTATTTTTATTGAAGCCAAGTAATTAGAGCACCTTTACATAAACATTTAACACACAACACATAAAACTATAGACAGAAGATGATAAAGTAATTGTAGAGTATTTAGATTTATCAGTTTTTAAGTTTCTTAATTGGATCACTGGTTTTAGATTAGAGTGTTTGGAGGAACAGGGACAGGAAATCATGCAGTTCCTAGGCCTAATATGCAGGCATAGCTGGAAGGCAAAACAGATGCCCCAAAATTAAGGGTCTTATTTTTTATGTTAGATCTTAGAGTCCAAAAAAGAGAAATGCTTCAGAAAAAGTGCAATGATTTTTGCCATGCATTTTATTGCAAAACAATTCAAAGCCAGTCAGCCCATCTTGTGATTAACCCATCCCCCATAGAAGTCTTATCTCTCAGTGGAGGTGGACATGTTGCCATAACTTCCAAGTGGTCAGGAGCATGCTTCTCCGATCAAAATATAAAAAGGCCAAGTATTCCCTCATAGCTGCCATTAGCCATCCCAGAAATACATTTTCTACCTTGTTATTACACACCAAAGCTTTCTCATAATGAGAAGTAATTACTGCTACCCCCATCAAAAAAAAAAAAAAAAAAAAAAAAAAAAAAAAAAAAAAAAGACCGATAATGCAGTGCAACATAGAACAGAAACTTAGATTTTGAGAGGGATCTATTTACTTTTAATTCCTGGGCTTTCATGAGGAAAATAGGTTTTTTCCCCAAACACGGCCTGTGGCACCTCCTCAAGGAGTCCCAGGCTGTTAGAGCTTGAATGTCTACTTTCAGTTCAGCTGTCTTTTTTGTAGCAGTAGCGGCCGTGAGAAACAGACCTCTCAAACACCAAACTGGGAAGGAAGTTTATTATTAATATTACGGCCGAGGTCTGGGTGACAATTTGTCTAAATGACCCAGCTCCGCTAACAAAGAGAAGCTCCACCTTTATATAGGCTTACACTCTAGATATTACACGTGAAAGGATCTTAGATTTACTGCCTTAGAAGTCACATATGAAAGGGTCTTGGGTTTACAGTTGTAGGAATTATATGTGAAAGGTTTCTGGTCTCCAGATGGAGGAGTGGGGTGGGGATTTGATCTTGTTTAAGTAAAAACAGTGACTTCTGGAGAGTTTCCCCAATACCAAGCATGTTATTTACAGGAAGGTGATTTAGGAGGTGCCAGTTGGCTTGCTTTTTCTTCTATTGAAATGCAGTGTGGAGGTCAAGGGAGAGGCGGTCCTAGATGCCTGGCTCTCCTTCCTCATTTTAATAACAGCACTTTTGTTTATTTGTTTGTTTTTTCTTTTTTTTTTTTTTTTTTTTAGTCCTTTAAGTTTCTTATTAGCAAACTGTAGCCACACCAAACAGCCAATGTTTCTGGCTTTTGAAGTTTATCAAATGTAATGTCCCAGGTGCTTAGAGAAAGGAAAATTCAAGAACATAAGCCACAAATTATTCATGAAGGGGAAGAGAATCAACAAATAGTAAAGGTCACGCAAATATCAACCAGAAGGTACTCACTCCCTAAACCAGGATTAAACCATGGCCACAATTGAGATGGAATTTCTCTCGTCACCCAAGCTGGAGTGCAATGATGCGATCTTGGCTCACTGCAACCTCTACCTCCTGTGTTCAAACAATTCTCCTGCCTCAGCCTTCAAAGTTCCTGGGATTACAGACGCCTTCCACATCTGGCTAGTTTTTTTTTTTTTTTTTTTTTTATTATTTTATTTTTTTATTTTTTTGGTATTTTCAGTAGAGATGGGGTTTCACCCTGTTGGTCATGTAGTAACTGAGCGAGTTAGAAGCAATACACCACACATTGATTTCCAAATTAAAAGTACTGTTATTAGCTGATGATTGAGAGATGGCTAATGCTCAAAGTTCTGTTGGCCCTGAGGAAGGGGCTTGATTTCCCTTTATACCTTGATTTAGGTAGGGGCGGTGGAGTCTAGCTGAAGCAGAATTTTACAGAAGCAGAACAAGCAAGTTAGATAAGGAAGCTGGTAACCAGGGGGCAGGAGGTTCCCAGGATTGCTGGCTGCTACGTGTATTTCCATACAATCATTAAGGAAGGTAGCAGGGGGAACGCTCCATACAATCACCAAGGAAGGTATTCACAATAGCAGGTAGACTTCCCAAGCAGGATGTGGTTACAATGGTTACGGGTACTGTGAGCAGTGTGAACCACTCTTAACGGTGCAAAGCTTTGAATGCAACGTGACCCGTAATGCCCCTATAGGCGTGGAGGCAGGGAGGCAGAAGCTAGGTTGGAGTTTATAGCTAAGATGGAGTCAGTAATGCTAGCCTAGGGTAGGTTATTACGGTCAGGTTGGTCTTGAACTCCTGACCTCAAGTAATTCACCCACCTCGGCCTCTCAAAGTGCTGGGATTACAGGTGTGATCCATTGTGCCCAGCCCCGCATTGGGCAGTTTTCATTGTCTCTTTCAGAAGGAGTCTAGAGAAGTCAGTTTCCAGTTTTAACTACTCAAGATAATTTTTAGGGCTATTACATGAGCTCCAAAATTCCTGTCCTCTCGATAGCAGAGACCAAGAGAAAGGACCATCATATGGTTACGAGGTCAAGTTCCCAAGGACATGAAACAAGATGGAGACCTCATCCAGGTTTTTTTGTTGTTGTTGTTATTTGTTTTGTTTTATTTTTTGTTTTGGTGGTGGGGGACCTGCAGCAACATTTGTCATTTGTAACCCACTGGATTGCTGGGCTGGCTTAAACAGTGGGTTTATGTGGTCCTAGTCCTGCATTTTATTTTGAGGTACCCCTCTCCATTATAGAACAACACAGAAAGACTAGCCTCACAAATTCCTCTTCCCGTTAATCAAAATTGTACAGAGGAAAAAACCAGTGATTTTTACCATTCGTTCAACTGGCTTGCACAGAGAGCACGAGAGAGAGGGGCCTGAAAGCTTGCTGGTAAAAAATCTTTACCCTTCATCTGGCACATCAGGTTTGTGGGTTCTCTTTCTCTGAGTAGCCCTAGCAACCCTGCTCACCACACCATCATTCTGGGGACGAAGCCACATTCACAAAGGAAAATCATGGAACTACAGGCAAAATCCTCTCAATTTTGCAAGTTGCTGCTCATGGAAACATCAAATTAACATTTTCCATTCTGGCCAGAGCAAAATACCTGTGAAAAAATGGACATTAACCACTCCATTTTGCACCCAATATCAAATTGGCAAGGCTCCAGATTGCCACCGATAGGACTTGTCATCTTTCATCTTTTAAAAGTGGATTAAAAGAGTTTCAACATGTGGTCTCTGGGCAAGATGGTTGCCGTGAGTAACAGAAAATAAAGGAATGGAAAAAGAAAGAGAGAGAGAAAAGCATTGCCTGTGGCAGGGTGGGGAAGGCGAGGAGCTCAAGGAGGCCAAAGAAAGACCCACCCCTCCCAGCAATGCTGAATCAATAATTCAGGCAGCTGTTTGTCAGTCATGAAAGGGTCTTTTTCAGCACTTCTATCAGCTCTCAAGTCTCCCCGTTTGAGTGAGGGATTCCCATGTTGGATGATTCTGTACATGCTTAATCCTATCACCCACTGCCTTTAGTAAAAAGTGCGAGGCATTTTAAAATTTTTAAATCAATTAGTTGCTTAAACTTTTTATTTGCCTTTCATAATGTCTTTAAAATATTGAAATGTTTTAAGAAGCTTCTGCATACCAATAAACATCCCTAGATGAGGCTAATATGGGAGCCCTCGAGTTTTTTAAATACACTTCAGTGCATTGTTATTCCTTCAGGACATTTCACTATAAGTTATCTTTTAGTAAGATTGTTGCCATTTCTTTAAGACTTTGCTGCTTCCAGGGCCTAACACTTAGGCATGTATGAACCAGAAGAAACTCAGTCCTTCAGAAATTAGGGATCCCATTTTTTTTCTCCACAGATAGCTTCTTAATTACTTTTTATAGTGAGATTTTTGTCTTTTCACCATAGGCTTCCATTCAGTCTGAAATATCCCTTCCTAGATTCTACACGAAGTGTGTTTCTTTTTTTTTCTTTTTTTTTCTTTTTCTTTTTTAATTGTACTTTAGGTTCTGGTATACATGTGCAGATCATGCAGTATTGCTGCATAGGTACATACATGGCAATGTGGTTTGCTGCCTCCATCCCCCCGTCACCTTTATCTTGCATTTCTCCCCACGTTTTCCCTTAACTTAGCCAGTGATTTTTTTTCCTACCTAAGCGAGCAAGAAAAATGAAACAAAGGGGTAGAACACAAAAATGCTTCCAAATTTCCAAAAGCCAAATTTTACAACCCCTGCAATATTTGCTACCAAGTACTTAGCATTTATTAGCAGTTTCTTTATTACCTGATCAGACTTAAGAGGCCTCTAACTAGATCCAAGCCAGTTAATTACTTCGTCATATCTGACTGTGAACTCAGCTAAGTTTCTGTCATGACTTCCAAACCTAGTTTGGAACAGAAATTTGCTCAAAGAAACTCAGAGAACTCAAAACGCAAATCCGTGGAACTTCAGAATGTAAGAGAGAACATATGGTAACCCTCAAGATATTTTGAGAGATCAATGTACACATATGGAACTAGCATGTACCTGGTTTGGCCACTCAGTGCTCCTGGGGGTTTTTAGAAGTTCTGCTTCAGACCATGCTTCTAGCACGGTCTGTTAAAAGAAAAACTTCAGCTGAACTAAATTTAAAGGAGTTTAACTGAACAATGAATGACTCAGGAAATGGGCATCGCTCAGAATCACAACAGGTTCAGAAAGACTCCAGTGCAACCACGTGGTGGAAGAAGGTTTATGGACAATAAAAGGAAAGTGACATACAGAAAATGGAAATGGAGTAGGGGAACAATCGAATTGGGTCCTATACCTCAGGATTTGCCTTATTTGAACACAGTTTGAGTAGTTGGCTACATTTGATCGGCCAAAACTTAGTGATTGGCACAAATGTGGGCTATGGTCTGTTTATACTTCCACTCATGATAATTCACGATGTACAGAAAAACCTTTAGGCTGAACTTAAATATGTAAGAAGGCAGCTTTAGGCTAAACTTGATTTAACACCTCTATGGTCCTTAAAATCTTTGTAGGATTATCTAGCGGCAATCAGCATTGGATTGAAATTTCTTTAAGCATAGTGGACTGCACATTTTTTTTAAAGGATATGAATTTGTTCTTGCTACAACTTTATCAGAGTAGCACTATTCTTTCAAATTTCTGCCTCAACTGTTTGCTTACTGTAATTACTTCACTCAGGACACTAAAATTTAGTTACCATTGACCTATTTATAATATAAATAATGTACTATTTATGTCTTTGCTTAATTAATTTCTGTTATATCCTATACAGTTTTATTTATGTCAACAACTTTTTTCCCTTAATGTTTTTTTCCCTTAGATTAATTCAGTATCGTTCTCTCCATACACGCCTAAAAAAACACCATGCTTACTTTAAAAAAGTTGCCTAGCTTATGGTAATGATAATTAGACATCATATTAAGCATGAAAATTTTAAGGTGTGTTTCTCTTAATGAAATTTATAAGCATGTTTACATATGTAGCCAGTATAAGAGAATCTATGAAATAGATTATTGTATTAATGATATCAGAAATAAATGATTCCAGGAACTCAATACATTAATCTGCATGGTAAGAAGTACTCTGTACGCTATCACTCTTATTACATTTTTAAGTTTTTATTGGTATAAGTTTAAGAGATACTAGTGTGGTTTTGTTACATCAATTCATCACATAGTGGTGAATTCCCTGCTTTTACTATAACTAACACTTTAACAGTGTACATTGTACTCATTAAGCAATTTCATATCCCTAATCATCCTTCCACACTCCCTCTTTTTCAAGTCTCCAATAATTTCTTTTCCACACTCTATACCCATTGAGCTTCCACTGATGACTGAGCACATATGGTATTTTACTTTGTTTCCAAGTTGTTTTACTTAAGATAACAGTCTCCACTTTCATCCATGTTGCTGCAAGAGACATAATTACACTTGTTTTTATGGCTGAATACTATTACATTGAATATACGTGTTACATTTTATTTATGAACCTATCCATTAATGGATACTTAGGTTTATTCTGTGTCTTTACTATTGTAAGTTGTGATGAAGTAGATACACAATGCAGGTATCTTTTTAATATAATAATTTCTTTTCCTGTGGGTAGATAACCAATAGCGGAATTGCTGACTCAAGCGATTGTTTTATTTCTCATTCTTTGAGAAAACTCCATACTGTTTTTCAAAGAGTGTGCTAATTTTGATTTTCCTCAACAGGGTATAAGCTTTCTCTTTTCTCCACATCCTCACCAACAATTTCTTTGACTTTTTAATAATAGAAATTCTGACTGATGTACGATAATATTTCATTGTGGTTTTGTTTTGCAATTTCTGATAATACTTGGCCGTTTGTAGGTTTTCTTTTGAAAAATGGTCTATTTGATATGGTTTGGTTCTGGGTCCCCACCTGAATCTCATATTGAATAATAATCCCTTGTGTTGAGGAAGGGACCTGCTGGGAGATGACTAGATTCTGGGGATGGATTTTCCCCTTGCTGTTCTCATGATAATGACTTGAGTTCTTATGAGAGCTGGTTGCTTCAAAGTGTGTAGCACTTTCTGCTTTGCTCTCTCATCCTCCTGTTCCAGCCATGTAGGATGTGCCTTTTTCCTTTTTGCCTTCCGTGATAATTGTAAGTTGCCTGAGGCCTTCCCAACCATGCTTCCTGTACAGCCTTTGGAACTGTGAGTCAATTAAACTTTTCTTCTTTATAAATTACCCAGTCTCATGTAACTCTTTGTAACAACGTGAAAATGAACTAATGTACCATTTATGTCCTTTGTGCACTTTTAGTAGGGTTATTTCTACTCTTGTTGTTGTTTGAGTCTGTTGTCTGTTCCAGATATCAGTGCCCTATCAAATACATAGTTTGCAAATACTTTCTCCCATTTTTCTCTTGGCCTGTTTATTCTGTTGAATATTTCTATTGTGGTGCAGAAATGTTTAGTTAATTTGAATCTCATTTGTCTTTTGTTTTGCTTACTGTGAGTTTGTGGCCTTAGTCATAAATTCTTTGCCTAGACCAATATCCAGCAACATTTCCCGCAGGTTTTCATTGAGTATTTTTATAGTTTTTGGTGTTACATTTAAGTCTTTGTTCTATCTTGTTGATTTTTATATATGGTGAGATAAAGGGGTCCAGATTTAATTTGTATGTGATAATCCCAGTACCATTTATTGAAAAGAGTATCCTCTCTCTAGTGTATGTTTCTGTTGACTGTCAAGAATCAATTGGCTTTAGATATGTGGCTTTATCTCTAGGTTCTCTGTGTTGTTCCATTTATCTATGTGTCTATTTTTATATCAATATTTATTATACATGTTCTGGTTAATGTATCCCTGTGGCATAATTTGAGCCCATATAATGTGATGCCTCCAGATTTGTGCTTTTTCTTAGGGTAGCATTGGCTATTTGAGCTCCTTTTTAGTTTCATATAAATTTGGGGATAGTTTTTTCTAATTCTGTGAAAAATCATGTTGGCGTTTTGATGAAGACCGTTTGGAATCTGAAGCTTGCTTTGGGCACTATGGTCATTTTAATAACTTTAATTACTCTGTTTAATATATTTCATTAGTATTTTGTAGTTGCGCCTGTATATATCTTCCACCTCCTTGAATAAATTTATTCCTAGGTATTTTCTTTTATTTTTGTAGTTAAAAGTGCTACTGCCTTTTTGGTTTGGTTCTCAGCTTAACTGTCACTGATGTATAGAAATGCCACTGATTTGGCATGTGGCATTGGCAAAAAAAATAAATTTTGCAAACTTTGCTTTTTATTCTTTCTTGGGAATACTGATAGTTTGTAAGTATGGTCATTTTATGTCATCCCAAATTTCTCAATAGCTTTGTTCATTGTTTAATATTATCATTTTAATTGCCTGACTAGATTAATTCAAAAGATTTGCCTTCAAGTTCTGAGATTCTTTCTTCTGCTTAGCACAGTCTATGATATGCAAAGTATATGTTAATTATGTATCCTAAAACATTAATGAATTTATTTATCAAATCTAAAAGTTGTTAAGAAGAGTTTACAGCATTTTCTAGGTATAAAGCTCTGCCTTCAGCTAACAGAGCTAGTTTCACTTCCTCTTTTCCAATTTGGATGCCTTTTAATTTCTTTCTCTAGCCTGATTGCTCTGGTAGGACTTACTGTACTATGTTGAATAGGCATGGCGAAACTAGGTATCCTTGTCTTGTTCCAGTTTTTAGAGTGATTTATTTCAACTTTTCATTGTTCAGTATGATATTGCTTGTGGATTTTTAATATATGGCTTTGATTATTTTGAGGTATGCTCTTTCTATGCCTAGTTTGTTCTTGTTTTTTTATCATAAAGAGGTGTGGAACTTAAATGTTTTTACTTCATCTATTAACTACGTAATTTTTGTTCTAACATCTGTGTATGTGATAAATCACATTTACTGATTTATATCTGTGGAGCCATCCTTTCAGCACATGAAAATACCCACTTGATTGTAATTAATTATATTTAGGATATGCTGTTGGATTCAGGTTGCTATTATTTTGTTAAGGAGTTTTGCATGCATGTACCTCAGGAATAATGGTTTGTAGTTTTGTTGTCATTGTTGTTTTGTTGTTGTCTAATTTTGGTAGCAGGGTGATACATGATTCACAAAATGAGTTAGGGAGTATTCCCTACCTTTTGATTTTTTTGGAAACAGTTTTGATTTTTTTGGAAATGCATCACAAACCATTTGTCTTCAGATGGCAAAACTGGCCCAGGACATAAAACTCTTTGCCTGGGTCACAATCTCTGCTTCCAGGCAAAACCTCTTTTAGTACAGTCCCACAAAGGGGACTGTACAACTTTAATGCTCACAACCGGGACCCAAACCACACTCACCTCTCAATTCTGGAGCCATGGAGGCTCCTCTCCCACTTGAGATTAGATCACAAAACCTAATCCCTAGACTCTCTAAACAACTGATTATGTCCCAGGCTTCTGCACAGCCAATACCAATTAGGATTGGAAAGTACCTCCTTCTTCTGGTACTAGGATCTTTGAGCATGTTTGGAGTACTTCCCAGTGCTATTCCTTCTCACTGTTTCCCAACTGCTCACCAAGTCAGATCCAGTGTTAGTTATGGTCAAAAACCTCTCCCATTGCCTGGCTCCCCAGTGGGAATGTGTATCACAGAGATATTATGTCCCTCTTTTGCACTGTAAATTTACTCATGGTTTTCACCTGTATCAACTATATGGGTTGCTGCCCACCATATTTTTCCCAGTATCCAGAAATTATTTTACCTTTGTGTTAAACATCTGTGTTTCTTTCTTGGTAAAAGTTCACAGCATGAATTTCCACACATCGTTTTACTCTCACTGTTAGTACTTTAATAGATGGTATTATTTGATGATTAAGCGATATTTCAACAGAATTTTCCTAATACAGAATTACATACCCTGTCCCTAATACAGTATAAATTAACTATATAATTATGTCACTAAATATTTGCATAATTCCTACTGTTCTCAAAGTTCTATGCTAGGCAATGGGTGAGTTGATAGTTAAAAGAAAGGAGATCTCAAATTAACTGAAGTTACACATCAAGGATGAAGAAAACAAGAGAAAGCTAAATCAAAAGCTAGTAGAAAAAAGGAAATAATAAGAATCAGAGTAAAAATAATTCAAATAGGTTATAGAAAATGGTAGAAAAAGTCAACAATACTAAGATTTTTTTTTTCTTAAAATAAAAATACACAAATCATTATCTAGACTAAGGGAAAAACTCAAATTAGTACAATCAGAAATGAGAGAAATTTTACAATTGCTCCACAGAAATACAAAAGATAGTAAGATACTGCTGTGATCAATTATATGCCAACAGAGTAGAAAACCTAAAAGAAATGGATAAGTTCCTAGAAACCTAAAACCTACCAAGATTAAATCATGATAAAAAATCCTCACAAAGCAATAATGATTAAGAAGATTGAATCAGTTATCAAAAATCTCCCAACAGACTCCAAGACAAGACAACATCATTGGTGAATGCTACCAAATACTTAGATGATAATTAATACCAATACTTTTTAAATTCTTCCAAAATTGAAGAGAAGGGAACATTTTTACTTATTTAATAAGGGCACTATTACTTAATTCTGAAAATCAGACAGACAGACACACAAAAAAATTAAAGCTCAATAGTTCTGATAAACCTAGATGCAAAAAGTCATTCCATAATACTAGGAAAAAAATCAACCCTATAGTAAAAGGACGACATGCCATGATCAAGTGGGATTCATTTCTGAAATGCAAGGATATTTCAACATATAAAAGTCCATCACTGTGATATACCACATTATCAGAATAAATAATAAAAATTATACTAGCATCTCAATAGATGCAGAGAAAGCATTGGAGAATGTTCAACACCATTTTATGATTAAAGAAACTTTTGCTCATTTAAGTGTAAAAGAAATGTACTTCAACCCAATAAAAGCCATACAAAAAACACACATGACTGATATCATACTCCGTAATGAAATGCTGAAATTTTTTTCTCCATAATCAGAAACAAGACAAGGATGTTCATTCTCACCATTACTTTTATCCAGCAAAGTATTGGAAATCCTAGCCAGAGACATTGGTCAAGAAAAAGAAACAAAGTCATCCAAATCAGAAAGAAATAAGTATAATGATCTCTAATTACAGATGACAAAATCTTATGTATAGAGAATTATAAAGATTACATAAAAAATGTTAGAAATAATAAATAATTTTAGTCAAATTACAGGATAATCAACTACAAAATTGGTTGCATTTATATACACTAGAAACAAAACTGACCAAAAAAATTAAGAAACCAATCCCATTTACAATAGAATCAGAAATACGAAAATATTTAAGAATTTAACCAAGGAGTTGAAAGATCTGTACACGAAAACTATAAAACTCTGATATATGAAAATAAAGAAGACACAAATAAATGGAAGGATATCCCATGTTCATGGATTTGAAGATTAATGTTGTCAAAATATTTATAGCACTAAAAGTAGTCCACAGAGTCAATGCAATTCATTTCAAAATTTCAGTGACGTTTTTTACAAATACAGAAAAGGCAATTCTAAAATTTATATAAAACCACATATACTCTAAATACCCAAAGCAATCTTAATCAGGAAGAAAGAAGCTAGAGGCACCATACTACCTGATTTCAAAACCCACTTAGGGCTACAGTAATCAAAACAATATTGTATTGGCATAAAAAGACACACTGAATAGAACCGAGAGCCCAGAAACCAATGCACACATTTCAAGTCATTTGGTTTTCAACAACGTTGCTAGGATCACACTATGGGGGAAAGGACAATCTCTTTGATAATTAGTGCCAAGAAAGCTGAATATCCATATGCAAAAAAAAAAAAGTTGGCTTTTTATCTCATATCTCCAAATAGATTAACATCTTCAGTGTAAGTTCTGAAACCATAAAACTCCTAGAAGGAAACAGGGGAAAAGCTCAATGACATTGGTCTTGGGAGTAATTTGTTGGCTATGGCACCAAAATCATCAGCAGCAAAAGCAAAAATAAATAAGAGGGATCACAGGAAACTAAAAAGTTTATGCACAGAAAAAAAAATATTTAACAAAATAAAAAGGCAACCTATAGAATAAGTAACAATATTATAAACCATGCATCCCATAACAAGTTAATATCCAAAATATGTAAGAAACTTATACAACTCAATAGCAAAAAACAAACACATGAATAGACAAAGGAAAAAGAACTGGTAAAAAATAGGCCAAAAGCTGAATAGACGTTTTTCCAAAGATGACATTCAAACATTCAACAGGTTTATGAAAAGGTGCTTAATATTGCTAATCATTAGGAAATACAACCAAAAACAAAATGGGATATCACCACACATCAGTTAGGATGGCCAGTATGAAAAAAGACAAGAAATAACAAGGGTTGATAAGGGTGTGGACAACAAAACTCTTGTGCAAAGTTGGTAGAAACATAAAGTAATACAACTACTATGGACATCATTATGAAGGTTCTTCAAAAAATAGTAACTATCATGTGATCCAGCAATCCTACCTCATGGTATATGTGCAAAGGAATAATAACACTATGTTGAAGAGTTATCTGCACTCCTACAGTCATTGCAGTATTATTCAAAAAGTTGGAAAACACACTATATGTGTCTATTGATGGGTGAATCAATAATGAATATGTTACATGCACACACAAGAATATCATTTGGCCTTAAGAATATCCTGCTTTTGCAGTAACACAAATGAAGCTGGAGGAGGTTCTGGTATGTAAAACAAGCCAATTAAAGAAAGGCAAATGCCACTTGATCCCAATCATGTGTAGAATACATAAAAATCAAAGTAATATTAAGTTGATGCAAAAGTAATTGCACTTTTTCAATTTAACATAACGTTTAAAACTGCAATTACTTTTGCACCAACCCAATAGAAGCAGAGAGTTAAACCTGGTTAAAAAGGCAAGGGAGTGGGGATAATGTGAGAAGTCAAAGAGAAAAAACTTTCATTTTTAAGATTAATAAATTATGGAGATGTAATATGCAGCATTGTGACTACAGTTAGTAATAATGTATACTTGAAATTTGCTAAGAGAGTAAGTAGATCTTTATTCTCACCACAAAAGAGTAATTCTGTGAGGTGGCAAATATGTTAATTAGCTTGCTTGTGGTAAGTGTTTCACCATATATGTCTATGTCCATTTTATTTTTCAATTATATCTAAATAAAACAGAATGTAGAATGCATGAACAAACTGGTTTCTTTATATAATAGAATGCTACATAGCAACAAAAATGAAAAAAAAAAAAAAAACCTACAAGGTATAATGTGAGATGCATCTCAGAAACTTCATCCTGAACAAAGAAGCTAGACAAAATGCAGACATACTGTATAATTTCATTTTTTAAATAAATTCTAAAATAAATAAATCTCTGTAGATATAAAAACCGTATCCAAGATTCCCTGGGAAGGTATTTGAAGATATTTTTTGAGAGTATGGAAGTTCTCTGTATCTTGATAAAAGTGTGGGTGGCATAAATATATTCATTTGTCAAAAATAAAATGTGTTTAGTCAGTCTTTCATATCCATGAATTTTGCATTTGTAGATACAACCAACCACAGTTCAAAGATGTTTTAAAGAAACACTAAAAGTAACAATACAACCACAAAAATAATACAAATTTAAAAAATTGATACAATGTAAAACCTATTTACATCACATTTACATTGTATTTGGAATCATAAGTATTGTAGAGATTATTTAAAGTACATAGGAGAATGGATGTAAGTTACATACAAATACTATGCCATTTTTATAAGAAAATTGTACATCTGTAAATTTTGTTATCTGAATGAGGCACATGTCATTGAAACCATTTTCTACAGAGGTCATGAAACAATTGTATTTAACGTTTGTGTATTTCACCACCTGCAAATTATACCTTGATAAAGTTAAAAGGTAAAAGTTAATAAACAAATCTCCAGTTTTGAAGAAATTAACAAATTAAAATATATATAGAAATGTGATACCCTTAGAATACCTGTGACATACTTAAGAAAAAAAAATTGAAGGATTACACTTCAATATTTCAAGACATAATATAAATTTACAGTATCTTAGATTGTATCTTACTTGCCACAGATTGTAGACAAATAGACCAGTGAGACAGGATAGAATCCTGTAGTAGAAGCACATGTATTTAGTCATTTCATACTATAAAAATGTCATGGAAATTCAAAGAGTAGCTGGCTGTCTCATCAAAAAATTGTGCTGGAGATAATTTTTGCATTGCAGGGCAAAAAGGAAAGACCAAAAAAGGCCCAGAATCTTGATTAGCTAAGCAAACAGACAGTGGAGTTTGGAGAGATTAAGGTGGTGAAAATTTAAGACGCAGCATATCCTTGAGAGAGATTTAGGAAAGGAAAGAGTTCTATAAATCTGCATAAGTGGTCCTTTGAGCCTTTGCTGTATACCAGTAAGAGAAAAACTTAAGTTATTAATATTCATCATGGAGGAGGAGGGGCCAAGATGGCTGACTAGAAGCAGCTAGTATATACCACTCACATGGAGAGAAGAAGGAGTATGACTAATTCAAATAGATATTCAGGAGAACACGTTGGGATTCATCAAGGAAGCAATCTGACCCACAGAGAATGGAGAGGAGTGAGAGGGGATGACTGCCCACCCGGAAATGACATGAAATCAGTAGACACTTCCCCACCAGGAGGAAACAGTGAGTAAGACGTCTTGGGGACCTGCAAGCCTACTATGAACCTTTGCAACCCTGGGCTCAGGAGATCCTCCCATGAGACCACCCCACTGGGGCCACAAGACTTACATGGAGAACAACACAAAGTCTGGGCAAAGCCACTGCTGTCACCCCTAATATCCTGGGAGCTTTGAATCCCGGTGCATCCCAGTATTAGTGGTTGCAGCTCTGGCAGTGCAGGAGGTAAGGCTCCCTAGCATGCATCCAGAAAGGGGCTGAATCCAGCAAACTGACCAGCAACAGACCGTATGCCTCACCTCCAGTATATTTTGCAGGATAATGCCCACTCTTGTGGGTCTACAGTCGTGCCCCGGTCTGGGTTCTCTGGTCGGTAGCACCTCTCCAATTCTGTGGAACAAAACTCCCAGAGGGAGAGGTCAGCTACAATTTTTGCTGTCTTGTATCCTCCACTGCTATAGACTTCAGGCTCTGGAGAGTATGTGGTGATAAGCAGGTGGCACAAATTCCCTGCCCAGTGCAGCCCTCCCATGGAAAAGTAGCCAGATTTTTTTTGTTTGTTTGTTTTGTTTTGTTTTTGTTTTTTGGGGTGTGTGTGAGGGTCCTTGATCCCACTTCTTCTTACTGGGCAGAATCCCGGAACTGGGATTCCAGCCATTCCCCACCGGGGCTCTCGGACCGGTATCAGCTCTGCACTTCCCTGAAATGGCGCTCACTCAGGGAGAGGCCAGCTGCCATTTTTGCTGTCCCACAGCTTCTGCTGGTATAGCATTCAGGCCTTGGAAAGTACATGGGGATTAGGGAGTGGTGTGACTCTTCAGCAGTGTTCAGCCATCCCATGGAAAAGCAGCTGGGTTGTTTTTTAGTTTGTCCCTGATCCTGCTTCTCCTCTATGGACAACCACAACCTGAGACTCCAGCTAAACCTTGCTGAGGCTCTTGGGCAGCTAGCAGCCCTAAACTTTCCTGGAACAGAGCTCCTGAGGAAGAAAGCCACTATTTTAGCTGCTACTCTTGCCTTCATGCTCTAAAAAGTATGCAGTAATTAGGAATTGACTCAATTCCCCAGCACAGTGCAGCCATCCCATAAGAAAGTGGTCAGTTTTTCTTCACATGGGCCCTCATGCTTGCCCCCCATCACTTGGCAGGAGGTCTTGACCTGAGACTCCAGGACAACTGTCCAGTTCCTGCCTGAACACTTCAATTGAAAGTGTCTCTGCATTTCTCTGAGGAGGAAATCCCAGAGACAACCTACAACCCTTCTGTCATTGTAGCTGCAGTGGTACCCTCCTAACTACCCTCTGCCGGAAGGAACAAAGGGACAAGTTGCTATGCTGGCACCACCAGCCACCATATGGAGAGGAACTCAGTCTCTCTTCCCTGTGAGCTCCAACACCCCAATTATTACAAGTCAGGGCCCCAGGTTCAGGACTGCAGAACAGACACCCCATCCGCAACTAAGCATGGCCACTTGTACTGGCTCTGTGTTTCCTAGGTAGGAACTCCCAGAGGCAACAAACAGCCCCTCTGCCACTGCCACCGCAAAGGCTCTGCTCTTTCTGACCACAGTCTGGGGAAAAAACATTGACTCTGAGGGCTTCAATCAGCCTTCCACCATGCCACAATCACGATACAGAGAGGATCCCAGTATCTCATACTGGTGAGCCCTTGATCCTCTGCTCTTCAAAGCAGAGGCACCAGCTCAGGCTGGCAGAGCAGCTGCCCCAACCCATGGTTGAACATTTGAAGTAGCAGTGCTTCTGTATTTCTCTGAGGTGAAACTCCCAGAGGCAAACAAATGCCACTCTGCCACTGCCACTGCAGTGCTACTGCCCTTGCTGTCTTCAGACTCAGAAAGAAGCAAAGCCCCCGAGTGTTCTGATCAAAGCTCCAGCAATATTCAGTTGCCCTAAAGAGAAGAGGCCATTCTGTCTCTAATGTGACCCATTCCACTAAAACTATTAGATCATCAAGGCAGAAAGCTAACAAAGATATTGAGGACCTGAACTCAGTATTTGACCAAATGGATCTTACAGAAATCTGCAGAACTGTCCACTGGGGAAAAAAAAAATATATATATATATATATATATATACATATATATATATATATATATATATATATATACATATATATATATATATATATATATATATATATAAATGCTTATCATATGACACATACTCTAAAATTAACCACATAATCTGCCATAAAACAAATCTCAGAAAATTCAAAATAATCAAAATCATACCAACCATATTATTGAACCAACCACAGTGCAATAAAAATAAAAATCAACACTAATAAAATTTCTCAAAACCATAGAATCGCATGGAAATCAAATAACTTGCTACTGAATGATGTTTGAATAAATAATGGAATTAAGTCAGAAATCAAGAAGTTCTTTGAAACTAATGAGAAGAAAGATACACCAGAATCTCTGGGACATAGCTAAGGCAGTGTTTTGAAGGAAGTTCATAGCACTAAATGCTCACATCAAAAAGTTAGAAAGGTCTCACATTAACAACCTCATATCACAACAAAAGGACTAAAAGAATCAACAGAAAATCAACCCTGAAGTCCTAAGATGACAAATAACAAACACCACAGCTAAACTATAGGCAATTTAGACATGAAAACCCACATGAAAGATTAATGAATTATGAGTTTATTCTTTGAAAAAATAAATATGATAGACCACTAGGGAGACTAATCAAGAAAAATGAGATGTTACAAATAAACACAATTTGAAATGCCAAAGAGGACATTAACTCTGACCCCACAGAATTACAAACAACCCTCAGAAACTACTATGAACATCTATATGCACACAAACAAGAAAACCTAGAAAAAATACAAATTCTTGGACACGTGCAAACTCCCAAGACTGAACCAGAAATAAATTCAATCTCTGAGCAGACCAATAACAAGTTTCAGAAATGAATAGGGGGTTAAAAGCCTACCAACCAGAAAAAGTCCATAACCAGATGGATTCACAGCCAAAGTCAACCAGATATATAACGAATTGATAACATTCCTGCTAAAACTATTTCAAAAAGTTGACAAGCAGGTACTGCTCCACAACTCATTCTATGAGGCCATGATCATTCTCATACCAAAGCCTGACAGAGACCAAACAAACAAACAAAAAAAAAAACTGTGAAGCCAATATCCTTTATGATCAAAAATACAAAAATCCCCAACAAAAAAAACTAGCAAACTGAATCCAGCAGCACATCAAAAACAAGTCCACAAAGATAAAGTAGGGGATGTGAGGTTGATTTATACCTGGAATGTGAGGTTGATTCAACATACACAAATCACTAAATATGATTCATCACATAAACAGAACTAAAAACGAAAACCACATGATCATCTAAACAGATGAAGAAAAGTCTTTTAATAACATTGAGCATCCCTTTATATTAAAAACTCTCAATAAATTTGGCATTCGAGGAACATACTTCAGAATATAAAAAGCCATATATGACAAACCCACAGACAACATTATACTGAATGGAAAAAAGTTAGAAGCATTCCCCTTCAAAACAAGAAAAGGACAAGGATGGCTTCTATCACCACTCCTATTCAGCATAATACTGAAGGTCTCGTCCAGAGCAATCAGTAAAGAAAAGAAACAAAAGGCATACAAGTAGAAAAATTAAAAGTCAAATTATTCTTATTTGCAGATGATGTGTTTCTATATCCAGAAAACACCACAATCTGGGTTCAAAAGCTCCATCAGGTGATAAACAAATTCAGCAGTTTCAGGAGATAAAATCAGTGTACAAAAATTAGTAGCATTTCTGAACACCAACAACATACAAGCTGAGACCCAGATCAGGAATGTATTTTCATTCAAACTTGCCATAGAAAGAACTAAATACCTGGGAATACAGCTAACCAGGGAGGTAAATTATGTCTACAAAGAGAACTACAAAACACTGCTCCAAGAAATAAGAAATGACACAAATGAAAAAAACCTTTCAGGCTCATGGGAAGAAGGACTCAATATTGTTGAAATGGCCATATTGCCCAAAGCAATTATAATTTTAATGCTATTCACATAAAACCACCAATGATATTTTCACAGAATTAGCAAAAATGCATTTTAAAATTCATATGGAGCCAAAAATCAGCCTGAAAAGCCAAGCCAATCCTAAGCAAAAAACAAAACAAAACAAAAACAAACAACTGAAGCTGGAGGCATTATGTTACCTGACTTCAAACCATATTGGAAGGTTACAATAAGCAAAAGAGGCTGAGACTGGTACAAAAATATACACATGACCAATGGAGCAGAATAGATCGCCTAGAAATAATGCCGCACACCTACAATATTTGATCTTTGACAATGTTTACCAAAGCAAGCAATAAAGAAAGGACTCCCTATACGATAAATGGTCCGGGGATAAGTGGCTAGCCATATGCAAAAGATTAAAATGATTCCTGTCTTACATTATATACGATAATAAATTCAAGATTGATTGAAGACTTAAATGTAAAACCTAAAACTAAAATCTCTGGAAGATAACCTAGGAAACACCATTCTGGACATAGGAACTGACAAAGATTTTATGGAGAATATACAACAAGCAATTGCAACAAAAAGAAAAATTGACAAAAAGGACCTACTTCAATTAAAGAGCTTCTGCACAGCAAAAGATAGTATCAACAGCACAATCTACACAATAAGAAAAACATTTTCAAACTATGCATCCAGAAAATATCTAAATTCCAGACTCCTCAAGGCACTTATATAACTTTATAAGCAAAAACCCAAATAACCTCATTAAAAAGTGGGCAAAACATGAATAGAGATTTTTCAAATGAGGACATATGTGTGGCCAACAAGCATATGAAAAAATTCTCAACATCACTAATCATTAGATAAATGCAAATCAAAAGAAAAAATGATACTATCTAACACCAATCAGAATGGCAATTATTTTTAAAAAGTTAAAAAATAACATGCTGGTGAGGTTGTGAAGAAAGTAGCATGCTTTTACACTGCTAGTGGGGCTGCAAATTAGTACAGCCATCATGGAAAGCTGAGGGGCAATTCCTCAAATGACTTAAAACACAATTACCATTCAACCCAGCAATCCTATTTTGGGGTATATATGTAAAATAATATAAATTGTGCTACCATAAAGACAAATGCACATTTATGTTCATTGAAGGAATATTTGCAATAGCAAAGAAATGAAATAATCCTAAATGCCTAGCTGCAGTAAACTGGATTTAAAAAAATATGGTCTATATACGCCATGGGATACTACAGAGTCAGGAAAAGAATTAGATTATGTTCTTTGCAGAAATACGCAGGGAGCTAAAGGGCATTATCCTAAACAAAAAGGACCTAATTCAATTAAAGTGAATACACAGTAACAGAAAACCAAATACCACACATTCTCATTTATATGTAGGAGATAAACAATGAGAACATATGAACACAAAGAGGGGAACAACAGATACCAGGGCCCATTTGAAAGTGGAAAGTGGGAAGAAGGGAGAATCAGAAAAATTACCTATTGGGTACTATGCTTATTACCTGGGGTGATAAAATAATCTGTACATCAAACCTCAATGACATGCAGTTTACCTGTGCAACAAAACTGCATATGTATCCCTAAACCTAAAATCAAACTTATAATTAAAACAACAACAAGAACATAGGGATATCTTCTGAATATATAGTGTCTCTCAATAGAGATCCTTCAAGTGTCATTCCTTAGAAATAAAACTATATTGGGCCTAAAGTAAATTCCTCCACAGCAGACCTGAGCAAGATAAACTCTTAAAGCACATTCTTTAGACAGAATGACACCAGATGAAAGCTAATATGTATTCTAAAAAATGAAAGTTCTTGAAAAAAAAAAATAAATTTGTGAGTAAATACAAAAGATGTATCTTCTCATTGAATGGAATGCCTGGGATGCAGGACACCAAGTCTCCAGGCTACACATAGCAGGGGCTCTGGCCCTGTACCATGAAACCATTTTTTTTATCCTAAGCCACTGGGCCCATGATGGGAGGGGCTGCTATGAAGGTCCCTGACATAGCCTGGAGACATTTTCCCCATTTTCATGGAGATTAACATTTGGGTCCTCATTAATTATGGAAATTTCTGTAGCGGGTTTTAATTTCTCCTCATAAAATGGGTTTGTCTTTTCTATCACATCATCAGATTGCATTTTTAACTTTTATGCTCTGTTTTCCTTTTAAAACTGAATGCCTTTAACAGCACCTGAGTCACCTCTTGAATGCTTTGCTACTTAGAAAGTTATTCTGCCAGATACCCAAAATCATCTCCCTCAAGTTCAAAGTTATACAAATCTCTAGGGCAGGGACAAAATGCCCCCAGTCTCTTCGTTAAAATATAGCAAGAGTCACCTTTACTCCAGTTCCTAACAAGTTCCTCATCTCCATCTGAGACCACCTCAGCCTGAATTTCATTGTCCATACTGTTATCAACATTTTGGTCAAAGCCTTTTGACAAATCTCTAGGCAGTTTCAAACATTCCCACATTTATCTGTCTTCTTCTAAGCCCTCCAAACTATTTCAGCCACTGCCTGTTACCCAGTTCCAAAGTTGCTTTCACATTTTTGGGTATATTTACATCAGCACCCCATGCTACTGATACCAATTCACTGTATTAGTTTATATTGAAACTGTTGATAAAGACATACTTCAAACTTGAGAATTTACAAAAGAAAGAGGTTTAATGGACTTACAGCTCCACACGGCCAGGGAGACCTCAAAATTATGGCAGAAGGCAAAGAAGACCAAATCATGTCTTACATGGATGGCAGCAGGCAAAGAGATAAAACTTGTGCTGGGAAACTCCCCTTTATAAAACCATCAAATCTATTGAAACTTATTCACTATCGCAAAATCTACACAGGAAAGACTCCCATGATTCAATTACCTCCCAGTGGGTCCCTTCCAAAACACATGAAAATTCAATATGAGATTTGAGTGGAGACACAACCAAACCATATCAAATTTTGTCAAGGGTATTGGCCTAAAGGTCTCTATATTTGTTATATCTCTGCTAGGTTTTGTTATCAAGATAATGCTTGCCTCATTAAATCAGTTTCAGAGAGGTTCATTCTTTTCAATAGTTTAGAATAGTTTCAGAAGGAATGGTACTAAAACAGCCTTGTTTTTTGGAGTCAATACCAAGGTTCTTGATCTCACAGCTGAGGAAATAAAGGACAGGGATGCATGAACACAAGTGAGATTGGAGCAGGAGTTTAATAGGCAAAAAGAAAGAACAACTCTCAGCCACAGACAGGGGTCCTTGATAGGTTGGCAGGTTGTAGTAAAAATGTCAGGATTTTTATAAATAGTGAGGTGGGGGCATCTTATCTTTATAGGGACTGAAGAGCACATTAGGACCAGGTGTGCCATCTGCATAGCGCAGGGTTTCCAGCAGCCCCCACCCTATTCTTTATAATTATGCAGGCAGCTCCTTAGTTTGAGCTGCTTATCTGCTTGTGCTAAAAGGAAAGGGGGAGTTTCTGTGCCTGTTTTCAGGAACCTTCTTGCAGCTGCAGGCATCCACACTACCTCTCCCCTCTTGTAAGCTTTGAGCTTCCTTATCTTAGTATGCCTAAGGAAAGGGAAAGGAATGTGCTTATTAAGGCCTACTGTTTTTACTGGAACCCATCATATGTATGTGAAGTTTGGTAATTACCTAGGAAGCTCCTCCTCTGTACCTGAGTTGCTTATCTGTGTTTTACAGCTCGATCTTTCACACTGCTCATTGTTAGAAGAGAAGTGACTTCTTTGAACTGTGTATGGTTAGAAAGGGAGTAATTTCTGATCTGCTTTTTGTTAGAAAAAAAATTTTCTGCTGGGGACTCTTCACCCTAACTGTATACCTAAATAATTTATTTCTATTTCCTATAGCAGTACCAGCTCCTCTTTGTACAATTTGGTTGTAAAGCCATCTGTTCCTGGGCTTTTTTTTTTTTGGTTGGTAGGCTATTTATTACTACCTCAATTTCAGAAACTGTTATTAATCTATTCAGGGATTTTACTTTTTCCTGGTTTAGTCTTGGGAGAGTGTATGTGTCCAGAAATTTATCCATTTTTTCTAGACTTCTAGTTTATCTGTGGAGAGGTGTTTATAGTATTCTCTAATGGTTGTTATATGCCTGTGAGGTCAGTGTTGATATTCCATTTTTCATTTTTTTATGTCTATCCTTCTCTCTTTTCTTCTTTATTAGTCTAGCTAGCATTCTTATTAATTAAAAAAAAAACAGCTCCTGGATTCATTTAATTTATGAAGGGTTGTTCTTGTCTCTGTCTGCTTCTGTTACACTCTCATCTTAGTTATTTCTTGTCTTCTGTTAGCTTTTGGATTTGTTTGCTCTTGGTTTGCTAATTCTTTTAGGTGTAATGTTAGGATGTCAATTTGAGATCTTTCTGGCTTTCTGATGTGGGCATTTAGTACTATTAAATTCTCACTTAACACTGTGGTAGCTGCATCCCAGAGATTCTGGTGCATTGTCTCTTTGTTCTCACTGGTTTCAAAGAATTTCTTGATATTTGTCTTAATTTCATTACTTACCTAGGAGTAATTCAGGATCAGGTTGTTCAATTTTCATATTGTTGTGTGCTTTTGAGTGAGTTTCTTAATATGAAGTTCTAATTTGATTGAACTGTGGTTTGAGATACTGTTATTATTTAAGTATTTTTGCATTTGCTGAAGAGTGTTTTACTTCCACATATGTGATCAATTTCAGAGTATGTGCCATGTGGCTCTGAGAAGAATGTATATTCTGCTGTTTGGGGGTGGAGAGTTCTTTAGATATCTCTCTAAAGAACTAGAGTGATCTAGAGCCGAGTTCAAGTCCTGAATATCCTGGTTAATTCCTTGTCTTGATTATATATCTAATATTGACAGTGGGGTGTTAAAGTTCCTCATTATTATTGTGAGGGAGTCAAAGTCTTCTTTATGTCTCTAAGAACTTGTTTTATAAATCTGGGTGCTCTTGTATTGGGTTTATATATATTTATGATTGTTAGTTCTTCCAGTTGAAATAATTCCTTTAGCATCACATCTTCCTCTTCTTTGTCTTTATTGATTTTTGTTGGTTTAAGGTCTACATTTTCAGAAACTAGGATTGCAATTCCTGATTTTTTCTATTTCCTTGGTAAATTTTCCTCCATTCCTTTATTTTGAGCATGTTTGTCTTGGCACATGAGATGGGTCTCTTAAATACAGCACACTGATGGTTCTTGGCTCTTTTCCAGTTTGCCATTCAGTGTCTTTAAATTGGATTATTTAGCTCATTTACATTTAAGGTTAATATTGTTATGTGTGAATTTGAACCCGTTCTTATGATTCTACCTGGTCATTTTGCAGACTAGTTGATGCAGTTTCTTCATAGTGTAATTGGTCTTTGGACTTCAATGTGTTTTTGCAGTGGCTGGTACCAGTGAATTCCCTCAGCATTTGATTGTCTTAAAAGAATTTTATTTTCTTTTGGTTATGAAATTTAGTTTGACCAGATATGAAATTCTAAGCTGGAAGTTCTTTAGTTTAAGAAAGTTTAATATTCTCCCCCCACCCCCACCCCCCCACCACACACACACACACACACACACACACACACACACACACACACACTATTTTCTGGCTTGTAGAGTTTCTGCTAAGAGATCTGCTGTCAGTCTGATGCACTTTCCTTTTAGATGACCTGGCCTTTCTCTCTGGCTGCCCCTCACATTTTTTCTTCATTTCGACCTTGAGTATCTGATGATTATGTGTCTTGTGGTGATCTTCTCAGGGAGTATCTTCTTGGGGTTCTCTGGATTTCCTGGATTTAAATGTTGGCCTATTTTGCTAGGTTGTGGAAGTTGTCCTGGATGATATCCTGAAGTGTATTTTCCAACATGGTTTCATTCTCTTCATCTCTTTCAGGCACTCCAATCAGTTGCAGATTTTGTCTTTTTATACAGTTCCATAGTTCTTGGAGGTTTTGTTTAATACTTTTTATTTTTTCTCTAATCTTGTCTCCCTGCTTTATTTCAGCAAGATTGTCTTCAAGCTCTGATATTCTTTCTTCTGCTTGATAAATTTGGCTATTGATACTTGTGTTTGCATCATGAAGTTTTTGTTCTTGTTTTTCAGCTCCATCAGGTCATTTATATTTCTGTCTAAACGGTTATTCTAGTTAGCAGCTCCTGTACCTCTTATCAATATTCTTAGCTGCTTTGCATTGGGTTTAAATATGCTCCTTTAGCTTAACAAAGTTCATTTTTACCCGCCTTCTAAAGCCTACTTCTGTTAATTCATCTCAACCTCCGCCCAGTTCTGTGCCCTTGCTGGGGAGGAGCTGTGATAATTTGTAGGAGGAGGGGCCCTCTGGCCTTTTGAGGTTTCAACATCCTTTTTCATTGATTCTTTCTCATCTTATTTAGTTTGTATAGTTTTGTTCTTTGATACTGCCGACCTTTGGATGGAGTTATTGTGAGGACTTTATTGTTGATGCTATAGTTGTTGCTTTCTGTTTGTTTTTCTTTTAACAGTCAGGCCCCTCTTCTGTTGGGCTGCTGCTGTTTCCTGGAGGTTTACTTTAGGCCCTATTCACCTGTCCCCCCTGCACCTAGAGATGTCATGCAAGGAAGCTGCAGAACAGCAAAGATTGGTGCTTGCTCCTTCCTCTGGAATCTCTGTCCCTGAGGGGTACAGAGCTAATGCCACCAGGAACACTCCTGTATAAGATTTCTGATGACCCTGGTTGGGGTGTCTCACCCAGTCAGGGGCCTCAGGATCCAGGATCTGCTTAATGAAGCACTCTGGCTGCCCCCTGGTGGAGGGGGTGTGCTGTGCTGGGGAAAACACAACTCATCTGGGCTGCCCAGATTCCTCAGAGCCAGCAGCAGGGAGGACTAAGTCTGCTTGTCCATGGGGACCATAGCCATGACTCCCCCTAGGGGCTCAGGCCCAGGATGATCAAAGTTCTGTTCCTAAACCCCTGGCTGGAGTTGTTGAAGTTCCTGCTGGGAGGCCCCACCCAGTGAGGAGATAGGCCAGTGTTCGGACTGAAAAGGCAGTCTGGTCACAATCTGCCACAGCCAGTTGAGGTCCTGTGGGGGAATCCCTCCTGGTTCCTAAATGTCCAGTCTTTCTGGCACCAGCAGGGGAAAAAAATGGCAGCCTGGAGATGCAGTGATGGCTGCCACTCTTCCTCTCAGGAGTTCAGTCATCTTAGGCAGTTGGCAGCCACAGTGGCTACCACCCCTTCCCTGGGGAGTTCAGTCACCTTAGGCAGCAGGCAGCTGCTGTGATAATGGCCACCCCTTTCTCCAGAAACTTGGTAGTCTTAAGCAGTCTCCAGACAAGTAGCCATTGAGAATCTGCAGTTCCGTGGTTGGGATCCAAGGCCTTGGTGATATGGGCTCATGAGTGGGATATTATGATCCATGAGTTGCACAAATTCATGAAAAAGCATGGTTTTCCAGGCTGGGTAGCACGATCACTCACCACCTCCCTTGGCTGAGGATGGGGGCTCACCTTGCCCTGTGTGGCTCCCAAGTGGGCCCTCATACAACCCTGCTTTTCCTTGCTCTCTGTGGGTCATGTCAAATACCTAGTCAGTCTTCATAAAAGAAATTGGATAGTTCTGTTACAAGTTCAGAATTTGCACACTGTTTTTGTTCTCAGTGGCAGCCTCTGATCACAGCTGTTTCTAGCCAGCCATCTTGGTCAGGCCCCCAAATTTTTCTTAATTATTCTCTCCACTGCAAAAATATATTTATACATATTCAAACTTTTAGTCACATTACTCCTTGAAACCTACTATTGTGGTGTAGCTTAATAAATATCTAATGGCTTCTGCATGCAGTTGTAAACCTGTATTGCAAAGAGTTTATGTAGCTGAAAAAATGAGTTAGGTACTGTGCTAGACTCTTGATATTATAGTAGCTATTTTTACCATAACCATGTCTGTTTCCTATGCTTCTTTTAGAGTATTGTTAGAAATTTTGGGTGCCAGAAACCACAGAGGATTCTAGCTCCAAGGAAGAAATTTGAAAATACAGTTTTTGAGGGAAATAGAGAAAATTTTTCTCCCTCTATCTCAAGTAAGAAATACTGCTTTCACCCTCAACATGGCAAATTAGTCCTCTTGAGAAATGAATTAGGATCTGTCATACTCAGTATTAGAATGGAATATTCTAATATATCATTAGAATACTAAAAATGACTGAGATATGTCTACTTGAAATTAAATTTGTTAGAATCCAGTATCATTTGTCCAGCTTGGGTAAAAACAGAATGGCTATCAATAATGCAACTCTTTGCATATAATACATGTTTTACTAGTGCATAAAGAAGGTAGAATAGTTTAACTTCTATTTACAGGTAATTTGGTATGGAATTTAGAAAACAATTTCTTCATTACTCATATCTGTCTAGTAAGACTTTGTAAAAAAAATGATTGCAGAAAGTATGTGAGAGGAGAGAAATGTTGGTGATTTGAGAAAAAAAGAGAAGGGTTCTTGAGACTTACATGGAATTTCAGACTTGTATGTAATTGTTCCTCAACTTTTTGAAATTATAATACAAATGTGTGACAGTTGCTTCTACCATTGCTTCATAGAGTGTGTAAGAACAAAACATCTCTAAGGGAGATGTGAGAACCTCTTAATATTTTACTGTTTCTTTTCATCCCACTTGGCACATAAAGCCTGTGGAAATAACATAATGCGCCTCAGATTCTAATTAATATGAGAAAAATTAAATACAAAGGTGAATAGCTTTTCTCAGAGGTATGCTATAAATTAAACATTTGTGCAAAAAAGAAGCAGTCTCTGTAGAGACCTTTATTCACATGACATAAGACAGAAATACTGAGGACAAATATGTTTTCAAGAGACTCTACAGCAGGAAAAAAAAAAGTAATTTACATAGTATGGACATAATAAAGTTAAGCTTACACTATTTCTGAACCTCACAAGAGACTTACTGAATTAATATTTTCCCACAAGGGGTAAAATAATACTTACTAAAGAGCAAAGCTCTTTATAGCACTGCCACTTCACACCCCAAGCTGTAGACAATTAGCCACACATAAGAAAGCATTAGTGACACATAAATATTTTGGATACACTTGTTAAATCTTTAAGTTGTCTTTTTCTTGCTGTTGTACCTCATGTTTTATAATTGGCAGGGATGTAGCACTTACACAAAATTTATTTGAATGATCTCTAATGTGGCTACTGTTGTT
This sequence comes from Saimiri boliviensis, assembly GCF_048565385.1. NCBI lineage: Eukaryota > Metazoa > Chordata > Mammalia > Primates > Cebidae > Saimiri > Saimiri boliviensis. The sequence continues at coordinate 76,423,125 of NC_133470.1, read as the reverse complement.
TTAAAAACTTCCCTAATGGAAGATTAACAATTAAAAATAATGCATTATCGTAGGTATTTGGCATCCTAAAATGAGATAAATATTTTATTAATTTTATTGTTTGTTTATTGTTATCAGTTCTACTTACTCTATAAGGCATACTTACTCTTCAATGCACATTCTATAAATCGGAGAGGATAACAGAATTTAGACAATTTTTTTACTGAGTAACCTCAAATTTTGCAAATAAAGGTGATTATTACAGGGCAAGAATTATGAGGTCATTTTTTTTCCTCTTAGTGAGAAAATCCAGTAAAGAAATTGAATCAAAACTACAGCAGACACATTCCCAAAGTTAACCTCTGATGCATTCTGTTTGCATTTCTGCCTCTGGACATTTCCTGAAATCAAACTCTCACTCAATGTGCTATCAAACATAGGCCAGAAGCGTGTGTGCGTGTATGGAGTGAGGTGGACGGAAGGGTATTAGCATTTCAGAGTGTAAATGCTCAAACCAAATGAAGATGAGAGTATGGTGGCACAATTATGAGTTGCATTTTCTTTTATTCCTCACTGGGTTTCCAACAGGATTATGTTCCACTTTTCCACAGTGTTAACATGCTGCTATATATCAGCTTTCACTTTCTTTCTTACCTCCTGCTTTCTCACTTTGGCTTCCTGAAGCTACCTTTCCCCAAAACCATCTGCCTCAAACCACTGTCTGGGGTTCTCCTTTCAGGAAAAGCCAAATTAATAAAATAATTTAGCAATCTCATCGTCATTAAGAAATATATTATCATATTAAATTATATACATATAGTAATGCAGGCGTCCCCAAACTACGGCCCGCGGGCCGCAATCGCCCCCTGAGGCCATTTATCCGGCCCCCCGCCGCACTTCAGGAATGGGCACCTCTTTCATTGGTGGTCAGTGAGAGGAGCACAGTATGTGGCGGCCCTCCAACGGTCTGAGGGACCGTGAACTGGCCCCCTGTGTAAAAAGTTTGGGGACGCCTGTTAAGTAATGCGTTGAAATTGCATAAAGCCAAAACCCATTGAGCATGGAATTTCGGTGTCATCATCTGCTTCCAATATTTCAAATACTCCCAAAGCTCTACCTCTAGTTTCTATTAAGTCTTGCCATACGGATATTCCTACTAGAAAGATTCAAAGCAATTTATTTTTACATTTTCATTTCTTTCCACCACAAAGACATGCGCTTACATGAAAACAGGTTCTCTTAAATTGTTCAATCTTGGGAAAATTAGCAAAAGGCAGTGGTGATTAGTATGTCAGCAAAATACTAACACATGTACCTCAGGAGTGGTAGTATAAATAAGTAGTGATATTGTTGGGGAATTTGGTTAAAAATATCAAAACTTTAAATATGCATAAATTTCAATTAAAATATTATTATAAGAATCTTTTGGTTCATTAACATTTGTGCAAAAAAGAAGAAATAGTTATATGTCTACCCAAAACACAAATCTCTTCATTGTAGTAGTATATTTTTAATAGTGAAAAGTTGGAAAAAATGTACATCTGTAGAATAATAGTTTAAAATGTTAAATATTGGGAGGTTCCAGTTTAACATAGCTGACTGAGGACATGAGATGCCTGTTTTTTCTAGAAAGAAGAACAAAATTATGAACAGATAATCATACTTTGAGTAGAATATTAAAGAAGCAATCATTAGAGTCCAACAGAGAAGTCAGGAGAGGGTGAGTGGGAGAATTTTGATATTCTCATTCTTCCCACAGACTGTTGGTATCCAAACCACAGGAGAATTCCTCTACTGCCACAAACCCTGGCATTAGTATGAGTGGTAATTTGGAGACCTCTTGAGAACATTGCTCTAGACTGGGAACTCATGCTAAGTCACTCACCCCTCCCCTAGGACCTGAGCAGCTGTGGCAGGGCACCACTGTGAAGTGTAGCTATCATGGGACTGCAGCCTCTCCTGGGAACTACAACTCCCATATCTCTACATTCAAAGCTACTGCTGACATTATCCAATGTCCACCCAGAAAGCTACAGTGGCACAGAACTGGCTGAACCAAAAGGTGCTGCAAGGTTTTCAGTAATCTAGCCTAGAGAGAGTTTTCTCCCCTGGGGAAAGGGCAGTGCAGCACACCAAAAAGGTGAACCCTGGCCCAGAGAAACCTGGAATGCATGCTTTCCAGAGCCTGAACTCTCTCTGTTTGGCATTTTAAGAAGTGGCTCCACCCCAGCAGTGGCACAAACTCTGTGCTTGGCTTTCCAAGGGACATGTAAAATCTCCTTTTACCAGCCAGCAAACTTTTTGCTTAGGATTATCAATAAAGAATGAAACCCCTACTCCCCCGCTGCATATAGTTGCAGGCATAGCTGCTGTTGTTGCTGTAGTTGGAGGCTGAAGTGGGTGAGCTGAAGTGCTGCGTGTCTGGGGCTGTGAGTGGCAACTGTGACTTCACTGGTTGCATGTCTTTGGAGCTTAGGTTTATGTATAGGATGGGGTCTCTCCCACTCTCTGTACAGAGCCACAGTGTTGCTACCATAGAAAACAGGAGAACCTGACAGCTGTGTGTTTGGAGTTGTGGGTGAAGACTACAGTGCAACCACTGACAGCTGCTGCAGAAATTTAGTACAGCTAGTGCTCGACTTACGACCACGGTGCGGACAGATGAACCGTGGTAACATTATTTTGGTCGTAAGTTGAGTAGGCTATATGTACAGTTCAAATGGTGCACGTGGAGATGGTAGTGCTGCCAGAAGCCGGTCCGCACTGCCATATGCCCAGCTGGGCAATGTTTGCACTGCCAAAGGCAGAGCAGTCGTGGCTAGCGATTGTGGTCGTAAAGTCAAATGGTCGTAAGTTGCATAGGTCGTAAGTCAATCAATACCTATACTCAGCATCAAGGCTGGCTACTTCTATGACACTGGGTTACATTTCAGACTAGAATTAAACTTCAGTGGTTAACGGATTATCTTAAATGTGGCTACAGTCAGGACAGGAAAGTGAGCCCTGCCAGGACAAATGCATGAGAAGTAAGCAGGTTATAGTTCTGCCTACCAAGACAGGCCTTCTCTCTCTATGTGGAGACATCAGTGCAGTAGCAATCACCCCTTACATAAATATTTTTCCAGGGGCCTGAAAAAAATATTCTTACACCCCTTCCATCGCTGGTGCTCACACCTTCAATAAGGGTACTGATTGCCTGCTTGCCCAGTCCAGCTCCACAAAGCTTCACGTACCTCTGTGAAATAGTGTAGGATCCAAGCTCCTGGGGAGTCCACACTCAATCCATCACTTGAAAAGCTGAGTATTTTTCCTTGGGAACAGAGGTCAAACATAAGATCTACTGCCACCACTATAGCTGATTCTTGTTTGAGAGTTCCACCTACTGGCCTGGGAACTGTCTAATGCAACCCATTGAAACAACTGCCAACACCAGAACAAAGCCCTCTGGAACAAGAAAAGATTCTCATGACCATGGCTACCTCTATCACCCACACCACGCTGACTACACAGAAGGTAATCGGTGAGCTCAGTCACCTGGTACAGTGCTACTACAACGGGTATTTGAGAAAGTAACCAAACTAAGGCTATTTATAGTTAATAAAATCCTGCAGAGTCTTTGCCAATACATGCACCCAGAAGCAAAATTGCCAAAGAAACACAATTCTCCAGAAAGAAATCCTGAACAACAAAATAATAATTTTTGATATGCTAGATGTAAAATTTCAAAATATTCCTTTAAAGAAACTCAGTGAGGTACAAGAAATGTGATTCCAATACAAATGCATCACAAAATCAATTCAGGATACGAACAAGAAATTTACTAATGAGATAGATACCTTTCAAAAAGACAAATATAAGCTAGAAATAAAAAATTCACAGAAGAAATTATAATATATACTCAAAACCTTCAAAAATAGACTAGGTCAAGAAGAAGGAAGAATCTCACATGTTGAAGACAGATCTTTTGAAATAATAGTGTTAGACAAAAATGAAGAAATAAATAAAATAGAATGAAGAAGACATTTGAGACATATGAGACTACATAAAGTAATTGAAATTATGAATTATTGGTATTCCTGGGGGGGAAGGGAAATCTAAAATTTAGAAAACATTTTTAAGAAAATATTTGATAAAAACTTTCCAAGTTTAGCAAGACATATAACTATCCAGGCACAAGAAGCCCAATGATTTCCGAGAAAATATACTATATAAAGGATTTTAAAATGGCAGACGGATATCAGACTATCTAAGGTCAAGATGGATGAATTAATTTTAAAATCAGTGTATTAGGCTGTTCTCACATTTCTATAAATACTTAAATCTGGGTAATTTATAAAGAAAAGAGGTTTAATTGGTGCATGGTTCCACAGACTTTACAGAAAGCATGATGCTGGCATCTGTTTGGCTTCTAGAAATGCCTCAGGTAACTTACAACTATTGAAGAAGGAAGAGAAGAAGCCAGCAATTCACATGTCCAGAGCACAAGAGAAGGGGAAGTACTAAACATTTTCAAACAATTAGGTCTGGTTATAACTCACTCACTCACTACCATGAGAACAGAAGCACGAGAATGGTGCTTAACTATTTAGAAGCAACTGCCTCCATGATCCAATCATCTCCATTAGGCCTCACCTCCAGCAGTGGAGATTACATTTCAATATGAAATTTCAATGAGCACAGATTCAAACCACGCCATTCCACCACTGGCTTTCCCAAAATCTCATGTCCTCACATTTCAAAATACAATTGTATCTTCCCAATAATTTCCAAGATGTAAACTCCTTGCAGCATTAATTCAAAAGTCTCATCCGAGGTGAGGCTAGCCCTTTCCACCTATGAGCCTGTAATATCAAAACAACTTATTTACTTCCAAGATACAATTGTAGTACAGGCATTGAGTAAATTTTCTCATTCCAGAAGGCAGAAATTGGCCATAAGAAAGGGGCTACAGGCCCTCTACAAGTCCAAAATCCATCAGGGCAGTCATTAAACCTTAAGCTCTAAACTAATCTTCTTTGACCCCATGCCTCATATGCAGGGCACACTTGTGCAAGGTGTGGGCTCCAAAGGCCTTGAGCAGCTTTACACTAATGACTTTACAGAGTTCAGCCCAAACAGCTGCTTTCGAGGACTGGCATTAAGTGACTGCAGCTGTTGCAGGTGCAGGGTACAGGCTGGCATTGGGTCTAATATTCTGGGGTCTGAAGGATGGTGGCTCTCTTCTGACAGCTCCACTATGTAGTACTTTAGTGTAGATACTGTATGGAGGCTCAAAACTCACATTTCTTTTCCACACTGCCATAGCAGAGATTCTTTGTAAGGCCTCTGCCCCTACAACAGGCTTCTGCCTAGACATTCAGGCTTTTTCACACATTCTCTGAAATCCAATTGAAATCTCTCGATCCTCAACTCTTGCTCTCTGTGCAACCACGGGGTTAACTCCATGTGAAAACAGCCAAAGTTTGTGGCCTACACCTGCTAAAGCAGTGGCCTGAGCTGTACCTGGGTCCCTTTTAGCCAGAGCTAGAGCTGGATTAACTGGCATGTGGGAATCAGTGTCCTGAGGCTGCACAGGTTAGTAGTGTCTTGGGCTTGGCACACAAAGCCATTTTGCCCTCCTAAGCCTCCTGGTCTATGATGGGAGAGGCTGCCACAAAGGTCTCTGAAATGCCTTCTAGGCCTTTGACCCATTGTGTTGGCTATTATTATTTGGCTCCTCTTTACTTATGCATATTTATCCAGCCTGCTTGAATTTCTTCCCCTCAAAAAGGCCTTTTTTTCCTACCACATAATCAAGCTGAATATTTTTCAAACTTTTATGCTCTGCATCCCTTTAAAATATAAGTTTCAATCACAATGTCCCACTCCTCAGTACCAATTTTCTGTATTAGTTCATTCTTGCATAGCTACAAAGAATTACCTGAGACTGCTTAATTTACAAAGAAAAGAGGCTTACTTGATTCATATTTTCACAGGCTGTATGGGAAGCATAGGCCTAGCAACTGATTGGCTTCTGGAGAGGCCTCAAGAAACTTACAATTATGGAGAAAGGAAAAGGGTAAGCCAGCACTTCACATGGCCAGAGCAGGAGGATGAGAAGCGGGGATGCTAAACCATTCAGGAGAAACTGACCCCATGATCCAATCACTTCCCATCAGGCCCTACCTCTAGCATTGGGGATAACATTTCAATATAAGATTTGGGCAGGGACACAGACCCAACGCATATCAATCAGTAAGAGAAACATTTCTAGTCCCCTATAAATTAACTTCAATTAGACAAACAACACACTTCTCAGTAAAAACCCTATGAGCCAGGAAAGAATAGAATAGCTCCAAAGTATCGAAATTTTAAAAAGCTGCTAGCCAGAATTTTACATTCAGTTAGACTAAGCTTTATAAATGGAGGAAAAATAAAGTCTTACTCAGAAAGTCAAAGGCTAAAAATATTCAACATTATTAGACTGTCCTTACAGAAAAAAATTTGAAAAGTCCTAAATATGAAAAAAGGATGTTTTATCAAAACACATAAATATATAAAATGCATGGGTTTTATAAACCAATCACACAAAAAAAGGAAGAGAAAGGAATCTAACGGCGATTCAGCAGAATTTTATTAAATCACAAAGACAAACACAGAAAAAGAGCAAATAATTTATAAAATGACTAGATAACAATTCATAATGATACAGAAAACAAATTCACATATAAATATGAGCCTTTAATCTAAATGGATTGACTGTTTCCCTTAAAATATATAAATGGACAGAATGGCTAAAAAGAAGATAATCTAATCATATATTGCTCACAAAAATCTCCTTTGACCCATGAAAACGCATACAGACTGAAGGTAAAGGGATTAAAAAGAAAGACAGTCCATGTAAAGAGAAACCAAAAATAAGCAAGAGTGTTCAGATTTATACCAGATAAAAGAGACTTTAAAAAAAATTAAAATGAGGTATCTTATACCCATCAGAAAGGCAATAATCCAAAAGATAAAAAATAACAAATGATAGTGAGGATGAGGAGAAAGATGTTTGCTTATACACCATTGAAGCAAATATAAATTACTACAACCTCTATGAAAAACAGCACGGAGACTTCTCAAGGAACTATAAACTGAACTAGTATTCAATCCAATAGCCTCACTACTGGGTATATACCCACCAAAAAAGAAATAATTATATGGAAATATTACCTACACTTGTGTGTTTATTATAGATTCTTTAAAAGAGCAAATATGTGGAATCAACTTATGTATCATTCAAAGGATGACTGAATAAAGAAAATGTGATGTATGTACACAATAAAATACTATTCAGCAATAAAATAATGAAATCATGTGTTTTGCAGCAACATGGATGGAATAAGAGATCACTATTTTATGAAAAATAGGAACAGAAAGAAAAATGTCACATGTTCTCAGTTACACATGGGAGTTAATTAATGTGCACATATGAACACAGAGTTTAGACTAATAAACAATAGACACTCCAAAGAGTGTGAGAAGGAGGGTGGTGAAAAGGGAGAGATTACTTAATGGATACAATGTACTTTATTTCTGCATTGGATAAATTAAAAGCTCTGACTTCTCCAGTATACAATACATCCATATAACAATGTTACACTTGTATCCCATAAATTTATACAAATAAAAATATTCTATGTCATGTAAACAAATTTGAAAGAATAAAGTAGAACTGCATGTATTGATATGGGAAGGTTTCCAATGATTAGTGTAAAGAAAAATAAAGCCAGTTGCTGTAAAAATAAGAATCAAATTATATAAAACAAAAACAAAATTAAATTCTTACATACAAATAAGTACGCACTGGGATACTCATATGAGAATGCATGTGTTTTTTTCTTTTTTGTACATGGGTATTTAAATTCATGTAAATTTTGAGTAACACCAATTGTGAAATTGTGAGCCTTCATTAAAAATGTACAAGGCAATAGGGTGCGTGATAAATGATTTTCCACTTTTTAGCTATATGATTACATACTGACATGGTTTGGCTATGTCCCCCAACCAAATCTCATCTTGAATTGTAACCTCCATAATCCCCTTATGTCCTGAGAGGGACAGTGGATCATGGGAGCAGTTTCCCCCATGCTGTTCTGGTGATATTGAATAAGTTCTCATGAGATCTGATGGTTTCATAAGTGTCTGGCATTTCCCCTGCTTATACTCACTCACTCTATCCTATCACCCTGTGAAGAAGATGGCTGTGTCTCCATTGCCTTTCACTATGATTATAAATCTCCTGAGGTATCCCCAGCAATGTGGAACTGTGCGTCAATTAAACCTCTTTTCTTTATAAATTACCCAGTCTTGGGTATTTTTTGCAGAGGAGCATGAGAATGGACTAATACATGTAAAATTGGAATTATTGTTGTTTCTTTTTTCTCTTAAAAGACAGGGTCTCACTCTGTCACCGAGAATCATAGCTCACTGCAGCCTTTACCACCTGGGTTCAAGCAATTCTCCCATCTCAGTGTCTCAAGTTGCTAGGGTTACAGAAAAATGCCAACGTGCCCAGCTATTGATTAATTAATTAATTTATTTATTTATTTATTTATTTTTATTGTAGAGATAGGGTATTACTATGCTGCTCAGACTGGTCTCAAACTTCTGGCCTCAAGTAATCTTCTCTCCTCAGCCTTCCAAAGTGCTGAGATTGCAGGTGTGAGCTCCTGGGCCCGATATGAATAGTTTTTAATGATATAAACTAGATTGTTTTAAATTAATACATTAAATAGTCAAGGTCAATAATTTCCTGTTGACATTTGAAGACTTTGTAAATTGTTTCACTTACAATGTACTCCGAAAACATAAATGTGTTCATTACAAGTATATAATTAATTTATATTTTTGTGGGTGGTTGGTAGAAAAGTCATGTATTTCTTTATGTTTGTTTGTTGAGGGGTTTTTTTGTTTGTTGAGTGGCTACAAAATACATATAGTCAGATATTTCATATATAACATCTTTATGGTTAAAGTGGGTACATAATAATGAAACAATTGAGGAACCTTCTATCTTACACATTTGGGTTTCCCTTCTAAGTTAAAATGATATTATAAGAATTATTATTTTATCTTGAGACAGAGTCTCGCTGTGTCACCCAGGCTGTAGCGCAGTGGCATGATCTTGGCTCACTGCAACCTCTGCCCCTTAGGTTCAAGTGATTCTCCTGCCTCAGCCTCCTGAGTAGCTGGAATTACAGATGTGCATCACCATGCCCTGCTAGTTTTTGTATTTTAATAGAGACGGGGTTTTATCATGTTGGCCAGTCTGGTCTCGAACTCCTGACCTCAACTGATCCATCCACCTTGGCCTCCCAAAATACTGGGAATACAGGTGTAAATCAATGCCTGACCTGATATTATAATAATTATATTCAAAAGATAAAGTTTTAAATGCTCCTGAATATGTCCATGAAAACCAGGATTTACTGCCAAAATGTAATCACCAGTGTTCACATGCACAGGTGATTTATTAAAAAATCTTTTTAAACATAATTTACATTTAAATATTTTCATTTATAGACCTTGTGACAGATATAGAAGACAAGTGAGGGACTTTTTTATAGTGGTGCTCCTCACACTACTAAATTTGAGGTTGTGTTGGCATTTCCTTTATAAATTCTCATTTTTAGGTATTTATAACTTGCAAAAATGCATTCAAATTGAAAATTTCTTTTCTGATAATTTGCTGCTTAAAAATTTCAGATCAGATAATTGGAGAAAGCAGGAAAAGAGTAGAGAAGAGAACGTACCAATTAAGACACATTATTATGTAAATTGATTAAAATACTTTTAGAGACAGTGAATTACTACACAGAGAAGAATCTCTGAACTTTCTTTCTTTTCCAAGAGCTTTAAAGTTTTCACAGGATAATAACTTGTGGGGAAAATAGTAAAAATAAATAATTGAGAGTTATCTTGGCACTTCAGAAAAAAATTGGCAAAATCTGGAAACATTTTGGTTGTTGCACCAGGGTAGAGTAAAATAACAAGGAATTGTCAGTGAGCAGGGTTTACTGACTTTTACTGTGTAGAGGCCAGTTATGCAGCTAATTATCCTACAATGCATATAACACCATTGTGGGGTCACAGGCAAAGGGAGGTCTCAACTGAAATTGGTAGTGGTTTTGAATGGGCACAAATTTTCTTGAGTGCAGTCTGGTGGAGAAGCAGGGCCTTCTGTGGATATGAACAAACACAGGAGCTGACACTGAGTAAGTGAGCAGACGGGGAGGGGTAAGGTCTGAAAGACATGCATGCTTTCTCAGTGGAGCAGCTCACAGACTGGCACAGGATGTGTATTGGACACTACAGGAGCAAGATTAACCTCAAAAACTGTTGGGGAGCTCGATGAGGCCCCTTGCTGCTGGCTATTCCCCATTCACTGGTGAACTATGACACAGAAGAAGTGGCTAAGATACCCTCTGGAACACAACCCCATTGGCCTGAGAACCACCCACCCCATCTCCCACAGTGGTAATGGCAAATCTGCCCAAGAAGAGTCTGAGCTCAGACCTGTCTAGCCCTGTCACTATCTGATGGTATTTCCCTTCCTGTCATGGTAGATAAACAGAAAACATAGACATTTGGAGAGAGTTATGGCCCTGCCTATTGCTTGCCAAACCAAAACACTTACCCTGGCCATAGGGCAAGCTTAGAGCCCCCTACTATTACCACAGCTGGTGCTATCTTGAGAGTTCCACCTCCTGGTTGGAGGTCAACCAATTCAAGCCATTAAGGCAACTCATGACAGAATAACCCCAATTCCAGGAAGGAGAATACAACACCTAATTCCACTTCCCACATCATCCTGGCTGACGAGAGGTCCTTAGTGTGTCCATGTGATAACTTCACTGCTAACGTAACCACCATTCCAGAAAGCAAGTACACTAAATATTCTTACAGAGTCTACTTCACTTCCCTGCCACCTCAATCAGAGCAGGTGGTGGTATCCATGCCTGGGAGATTTGAAGACAGATCACATCACAGGACTCTTTGCAGACATCCAGCAGCACCAGCCGAGTCTGATAGTCTTAATGAGTGGCTAGACCCAGAAGAGCAAAACCAGCAACTGCAGTCCAGCTTTCAGGAAGCTTCATCTCAAAAGGAAGTAGGAGAACACACCACATCAAGGAATCGCCCTGTGAGACAAGAGAATCTAAACAGCAGGCCTTGAGTTTCAGACCTCTCCACTGATACAGTATACGCAAATGAGAATGAATCAGAAAAGTAACTCTGGTAGTATGACAAAACAGGATTCTATAATGCCCCCAAAACATCACACCAGGTTCCCAATAATGGATTCAAATCAAAACAAATCTCTGAATTGCCAGATAAAGAATTCAGAAGGTTGATTATGAAGCTACTCTAAAAAATAAGAGAAAGGTAAAAACCAACTGAGAGAAGTTTTAAAAATGCAGAATATAGGTTAAAAATTATATCATCATTTTTAAAATGGCAACTTCTGGAAAGGAAAGACACACTTCGGGGAATACAAAATGAAGTGGAAATTTAAGCAATGGACTAGAACAAGTAGAAGAAACAATTTCAGAGCTCAAAGACAGGGCTTTTAAATTAACCCAATCAGATAAATACAAAGACAAAATAATAAGAGAAAAAATGATAAAGCTATCAAGTAATTTTGGATTATGCTAAGTTGCCAAACAAAAATAGTTGATGTCCCTGAGAAGAGAACTCTAAAGGTCGGCAAACTTATTTGAGTGAATAATTGAGGAAGACTTTCCTGACCTTGCTAGGGATCTAGACATCCAAATACAAGAAGTTCAAAGAACACATGACAAAGTTATCAAAAAACAACAACAAAAACAAAAACAAAAACAAAAAAATCACATAGACATATTAATCAGGTTATCTGAAGTCAAGATGAAGGAAATAATTTTAATGGCTGAGAGACAAAAACATCAGATAATCTACAAAGGAAAACCTATCAGATTAACAGCACACTTCTCAGAAGAAACCTTACTAGCCAAAAGGAATTGGGGTTCTATTTTTAGCCTCCTGAAACAAAATAATTATTAGACAAGAAATTTGTTCTAGCAGAACTAAGCTTCGAAAATGAGGGAGAAATAAATTCTTTTTCAGACAAACAAATGCTAAGATAATTCACCACTACTTAGCCTGCACTACAAGAAATACTAAAAGGAGTTCTAAATCTTGAAACAAAACCCCAGAACAAACCAAAATAGATCCTCCTTAAAGCATACATTTCACAGGGCCTAGGGAAAAATGACACAATGAGAAAGAAAATGGATGTTAAGGCAACGAATAACATGAAGAATAAAACAGTACCTTCCATCTCCGTACAATTGTTGAATGTAGATACCTTGAGCTTAAATAGCTTGTTTACTAATACCAACCTTTGACTATGCTCTACTGGGTGGAGGTTGGGCGTGGGGGGGGGGTTCTGGCAATGTTAATTACTCTGTAATTGTGTTTACTTGAGGGTATCCTTATCTTGTATCTGTTTTCAAAGGGAATGCTTCCAGGTTTTGCCCATTCAGTATGATATTTGCATTGGGTTTGACATAAATAGCTCTTATTATTTTGAGATATGTTCTATTGATACCTAGTTTATTGAGTGCATTTAGCATGAAGGAGTATTGAATTTTATCAAAGGCCTTTTCTGAATCTATTGAGATAATCATGTGGTTTTTGTCATTGGTTCTATTTGTGTGATGGATTACATTTGTTGATTTGTGTATGTTGATCCAGCCTTGTATCCCAAGGATGAAGCTGACTTGATTGTGGTAGATAGGTTTTTGATGAGCTGCTGGATTCATTTTTCACAGTTTTTTATTGAGAATTTTTCCATTGATGTTCATCAGGGATATTGGCCTGAATTTTTTTTAGGGGGGTTGTTGTGTCTCTGCCATGTTTTGATATCAGGATGATGTTGGTCTCATACAATGAGTTAGGGAGGAGTCTCTCTTTTTCTTTTGTTTGGAATCATTTCAAAAGGAATGGTACCAGCTCCTCTTTGTAACTCTCATAGAATTTGGCTGTGACTCCTTCTGGTCCTGGGCTTTTTTGGGTTGGTAGGTTATTAATTACTGCCCCAATTTCAGAACTTGTTATTGGTCTACTCAGGGATTCGACTTCATCCTGGTTTAGACATAGGGGAATGTATATGTCCAGGAATTTATCTGTTTCTTCTAGATTTTCTAGTTTATTTGTGTAGAGGTGTTTATAATATTCTCTGCTGGTAGCTTGTATTTCTATGGGATTTGCGGCGATATGCTCTGTATCATTTTTCATTGTGTCTCTTTGATTCTTCTCTTTTTTCTTCTTTATTAGCCTGGCTAGTGGTCCATCTATTTTCTTAATCTTTAAAAAAAGAAAAACAACTCCTAGATTAATTTTTTGAAGTGTGTTTCATGTTACTATCTCCTTCAGTTCTGCTCTGATCTTAGTTATTTCTTTTCTTCTGCTAGCTTCTGAATTTGTTTGCTCTTGCTTCTCTAATTAATTGTTATGTTGGGGTGTCAATTTTAGATCTTTCTCATTTTCTGATGTGGCCATTTAGTGGACAGAAAGTAGAGCCCCTCCCTTACACCATATACAAAAAATTAACTCTAGATGGATTAAAGACTTAAAACCATAAAAACCCTGGTGCGGGGGGGGGGGGTGGGGACTAGGCAACACCATTCAGGACATAGATGTGAGCAAGGACTGCATGACTAAAACATCAAAAGCAATTGCTACAAAAGCCAAAATCAACAAATGAGATCTAATTAAACTAAAGCACTTCTGCTCTGCAACAGAAACTATCATCAGAGTGAACAGGCAACCTACAGAATGGGAGAACTTTGTTTTCAATCTATTCATCTGACAAAGGTCTAATATTCAGAATCCATACAAGAAACATGAAAAAAAGCTCATCATCACTGGTCATTAGAGACACACAAATCAAAACCACAATGAGATACTATCTCACACCAGTTAGAATGGTAGTCATTAAAAAGTCAGAAAACAGCAAATGCTGGAGATGATGTGGAGAAATAGGAATGCTTTCACACTATTGGTGGGAGTGTAAATCACTTCAACCATTGTGGAAGGCAGTGTGGCAATTCCTCAAGGAATCTAGAACCAGGAATATAATTTGACCCAGCAATTCCATTACTGAGTATATACCCAAAGAATTATAAATCATTCTACTATAAAGACACATGCACATGTATGTTTATTGCAGCACTATTTACAATAGCAAAGAGTTGGAGCCAACCCAAATACCCATCAATGATAAACTGGATTAAGAAAATGTGGCACATATACAACATGAAATAATATGCAGCCATAAAAAATAAGTTTATGTTTTTTGCAGGGACACAGATGAAGCTGGAAGCCATCATTCTCAGCAAACTAACACAGGAACAGAAAACCAAACACCACACATTCTCACTCATAAGTCAGAGTTAAAAAATGGATACAAGGAGGAGACGTTACACACCAGGAACTGTCAGGGAGTAAGGGTCAAGGGGAGGAAGAACAGTAGGACAAATACCTAATACATATGGGCTTAAAACCTAGATGATTGGTTGATGGGTGCAGCAAACCACCATGACACATGTATACCTATGTAACAAACCTGCACGTTTTGCACGTTTCTCAGAACTTAAAGTAAAATAAAAAATAAATTTATTCATAAAACTCAAAATATCTGAAAGCGGTATCCAGGTATCTTTATTTTTTAAAGCTCTGTAAATATTTCCAATGTGTAGCTAAGATTGAAAATCACTGATATAGAAAATGTTGTCATTTTTTTTCTAATTTCTTACTGTTCTTGGATTTTCTGTATCTACAAGACACAAAATATGAAGTTCAAGAAATAGGAAGGCTAAATTATAGTTTTTCAATTTGTGATTCCCAGATCAGTAATGTCAATATCATATGGAAACTTACTAAAAAAGCAAACTTTGAGACTCCACCATGTATTCAGTAAATCGGAAGCTTTAGAGAGGGTTGCAGCAATCTGTATTTTAACAAGACTTCCAACTGGTTTAGATGCATGTACAATTTTCAAAAACACTGTCTTAAATTAATTGTATTTGGAAAAACAATAAAAGCTTTGAAAGATTGAATGCCAAATGGGGAGGATTATCACAATAACATATAATTAAAAATATATGATATCACATACTTCAAAGATTATGTGTGAACCAAAGAAGGATAAGCCAAAATATCAAGATCACAATCTCTGCAGGCAATGTGATATTGTTTATAGATGCAAATTTTTATCCAACTCAACTGATAAAAATAGGGATAACAACAAGGATTATTAATCTCTTGCCATAAGGGAACAAGGAGGAGTTATAATTTTTTTTTTTTTTTTGGATTCCAAGAAGTAAAGTTACCTGGAAATTCACTTCCCAAAAAGTGTATTTTATATTTTTCAAAAACTGAATTTGAAAATTTACTTATAAATTTCTATTCAAAATTAAGTATAAAGTCAACCATTTAAGAGGCTTAATTTAAAAAATGCTAAATCAATTGTTGTCCAACTAATTGTTATAATTTATATTTTACTTTACTTAAAAATTACAACTCTATAACATCTTATGGATGATTTATCATTAACTTCTTATCTGTTTCAAATATTAAAAGCTTTCAAATGCAAAACTATATAAATCTTTGGATAAAATTTCAATCATATTATTTTAGAAATAAGAGTATAAATAGTTTCGGTAGGGAATTTGATTTAAAAAAAAAAGGAGAAGAAGAAGGAAGAAATAACCTTACATCCCAGTATTATTAAGTGTGATTAACAAAGATTATTTTTAAAATTTTTGTTGTATCCATTTGAACCCAAAAAGAGGTTGATAAATCTACTTTCATGTGATGTAAAATCAATGGTTTCTGCTTATAGGCTAGTTATTAAGGAATTCATAATGTAATAGCCAAATAACAGTCAGTTGTTCTAATAAGTGACTGTTAATAGTCAGGTGTTCTATTATCTTGTATATTTATTACAACCATTTAATTAATGTTATTCTTACACAATGTACTGGAAACTAACAACTAACTTTTTAAAAAGGGAAAGGTAAACAATAATCTACTTTATTTAAATAATGCTCTGATGATTACTTTTTATGTCATCTTAGCCAGGCTTTGTTGCCAAATTGCACAAACCATCTTTTGTAGATGTGATTAATTTTTGTAATCAGTTAAATTTAAGCAGGGCATATCACTATCAATAACATGAGTGGGTCTCATACAATTAGTTGGAGGTGGTAAGAGCTAAAACTGAGGTATCCTGGAGAAGAAGAAATTATACCTCAACACTAACTTGAAAATCTTGTCTCTGTTTCCAGCTTGCTGACAGGCCTTAGAGATTTCAGACTTGCCAGATCCCATAATTGCTTGAATCTCTTTCTCTCTCCATTTATGTGTGCATATGTGTGTACAAGAGCAACATAAAAGTTAGGGGCACCAACTCCCCATTCAGTTGGAAAACTGTATAATTTTTTACCTATTTGGTGCAAAAAAACTAATAATTAATTTTTATTACCTAGATACTGTGCTTTGAAAAGTACCTTACATAAAATTTAAAGGCTAACAAGAGCTTGAAAATAAAAAATTATATTCTTGTAATATAAAATAGACACACTTATACTACCTTTTTCTTATTTTCTGTCTAATCCAAACAGTAAATACATCTATCACATCATTAATTTCTGTGGAAATTCAATCACACTTTCTAAAATGGTACTTAATGCAGGAATGCAACTATATACTGATTTTATGATGTAGGTATTTTATTGAATAAATACATACTGCAATACAAAGAGTCAATCAATCAAACAAATTAGATAAATTATTGCAAGGAATGTAGAGAAATCAATGCATAAAAAGCTTTTATATTTGACATGTTAACAAATCATACTGCAGCTCATCAAACTATATTTGGGTTGTGGAATGGCCTCAGGAAACTAAGAATCCTGTCTCCAAAAACAATTTTCACATAAACATACTTAGATTAAAAGAGGAATCTTAAACACATTATCCCTATCCCCACATATGAATGCATATTATTTCATAGAAAATTGGCACATTGCAATTTTGGAACTCAACCAAACACATCATATATTTTTAGCTGTTTTCAGCATTTAGATACCACAAATACTCTTTCTACAAATTAGTTTATCCAAACTTAGCATCCAGATAAAACTGTAAAATATTTTTAATAAATTAAGAAAAAAATAAAGGATAGCTATTTTCAGAACAAAAAGTATAGTGTATTATTTAAAATCTCTAAAGAAAACATAGTCCAATAAGCATTTTATATTACATATTCCTCATATAAGGAACAATAGCACCAATATTCTACCACCAGCAGTATCACCACAACAACCAGTACCACGACCTACATTTTGTATTAAAATGTGCATGTGATAAAATCATAGGCCTGTGACTGACAAGCATTGCCAACAGCCAGGAGTAAAAATGTGACATATATACTATGAATAGTGAAACAACTCGGTTTCTTAATTTCAATTTGTCAAAACTGCTGCATAAAAAATAATTTCTATAATTCTTCTAGTGAGGGTAACTAAAATGACTGATCTGCCAAGGTTTTGACTAGAACTAGACATGGAATTGTACCTATCTGTTATAATATTTTGACTTAATCAATGTCATATGATTTGATCATTCATCATATAGTCAGAAGTGAAATTCTAACCAATAATTCCCATTTGTCAAAAATACTAAGGCATTCTCATACAACAGTATGGAAAATAAAATGTAAGTTATGTGCTGGTCCTTTAAAGTCAGGCATTGCTCTTAGTACATCTAGCCATGATTTCACTTGTTCACGCACTAAAATCTCTTGCTTAATACTAATAACACTCAATTTATTCTGTAAGAGTTCGGTCATTTAAAATTATGGCTATTACATTATTTGAGTGGTCTTCAACTAACTAGGCATAGTATCACAGAAACAAAACACTGAGATACAACAATATGCCACCAGGTATTATTATCTTTTGAAATTCAACATTTTTGGGTGCAAGCAATATAATACGACTTAAACTCAGTTCTGTCTGTTTGTACCAGTATCTACTTTTCAAAGACATGTTTCACGATACAAAGAAAGCAACTAATGACCAAATGATAGGGGAAAAGATCAAGAATAAAAGGTAGCAAATCTCTATTTTAACAGTAGTCTGGTACTAAATAAATAATCTTTAGTGTTTCATTCTATAAAATTGGGGCATCTTTATAAATTTCTACTACTCTACACACAAAATTTGGCTAAGGGCCTATGCATAGTATTATAATAGTTAAAAATCACAATGTTTTACAAAATACAGATTACATATATTATAGCCAATTATAATCAGATATGGTACCCACTGGGTTGTTAATCCTCTCTCTCTCTCTACACTTCTTTATTCCCCTCACACATACATGCACACATGCAGTACACACACACACACACACACACACACAGACACACACACAAACTTTGTAACACTTTGAAAAGTTGTCAAATGGATTTCATTACATTAAAGCATTTATCTAGAATTCTATTTACAGATACAAGTAGAAGAAGAAAATCAAACTGTTGTTGAAACCCTATTTTAGGTTAAAATTTTAGAACTCTATTCACAATGTTAGAAAGGCTATTTGAAAGAGCTCATCCTGCTTGGTAGTCTTTACACTTTTGCCTGAGAATTTTCAGGAAAACATATGCTATCTGAAAATTACTTCTCTAGAGATTGTTTAACTGTCCATCTTCTACAGGATGAGCATGAATAATCCATGAATTTGGAAGTTGGTATGTTCTCTATTTTCCTTCCTTCATCTCTATGTACATAAGCTAAAAAAAAAAAAACACCTAGAAAAAATGGATAAATTCCTGGAAACATAGAACCTTCCAAGTTTAAACCGTAAGTAAATTGAATTTCTGAGTGGATCAATTCTAAAATTAAATGACTGATAAAAAGCCTACCAGAAAGAAAAGGCCCACGTGCAGACAAGTTAATAGCTGAATTCTACTAGATGTACAGAGAAGAGAGGACACCATTTCTATTGAAAATATTCCCCAAAAAATTGAGGAGGAGGAATTCCTCTCTAATTCATTCTATGAGGCCAGAGCCATTCTTAAGAAAAAACCTGGGAGATACACACACACACACACACACACACACACACACACGCACTCACGCATGCACGCAAATTTAGGCCTATATCTTTGATGAACAATAGATGCAAAAATATTTATCAAATTACTAGCAAACTAAAAAAGACAGCACATCAAAAAGTTTATCCACCATGATCAAGTTGTTAAGTTACCCCTGGGATGCAAGGTTGGTTTAACATATATCAACAAATAAATTTAATTCATCCCATAAACAGAATTAAAAACAAAGACTACATGATCATTTCAATAAATGCAGAAAAGGTTTTAGTCAACTCCCCAGTTTTTAAAAATCTTCAACAAACTAGAAATTTTACTTCGAAATAATTAAAAGAACGTACTTCAAAATAATACAATTTATCTATGATAAATTCATGCAAACATCACATTGAATGAACAAAAGCTGGAAACATTCCCTTGAGAAGCAGGCCATGATATTAATCCTCTCTCTCACCACTCAAACATTTTACTGGAAGTCCTACCTAGAGAAATTAGGTGAGAGAAGGAAATAACAAGCATCAAAATAGAAATATAGAGAAAGGAAGTCCAACTATCCTCTTTTTTAGATTATATTATTCTATACCTAGAAAACAACATAGCCTCTGCCCAAAAGTTTTTTGATATGGTAAGCAATGTATGCAGTTACGTGATACAAAGGCAATGCATGTAAGTCAGTTGCATTTCTATATACCACCAACATCCAAGCTGAGAGCCTAATGAAGAATGCAATCCCATTCATAATGAGAAAAATAAAATATCAAGAATACAGCTAATCAGAGACACAACAGATCTCCAGTGATAATTACATAATACTACTGAAAAAAATCAGAGATGTCACAAATGAGTAGAAAGACATTCCAGGCTCATGGAAAGACAGAAATCAATATTGTTTAAATGGCTTTACTGCTCAAAGCAATCTACAGATTCAGTATTTTTTTTTTTTCGAAATATCAATTGCATTTTTCACAGTTACAAAAAAAAAAAAAAAAAAAAAAAAAACCTTAAGAAAATACTATGAAACCAAAATAAATAAATAAATAAATAAAAGGCCCAGATAGCCACAGTAATCCTAAGCAAAAAGAACAAAGCTGGATGTGTCACATTACCTGACTTCAAACAATATTGGAAGGCTACAGTAATCAAAAAAGCATACTTCTGATATAAAACATAGACACATGGATCAATAAAAGAACAGGTCAGAAATAATGCCATACAACTACAACCATCTGACCTTTGAGAAAGTTTCCAAAATTAAACAGTGGAAAAAGGACTTCCTATTCAATAAATAGTGCTGGGATAAAGTAGCTAGGCATGTGTGGAAGACGTAAACAGGACCTCCATCCTTACACCATATACAAAAACAAACTGAATATCTATTAAATATTTAAATGTAAAACCGGAAACTTTTAAAACTTTGGAAGATAACTTAGGAAATATCATTCTGGACATAGGACTCAGCGAAGATTTCATCACAATGACATGAAAAGCAATTGCAACAAGAACAAAAAGTGACAAATGGGACCTAATCTGCACAGTAAAAGAAGCTGTCAACAGAATAAACAGACAACCTACAGACTAAGAGGAAATTTTTGCAAACTATGCAACTGACAAAGGTCTAACATTTAACATCTATAAGACACTAAAATTAACAAGCATAAAACCAAACAACCACATTAAAAATTTATGCTGGGTGTCATGGCTTATGCTTGTAATCCCAGCACTTTGGGAAGCCAAAGTGAGCAGATCGTTTGTGGTTAGGAGTTGGAGACCAGCCTGGACAACATGATGGAGCCCTGTCTGTACTAATAATAAATAAATTAGACAGGCATACTGGGAACATGCTCATAACCCCAGCTACTGGAAAAGGTGAGCATGATAATTGCTTGAACCTGGGAGATGGAGGTTGCACTGAGTTGATATAGTGCCCCTGTACTCCAGACTGGGCAACAGAGTAAAACTGTGTTTAAATAAATAAAGGACATGAATAAATACTTTTCAAAAAAAAAATACACATGGCCAATAAGCATAAGACAAAGTGCTCCATATAACTAATCTTTAGAGAAATTTAAATCTAAACTAAAATGAAATGCCACCTCAAGCCATTCAGAACAGCTGCCATAAAAAGTAAAACAATAATAATAATAATAATAATAATAATAATAACAAGATGCTGGAGAGGTTGCAGAGATGCTGGAGAGGTTGCACTTACACACTGCTGTGGGAATGAAAATCAGTTTAGCCATTGTGGAAAGCAGTTTATTAATTTCTCAGAAATCTCAAAACAGAATTATTATTTGACCTAATAATTACATTATTGTGTATCTACCCAAATGAATGCAATTGTTCTACCATAAAGACACATGCACATGTAGGTTGATCGCAGCAGTATTTACAGTAGCAAAGACATAGAATCAACCTAAATGCCCATTAATAGTGTACAGAATTTTTAAAAAATGTGGTAGATATACACCATGGAGTACTACACAGCCATTATAAAGATTATATCCTTTACAGCAACATGGATAAAGCTAGAGGATATTATCCAAAGCAACCTAACACAAGAACAGAAAACTAAGTATTGCATGTTCTCACTTATGAGTGAGAGCTAAACATTGTGTACATATGGAAAACAAGAAAGAAACAACAGACACTGGGGCTACTTGAAGGTGGATGTTCAGAGGAAGATGAGGACTAAAAACTTCCTACAGAATATTGTGCCTATTACCTGAATGACAAAATAATCTGTTTACTCAACCCAACTGACATGCAATTTATCTACATAACACAACTGTACGTGTACCACTGAACCTAAAATAACAATTAAAAATGAGAAAAGGTAGGTTTATTGGCAAAAAGAAAAAAAGAGGAAAATATCAAGTTGAGATCTAATTTGATTTGTAGTTTAAAGGGATGATTGAAGAAGGTAAATTAGGCTAATGAAAGAATAAAGGGAGAAAATTAGACTCCTGACTGAATAAGATAATTTAAAATACCTGAAACCGCATCATCATTATGTAAATTGTATTTCTCTAATAAGGAAAACACAGTAAAACAAATATTTTAAAAGATATCAATTTTATTTCTATAAAGAATGTCAAGTATCAAGATATAAATTTTTGAATGCAAGCTATCTAAAAGTAGCATTATAATGAACATGTACATTAGAGAAGACTAACAACTGAAAATATATAACACATCCAGTGTTTGTAATACACAATATTGTAAAGATATTTTTATATATACACACACATGTGTTTACTCAATGAATTATAAATAATGATTTCAAGTTATGGTAAGTTTTGATGAGTTCATTTATTTTTTACATGAATACAAAAGTTCAAGCATAGAAAATTCACTTCAAAAGAATAGGGAGGACTAGTTCAAAATATCAAGATTGATTATAAACATATAGAAATTAAAATATTGTGTGTGACATGTTTAATATGGAAAAACAAATTACTAGAAAGAGAGACAGTTCAGATATAGGCTAATACATAAGTGGACCCTTGAATTATGACAGTGGTGGCACTACGCAGAATGGAAGAAATAATGTTTTCCAGAAAAATTTCAAGAACAGGAGTGACATCAGCAGGGTATCATCAGGGTGTGATAGGGTAAGGACCTCCTAAATCGTCTCCTCAATAAAAGCAAAAAACCTGAGAGAACAATCAAAATCACCTTTTTTGGTAGTTTTAGAATAAAACAAATGCTAACAATATTATGCATAGTGTTTATTAAAGATAAGTGGCTGAATCTTGGTAACAACTTGCCCTATTTCCTTCCTTTCTTTCCAAACTCTCT
The DNA here is from genome assembly GCF_048565385.1 of Saimiri boliviensis. Classification (NCBI taxonomy): domain Eukaryota; kingdom Metazoa; phylum Chordata; class Mammalia; order Primates; family Cebidae; genus Saimiri; species Saimiri boliviensis. The sequence goes on along the minus strand of NC_133470.1, from coordinate 76,400,159 downwards.
TAGCCATGCAAATCAACAGCTTTACAATCCTCATGAAAACCAACAGCTTGACAACAACCAGAGTAGACAAACTGGGATTGAAGATTTTCTGAAAGCAGAAAATGTCATTATTGTCACCTTTAGCAGTTTCCTGGAAAATTCCACTTATTTCAGTTGACTCAGGATTTTTTTTTTTTTTCTGTTGGTAAAGCCTTTTTCATTGACGTATTTGTGGAAAAGTATCTGGGGTAATTGCTTAACATTACAACTGTCTGAGGTGGTGATGACTATTAGGACAAACACAAGCTGATCAAAAACTTAGGCGAAAAGGCTATAAAATTAGTTGTCTGTAGGATACATTGTAAATCACTGACATATGACTGGAAATGTAGAGAACCACAATTCTTTCTAACCATGAGCATGGAATGGTTTCCACCTGTTTGTGTCCTCGCTAATTTCCTTGAGCAGTGGTTCATAGTTCTCCTTGAAAAGGTCCTTTACATCCTTTATTATTTCTTTTCCTAGGTATTTTATTCTCTTTGTAGCAATTGTGAACAGGAGTTTGCTCTTGATTTGGCTCTCTTTTAGTCTATTATTGGTGTATAGGAATGCTTGTGATCTCTTCACATTGATTTTGTATCGAGACATTGCTGAAGTTGTTTATCAGTTTCAGGAGATTTTGGGCTGAGACGATGGGGTCTTCTAAATATACAATCATGTCATCTGCAAATAGGGACTATTTGACTTCCTCCTTTCCTAATTGAATACCCTTTATTTCTTTTTCTTGCCTGATTGCCCTGGCTAGAACTTCCAATACTATACTGAATAGGAGTGGTGAGACAGGGAATACTTGTCTAGTACCGGATTTCAAAGGGAATGCTACCAATTTTTGCCCATTCAGTATGATATTGGCTGTTGGTTTGTCATAAATAGCTTTTATGTTTTGAGATATGTTACATCGATACCTAATTTATTGAGAGTTTTTAGCATAAAGGGCTGAATTTTGTCAAAGGTCTTCTCTGCATCTATTGAGATAATCATGTGGTTTTGTCTTTGCTTCTGTTTATGTGGTGGATTACTTTTGAAGACTTGCACATGTTGAACCAGCCTTGTATCCTCTGGATGAAGCCTACTAGATCATGATGAATAAGATGAATAAGCTTTTTGATGTGCTGTTGCAATTGGTTTGCCAGGATTTTATTGAATATTTTTGCATCTATTGAATATTTTTCATCATGGATATTGGCCTGAAATTTTTTTTTTGTTGAGTCTCCACTAAGTTTTGGTATCATGATGATGTTGGTCTCATAAAATGATTTGAAAAGGATTCCCTCTTTTTGGATTGTTTGGAATAGTTTCAGAAGAAGTGGTATCAACTCCTCTTTGTACATCTGTTAGAATTCAGCTGTGAACCTGTCTGGGACTGGACTTTTTTTGGTTAGTGGGCCATGAATTGCTTCCTCAACTTCAGACCTTGTTATTGGTCTATTTAGGATTTCAAGTTCTTCCTGGTTTAGGCTTGGGAGGGTGCAAGTATCCAGGAATTTATCAATTTCTTCCAGGTTTACTGGTTTATGTGCAGAGAGTTCTTTGTAGTAATCTCTGATGTTACTTTGTATTTCTGTGGAATCAGTGGTGATATCCTCTATCATTTTTTACTGCAGCTAGTTAATTCCTCTCTCTTTTCTTTTTTAATTAATCTGGCTAGTGGTTTGTCTATTTTGTTGATCTTTTCCAAAAAACAGCTGCTGGATTTACTAATTTTTTGAAGGGTTTTTGTTTCTCTATCTCCTTCAGTTCTGCTCTGATCTTAGTTATTTCTTGTCTTCTGCTAGCTTTTGAATTTTTATCTTGCTCCTCTATCCCTTTCAATTTTGATGATAGGGTATTAATTTTAGATCTTTCCTTATTTTTCATATGGGCATATATTGCTCTCAATTTCCCTCTAGACACTGCTTTAAATGTGTCCCAGAGATTCTGGTATGTTGTGTCTTCATTCTCTTTGGTTTCAAAGAACATCTTTATTTCTGCCTTCATTTCAGTGTTTATTGAGTCAACATTCAGGAGCCACTTGTTCAGTTTCCATGAAGTTGTGCAATTCCGAGTTAGTTTCTTAATCCTAAATTCTAATTTAATTGCACTGTGGTCTGAGAGATTGTTTGGCAAGATTTCCATTATTTTGAATTTGCTGAGGAGTGATTTACTTCCAATTATGTGATCAATTTTAGAGTAGGTGCAATGTGGTGCTGAGAAGAATGTGTATTCTGTGGATTTGGGGTGGAGAGTTCTGTAGATGTCTGTTAGGTCCACTTGGTCCAGATCTGAGTTCAAGTCCCGGATATCCTTGTTAATTTTCTGTCTCATTGTTCTAATATTGACAGTGGAGTGTTAAAGTCTCCCACTATTATTCTCTGGGAGTCTAAGAATCTTTGTAGGTCATTAGACACTTGCTTTATGTATCTGGGTGCTACTGTATTTGGTTCATATATATTTAGGATCATTCGCTCTTTTTGTTGTATCGATTCTTTTACCATTATGTAATGCCCTTCTTTGCCTCTTTTAATCTTTGTTGGTTTAAAGTCCATTTTATCAGAGACTAGGATTGCAACTCCTGCTTCCCCCACCCCCATTTGCTTGGCAAATCTTCCTCCATCCCTTTATTTTGAGCCTATGTGTGTCCTTGCATGTGAGATGGGTTTCTGAAATTCAGCACACCAACAGGTTTTGACTTTTTATCCAATTTGCCAGTCTGTGTCTTTTGATTGTGGCATTTATCCCATTTACATTTAAGGTTAATACTGTTATGTGTGAATTTGATCCTGCCATTTTGATGCTAACTGGTTGTTTTGCCCATTAGTTGATGCAGTTTCTTCATTGTGTTGATGGTCTTTACTATTTGGTACATTTTTGCAGTGACTGGTACTGGTTGTTGCTTCTTTCAGAAGCTCTTGTAAGACAGGCCTGGTGGTAACGACATCTCTTAGCAATTGTTTTTCCATAGAGAATTTTATTTCTGCTTTGCTTATGAAGCTTAGTTTGGCTGAATATGAAATTCTAGGTTGAAAGTACTTTTCTTTAAGGATGTTGAATATTGGCCCCCACTCTCTTCTGGCTTGTAGGGTTTCTGCTGAGAGATCCACTGTGAGTCTGATGGGCTTTAATTTGTGGGTAACCCAACCTTTCTCTCTGGCTGCCCTTAGCATTTTCTCTTTCATTTCAACCCTGGTGAATCTGATGATTATGTGTCTGGGGGTCACTCTTCTTGAGGAATATCTTTGTGATGTTCTCTGTATTTCCTGGACTTGAATGTTGGCCTGCCTTGCTATGTTAGGTAAGTTCTCCTGGATAATACCCTGAAGGGTGTTTTCCAGCTTGGATTCATTCTCTCCGTCACATTCAGGTACACCCATCAAAGGTAGATTAGGTCTTTTCACATAATCCCATATTTCTGGGAGGCTTTGTTCATTTCTTTCCACTCTTTTTTTCTCTAATCTTGCCTTCTTGTTTTATTTCATTGAGTTGATCTTCAGTCTCTGGTATCCTTTCCTCTGCTTGGTCAATTCGGCTATTGAAACTTGTATATGGTTCACGCAGTTCCTGTGTTGTGTTTTTCAGCTTCATCAAGTCATTTATATTCTCCTCTAAGCTGTTTATTCTTGTTATCATTTCATCTAACCTTTTTTCCAGGTTCTTAGTTTCTTTGAATTGAGTTATAACATGTTCTTCTAGCTCAAAGAAGTTTTTCATTACCCACCTTCTGAAGTCTGTTTCTGTCAAATCATCAGACTCATTCTCCATCCAGCTTCGTTCCTTGCTGGTGAGGAGTGGTGATCCCTTGGAGGAGGAGAGGCACTCTGGGTTTTGGTGTTTTCATCCTTTTGTGCTGGTTTCTTCCCATGTTCGTGGATTTATCTATCTGTGGTCTTTGTAGTTGGTGACTTTTGGATGGGTCTCTGAGTGGATGACCTTTTTGTTGATGTTGAAGATATTTATTTCAGTTTTTTAATTTTCCTTCTAACCATCAGGCCCCTCTGCTGTAGGACTGCTGAAGGTCCACTCCAGACCCAGAACAATAAGGGTCATTGCCAGTTTCTTCTTCTGTTATCTTCATCCCATAAGGGTACCCAACATATGTCAGCCTGAGCTCTCGTTTATGAGGTGTCTCTTTGGATATATAAGGGTTGGGGAGCTGCTTGAGGAGACAGTCTGCTCCTTATAGGAGCTCCAGTGCTGAGCTGGGAGCTCCCTTTTCCATTCAGAGCTACTGGGCAGGTACATTTAAGTCTGTTGCAGCAGAACTCATAACAGCCTTTTTCCCCAGGTGCTCTGCCCTGGGAAGGTGGGGCTTTATTTATAAGTTCCTGATGTGCTGCTGCCACTGCCCAGAAAGGAGGCAGTCTAGTCACAGTCTGCCAGTCTGCCAGCAGAGGTGTTGCTGAGCTGTCGTGGGCTCTGCCCAGTTGCTGTTTGAGCTTCCTTGTGGTTTTGTTTACAATGGTATATTCATTTTCTCACAGAATTTCTTTTTTCATCTTTTTACTATCACCTATTTGTACCTTCATGCTTAAAAGACAACATATAAGCAGAATATATTTAGTTGAATCTACTTTTTTATTTAATGTTGCCTGATATTAAACTTTATTTCTGCTTTTCCAAATATATGTTAGAAAATGAGTTTCATCTGTTTGCTGCATGGTTGGTTAAATTTTTAAACAGAGGAAGACAAAAGCAAAATTTATGTTTCTTAATTTGTTCTATTATTTTTAAAAATAAACTTACGGTGTATATATAAGGTATATGACCTTATGCTATGTGATACATATAGATTGTTAAAAAGGTGACTTTGTGAAGCAAATGAGCATATCGATCACATCACATAGTTACGCATTACTTTTTTTTGTTTTTGTGGCAAGAGCAGATAAAATCTTCTCATTTATTATGAATCCCATATACAATATAGTTTTATCACCAATACTCCTCATGTTGCACATTAGATTTTAGACTTGTTAATCCTACATAATTCCTACTTTTTATCCTCTGTCTCCCATCTCATTTCTTCATCTCTGTTTATTTGAATTTGTTTTTAGATTTAACATATTAGTAAGATCACGTAATATTTTTCTTTCTGTGTCTGGCTTATTTAACTTAGCATAATATCCTCTAGGCTAATCCATGTTGTGGCAAATGGCGGTATTTTGTTCTTTTTAAGTGCAGAATAATATTCCATTGTATATATGTGACAAAGTTTATTCATTTATTCATTGATAAAACTTATGTTTATTCCATATATTGGTTATTGTAAAAAAAAATGCCACAATAAACGTAAGATTGCAGCTGTCTTATGATGTAATGATTTTGTTTCCCTTAGCTATATGCCAAGAAGAGTGATTGCTGGGTATTATGGGTATGTTTAAAAACCTCCATACTGTTTTCCATAATGACTACCAATCTATATTCTCCCCAGCAATGTACGAGCATTCCCTTCTTTATACACCCTCACCAACATTTGTTGCCTTTTGACATTTTAATAGTAGCCATCCTAATGAGTGTGAAGTGGTATCTCACAGTAATTTTGATTTGCATTTCCCAAAACTAATGATGTTTAGCACTTTTTAAAATAACTGTTGGCTATTTTTATGTCTTTTTTTGGATAAAAATATTTATTTAGGTATTTTGGAAAAATATCTATTCAGGTCTTTACTCATTCTATAAAATCAAGTTATTTGTTTTTCTACCATTGAGTTTTATGATTTATATATAAATTTTGTATATTATTCCTTTATTATATCTGTAGATTGCAAATATGTTTTTCCCAATTTATAGGTTTCTATGTCATTTCTTGAGTATTTCCTCTGCTATGCAGAAGCTTTTTAGATTGATATAGTTCCATTTAGAAAAATACAACCTATTAAGATTGAATCAGGATAAAAGAGAAAACATGAACAGATCAATAACAAATAAAGATATTGAAGAAGTAATAAAAAACCTCTTAACAAAGAAAAGCTCAGGACCAAAAGTCTTCACAGTCAAATTTTACCAAACATACAAAGCACATTGAAGCTTTGTGAAGTATAATAACAATATTTTTTAAACATTCCAAAAAATAGAGCTAGAGGGAATATTTTCAAACACTTTAATAGACTAACATCACTTTGATACCCAAGTCAGACAAAGAAATCACACACACACACACACACACACACACACACACACACATACCCCCCACAAATTTAGGCCAATTTCCCTAAGAAACATTGATGCAAATATTCTCAATAAAATATTACCAAACCAAGTTCAACACACATCAAAAATATTACACATTGTGACCAAGTGGAATTTTTTCCTGGCATTCAAGGATGGTTTAGCATATGCAAATCATCCATTTGATACATCACATTAACAAAATGAAATACACAAACCACATGATCATCTCAATTGACATGATAAAAGCATTCAGTGAAGTCGCCCATTTTTATTGTTAAAAGCTCTCAACAATTTAGCCAGAGAAGAAATTTTTTCAATAAATTAAAAGCTATTTCTGAAAACCTACAGATAATATTCCAACCAGTGGAGAAAAACCTGAAGTCCTCTCCATTATGAACGACTCAGTACAAAGCCAACTGTCACTACTTCTGTTCAACATAACACTGGAAGTAATAGCAAGAGCAATCACATAAGAAAAAGACAGAAAACGCATCCAAACTGAAAAAAAAAAAGTAAAATTATCTCTTTTTACAAATGGTATCATTCTATATATTTAAAAATTAAAAACAAATCACATTAAAAACTCTCAGAATAACAAATGTTATAATGTTGCAGGATACAAAATCCACATATATAAATCAGTAGCATTTTTTATACATACATGATAACCTCATTGAAAAAGAAATCAAGGAAACAATTTCATTTATGATAGCATATGAAAATGATACCGAGGGATAAATTTAAACAAAGTGGTAAAAGATCTCTAGATTGAAACCCTCAAAACACTGATGAAAAAAAATTCAAGACACAAATAAAAGGAAATATCTCCCATGTTCACGCACTGGAATAATCCATATTTTTAAAATGTCTATATTACTCAAAACCATTTATAGAAAAAAATGCAATAACTACCAAAATCGCACTGACATCCTGTTTTACTCCATTCTCACACTGCTATAAAGAAATACCTGCAGCTGAGTAATTTACAAAGAAAAGAAGTTTGATTGTTTCATGGTTCTGCAGGTTGTACAGCAAGCATAGCAGCTTCTGCTTCTGGGGATACCTCAGGAAACTTATAATTATGTGGGAAGGTGAAGGGAAAGCAGGCACATTTTACATGGCCTGAACAGGAGAAAGAGAGAGAGAAATGGGAGTTACTACACACTTGTAAACAACTAGATCTGATGATATCTCACTCACTCACTATCATGAGAACAGCACTGAGGGAATAGTGTTAACCCATTTTTGAGAACTCTATCCTCATAATCCAATCACCTTCCACAAAATACCACCTCCAACATTGGGGATTATGATTCAACATGAGATGTAGGTGGGAGCAAAGATCCAAACTATATCATTCCACCCTGGCCTCTCCCAAAATTCATGTCCCTGTCACATTTCAAAATACAGTAATGCCTTCTCAACAGTCTACCAAAGTCTTAACTAATTCCAGCATTAACTCAGAAGTCAAAATCAAAAGTCTCATCGGAGGCAAGGCAAATCTCTTCCACTTATAAGCCTGTAAAACAGTCAAAAAGTTAGTTACTTCCAAGAGACAATGGGGTAAATACTTCCAGTCTAAATGGCAGACATTTCTTGGCCAATAGGAAAGGCTACAGGCCCCATGCAAGTATGAAAACCAGCAGGGCAGTCATTAACCCTTACAGCTCCAAAAAAAATATCTTTTGATTTCATGTCCCACATCCAGGGCACACTGATGCAATGGGTAAGGCCTTGGTCCGTTCTGCCCTTGTGGCCCTGCAGGGATCAGCCCCCTCAGCAGCTCTCATGGGCTGGATTGAGTACATTTAAATTTTCCAAACACAGGATACAAGCTGCCAGTGGATCTACAATACCAGGTTCTGGAAAATAGTGGCCTTCTTCTCACAGCTCCACTGTTCAGTGACCCAGTAGCTCAAACCCCACATTCCCTTTCCACACTGCCCTAGTACAGGTTTTCCCTAAAGGGTCTGCCCCTGCAGACTAGGACAACCAGCATTTTCCATGCATCCTCGGAAATCTAGGAAGAGGCTCTCAAGACTCAACTCTTGCACTTTGTTCACCTGCAGGCTTAACTTCATGTGGAATTTGCCAAAGCTTATGGCTTGCACCTTTTGAAGCAGCTGTTCAGGCTGTACCTGGACCCTGTTGTGCCATGGCTAGAGATGGAGTGACTGGGATGCAGAAAGCAATGTCCCCAGGGTAAGCAGTGTGGTGGGGTCCTGGTCCTGACTCAGAAAACTATTATTCTCTGCTAGGTCTCTGGGCCTTTGATGACACGGTCTGATGGGAAAGTCTCTGAAATGTTTTTGAGGCCTCCTCATTGTCTTGGCTATGAATATTTGGCTTTTGTTTACTTATTTACATTTCTGTAGACTGCTTGAATTCCACCCCTATAAAAATGAGTTTTTTTTTTCTACCAGATGGCCAGGCTGCAAATTTTCTACACTCCAGTTTTAGGTCATTGTTTTGCTCACAAATATAAGCATAGGTTGTTAGAGGCAGCCAGGCCACCTCTTGAACACTGTGATGCTCCTTCCACATTTTCAGGTATCTCTGTAGCAATGCCCCACTTCTTGGTACCAATTTTTAGCATTAGTTTCTTCTTACACTACAATAAAGAAATACTTGAACCCAGATAATTTATAAAGAAGAGTTTAACTGGCTCACAGTTGTGCAGGCTGTACAGGAAGCATAGTGTCTTTTGCTACAGGGAAGATCTCAGAAACTTATAATCATGGCACAAGGTGAAAGGGAAGCAGGCCCATCTTACATAGCCAGAGTAGGAGGAAGATAAGAGAGATGGGCATGGTGCTACACACTTTTAAACAACCAGATTCCATGATAACTCACTAACTCACTGTTATGAGAATAGCACTGAGGGGCTGAAGCTAACCCATTCATGAAAACTTTGCCCTCATGACCCAATTACCTTCCACTAGGCCCCACATCCAACATTGGGGATTACAATTCTGCATGGGATTTGGGTTGAAACACAGATCCAAAACATATTATATTATTTACAGGAAAAATCGAGTTTCTAAAATTTGTTTAGAAGGGTGAACAACTCCAAATATGCAAGACAATTCCAAGAAACAAAAAAAAAAATGAAAAAGAAAAAGAAAGAAAGAAAGAAAAGAAAATGAAAGTATCACAATTCCTAATATGATGTTGCAAAGCTATAGTAACCAAAACAGTATAGTACTTGCATAAGAACAGACACAGACTAGTGGAATAGAATAGAGAGCCTTGAAATAAAATATATACAGTCAACTAATTTTTGAAAAAGGCACCAAGAGGACACAATGAGGAAAGAATAGTGTCTTCAATAGATGGTGCTGGGAAAAATGGATTTCTAAACTCCAAAGAATGAAATTGGAGCCTTGTAACATATACAAAAATTTACTAAAATGACATAAATATAATACCAGAGACTATAAAACTCCTAGAAGAGAATATAGAGAAACAGCTCTTGGACATTGGAGCTAGGCAATGATTTTCTATTTTTTACAGAACAATCTCAGATCACAAAAGTGAAAAATTTACCATTAGTTTTAATGCTGAAGTCTTACATAATGATTAAACATGCAACCTTCAGAGTCAGACTAGAGTAAGTTTAAATAGCCACGCTGTGGTTTGGTCTTCTTTTATGTAAAATGGCAGTATTTCCTCATAAAGTTGTGATGAGAAGCAAATAAAATAATTCACGTTTATTTTACAGAACAGTTACTAACACATAATAAAACAAGAGCATTTTTTTAGTTTTTTAAAAATGAATCCATTTTTGGATATTTCACCATGCTAATTGATAGCTACATTTATAACTATTATAATACTTCTATTAGTACATTTCACTTTCTCTTACTGAACAAAATGTTTTGAGAAAAATTCTGTTTTCATTGCTATATAACTATTGTTTGCCTTGCCACAGTGTCATAAACAAAAAGGTACTCCATGAGTGCTTATTAAATGTATAAAAGTCAGAATGAAGTAATATACATTTCTTTATATTAATTATCTCCATTGCTTTTTACCTTGGTTATAATTTTTATTCTAAGCCTTCATACTTGATAGATTTTTAACCACATTAACAAGTGAGTAAAGGACATTAACAGACATATTTCAAAAGAAAACATACACATGACCAACAAGGATATAAAAAAATATTTGGCATCACCAATTATTAGAGAAATGCCAATCAAAATCAAAATGAGATGCCATCTCCCATCACTCAGCATGGCTATTATTAAAAAGTCAAAAAAAAAAAAATACCAGATGCTGGTAAGGTTGCAGAGGAAAAAGAATGCTTACACACTGCTGGTGGGAATGCAAATTGGTTCAGTCATTTTGAAAAGCAGTTTGGCCATTTTTCAAATTTTTTCAATAACTTAAAACATAATTATCATTCAACCCAATATATCTATTATTAGGTATATACCCAAAGAAATATAAATTGTTCTACCAAAAAGACACATGCATGCATATGTTCATCACAGCACTATTTACAACAGCAAAGACAGGGAATGAACCTAAATACTCATCATTGGGAGACTGGATAAAGGAAATATAGTTTATTTATATACACAATGGAATACCATGCAGCCATTAAAAAGAATGAGATCATGTCTTTTGCAGCAACATAGATAGAGCTGGAGGCCATTATTCTAAGCAAACTAATACAGGAACAGAAAAGCAAATACTGAATTTTCTTACTTATACGTAGGAGCTAAACATTGAGTACATATGGACAAAAAGAAGGGAAAAACAGACATTTGGGCCTACTTGAGGGTGGAGGGCGGTAGGAGGGTGATGACTGAAAAACTACCTATTGAGTATTAGCTTATTACCTGGGTTATGAAATAGTCTGTATACCAGACCTCTGTGACACAAAATTTACCTATGTAACAAACCAAAATAAAATTAAATATATTTAATAAATAAATGAAATAAGAGTTAAATAAGAACAAGTTAAAGAAAATCAAGGACTTAGTACAAAAGAAAATTTCCATTTACACCTGCTTATTGAATAATAAATAGATATCTCTATTATAAGCCTGGAGTTAAGAGAAGATAAGAGAGAGAGAAAAAAACATAAAGGTAAGTTTCTTTATTTTATCTCAAGAATAATGGATCTACAAATATCAAATATATTTTTAATGTGACATGATAAGCAGTTTCCAGAAACTTAAAAAAGAATCCCCTTCACTATTCAAGATCCAGTTTGGGTAGTATCTACTGCTGTTTCTGAAAATGTAGTCCCTGGATGCCTGGGGAAGCCGAGAACTTTTAAGTGTTAGTAAAGTCAGCGTTGCTCTCACAATAATACTAAGTTTTTGTTTCTCATTTTCATTGGATCAACATCTGCACTACTTAAGTTTGTTTCTGTATTGGCTGGTAATTGTTTTCCTTTCAATAAATACTGCTCCTTTCAATATATCTTGCATAGTGGGTCTGGTGGTAACAAAGATCATTAGCATTTGCTTATCATAAAAGGATCTTATCTCTCCTTCACTCAGAAAGGTTAGTTTGGCTGGATATAAAATCATTGGCTGAAATTTTTTCCTATAAGCATGTTGAATATGGGCTCCCACTCTCTTCTGGCTTGTAAGGTTTCTGCTGAGTGGTCTGCTGTTAGACTGATGTGATTCCTTTTATTGGAGGCCTGTCCCTTCTCCCTAGCTTCCCCTAGCATTCCTTCATTTCAACCATTGAATATCTAATGGTTATGTGTTTTAGTAATGGTGTTCTTGTGTACAATCTTGCAGAGGGTCTCTCTATTTTCTGAGTTTAACTGTCAGCCTCTCTAGTGAGGCTGGAAAAGTTTTCATGGATTATATCCTGAAATACATTTACCAAGTTGTTTGCTTTCTCCATTTTACTGCCAGGAATGTCAATGATTTGTAGATTCGGTCTATTTATATAATCCCACATTTTGTGGAGATTTTGTTCATTTATTTTCATTCTTTTGTCTTTATTTTTGTCTGACTGCCTTATTTCAGACAGTCACTCTTCAAGTTCTGAGATTCTTTCCTTAACTCAGTCTATTCTGCTGTTAACACCTGTTATTGCATTGTGAAATTCTTGTAGTGTGTTTTTCAGCTCCACCAGGGGTTATTATTTTTTTTTAATATATATACTGGCTACATCGTCTGTCAGCACCTGTATTATTTTACCGTGATTCTTAATTTCCTTGAATTGGGTTGTGTCATTCTCCTGAATTTAAATGATCTCCATTTCTATTTATATTCTGAATTCTACTTCTATCATTTCATCCAACTCAGCCTGGTTAAAAAGACCACTGTATAAGTCAGGGTTTTCTAAAGGGACAGAACTAATAGGATAGATGTATATGAAGGGAAGTTTATTAATAAGCATTGACCACACAATCACAAGAACCCAAAATAGGCCATCTGTAGGCTGAGGAGCAAGTATGCCAGTCCGAGTCCCAAAGCTGAGGAACTTGGAGTACCATGTTCAAGGGCAGGAAGAATGCAGCATAGGAGAAAGATGTATGCTGGGAGGCTAAGCCAGTCTAGTCTTTTCATGTTCTTCTGCATGCTTTTTATTCTGGCCATACTAGCAACTGATTAGATGGTGCTCATCCAGATTAAGGGTGGGTCTGCCTTTTACAGTCTACTGACTCAAATGTTAATCTCCTTTAGCAATACCCTCACAGACAAATCCAAAAATAATACCTTTACATCCTTCAATCCAATCAAGTTGACACTCAGTATTAACCATCACAAGTCCACCTCTTGTCAACTTGAACCCAAGTATGTCTCCTAAGATTACATATAATCTTCAAATAAAGATGATAATAAAGCCACAATTATGCCTAACATAATACAACAGAAAAGGCACCAGTCTCCAACCCAAATGCTATTACGTAAAGTTAACAACACTTAAATGCTGATTTGAAGTCAATAAATCTTATGTCACATGATAAAAGAAAAGGAAGTAAAGACAGTTTCTAGTACAAGTGTATATATGTGCAAACATGTTTTTAACAAAAGGAAGAGAGACAATACTCATGACAATTACAGTCCTTATTTCTGCAATGGCTCATGTGGTCATAGCTGGTACTGATGACTACTTTCTTCCACTACCCCTTCTGCATTCCCTTTTTCTTCAGGAAGTACCTCAGCAGGATTTTTTTTTTTCCCCTGGCAGAGTGACCCAAACCTTTATCTCTAAAGGGTCTGGGCCATTTGTAGTCCTGTCTGGATTTGGCTGTTGTAGTTTCCCATTCACCTTAATCACAGAGCATGGTAATAATAAGAGACACCTTAATGCATCTCCTGTATTTCACAAATAATCTTTCTTACATCCATTGAAGAGTAGTAGACTGATAGAATCTTGATAGTCTTGGTCAATCATCCCAGCCAACACTGTACCTCCCTTCTTGGCCTGTTGGCTTAAAGGTAGGAGAAGTGCAAAAGGTCCAGGTGGCAATCTTAATTTCCAGTTTAATGAAATCATTACTGTGTCTCCTGGTGGCAGCATTTCTTCCTCTGAACCTAAGATCTCTAGGCAGCAGAACATAATGTCACAGGAACAGGAAGCAAAAAAGGTGTTAATGGGTCACTATGGGTGATGGTGAGTGGTGCCACTTTCACTTTCACCCCTTGATTCCTAGACTCATGAATCCTGGCTATGGGAAAAACAGTACCATATATTTTATGCTGATTCACAGCAAACACAGCCTTCTGGAGAACCTTGTCCCAGCCATGAAAAGTATTATAACCTATTTGGTATTTTAGTTGTGACTTCAAAAGGCCATTCCATTGTTTTATCAATCCAGCTGCTTCAGGATGATGGGGAACACGGTAAGAGCAGTGAATTCCATGAGCGTGAGGATGCTAGCACATTTTTTTTTTTAGATGTAAAGTGAGTGCCTTGATCAGAGGCAATGCTGTGTGAAATACCATGACAGTGGATAAGGCATTCCATGAATCCACAGGTGGTAGTCTTTGCAGAAGCATTGTATGCAGGATAGGTAAAACTGTATCCAGAATAAGTGTCTATTCCAGTGAGGAAAAGCCCTCTCTGCCCTTTCCATGATGGAAGAGGTCAAGTGTAATCAACCTGCCACCAGGTAACTGGCTGAACACCCTGAGGAACAGGTCTATATTGAGGTCTCAGTGATGGTCTCTGTTGCTGGCAAATTAGGCACTCAACAGTGACCATAGCCAGGTCAGCCTGGGTGACTGGAAGTCCATATTGCTCAGCTCATGCATAACCTACATCACTGCCACCAAGACTGCTTTGCTTATTGGCCCATTGGGTGATTACATGGGTGGCTGGAAAAAGAGGCTGAGTGGTGTCTACAGAACAGATTATTCTATACACTTGGTTATTAAAATCTCTTCTTTTTCTGACTCATGGATGGGTGTTGAACAATGAGAACATCTGGATACAGGGAAGGGAGCATCACACACTGGGGCCTGTCAGGGGGTGGGGGGCTAGAAGAGGGATAGCAAGACATAGTGGGGACAGGGGAGGGACAGCATTAGGAGGAATATCTAATGTAGTTGACTGGATGATGGATGCAGCAAACCACCATGGCAAGTGTATACATACCTATGTGGCAGAACTGCATGTTCTGTACATGTACCTCAGAACTTAAAGTATAATAAAAATAAAAAGAAAAGGGAAAAATATCACTTCTGCTGAGGTCATGCATTAGTGAGCATTCATATGGGATACAAACATCTTCACAATTTTTGACCACCCAGAAAAGTCTATCCACCTAACTCTTCCCCAAATTTCTTTGTCACCAATTTTCCAATCATGAATCTTCCAATACCATGACTATCCAGCCAAACAACGGGCTACAATCGATGAAGATAATTGCACATCTAGCCATTTCTCCTTCCATGCAATGTGCACAACCAGGTGCACTGCTAGAAGTTCTGCCCACTGGGAAGATTTCCCTTCACCACTTTCTTTCAGGGATGTCCTGAAAAGGGGCTATAGTGCTGCAGCTGTGCACTTGTGGGTGGTGCCTGGATATTTTGCAGAACCATCTGTGAACCATGCCCTAGACATCTCTTACTCTGTAAACTGATCATAGAGAACTCTCTATGAGGCTATTGGTGTAGGCTGGGGTAGAGAAGGCAGTGTGGCAGGAATGGAAATAATGGGCATGTGAGCCACTTCCTCTTATAACTTATTTATGCCTTAAAGTCCTGTTTAAGCCTGATCACGTATATACTACTTCCATTTGATGATGGAATGCTGCTGGGCGTGACCAACTTTATGGCGAGATGGGTCAGAAAGCACCCACGTCACAATAGGCAGTTCAGATTGCATGGGGACTTTACTCATAGTCAAAAATTTGGTTTTCACCAAAGTCCAGTAACAGGCCAAGAGCTGTCTCTCAAATGGAGAGTAGTTATCTGCAGAAGTTGACAGGGCCTTGCTCCAAAACCCTACAGATCTCTGCTGTGATTCACCTATGGGGGCCTGCCAAAGGCACCAAACAGCATCTCTATCTGCCTCTGATGCCTCAAGCATCATGAGTCTACTAGGTCATCTGGCCCAAGTAGCAAAGCAGCTTGCACAGAAACCTGGACCTGTTTCTGGAACTTCTGTTCTGGACCCTTCTCAAAACTGGCAGCTTTTCAGGTCACATAATAAATGGGATGGAGTAACACACACCCAAATGAGGAATATATTGCCTCCAAAATCCAAGTATGCACTAGGTGTGGGCCTCCTTCTTGGTTGTAAAAGAGGCCAAATGCAGCAACTTGTTCTTCCTCTTAGAAGGAATATCATGGCAGGCCCACACCACTGGAACCCTAGAAATTTTATTGAGGTAGAAGGTCCCTGAGTTTTAGTAAAATTTATTTCACATCTTCTGGCATGCAAATGACACACTAATAAGTCCATTATGTTTGCTATTTCTTGCTCACTAGATTCAATCAATGTAATGAACCAGTGTGATATCTTATGGAAGGGAAAATCAATCAAGGTCTCTCCAAACAAGATTGTGACACAAAGCCAGAGAGTTGATATACTCCTGAGGTAGGACAGTAAAGGTATATTGCTGGCTTTGCCAGCCAAAGACAAATTGCTTCTGGTGGGCCTTATGGACAAGAATGGACACAGGGCATTAGTCTAGCCAATGTCTTCATACCAGGTACCAGGAGATGTTTTAATTTTCTCAAGCAATGAAACCACATGTTGTACAGGAGATGAAATTGGAGTCACTACTTAGTTAAGCATACAATAATCCACTGTTGTTCTCCAAGATGCAACTGTGTTCCCCACAGACCAAATGGGAGACTTGAAAGGAGATCTGGTGGGAATAACCACCCCTGCATCTTTCAAGTCCTTGATTGCGGCACTAATCTCTGCAGTCCCTTCAGGAATGCAATATTATTTTTTATTTACTATTTTATTTTTAGGTAGAGGCAGGTCTAATGGCTTCCATTTGGCCTTTTCCACCATAATAATTCTCACTCTACCAGTCAGGCAGCCAGTGTGGGTATTTCTGTCAGTTACTAAGTATATCTATGCCAAGTATGCATCCTGGCACTAGGGAAATGACCACAGCATGAGTCTGGAGACTCACCGGACCCAGTAAGTGAAACCTGAGCTAAAGCTTCATTAATTACCTGACCTCTGTTAGCTCTTACTTTAACTGGAGAATCATAATGACGTTTTGGGTTTCCTAAAATCAATGTCAGCTTAGAGCCTTTCCAGTAGTCCCCAAAATTTCTGATTGTTTTCCTTTCTCCCACAAAAAGTTACCCAGGTAAAAGGCCAGCGGTTTCCTTCGGGAAGGATTAGAGAAAGATTAACTTTTGGAAAAGCGTAACTTTTTCGTAGTGTGGTGGGTTCCATCCTAAAGGGGACCTGGACTCCCCTTCATTTGAGGGGTTCTGGGTCTGTAAACTGGCTCATCTGGAAATTGATTGAAGGGCCATAATTATGTTTTTATAATTTAAATTATTCTTTTGTCCACTTGACCTGGAATTTTTCTGCTTATACAAATTAAGTAGGAATGCAATCATCTACTCATGAATTTCACATTTAGGGAAACTGATTAATTAGATAATACCAGAGCTCGATACAAGTCAAACTATTCTGATTTCTGCTTTGTACTTGTTGTCCATCATGGTGGCTATGCCTACCTTGCCTTTTATGGTTGAGTGCCCCAACTTGTCCCCTGCCACCTCAGTATCCAATTATTCCCATCAAATTTAAATTTTGTAGTTAAGTGCCTCTGGTTCCCACTGTTAGATCTGTCATACAGAGAAGAGCAATTCATACGGAGCTCTTCAAAGATGCAGGTGCTGTCCTCAAAAATCTATTTCACAAAATATTGTTCAAGGATATATCTTCTAGACCCTCCCAGCTGGTATGAGTAAGACTAAAGTGACTAATCCACTTCACCCTTCCAATCTCTGCAAGCCTTTTGACCTCCTCCTATACATTAAACCAAGGGAGAAAATCAGGCATTTCTAGCTCACTCACAATGGTCTATCTTTTAATATATAATTCAGCTAAGCAAGCAAATAAACTATTAGAATGTTTTTCAACTCCCTGAGCTGCAACATTAAATGCAGAATCCCTACCTTATGGGCCCAAATCAATAAATTCAGCCTGATTAAACTCTATGTTTCTTCCACCATTATCCCACACCCTCAATATCCATTCTTATGCCTTTTATCTAGATTCCTGCTTATACAAATTAGAAAAGTCAAGCTGTTCTTTTTGACTGTAGTGCACCTCCTTGTGGGTAACACTCTGAACCTCACCTCTATTGGTCCACTGGGATTTTAGTCTAATTATAGGTCTAAAAGCACACAAGAGTGTTGGAGATGGGTATTGAGGAGAATCAACATTACTTGCCTGGCAACTGCCTCAGGCAAGGCCATCACTGTTGCCTCAGTCAGTGCAGGGTTTATCTACCCAAACAAAGGGGGAAAGGCTGATGGCAGCATGAGTCTGGAGGGGATATTGCCACTACTAGGGATGGGGAAGTTGTTTCTTCTGAAAAAAAAAAAAAAAAAAAAGTGGGGGGGTTCACAAGCATTTACAGGCTCTGTGTCCCCAGCTTCATTAGGATCCTCCCACACAACCCCTTTCCAAGTTGCAGGCTCTTATTCTTTACAAATCAATGTCATCACATTCACAGTAGACACATGGTGAGGCTGTGCATGCACATTTTGTTGCAGTTCAGCCACTGCATTATAAAAACCTATATTGTATTTTCCACAATTTCAGCTTTTTCTCTATAGAAGATAAGGCTTTCACTCAGGGCAATCTTAGCAGATTTGAGGCTCAGTATCTACTTCTAAAGATGGAAGTTAGAATCCCTGAGTTTATCATTTGCTTTCATTACTTAGTCCAGTGAACTAAGGAACAACCAACCAACTTTATTATGTTATTTGATTCTCCATATATAGTCAGTGGTAATATGTATAGTCTTTAAACTTCTTGCCTCTCACAACCAGTGAGTTGGGAGTGTCTAATGCACTTACTTTGCATAAATCTCTAAATGGTTCATGCCAAGGACTATCAGTATTCTCTCTACTATTAAAAGTAGAGTGCTTAGCATTTTCAGGTCTAATCACATAAAGCAGCCAACTCCAGAAACTCCAAAACCAATGAAAGAACTCCATCCTCAATATTCTGTTCCTCTAGAACCAGCCCTGGTACCAATATCTGTATTAGTCAGGGTTCTCTAGAGAGACAGAACAAATACAATAGACATATATACAAAGAGGAGTTTATCAATGAGTATTAACTCATACATTTACAATGTCCCACAATGGACCATCTGCAAGCTGAGGAGCAAGGAAGCCAGTCCATTTTCCAAAGCTAAAGAACATGGAGTGTGATGTTTGAGGGCAAGAAGCATGCAGCATTGGAGAAAGATGTAGTTTGGAGGGATGGGGGCATAAGCCATTCTAGTCTTGTCATGTTCTTCTGCCTACTTTTTATTTTGACCCTGCTGGAAGCTCATTAGATTATGACCACCGAGATTAAGGGTGGGTCTGCCTTTCCCAGTCCACTGACTCAAATGTTAATCTCCTTTGGCATCAACCTCACAGACACATCCAGGAACAACAGTTTGCAACCTTTAATCCAATCAAGTTTATACACAGTTAACCAACACAACCAGCGATATCATAAAACAACCATAAAGACAAGCCTGCACAATAACCAGCTAACATCATGATGACAGAATTAAATCCACACATTTCAAAAGTAACTTTGAGTGCTGATGGGCTAAATGCCCAATTTTAAAGGCATAGAGTTGCAAGCTGAATAAAATGCAAGATTGAAAGGTATGCTGTCTTTAAAAGATCCATTTCACATTCAATGAAACCCATAGCGTCAAAATAAAGGGATGGAGGAAAATCTATGAAGCAAATGAAAAACAGAAAAAAGCAGAGGTTGCAATTCTAATTTCAGACAAAACAGACTTTAAACCAACAAAGACAGAAAATAAGACAATGAAGGCATTACACAATAGTATAGAGTTCAATACAACAAGAAGACCTAACTATCCAAAATATATATGTACCCAACATAGGAGCATCCAGATTAATAACACAAATTCTTAAAGACCTAAAAAGAGATTTAGACTTCTATAAAATAACTGAGAGTCTTCAAAACTCCACTGGCAGTATTAGACAGATCATCAGGGCAGAAAATTATCAAAGATATTGTATTAGTCAGGATTCTCCAGGGGGACAGAACTAATAGGATGTATGTATATAGAAAAGGGAATTTATTAAGGAGACTTGACTCACACAATCACAAGGTGAAGTCTCACCATAGGCCATCTGCAAGCTGAGGAGCAAAAAAAGCCAGTAGTGGCTTAGTCCGAGTTGGAAAACCTCAAAAGCAAGAAAACCAACAGTGCAGCTTTCAGTCTGTGGCCAAAGGCTCAAGAACCCCTGGAAAACCACTGGTGAAAGTGCAGCTCCAGAAACCGAAGAACCTGGAGTCTGATGTTTGAGTGTTGGAAGCATCCAGCATAGGAGAAAGATAAAAACTGGAAGACTTAGTAATCTAGTTTATTCCACCTTCATCTGCCTCCTTTTTCTAACCATGCTGGCAGCCTATTGGAAGATGCTCACCCAGATTGAGGGTGGTCTTCCTCTCCCAGTCCACTGACTCTAATGTTAATCTCTTTTGGCAACACTCTCACAGACAGACCCAGAAACAATACTTCACATGTATCAATACAATCAAGTTGATGTTTAATATTAATCATCACCGATATTCAGTACCTTAACTCAGCACTGAATCAAATGGATCTGAAAGACATCTACAGAACTCTGTAATTAAAAAGCAATAGAATGTACATTCTTCTTGCCACCACATGACACATACTCTAAAATTAACCTTATAATCAGACATAAAACAATCTTCAGCAAATACAAAAGAACTAAAACAATACCAAATATACCCTTGAACAGCAACAAAATAAAAATAGAAACGAAGACTTAAAAAATCACTTGAAATCATGCAATTACATGGAAATATTTAAAAAAAATTCTGAATGACTTTTGGGTAAATAATAAAATTAAGGCAGAAATGAAGAAGTTAATTAAAACTAATGAGAACAATGATAAAACCAACCTGAATCTCTGTGACACAGCTAAGTTAGTGTCAAGAGGAAAATTTATAGCACTAAATCCCCACATAAAAATATTAAAAAGATCAAGCTAACATCATGACTAAGAACTAGAGAAGCAACAGGAAACAAACTCCAAAGTAGCAGAAGACAGTAAATAAGCAGATTCAGAGCTGAACTGAAGAAAATTGAGACATGAAAAACCAACAAAAATATCAACAAATCCAGGAGTAAGTAGATTTTTTAGGAAAAAAGAGTAAGATGGGCATTAGCTAGACTATTAACAAGAAAAGAGAGAAGATTCAAATAAATGAATTAGAAATGACCAAGGGAATGTTACCACTTACTTCACAGAAATATTATACAAATAACCATCAGAGAATACTATGAACACCTCTATGTATACAAACTACAAAACCTAGAAGAGAAGGACAGATTTTTGGACACATACACTCTCTCAAGACTCACTCAGGAAGAAACAGATTCCCTGAACAGACCAATAATGAGCTCCAATATTGAATCAGTAATAAATGACCTACCAATAAACAAAAATGACCAAATAGATTCACAGCCAATTTCTCACAAAAGTACGAAGAACAACTGGTATCATTCCTACTAAAAATATTCCCAAAAAATTTAGGAGAAGAAACTCTTTTCTAACTCATTCCATGAGGCCAGCATCATGCTGATACCAAAACCTGGCAGAGACTGAACATAAAAAAGAAAACTTTAGGCAAATATTCTTGATGAACATAGATGCAAAAATTCTCAACAAAATACCAGCAAACTGAATCCAGCAGCACACCAAAAAGCTAGTCCACCACAATCAAGTAGGCTTTATTACTGAGATACAAAGTTGGCTCAAGACATGCAAATCCATAAATATGATTCATCTTATAAACAGAACTAAAAACGAAAACCACAGGATAATCTCAATACATGCAGAAAAAAACTTTTGATAAAATTCAAAATTTTTTCATGTTAAAAACTCTCAACAATCTAGGCATTGAAGTTTCATACCTTAAAATAATAAGATACATATATGGCAAACCGAGAGCCAACATTATCCCAAATAGGCAAATCCTAGAAGCATTCTTCTCGAAAACTGGGACAAGACAAAGATCTCTCTCTTGCCACTCCCATGGAACACAGTATTGCAAGTCCTGGACAGGGCAATCAGGCAAAAGAAAGATATAAAGACGCCCAAATAGGAAGAGAGAAAGTCAAATTATCCCTGTTTTCAGATGTTACTGTTCTATATCTACAAAGCCCCACAGTCTCTGCTGATAAGCTCCTTGATATGATAAACAACTATATGAATCATAAAAGTACAAGATTTTACCAGGTATGTTTTCTTTTCTTTAGTAAACGAAGTAGCATCTTTAAGTTGCTATAAGAACATAATCTCCTTTATTTTTACAAAACAACTCATAATTTTTTAACCTGGAGAATGTGTTAATTTGTGGAGATAGCTTTAAAAAGTTGCAATCCTGAGCATTTCCCCTGCATTGAACTTGACACCTCACTATGTAACCTAAAGTTTTTCCATCATAAAGTATTAAATAATCTATGATTTTCTTCCCTATAGACATGAAAATAGATAAATTTAATCCACATCTACTTTATAAAGTAAATGCCAGAGGAGAATGTAAGCCATATAGAAAATAAAATGCTCTAATGTTTATCTTGCTAGATGTTAGAATAGAGAATATATCTATGTACTATCTATGATTCCACCATTTGGAAAAATATTCAGCAATTTTGATATCTTAGATCAAATTCATTAAAAACAAATCCTGTGTACTAAAGCTTTGTTGAGGTGGGGGTTGGGATGGGGTAGTTAGCCATGCAATTTCAGGGCATCAGGAGTAAGGAAAAGTGAGATGACACAAAACAAAATGAGTGTGAAAAAGTTACCAATGGCTTGTTGCTTGATGACATGGAGTATGAATCAAGCATGAAAATAAAAATGCCATGGTAAATCATTATGCATTAAAAGTTTATTTGTAGGAGAAAAACAAAACTATAGAGAATTAATTTTTTTCTCTTTTCTGTGTTTTGACTCACTGCCCTTTCAGCTACTGGAGATGATGGATTCCACATACCGATTTTAGTTTAGCAGCTACATCTAAGTTCAGAAGTGCCAGGAAGAGCCAGTGAGTGACTCCAAAGGTTAGATTATATCAGACTGGTATACTAGGAAGTTATGACAAATGTTATGAGACTGGAGTTTAGCCCTCACTTCAATAATCAAAATTATTGGGAGATGAGATGACAGTGGTAGGATCTGGGGAATACTCACTAGTCAACAACAACAACAAAAAATCCAGTAGAAGAGTGGAGCTAAGTGGACGTGGGAGCCACATAGTTTGAGTTCCACATAGATAACCTCTTCACTATTTCTATTAACTAGAAATTACCTATAATATCCATACTCTAATACTGTAATGTGATATCTCCAGTTTTGTTCCAAACCACAAAAGTTGGTGAGAAATAGTGAAAAGCTGGTAGTATCAACAGATTGTAGTAGTAATTACTGAAACTGGGATATTAAGAGGAATGACCTAGAACATAATAAGATGAAAAAACTAAAACACAATAGGAGAAACACTTAGTAGGTTAATGTAATAATTCAGGTAAAATACGATGGGACCTTTGGCTAGGACAGATGGAAGCTGATAGTAAGCAGTCAGATTCTGATTCTAAAGACATTTTAAATGTGAGGCTAGCTGGGTTTTCCTGATGAGAGGTAAGAGAAAGAGGTGAGTCAGTAATAACTCTAAGATTTTGGATTTTCATTTACTTAAATGATAAATAAAAGAGGAGCAACTTTTGGAAAGGAGAAATCAGGATATTGGGAGTGGTATGTTAATATTGAGATGGCTAGAGATCAAAGAGGAAATAATGAAAAGACAATGGGCTGTATGAATTTTAAAATCAGGGTAGAAGTTTATACCGGAGATAACAAATTTTGATTCCATTGGAATATAGATGTAATTTAAAGCCACAACATAGGTTAACATCATCTAGACAATGAGGGTGGGTAGATAAAGAACATTATTAAGTTCTAGGTAACTCTAATTATTAAGGCAGAAAAATGAGGAAATCTCAAAAGCGATTTTGCCAAAAAAAATCAGAAGTCAGAATAAAAATTAACAGAAAATAACGTTGTTCTGGAAATAAAATGGAGAAAAATAAATATTTCAATTAAATGGAAATGATCACCACTGTCAAATACTTAATATGTCAAGTAAGATGAGAACTGAAAATTAACCATTTCATTTAGGAAAATCAACGTCATTGGTGAACTTGACAAGGGTTTTAAATGCAAATGTGAAAATGAAATCCTGAGTAGAGTGTATTTACAGGAAAACAAAATGGAAGAAAGGAGAAAGTCTGTGTAGACATTTCTGCTAATAAATTTTGCTTTAATAGAAAGCAAATTCTGGTAGCTGGATAAGTGTAGCATTACGTGGGGTAATTATTTTTTATGATTGAATATAGAACATTTTTGAGTGTTGATACAAATAATCTGATAGAAACTGAAAATCTATGAGATGCAGAATGGAGAGAGGGAATTGTGGGAGTGATGACCTTAAATAAACAAGAGTGGTTGGGATTAAGTGAGCATGCAACAGTTGTTGGCATTTCTTATGGACATGTACAATCCATCCACAGAAGTAGGAAGACAGTGAATTAGTTTAGATGCAGTTAATCTGATACTTGTGATGAGAGCTTGGGATATTTCCTCTCATGATTTTTTGTTTTCGCCATGTATTATAAAGCAAAGATATTAGCTGAGAGTGAAAATGGAGAGAAATTGTTGCAGAGAATGTGTGAAATAGTTGTCTCAGTTGTAGAAGAGTGAGTAGATTAGGAAAACAGTATAAATACTAAGAAGTCTTAAGAACCCAATTGAATTCATGGTTATGAATTTAAAATGGATCTGTAAGTGTATTTTTGTTTCTTTTTCTTCAGATAAGTGTGAATTCATGAGTTCAGGCAGATAGATTTAACCAGGATTATGGTTTTGTGAAGTGAGTTAAACAAAATGAAAGAGGGCAAAGAAGCTAAGTGTACTCAAATAAGGGAATAATGTAATTGACCATTAAATTTACCCTAGGAAGAGGAAAACTGAGAACAAAAGATGATGAGAGACAGTGAAAAGTTGGTAATATGAACACATTTTAAATCTGGGTAGAGTAGTATAATTATTGGAACTGGTATATCTAGATGAGTTAGCTAGAAAAACCAGGTTTAATAATCAGAGAATGGGATGTATAAAGTCAAGATAATGGAGGCATTACAGTTGTTGATAATGGTAAGGTCTTGGGTTTGTCAACAAGAATGTGAAGCTAAGTGTATTAACCAGTTCTCACACTGCTATAAAGAAATACCCAAGACTGGGTAATTTACAAAGGAAGGAAGTTTAATTGACTCACAATTAACCATGGCTGGTGAGACATCAGGAAACTTACAACAATGGAGGAAGGCAAAAGGGGAAGCAAGGACGTTCTTCCCATGGCATCAGGAGAGAGCAGAGTGCACAAAGGAGGAACTTGCCAGACACTTATAAAACCATCAGATCTCATGGTAACTCACTCATTATCACAAGAACAGAATGGGGGAAACTGCACACATGTTTCAATCACCTCTCAAGAGGTTTCTCTCTTAACATCTGGGGATTACAATTCAAGATGAGATTTGAGTGTGGCCACAATGCCTAACCCTATCACTGAGGTAAAACAAAGTACAAGTTAACTGAAAAACACTTCAAGGTACAAAGAGAACAGAAGACTAGAAAGATTATCCTAGTCTTCAAATTGCTGTAAATTAGAAGAAGTGCTGGAGAAGTAAAAAGCAAAATAATTCAGTGGATAAGGTAAAGTGGATATTATAGGTTGAATGGTATCTCCACAAAAGATACATTTAAGTCCTTATCCCCAGCACCTCAGTATGTGACCTGGTTTGAAAATAGGGTTGTTACAGATGTAATTTGTTAAGTAAAGGTGAGGTAATACGAGAGTAAGATGGGGCCTTAATACGCAATGACTGAAGCCCTTATAAGAAGAAAGAGACACACATATGGAATACATGATTGTTTAAATACAGAGGTAGAGACAAGAGTGATGCTGCCATAAGTCAAGCAATACGAGAAGTGCCTGCAAACATCAGAAGATAGAAGAGCATTTTAACATAAAATGATGTTGAATTTTATTAAAACCCTTTTCTGCAGGTATTGAGATCATGTAGATATTTTTCATTCTTTTTTATGTGATGAATTAAATTTATAATTTGCATATGTTGACATAACCTTGTATTCCAGGAATAAAGCCTACTTAACCAAGCTGGTTTAGTGTTTTGATGTACTACAGGATTCGGTTAGGTAATATTTTTGTTGAGAAGTTTTACATCTATATTCGTCAAGGATATTGACCTGAAGTGCTCATTTTTGTATGTGTTTCCACCAGGTTTTGGTATCTGAATAAAGTTGGCCTCATAGAATGATTTAAGGAGGAGTCATTCCTCTGCCTTTTTTGGGGGAGAGGAGGGGGAGGAATAGTTTCAATAGGAATAGTATCAGCTGTTCTTTGTACATCTTATAGAATTATGCTGTGGATCCATCTGGTCCTGGGCTTTTTTTTTTTTTTTTTTGATTGTTAGGCGTTTTGTAACTGATTCAATTTTCAAATTCATTATGGGTCTATTCAAAGTTTCACTTTCTTCCTGTTTCAGTCTTGGGAGGATGAATGTTTCCAGGAATTCATTCATTTTATGTAGATTTTCTAGTTTGTGTGCACACAATTGTTTGTAATAGTCTGAGAATTTTTTTGTATTTCTGTTGAGTCTGTAGTAATGTCACTTTTGTCGTTTCTGATTGTGTTTATTTTAGTTCTCTCTTTATTAGTCTAGCTAGTGATCTATAAATTTTATTTATTCTTTCAAAGAAACAACTACTTGTTCTTTTGATTTTTTTTTTAATGTATAGTTCTCACCTCTAAATATCCTGCAGTTCAGCTCAGATTTTGGTTATTATTTCTTCTTCTTCCAGCTTTGGGTTTTTTTTTTCCAGTTGTTTTGGCTTGCTAATTTGAAATCTTTATAACTTTTTGAAATGGGCATTTAATGCTATAAACTTTCCTCTTAACACTGCTTGCCTGGGCCTGAGGAATTCTGTTATATCTTTTATTTTTAATTTTAGCTATTTTAAGATATGGGGGTACATGTATAGAATTGTTACATGGGTATGTTGGACTCCATTTGTGAGCATAGTACCCAGTGGCTATTTCTTCAACTCACTCCCACTTTCTTTCTTCCTCCCTGTAGTAGTCTAGTAGTTTAACTCCTACTTATTAGTGAGAGCTAAATAATGAATAAACATGGACATAGACATGGGAACAATAGAAACTGCAGTTATTCAGTTTTCTGTTCCTGTGTTAATTCATTTAGGACTATGGCCTTCAGCTCCATCCATGTTGCTGCAAAGAAGGAGCAAGATCAAAAAACTCAAAACCTAGAAGAAGACAAGAAATACCTACTATCAGAGCAAAACACAAAAAGCCCTTCAAAAAAAATCATTAAATTCAGGAGCCAGTTTTTCAAAAAGATCAACAAAATAGATCATCAGGCAGATTAATAAAAAAGAAAAGAGAGAATAATCAAATAGATGCAACAAAAAATGATAAAGGGGATTATCACCACAGATTCTACAGAAATACAAACCATCATCAGAGATAATTACATACAACTCTATGCACATAAACTAGTAAACCTGGAAGAAATGGATAAATTCCTGGACATTTGCCTCCTCCCAAGACTAAACCAGGAAGAAGCCGAAACCCTGAATAGACCAATAACAAGGGCTGAAGTTGAGGCAGCAATCAATAGCCTACCAACCAAAAAAAGCCCAGGTCCAGATGGGTTCACAGCCAAATTCTACCAGACATAAAAAAAGGAGCTGGTACCATTCATTCTGAAACTATTCCAAACAATACAAAAAGAAGAAATTGTTCCCAAATCATTTTATGAGACCAACATCATCCTGATACCAAAACCCGGCAGAGACTCAACAAAAAAAGAAAACTTCAGGACAATATCCATAATGACACAGAGGCAAAAATCTTCAATAAAATACTGGCAAACCAACTGCAAGAGCATATCAAAAAGCTTATCCACCATGATCAACTAGGCTTCATCCTGGGTATGCAAGGCTGGTTGAACATACACAAGTCTATAAACATAATTCACCACATCAACAGAAACAAATACAAAAACCACATGATTATCTCAATAGATGCAGAGAAGGCCTTTGACAAAATTCAACAGCCCTTTATGCTAAAAACTCTGAATAAACTAAGTATTGATGGAATGTATCTCAAAACAATAAAAGCTATTTACGACAAACCCACAGCCAACAACATACTGAATGGGAAAAAACTGGAAGCATTCCCTTTCAAATCTGGCACTAGACAAGTATGCCCTCTCTCACCACTCCTATTCAATATAGTACTGGAAGTTCCAGCTAGAGCAATCAGGCAAGAAAAAGAAATAAAGGGTATTTAATTAGGAAAGGAGGAAGTCCAATTTTCTCTATTTGCTGACAACATGATTGTTTATTTATAAGACCCCATCGTCTCAGCCCAAAATCTCCTGAAACTGATAAGCAACTTCAGCAAAGTCTCAGGATACAAAATCAATGTGCAAAAATCACAAGCATTCCTATACACAAATAGACTTAAAGAGAGCTAAACCAAGAACAAACTGACATTCACAGAAAAAAATAAAATGCCTAGGAATGCAACTAACAAAGAACGTAAAGGACCTCTTCAAGGAGAACTACAAACCACTGCTCAACGAAATAACAGAGGACACAAACAAATGGAAAAACATTGCATGCTCATGGTTAGAAAGAATCAATATCGTGAAAATGGCCATACTGCCCAAAGTAATTTACAAATTCAACAATATCCCCATCAAGCTACCAATGACCTTCTTCACAAAACAGAAAAAAAAAAAAAACACCTTAAAATTCATATGGAACCAAAAGAGAGCCCGCACAGCCAAGTCAATTCTAAGCAAAAAGAACAAAGCAGGAGGCATCATGCTACCTGACTTCAAATATACTACAAGGCTACAGCAATCAAAACAGCATGGTACTGGTACCAAAACAGAGATATAGACCAATGGAACAGAACAGAGACCTCATAGGCAATGCCACACATCTACAACCATCTGATCTTTGACAACCATGACAAAAACAAGCAATGGGGAAAGGATTCCTTGTTTAATAAATGGTGTCAGGAAAACTGGCTAGCCATGTGCAGAAAGCAGATAGTGGACCCCCTCTGACACCTTATACTAAAATTAACTCCAGATGGATTAAAGACTTAAACATAAGACATAACACCATAAAAACCCTAGAAGACAATCTAGGTAGAACCATTCAGGACATAGGCATAGGCAATGACTTCATGACCAAAACACTGAAAGCATTGGCAACAAAAGCCAAAATAGACAAACAGGACCTAACCAAACTCCATAGCTTCTGCACTGCAAAAGAAATAGTCATTAGAGTGAATCAGCAACCAACAGAATGGGAAAAAAATTTTGCAATCTATCCATCTGACAAAGGGCTAATATCTAGAATCTACAAAGAACTAAAACAGATTTATAAGAAAAGAACAAGCACATTCAAAATTGGGCAAAGGATATGAACAGACACTTTACAAAGAAGACATCAGGAGGCCAACAAACATATGAAAAAATGCTCATCATCACTGGTCATTAGAGAAATGCAAATCAAAACTACGTTGAGATACCATATCATGCCAGTTAGAATGGCAATCATTAAAAAATTTGGAGACAACAGATGCTGGAGAGGATGCGGAGGAATAGGAACACTTTTACACTGTTGGTGGGAGTGTAATTTAGTTCAACCATTGTGGAAGACAGTGTGGCGATTCCTCAAGGACCTAGAAATAGAAATTGCATTTGACCCAGCAAACCCATCACTGGGTATATATCCAAAGGATTATAAATTTTTCTATTATAAGGACACATGCACACGAATGTTCATTGCAGCACTGTTTACAATAGCAAAGACCTGGAACCAACTCAAATGCCCATTGACGATAGACTGGACAGGGAAAATGTGGCACATATACACCATGGAATATTATGCAGCCATCAAAAGTGATGAGTCCGTGTCCTTTGTAGGGACATGGATGAACCTGGAAACCATCATTCTCAGCAAACTGACACAAGAGCAGAAAATCAAACACCACATGTTCTCACTCATAGGTGGGTGTTGAACAATGAGAACACATGGACACAGGGAGCGGAGCATCACACACTGGGTTCTGCAGCGAGGAACTAGGGGATGCACAGCAGGGAGTGGGGAGTTGGGGAAGGATAACATGGGATGAAATGCCAGATATAGGTGATGGGGAGGAAGGCAGCAAACCACAATGCCATGTGTGAACCTATGCAACAATCTTACATGTTCTTCACAGGTACCCCAAAACCTAAAATGCAATTATACACACACACACACACACACACACACACACACACACACACATATATATATATGAACATGATCTCATCTTTTTATGGTTGTATAAGTATTCCATAGTGTATATGGACCACACTTCCTTTATCCAGTCCACTATTGCTAGGCACATGTATTTATTTCATGTATTTGCTATTGTGAATAGCCCAGTGATGTACATAAAAGTGAGTCTGTTTTTTTTTGGTATAATGATCTCTATTCTTTTGGGTATATATTCAGTAACAAGATTGATGATGGGCATTGTACTAGACACCTAGCTCGACTCATTTACTCCCTTCTTTTCCTGTTGCACATGACACTTTGATCTTGAAGCATCCCTTTATTGGACGATTCCTCAGATCTTTAAAATAGAACAACATATTTTTTCTAATGAAAGTAGCTCAAATTTCTAATGTTAATGTTCAAGGTTTTTATCAATTAGCAGAAAAATTCTAAGTAACACTTATAAAACTAAAAACAGCAGAGTCTGTAATGTTAATTCTAACTATTATCCCATGAAGAAACTTATTACATGGTTCATGATAGCACAAGGGAGATTCTATTAGTAACAGAATAAATGAGACAAATTGGCTGTATGAGGGAGTTGAAAGAAGAGTAACCATTCACAGTAGTCCATTAATGAGTTTATAGCTTCAAAAATCACCTGCATGCAACTTGTATATATATCAGCATTCTAAGCCTTATGGAAAAATACAAAATAGTTCACTTTCTCTTAGGTCGTCAAGAACCATCTCACAGAATAATGTTAAGAAAACAGATTAGTATCTCCATAACCCCTAAGAAGTAATAAAAGTATTAGGAGAGAGAGAGAGAGAGAGAGAGAGAGAGAGAGAGAGAGAGAGAGAGAACCAGATCTGGCTAGGGGAGACTTGGCTTATACAAAGTTTTAGTGGTGACAAATGAGGAATTTTTCTTGACTGACTACCAAATAGATTAATCTGATCAGAATAAAAGATTCACAGTCATGCACCACATAATATCAGTCAGTGATAGACCACATATGTGACGGAGATTTCATAAGATTACAATGGAGCTGAAAATTCCTATTGCCTGTTGTTTACTGTACTGCACTTTTCATCATTATTTAGAGCGTACTATTGTGAAAGAGTAACTTATAAAAAAACATAACCTGTAAAACAGCCTCAGGCAGTTCCTTCAGGAGATATTTCAGAAGAAGGTATTCTTATTGTAGGAGATGACAGCTTCATGCAATTAATTGCCCCTCAAAATCTTCTCTTGGGAAAAGATACAGAGGCAGAAGAGAGTGATATTTATGATTCTGGCTCTGTATAGGCCTAGGATCAAGCATGTATTTGTATCTTAGTTTATTAAAAAAAAAGTTCAAAAATTAATGAAAACATTAAAAATTATATAAAAGCTTGTAAATAAGCATATAAACAAAATATTTTATACAGCTAGGAGATGTGTTTGTGTTTTAAGCCAAGTATTAGTTTTAATCAGTCAAAGAGTTGAAAAAAAAAATTTTATAATGTAAAAAAGTTATAGTAAGCCAAGTTTAATTTGTTTTTCAAGAAAAAAAATCACAATATTTTAATAAATTTAGCATAACCTAAGTGTTCAGTGTTTATAAAGCCTGCAGCAGAATTCAATCTTAGGCCTTTACATTCACTTACCACTCACTCATTGACTCAACCAGAGCAACTTCTAGTCCTGTGAGTTCCATTCATGGTAAAAAGCCCTATACAGATGTATCCAATTTAATTTTGTATACTATATTTTTACTCTACCTTCTCTACTCTTAGATATGTTTAGACGCACACATACGTATTATTTGTGTTACAATTACCTACAGTACTCAGTTCGGTAATGTATCATACAGGTATGTATCCTAGAAGGAATAAGCTATACTCTATAGCTTAGGTGTGTAGTGAGCTATAACATCTAGGTTTGTGTACATACATTCTACAATATTTGTTCAAGGATGAAATTGCCTAAGAATGCATTTCTCAGAAACATATTCACTGTTCTAAACAATACATGATTGCAACAGGCCTACCTCGTTTTATTGTTATTTGCTTTATTGTGCTTCACAAATATTGTGTTTGTTAACACTTAAGGTTTATGGCAATCCTGTATCAAGAAAGTCCATTGGTAATAATATTCCAAAATCCCTTGCTCACTTTGTGTCTCTGTGTTACATTTTGGAAATTCTCATTATATTTCAAAATTTTTCAGTATTATGACTATTATGGTCATCTATGGTCTCTGATGCTACTATTGTAATTGTTTTGTGACACCATAAACTGCACTCACATATGACAGCAAACCCTAATATATAAATGTATGTGCTTTGACTGCTCCACCTACCAGCATTTGCCCCATCTTTTACTCTCTTGTCAGGCCTATCTATACCCTGAGACATAACAATATTTAAATTAGCCCAATTAATAACCCTACAATGACATATAAGTATTCATGTCAAATAACAAGTTGCATGTCCCCCACTTTAAATCAAAAGCTAGAAAGAGATTAGACTTAATAAAAAAGGCACTTCAAAACTCAAAATAGGTTGAAAGCTATGCATCTTGAACTAAATAATGAGCCAAGTTGTAAATGCAATGAAAAAGTTCTTGAAGAAAATTAGAAGTGTTACTCCAGCAAAAACCTCAATGATAAGAAAGTGAAACAGCCTTATTACATACTGATATGGATAAAATTTCAGTTGTCTGAGTCAAAGACGAACCACCTATAAAATTCCCTTAGGCAAAAGCCCAATCCCACCAAGTCCATAACACTCTTCAATTCTGTGAAAACGGAGAGAGGTGAGGATGCTACAGAATGAAAGCTTGAAGCTAGCAGAGGTTGTTTCATGTGGTTGAAGGAAATAAGCCATCTTCATAACACAAAAATGCAAGGCGAAGCCGCAAATGCTGATGTAGAAGCTGCAGCAAGTTATCCAGAAGATCCAGCTAGGATAATTGAAGGAGGTGGATATACTAAACACCAGATTTTCATTGCATAAAAAGACAGCTTTCTGTTGGAAGATGATGCCATCTAGGACTTTCATAGCTGGAGAAAAGAAGACAATGCCTAGCATTAAAGCTTTAATAGACAAGCTGACTCTCTTGTTAGTGGCTAATGCGGCTGATGATTTTAAGTTGAGGTCAATGCTCATCTACTATTCTGAAAAATCCTAGGGTATTTAAAAATTATGCTAATTCTACTCTGTCTGTCCTCTATAAATGGAGTGACAAAACCTGGATGACAGAACATCTGTTTACAGCATGGTTTACTTAATATGTTAAGCCCATTGTTGAGACCTACTGCTCAGAAATAAAGATTTCATTCCAAATACTACTTTTCACACTGACAATTCATTTAGTCAGCCTAGAACTCATGAAAATTTGCAAGGAGATTAATGTAGTTTTCATTCATGCCTCTTAAGGCAATATCCATTCTTAAGCCCTAGATCAATGAACATTTTTGACTTCCAAGACTTATTTAAGAAAAGCATTCAATAGTCAGGCATGGTGGCGTGTATCTGTAATTCCAGCTACTCAGGAGGCTGAGGTGGGAGAATTGTTTGAACCCAGAAGGTGGAGGTTGCAGTTAACCAGGACTGTGTCAAAGCCCTTCAGCCTGGGCAACACAGAAAGACTCCATCTCAAAAACAAAACAAACAACAAAAAGCGTTTCACAAAGCTATATCTGCCATAGGTAATAATTCCTCTGATGGATCTGGGCAATTAAAAACCTTCTGGAAAGAAAATCACCATTCAAGATGTCAATTAAGAACATTTATGTTTCATGAAAGAACAAAATATCGCCGGGCGCGGTGGCTCAAGCCTGTAATCCCAGCACTTTGGGAGGCTGAGGCGGGTGGATCACGAGGTCGAGAGATCGAGACCATCCTGGTCAACATGGTGAAACCCCGTCTCTACCAAAGATACAAAAAATTAGCTGGGCATGGTGGCGTGTGCCTGTAATCCCAGCCACTTAGGAGGCTGAGGCAGGAGAATTGCCTGAACCCAGGAGGCGGAGGTTGCGGTGAGCCGAGATCGCGCCATTGCACTCCAGCCTGGGTAACAAGAGTGAAACTCCGCCTCAAAAAAAAAAAAAAAAAAAAAAAATCAACATTAGCAGAAGTTTGGAAGAAGGTAATTCCAACCTTCATGCATGACTTCAAGAGATTCAACGCTTCCGTGGAGACAGTAATATAAATATGGTGGGAATAGCAAGAGTAATAAAATGAGAAGTGGAGCTTAAAGATGGGAATAAATTACTGCAGTCTCATGATAAAAGTTGGATGGATGAGGACTTACTTTTATGGATAAACAAATACATTTATTTTTGCAGATAAAGTCCACTCCTGGTGAAGATGCTGTGAACTCTGTTTAAATGACAACATATAATTTAGAATATTGTTATAGAAATTTAGTCGAGAAAACACTGGCAAGGTTTGAGATGATCAACTAAAACTTTGAAAAAAGCGCTGTTGTGGGGATGATGTATCAAATAGCACTGCATGCTACAGAGAAATTTTTTTTTATGAAAGAAAGAGTCAATTAATATGGCAAACGTCATTGTTATCTCGTTTTAAGAAATTTACATATCTTCTTTCTGGGACCAGAGGAAGACGGCAGATAGGAGGTAGGGCCAATGAGCATCTCCCACTTGGATAGACAGAAAAATGTGTAGATACTCACACTGTGAACTTTTGTTCCAGGAATTACTGCAGGAACATATCAGGAAAATCAAAAGCATTAACAGATTATTTGAAAGAACTGACACGCCACTGCAAACTCTGCAGGAGAAGTGATAAGCTTTGAGTTTCCAAAGTGTGAGAAGGAGAAAACCTGCTTTTGAACACACATCCCCACTGGAAAATCTAAAAATTCAGATCACAGGAGAAGGATTTAACCTTACCTAGAGCTGGAATAGATTTAGGGAGCCATGTGAAATACAAAAGTAGAAGCAGCAGTAGGAGGATCCCCGTAGGCACTTGCAGTCTCCAGTTCAAGCCCATGGAAGCCACCTCGGACTATATCTCACAGGGTCCTCAGGGAAGGCAGCCAGCAGAATTACAGAAAGGACAGCGGGTGAAAGGAGCTTCCAAACAAATTTTGTGATCATTTCAAGTGGGAACAAACCCTCGAACAGAATCGAGGGGGTGAATGATAACTGCAGCAGAAACCAGTGTAGGAACGGGGTGCCCATCATTGCAGGCAAATGAGGACGAGTGTGGCCTGAAAGTTGGGCTTGCTCTTTCAGTGGGGAATTTACAGCCTGGAGCAGGTCTGAGTTCTGCGCACAGGCAGCCTGGATCTCAACTCAGCACTTGTACTGTTAGTGGGGCACTGTGGGAACAAGATCAGCCTTGCCAACTGTGTGGAGGCTAGTTGAGGCCTTTTGCTACCAGTTTTTCTGTATTTCCCTAGTGAACTCTCCTGCACGGCACAGACAGCCATAATCCCTTCTGGAACATAACCCCATTGGTCTGAGAACTACTGGCTCATCCCCAACAGTGACAGCAGCAAGCCCTGCCCATGGACAGTCTGAGCTCCAAACCTGATGGTATTTCTATACCCATCCTGGTAGCCAAACACAAAAGGCATCAACTCTGGGGAGATTTATGGCCCCACCCATCACCTGAGAAACCAGAATACTTCCCCTGGCCAACTTAAGGCAAGCTCAAATTCCACTGCTGATACTACAGCTGGGATCTCCTGAAAGTGCCACCTCCTGGCTGGAGGTCAAACAACTAAGACCACTACCCAACTCATGAGAGAACAACCCTGTTCCCAGGAAGGAGAAAATAACAGCTAATACCACTTCCTGCAACATCCTGGCTAACCAGAGGTCCTGAGTCTGTCCATATGACAATTCACTGCTAGCATAACCAGCATTCAAGAAAGCCAGGTCTAAACCGATCTACGACCAAGGATTCTCACAGAGTCTATATCACTCCCCTGCCATCTCCATCAGAGAAGGTGCTGGCATCCATAGCTGGGAAACCTGAAGGCTGATCACATCACAGGATTCTTTGCAGACATTTCCCAGCACCAGCCCAGAGCCTGGTAGCCCCACTGGGTGGCTAGATCCAGAAGAGCAATTACAATCACTGCAGTGTGGTTCTTAGGAGGCCCCATCTCTAGGGGAAGGGGAGAACATCACATCAAGGTGTCACCCCATGGGAAAAAAGAATCTGAACAGATGGCCTTAAGTTCCAGATCTTTCTTCTGCTGGGTAGTTTCTCACAGCAGAAACACAATTGCAGTGCTGGATGCAGCAATAAAAAGTCTGTACCTGTACCTTAAGAGGCAGGCAGCTTCCGTGATCATGAAGAGCCTTGGAGTAGGGGTCCTTGCTTCCCCATGGTACTCTACTGCAGATACAGTTGGGGCTTCCCCCACAGGAATGCACTATGGCATCCCCTGTAGACAGCCTTTCTGAAACAATCCAGGGTGAATGCAGCCCCACAGGATGAGCACACCCTAGATTCAGGCCTACAAGTGTGGCAGAGTCACAATTCCTCCCTACTTGAAACATCAACATTTCCATAGACAAAAATTGGTGCCTGTAAGATCTGAATAACTGAAACACTAAGACAGGAGTGAGACTGTGAGGTGAATAGCTTTCCTATTGATCTGGCAGATAGCTGAGGAAGCTCCTACTCTCCATCCGGATAAAACCTTAGCACAATTGAGAGTTCACTCAGCTATCCTCATTAAGGGGGGACCTGGAACCAACATTGGGTAGTATATCTACCCACCTGCCTTAGTCAGAATCAATGCTTACCAAGGGATACCTCCCCTATTGGCCTGAAACCTGAATCATCAACGTAGTAAATAAAACAAGAAGAAAAATAATAAATGAATGAAGTGTATGCCACAAGAGAATCAGATACGCTTCAAGAGATGCATGCCATTTCAACTCCACAGGAGGTAGTAAACTTGCCCACACACCAAGAATATAACTACTACAACTAGCGTTAGGGAAAACCAGCACACCAAGACTTTCTATAACTAAGGATCTCATAGACAGTCATCACCCCTACAAGCATCAAGAATCAAATTAGGGTAAAATAAACATTAAAGTCTGATCCTTAAGAGAATAAAAATAAATATATGTATTTTTAAAACTACAG
Organism: Saimiri boliviensis; assembly: GCF_048565385.1. Taxonomy (NCBI): domain Eukaryota; kingdom Metazoa; phylum Chordata; class Mammalia; order Primates; family Cebidae; genus Saimiri; species Saimiri boliviensis. The sequence continues at coordinate 76,362,698 of NC_133470.1, read as the reverse complement.
TCCAATTAAAAATTCAAGAACAATTTTAAGTATTAGTCTACCCAAATGAGAAGGAACCAGAAAAGTAATTCTGGTAATACGACAAAACAGGGTTCTATGAGACCACCAAAAGATCACACTGGATCCCTAGCAGTGGATCCAAACCAAGAAGAAATCTCTGAATTTCCAGGTAAATAATTCAAAAGAATGATTATTAAGCTACTCAAGGAGAAAACAGATAAACATGAAAATAAACTTAATTTAAAAAAAAATAGAGGATATGAATGAGAACATTTTCAGAGAAATAGATGCCATAGAGAAAAAACAATCACAGCTTCTGAAAATGAAAGACATACTTAGAGAAATACAAAATGCAGGGGAAAGTTTCTACAATAGAATAGAAAAAGCAGAAGGAAAAACTTTAGAGCTTGAAGGCAAGGCTTTCAAATTAAACCAATCCTACAAAGGCAAAGAAAAAAATAATTTAAAAAATGAAAGGTTTCAAGAAGTTTGGGATTATATTAAGTGGTCAAATATAAGAATAATTGGTATTCTCAGGGAAGAAGAGAAATCTAAAAGCTGAAAAACCTTATTTGAAGGAATAATTGAGGAAAGTTTCCCTGGCCTTGCTAGGGATCTGAATATTCAAATACAGGAAGCTCAACGAATTCCTGTGAAATTCCTCACCAAAAGATAGTCACTAAGGCAAAATAATCATCATGTTATCTAAAGTCAAGAAAAGGAAGTACTCTTAATAGCTGTGTGACAAAAGCATCAGATAGCTTATAAAGGAAAACCTATCAGATTAACAGCTATATTGCTGTAGAAACCTTACAAGCCAGAAGAGCTTGAGGTCCTATCTTCAGCCTTTGAAACAAGTTAATTGTCAGATAAGAGTTTTGTTATCCAGCAAAACTAAGCTTCATAAATGAAGGAGAGAGAAAGTATTTTTTTGGATACACAAATGCTGAGAGAATATGTCATACCAAGCAAGCATTGCAAGAAATTCTAAAAGCACTTCTAAATCTTGAAACAAAACCTCAATATACACCAAAGTAGAACCTCATTAAAACATAAATTTCACAGGGCCTATACAAAAATAACGTAATGAAAAAGTATCAATGCAACAGCTAACAGGATAAATTGAAAAGTACTCACATCGCAATAGTAATGTTGAATGTTAATAGCCTAAATGCTCTACTTAAAAGACACAGAATGGCAGAATGGATAATTACCAATCAAGTATCTGCTGCCTTCAAGAGACTCACCTAAAAAATTAAGAATCACATAAACTTAAGGTAAAGGGGCAAAGAATAAATACTCCATGCAAATGGAAACCAAAGTGAGCAGGAATAGCTATACTTACAGTCAGACAAAGCAGACTTTAAAGCAACAAGAGTAACATAGAAAAAGAAAGAGATGGACATTATACAATGATATATCTAACTAAATTCAATAGCATATCAAGAAGAGAACACACCATGATCAAGACGGTTTCATACTAGGGATGCAGGGATGGTTTAACACATGTAAGTCAATAAATGTGATACATCACATAAGCAGAATTAAAAACAAAAACTATATTACCCCAATAGTTGCAGAAATAGTATTTGACAAATTCCAGCATCTCTTTAATATTAAAGCCCTCAGCAAAATTGGCATAAAATGACATATCTAAAAGTAGGTAAAACCGTCTATGAAAAAACCACAGCCAACATTACACTAAATGGAAAGAAGGTTCAAAGCATTTTCTCTGAGAACTGGAACAAGGCAATGATGTCTACCTTCACCACTTCTATTCAACATATTACTGCAAGTCGTTGCCAGGACAGACAGGAGAAAGAAATATAAGGCGTTTAAATCAGAAAAGGAAAAGTCAAACTGTCGCTGACTTTCACCAATGATACATTCATATAACTAGAAAACCCTGAAGACTCATCCAAAAAGATCATAGATCTGATAAATGAATTCAGTAATGTTTCAGGATTTAAAAAAAAAAAATCAACGTACACAAAAGGATTGCACTGCTATTCACCAATAAACACCAAGCTGAGAATCAAATCAAGAACTCAATTTGTTTTCTAACAGCTTCCAAAAATAAAAATAAAATACTTAGGAATATATTTAACCAAGGGAGTGAAATATCTCCATAAGAAAAACTACCTAACACTGCTGAAAAAGAAATCGCAGTTGACACAGACTGATGTAAACACTTCCCATGAAAATGCAAATTAAAACTGCAATGAAATATTACCTAATTCTTGCAAGAATCACTATAATTTTAAAAATCAAAAAATAATGTTGGCATGGATATGGTGAAAGAACTAGTACAAACACTATGGAAAACAGTATGGATATTCCCTTAAAAACTAAAAGTAGAACTACCATTTTATCTAGCAATCCCTCTACTGGATATCTACCCAAAGGAAAATAAGTCACTGTATGAAAAAGACATCTGCACATGCATATCTATGGCAGCACAACCTGCAATTACAAAAACATGGAGTTAACCTAAATGTCCATCAACCAATGAGTAAATAATGAAAATATGGTGTATACACACATACCAAGAAATACTACTCAGACATAAAAGAAGAATGAAATATTGGCATTTGCAGCAACCTGGATGGAGCTGGAGACCATTATTCTAAATGAAGTAACTCAGGAATAGAAAACCAAAAATCATATATTTTCACTTATAAGTGGGAGCTAAGCTATGAGGACATGAAGGCATAAGAATGATATAATGGACTTTGGAGACTTGGGTGAAGAGTGGAAGGGGTGTGAGGGATGAACTACTACACATTGGGTGGAGTGTGTACTGCTAAGGTGATGGGTGCACCAAACTTTCAGAAATTACCATTAAGGACTTATGTATCTAGCAACAACAACAACAACAAAAAAAGCAAAACAAAAAAGTTTTTTTCCAAAAAAAATATTAAAATAAAATAAAATTTAAAAAAGAAACTGCCTCAGCTTACTCAACTTTCAGTAATCACCACCATGATCAGTCAGTAGCTATCAACATCCAGGGAAGACCCTCTACCACTCAAGAGACTATGACTTGTTGAAGACTCAGATGATTGATATCATATTTCAGCAATAAGACAATTTTAAACTAAAGTATGCATATGTTTTAGACATATTATTCTAATGCATACTTAATAGACTATTAGCAGTTCTGATTGTCACAAAACGTATACTTAATTTATAGACTATGGTATAAAGCATACCTTTTATATGCATTGGGAAAACAAAACATTCAAGCCAGTCAGATTATTGTGATATTTGCCTTATTGCAGTGATCTGGAACCAAATACAAAAATACCTTCAAGTTGTGACCGTAATTAGGTAAACTTTGCAGGACAAAATGTGGATACTGAATGGCTTGCATGACAGGTAAATTGTATTAAAATTAATTACTTGGGTGATTGAAATATATGGACAGATTTTGAGAAGAAACGAAACATGATTATAACTATGATTTTGGAATATCGACTTAGCAAAGGCATGTAGGGTAGATTGTTGTGGGGATATAATAGTCAGAAGGATGAATATGAAGGTTATTAGAATAAGCACAAGTAGTTAAGGCCAAAACTAGAGATTATTGGAATAATATAAAATATTAATAGGTAATAGTGAAGACTTACTATGGTACCTGCTATGTGCTTTATAAATGTCCTACAGTACCTACCACACAAATTAAGCATGTGCTTTTATTATTACCGTGTTATAAGTAAAGTGACTTGAGGTTATTGTAGTTTATATGCTCACTCAAGGCTACATTGCTAATAACTGACCAGAGCTATGTTGAGAACTTGGAATAACTTCCATACTAAATTATAACATAATTTTTGTGTGTGAGAGAGATAATAAAGTAGTTAATGTTTTGGTGACTAACTCATGGGCGAGAAGTTTATAGATAAATCATGGATGACTCTCAAGTTTCACATATGGCTTACTGGATGATGATAATATTTATAAACATCATAATTCAGAAAGGACTGCTTTCTTAAGCACTTTATGAAAAGTTTGGTTTTCTGTTCTTTATTTTTACTGTTCTCCCAAAAGGAGGTTTTGTTGTTGTTGTTTTGCTTTCTTTTTTGTCATTGTCATTGTCTTTGTTTAAACTCTGCAACAATAGAAACTCATTAATTTTTCCCACTAAATCTTAAGACATACCTCTAGAGCTAAACATTTTGCTCTGTTAATCCTAGCTGCAAATATTTTCTTTATCTTTGAATTCCAAACATATTCATGTGTTCAGAATAATGCTATTTCAAATTTGCCTATATTTTGTTAAATGATTCTTTCTCTAAATAGTCCATATTTTCAAATCAGAGGTAATGTACTATACTTACATTATAAAGTTGTAGATAATTTTGCATTACTCTTCTGAATGCTTTGGAATTTAAAAACAACCGATAGTTAAATATAACTACACCTACCCCACCACTACTGTTTACCAAACACCGATGAACATGAAAGTAACAATTATTGTGGAAAGAAGAATTAGGCTGAATTTGAGTATACATTTTGTGACAATCAGAACTGCTAAATAGTTATATTTTTATTGGAAAATTATAAAATGTACCTTTCCCTGAAACCTTTAATATGGAATTGGTGTAATGTTGTACTTAATTACTGAAATTCAACATTTTTTATTAAGACTCAATGGACCTGAGGCTATGCTTACTGATTTTATAAATGATATTCACAAATAAAGTACGCCAATGTAAAAGCCTTATTACAGCATGACTAACAAGTAACAAATTAACAAATCATTTCAAGTTTTCATCATTTTTGTGGTGTTCTTGTTTTGTTTTGCTACAAATATAAACCTGGTCTGTCCGGTCATCATAATCTAACATTTTCTGTAATACAAAGGCAGTCGTATAAATGCTAATAACGATCATAATTGTTTGAAATGGAGTTACAATCTCCAAACATGGAGATCAGTATACCGTTCTTTATTTATATTTCCCTATTTCTTTTTTTTTTCCCTAACCTGAATTCCCATGTTGAAAAGTCAAATTTCTCTAACCTGCCAGAAAAAAAATAAATGCTGCCAAAGAACTTCAACTTCATGGCATGCATTGAAAACATGGTCCAAAAGGAGTGAATCAATCCAATCATTTGGGAATCATTTAAACATTTTGATGGGGTCAACAATGCCAAAAGCTTATGCAAAATTGTTTTGCTGTTCTGTGTTATCCAGGTGCAAGTTTCAAATTCCTACAAAAATATATTGCTGTTACAGAATCTGTAGCAACAGAAGTATCTTCCAGAGGCATGTACAATTATACCTTAGAGATGAGTAATAGAAAAAACATCTGCTGCGAAACTAATAAACATGACAAAGCAAGTAAGATTGTCTCATGTAGGTGCACTGGTGGATTCAGGCTCTGTAGGTTTTGTCCCTTAGATAATTTGAGGTAGGACTCAGAATAACAAATTAGGAATGAAAGAGAATATTTCTTTAGAATGAGCAAAGGAAATCACACACAATTACCAATTTCTAAAAGCTGACAAATATCACAAACATCACAACAGCCAGAAAAGGGACATAATATTTTTAAATTAACTGTCTGGAAAACCTCTTTTATATTATTTTTCTATGTTTTGTTACCAATGCTTTGATTAGTTCTTCATAGCACAATGACTTTGTGACATTATTTTCTATAGAGAGAAGAGAAAAATAATTCAGTTTTCCTCTAGTATAGTTCAGGAAAGTTTATTTCAGCTTTACAACTCATTCTTGGTAATCTAATAAAACTATAGGATTCTAGTCAAATTTATACGATTGACTATAATGTATCTTTTATACAAAAGCAGCAAGATTTGGGACAGGTTTCCATAGCTTAGATACTGGCTATGCACACTTCAAACTTTATTTCTTCTCCGATGCTCATGTACTCCCAGGGTTAAGCATCATAAACAAGTTCATATCACAATACCACCTCTGACACTCCAAGTTTATGTCATGATGCAGAGTGAATTGACAGAGTACACACAAGTGCACACAGCAATGGGAGAGAATGCGTGCATGGCAAGGAAACTGAGCATGTTCACTCCAGGAAGAGCTGGTAAACTCCAGTCGGGAATCTACAGCAGTCACTTATTAAGTCATCTGGAGGCAGGATTTTTCCCACAGTCATATTGTCTATTTCAAGTCATTGGACATCCTTAGTTATTGTCTACCTGGTAGAAAAAATAAGGTAAGAGTGGGCCAAACAAGTTTCATCTAAGATGCCTAAAAAGTTGTGATGGAAGCAGAAAAATTATTTTATAGCTACCTACCACCAGGATTATGCTGCAAGGGTCAATCCTGGCCTAGTAAATATGGTGTTGGTAATACTTTTCTCTAACAGTGAATTTAAAATTGGCATTTCTAGATTCGATAAATCTATAATATATATAATGGCATATAGTCTCTGTAATCATGAAAAATAACAGGTATCTTTCTAAACGCTGCAACCAAAAGAGTGATCTCTTCATAAATTAAAAAGTAAAAAAAGAATGCTGGCAAAAATTTAATAAAATCATCTATTTTAATTTTCTGCTAGTGTCAGTTTGCTGAGAATGATGGTTTCCAGGTTCATCCATGTCCCTACAAAGGACACGAACTCATCATTTTTGATGGCTGCATAATATTCCATGGTGTATATGTGCCACATTTTCCCTGTCCAGTCTATCGTCAATGGGCATTTGGGTTGGTTCCAGGTCTTTTCTATTGTAAACAGTGCTGCAATGAACATTCGTGTGCATGTGTCCTTATAGTAGAATGATTTATAATCTTTTGGATTATAAATATATTATATTTATACACAGTTATGGGATTGCTGGATCAAATGAAATTTCTATTTCTAGGTCCTTAAGGAATCGCCACACTGTCATGTTCTCACTCATAGGCGGGTGTTGAACAATGAGAACACATGGACACAGGGAGGAGAGTACTACACACTGGGGTCAGTTGGGGGGAAATGGGGGAGGGATAGTGGGGGTAGGGAGTTGGGGAGAGATAGCATGGGGAGAAACGCCAGATATAGGTGAAGGAGAGGAAGGCAGCAAATCACACTGCCATGTGTGTAGCTATGCAACAATTTTGCATGTTCTTCACATGTACCCCCAAACCTAAAATGCAATTTTAAAAAAAAAATTTTTTTAATCATCTATTTTAAATCCGTTTATTTTTCTTATAAAATTTTCAGAACTTTGTGAAGGGATATGATGTTTTCCTGTCGAAAGTTCATTATAAACACCACTTCCTGGGTGTAAGGATAGCTGAGAGAAAGGAGAATAGACCCAAAATCAGGCAAGAAAGTTAATTAACCTTCCTGGGCTGCTCAGAGGAGGCAGCAGCTCTGAGTTTACAAAAGGAGCAGTTTATATGGGGTGAGGGGGGCATAAGGGGGTTTCAGGTAACAGGCACAGAGATAGTTCATTAACTTGCAACAGACCTACAATACATCATCCTGTGACCTTTGTGGCAGCAGTCTTTAAAAAAAAAGACCAAAACCAGGATTTTTTACGGATATGTGTCAAATAGGAATTTATGAGTATGGATAAGAAACATATGTTTTCCCTGTCCTCCCTCAAGCTGGGCGTGCTGCCGTGATAGCTGTAATTAGGTTTTGCTTAATTGTGGCATGTCTGGCAGCCTTGATGTGAGGCCTAGGTAGGAGTTCAGGAATGCAGCTGCAGAGCAATCAGAGGGAGGGAAGGGGTCAGCCTGCATGGAGGGGGTTTTCTGAGGCAGCATGGCTCGTCCCTAACACTGGGATTCTAAAGCCTCTAGGAACACTAAAAACAGTAATGAGATCAATTTCTTTTCCAGTTATAAATTCAGAAAACAAATCAGAATTCAAAAATTAAAATTTAACACAAAACAATACAATCTAAAAAAGCTCTGATTGCCTAACCCATTGGCTCTGCACTCACAAAAATAGGAAGTGGAAATTTTAAGTTCTGATGGTCACTGGATCGTTAACCTATTATGTTTCCATAGCAAATTAACTGCTCAAATCTAAATTTCCTTGGTCTGCAAATCTTAAGTGGTTAACTGTGTCATGAGTATAATTGGTAAACAATCATATCTCCCTATATGAGCCAACCTCTCTGATATCTAAACTAATTGCCTAAACATTTTTTTTCCATGAAGACTGGTAACAACCATACACAGGAGAAAAAATATTGGAATTAAAGTGTCTTTGTCATAAGATGAAATTTTTTTTCTAATGATCTGGTTTTACTGCCAGTGTTAATCATTTATCTCTACCAAAATCTGTTCAGAAATGAAAATATTTTCTTTTACTACTTAAGAAGTTCCCAATAATCCCAACTGAAAAATGGATGCCATGTTAGTAGTTTGAAAATCAAACTTTGTATACCTGTACATTTTAATTTGTGATAGAGGAATTTGGGCCTAATTATTCATATATGGTTTGAGTTGCATAATCAGTACTGCTGTTTTAAATGATTTTACCTATAATGGAATGAATTTCTCAAACGAATATTTTTATTTTTTATTCTTTCATCTCCCTTTGAGTCAGTTGCAAAATGATTCGGAAATAGTATTTTTATTATTTATTTATTTATAGATGGAGTCTCACTCTGCCGCCCAAGCTGGAGTGCAGTGGCTTGATTTTGGCTTGCTGCAACCTCCACCTCAGCCTCCTGAGTAGCTGAGATTAAAGGTGCCTGCCACCATGCCTGGCTAATATTTTCTAGATGGGGTTTCAACATTTTAGAGATGGGGTTTCAATATTTTAGCCAAGCTGGTTTTGAACTACTGATCTCAAGTGATCCACCTGCCTCGGCCTCCCGAAGTGCTAGGATTACAGTCATGAGCCACTGTGCCTGCCCTGGAAATAATATTCTTGAATCTTTGTCTTCACTTTTGCAGGAAATGTGGCTTAAAATTCTAAGCTGACAGAACAGTTCCCTAAACTATCCTCTTATTAATATCTGTGATAATATATTGAAATGTATAGATCACTGCTTAGACATGTGTTAGGCTGTTAATACATTGAATGCTCAATAATACATAACACAAAATATTTTGTCAACATAGGTTAACCGAATGAAGTTTACAAGTATAGAAGTATGATTATAGAGCTTTCTCATTCTGTACAATCAAATTGCTCATTTTTCCTAGGACATAGACCAGAATATTTTTCTCTCTTAATCAATTCCTGGGTTTACTGAAGAAAGAGTAGTTTTATGTCAGAATTAAGATTTGCTAAATTCTAGAGTGCTACCCTCTACACATATTAGCTACAAATAGCATACATATTTCAAGATCTGGAAGACAAGTTGATAAGCTACACTTAAATCTTGGCTTGCTTTGGCCCTTGAGTTGCAAAACGCAATGCTTATAAGCACATAGACCCTGATAGTATCTCCATAAATGTGATAAGCTACAAGCCAAATTCAATGACATACATCTATAAGAGCCCCAATGGTAAAATTTAGTAAATACTTTAATATAATGAGTATTTATGCTAAACTGATTACGCTAAGATGATGGCAGGTTAAGTATAATATTTCTGGTTTTGGAATGCTCAGTTTAATATATCAGATTATAGCATTTCACCTCTGTTTATTGTTTTGTGCTGTGTGTGTGTGTGTGTGTGTGTGTGCACAGACTCAAAGAAGTAAAAAAAAGAAACTAAGCCCATATTAGTAGACTGAAGTAAACAATATTAAAACAGAACAAAATAGAAAGTAATTTGTAAAAACTCAATAAAAGCGAGTTACTTTTTGAAATGATCAACAAAATTCACAAAACTTCAGCTAGACAGAAAAAGAGAAAAAAAATCAAATAAAATAAGAAATGAAAGAGGAAGGCCGGGCACGGTGGCTCATGCCTGTAATCCCAGCACTTTGGGAGGCCGAGGCAGGTGGATCATGAGGTCAAGAGATCGAGACCATCCTGGCCAACATGGTGAAACCCCGTCTCTACTAAAAAAAAAAAAATACAAAAAATTAGCTTGGCATGGTGGCGCGTGCCTGTAATCCCAGCTACTCAGGAGGTTGAGGCAGGAGAATTGCCTGAACCCAGGAGGCGGAGGTTGCGGTGAGCCGAGATCACGCCATTGCACTCTAGCCTGGGTAACAAGAGCAAAACTCCGTCTCCAAAAAAAAAAAAAAAAAAAAAAAACAACGAAAAAAAAGAAAAAGAAACGAAAAAGGAGACATTATAACTGATGCCACAGAAATACAAAATTATTACAAGAAATTATTATGAACAATTATACATTAAATTAGATAATTGAAAAGATGGATTAATTCCTGCAAACATATAATGCACCAAGCATGGATCATGAAGAGATAGAAAGTCTGAACAGATTTATAATTAGTAAGGAGTTTGAATGAGCTATCAAAAACCTTCCAAAAAAGAAAAGCTTAGGACTATACGGTCTTATTGGTGAGTTCTACCAAACACATAAGTAAGAATTAACACAAACCCTTCTGAAATTCTTCCAAAAATAAAGAAGATGAAATACTTTTGAACTCATTTTATGAAGCTGACATCACCCTGATACCAAAGAAAAGCAAGGAGTCTACCAGAAAATAGAATTATGAGCCAATATGCCTGATGAACATAAATGCAAAACACCTCAACAAAAAGCCAGCAAACTAAATTCAGCAAGATGACAAAAGGATCATACATCATGACCAAGTGGATTACCCCTAGAATGCAAAATAATAACAATAGTAATAGTAATAATAATATAGGAAGCTATCAATGTGATATGCCACATTAATAGAATGAAAAATAAAATTTATTTGATCATCTCAATAAGTACAGAAGAAACATTTGAGAAATTTCAATACCTTTTCATGATAAAAACAGACTAAAAATAGAAGTAATGAAAATAATCTCATTAACAATAGCATCAAAATAATAAAATGCATATGAATAACCTAACCAAAAAGGGAAATGATTTGTGTACACGAAAACCACAAAACACTGGTGAACAAAAGTAAAGAAGATACAAATAAATGCAAAGATTTCCTGTGTTTATGGACTGGAAGATTTAATATTGTTAAAATATGCATACTACTCAAAATGACCTACAAATTTTTCCAGTCTTCATCAAAACCCCCTTCTTTTTAACATTAACAGAAAAAAAAATCTTAGTTTATATGAAACTATAAAGAACTCTACCCAAATCTTAAGAAAAACAGAGATGAAGGACTCTAACTTTCTAATTTTAACACAGATTGCAAAGCCACAGTAATCAAAATAGTATGATACTAGCATAAAATAGACACTTAGACCAATAGGCAGAATAGAAAGCCCAGAAATGAAACCATGCATATATGGTCAACAGAGCTTCAACATGGGTGCTAAGAATACACGATGGAGAAAGGGTAGTCTCTTCAACAAATGGTGGTGAGAGAAAATTGCAAGTTCACATGCAGAAGAATGAAATTGGGCTTTTATCTTATGTAATACATAAAAACCTATGAAAAATAAGTTAAAAACGTCATTGTATAATGTAAACTGTAAAACTTCTAGAAACAAAAAACAGAGGAAAAACTTCATGAAATTGATCTTGGCAATCATATATTGGATGTAACACCAAAAGTACAGGTGAGAAAAGCAAAAACAGATAAGTGGGACTATATCAAACTAAAAAGCTTTTGCACAACTAAGGAGAAAACCAACAGAATAAAAAGGCAACCTACAAGCTATAGAAGAATATTTGTAAACCATATATCTGATAGTTTAATATCCAAAATATATTTTAAAAAACTACAACTCAAAACCAAAAAACAACCCAATTAATAAACAATAAAATGATCTGAATAGATATTTGTTCAAAGATATCCAAACAGCCAAGAGGAGTATTAAAAGTTGCTCAACATCATAATCCACAGGGAAATGCAACTCGACACAACAAGATAACCCCTAATACCTGTTAGAATTTAAAAACAAAAACAGGGGAAATGGTGGCTTCAGGTGAGAGCAGGACATCCGGCCGCAGAGACAGCACAGAGGAAGCATTTATGACCAACTGCAATGAGGAATAAAGACGGTATATAGCATATCAGAGATTCATTCCAGCTAGCATTCTAACTCTGACAGTGACACCAAGAATGTTCTCTGGGGACTGCCTGGTGCTTGTTCTCCCTGGCATTGTCTTCAGGTGAAACAAATAGAGAATAGAGACTCGATTCTAACATCCAAAAATCAGATTGAAAGGCTGACACGTCTTGGTTTCTTTTACCTCAATTTGAACCCATTTGAGGTTCTTCAGACAGATCCTGAAGTTACAGATGAAGAAATAAAAAAGATGTTTCAGCAGTTACCCATACTGGTACAATCTGACAAAAATCAAGATGATTCTGACAGAGCCCAAAAGGCTTTTGAAGCTGTGAACAAAGCTTACCAGTTGCTACTGGATCAGGAGCAAAAGAAGAGGGCTCTGGATGTAACTCAGGCAGGAAAAGAATACGTGGAACACACTGTGAAAGAGTGAAAAAAGAAAACAAACAGTTAAAGAAGGAAAACCTACTACTGTAGGGGAGGATGATCCTGAGCTGTTCCAACAAGCTGTATATAAACAGACAATGAAACTCTTTGCTGAGCTGGAAATTAACAGGAAAAAGAAAAGCCAAAGGGACGCATGAAAGGAAACGACAAAGGGAAGAGGTTGAAGCTCAAGAAAAAGCCAAACGAGAAAGAGTGGCGGAAAAACTTTGAGGAAAGTCGAGATGGCCACATGGACAGCTGGCCAAACTTCCAAGCCAATACAAAGGGGAAGAAAGAGAAGAAAAATCAGACCTTCCTGAGACCACTGAAAGTAAAAATCAAGCAGCATGAGTGACTGCCTGGGGTCACAGGCACAGAATCTATCCCCTGCTGTCTCCCTTCCTGCTTCGAAGGACTCATTCTTTCCTCCCACTTCCACCCCACCATACAGTAACATTGGCTTTTTAGTCCATTTTGTTTTTAGTGCAATTTAATATGGATCAGAGCAATTCTTTTGTACACTGAAATAAGGGGCTTGGTTTAAAAAAAGACCTTCCAGTCTTCCTGCTCCTAGACCCACCAGGATTGGAAGGTGCCACCATTGGTACTGCCTTCTTTTCCCACAGCCTGTAACTTAATGTTTTGTACTTCACTGAATTGTGATGGTTAGAAACTTCGTGGACAGTTTGTGGAAATCATCCAATTAAACATATTGCTTAAAATGATGCTGCCATGACTTCAGAGCCAAGCCTGGGGCACCTTAGGAAGCCCTTTCGCTTCAGTTGCTCACTTCTGAGTGTGCTCCCTTTGAAGCCGCAGATGAGACAGGGAACACTTGTGAGCACTCAGAGCAGGCACCCGCTGCCCTGATGCCCTGTGGTGATTGTCATGTACCCTCCTGTCTACTGACCAATCAGCATTGCATGAGGCCCAGCCACCCAAACCTTTCACTTCCTGAAGAGCTAGCGTCCTCCTCCCAGTACCATGGTGTCCTAGCCTGTCTGCATTTGTTAGTGGTAATATTCTTTACGTATAATAAATTTTTATACCAAAAATCAAAAATGAAAACAAAAAACAAAAAGTAGCAAGTGTTGATGAGGTTGTAGAACACAAAGAACACTTGAGCACTGCAGGTGGATATGTAAAATAGTAAAGTTGCCAGGGAAAAACAGTATAGCGTTTCCTGAAAACATTAATAAAGGAATTACCATGTGATCCAGTAATTCTAATTCCGGGTATTTTTTCAAAAACAACTGAAATCCAGATCTCGAAGAGATATTTGTAATCTCATATTCTGGGCAGATTATTTACAGTAGCCAAGAGGTAGATATTACTTAAATGTCCATAGACTAGAAGAAAAAAATGTGATATATACATATAATGGAATTTATTCAGTGATAAAAAAATATGCCATATGCCATAAAGTGGATGAATCTTGAAGACATTATGTTAAGTGAAATAAGCCAGTTGCAGAAGGACAAAAACTGTCTGATTTAACTTAGATTAGTGATCTAAAGGTTTCATAGAAGTACAGAGTGGAATGTTGTCTCCCAGGCACTGGGAGAAACGCGGAATGGACAGTTGCTGTTCAAAGGATATAGTTTCCTTCAGGCAGGGTGAAAATGTTCTAGAAATCCACAACATTGGGATTATAGTTAGCAACACAGTACTCTGCATTTAAATATTTGTTAATAGGGTGGAATTCGTATATGTGTCTTTTTTTAACACAATTAAAAAAAAAAAAAACTTGGACTCGATAACTTGTCAGACCTAGGTTGGAGTTTTCAATGTATTGGTTCTGTGGCCTTAGTCAGTCAGTTTAATTAATCCATTTAATAGGTAATAGTATTTAACAGTTATCCACTACAGGGTTTAGTATATACAATATACTTTTTAAATGCTATGTAGATAGATAATAAATACATGGCCAACTGATACATAAATGCTGATACTCCTTTAATCCTCACAACAATCCATTCCTCACAACAATCCAATCTGCAAGTGAAAAAACCAAGGCAGGGAATGATCAAATAATTTGTCACATAGCTAGTAAGCTTTAGTGTAAGAATTCAATTCCAAGCAGTCTAGCTTCACAGTTTTTGCTTTTCACTAATCTACTATATTATCTCGAAATCTGTTTACTTTCCTGCAAAAAGGTAGTACATATGAAACACTGAGCAAGTGCTTTGCACATAATAACTAATATAGGCTTATATGACATTATTTATTAAAATAAAGTGTAATAAAACATGGAAAGTCATGATGAATATAAGAAGGCAATCAACTTGGCAACAAATTAAATAAACACTGCAATTAAAAGAGTTAAAAGTTTAAGCAATGAAATATAAAGACCAGCTAATTATCGGAATATAGTAGAGTGGTTCCAATTTTGGTCTGTTTCCTGGTCTTTGCAGTTGGAATATTTCTCTCATAGCATGTGTAAGAACTAAATGAATTCATACACCTGAAGTATTTAGAACAAAGGCTGGCATATGTTAAGTGCTCAGAAACAGTTCATGTGTCACAGAGGATTAACCTGCTACATAGATGTAATAATTAAAAATACACAGGTATGTATATTATAAAATCTCTTTCAATGGTGAATGTCAGGTTTTAACAACCTTCGCAGCAAGAACTATTCCTTCTATCATAGTTGAATCTTGCAATCTCCATAAGCTGGAAAATAGCACAATATATTGATTTTATAATTATTATTATAGACAATATCAAACAATTTGTCTGAATTCTTTATTTCAGATGAAGTGTTTTCAGCTCCTAAATTGATTTCAGATGTTTATATATATATATATATATATATATATATATATATATATATATATATATATACATATTTTAATTGTACTTTAGGTTCTGGCATACACGTGCAGATCATACAGGATTGTTGCATAGGTACTTAAATGGCGAGGTGGTTTGCTGCCTCAATCCCCCTGTCACCTATATCTGGCATTTCTCCCCATGCTATCCCTCCCCTACTTCCCACCTCCATTGTCCCTCCCCTAACCTCTCCCAACAGACCTCAGTGTGTGACGCTCCCCTCCCTGTGTCCAGATGTTCTCATTGTTCAACACCCGCCTATGAGTGAGAAAATGCAGTGTTTGATTTTCTGTTCTTGTGTCAGTTTGCTGAGAATGATGGTTTCCAGATTCATCCATGTCCCTACAAAGAAAACAAGCCCATCATTTTTCATGGCTGCATAGTGTTCCATGGTGTGTATGTGCCATATTTTCTTTGTTCAGTCTATCATTGATGGGCATTTGGGTTGGTTCCAGGTCTTTGCTATTGTAAACAGTGCCACAATGAACATACATGTACATGTGTCTTTATAATAAAATGATTTATAATTCTTTGAGTATATACCCAGTAATGGGTTTGCTGAGTCAAACGGGATTTCTATTTCTAGTTCCTTGATGAATCGCCACACTGTCTTCCACAATAGTGTAAAAGTGTTTCTATTTCTCCACATAGTCTCCAGCATCTGTTGTCTCCAGATTTAATGATTGCCATTCTAACTGGCATGAGATGGTATCTCAATGTGGTTTTGATTTGCATTTCTCTAATGACCAGTGATGAGCATTTTTTCATATGCTTTTTGGCCTCATGTATGCCTTCTTTTGAAAAGTGTCTGTCCATATCCTTTGCCCACTTTTGGATGGGTTTGTTTGGTTTTCTTTTTTTTCTTGTAAATCTGCTGTAGTTCTTTGTAGATTCTAGATATTAGCCCTTTGTCAGATGGGTAGGTTGCAAAATTATTTTCCCCATTCTCTTGGTTGCCAGTTCACTCTAATGATTGTTTCTTTTGCCATACGGAAGTTCTGGAATTTAATTAGATCCCATTTGTCTATTTTCGCACTTGTTTCCATTGCTTTTGGTGTTTTAGTCATGAGGTCCTTGCCTACGCCTATGGCCTGAATGGTTTTGCCTAGGTTTTCTTCTAGGGTTTTTATGATGTTAGGTCTTATGTTTAAGTCTTTAATCCATCTGGAGTTAATTTTAGTGTAAGGTGTCAGAGGGTGTCCAGTTTCTGCTTTCTGCACACTGCTAGCCAGTTATCCCAACACCATTTATTAAACAGGGAATCTTTTCCCCATTGCTTTTCTTGTCAGGTTTGTCAAAGATCAGGTGGTTGTAGATGAGTGGCATTGCCTCCAAGGCCTCTGTTCTGTTCCATTGGTCTATATCTCTATTTTGGTACCAGTACCATGCCATTTTGATTACTGTAGCCCTTTAGTATAGTTTGAAGTCAGGTAGGGTAATGCCTCCAGCTTATTCTTTTTGCTTAGGATTGCCTTGGCCCTGTGGGCTCTCTTTTGGTTCCATATGAAGTTTAAGATTTTTTTTTCCAGTTCTGTGAAGAAGGCCATTGGTAGCTTGATGGGGATAGCATTGAATCTGTAGATTACTTTGGGCAATATGGCCATTTTCACGATATTGATTCTTCCTAACCATGAACAGGGAATGTTTCTCCATCTGTTTGTGTCCTCTCTTTTTTCATTGAGCAGTGGTTTGTAGTTCTCCTTGAAGAGGTCCTTTACATCCTTTTGTTTGTTGTATTCCTAGGTATTTTATTTTCTTTGCAGCAGTTGTGAATGGCAGTTTTTTTCTAGATTTGGCTCTCTTTAAGTCTGTTACTGGTATATAGGAATGCTTGTGTTTTTTGCACATTGATTTTCTGTCCCAAGACTTTGCTGAAGTTGTTTGTCATCTTAAGGAGATTTTGGGCTGAGATGATGGGGTCTTATAAACTTACAATCATGTCATCTGCAAATACAGACAATTTGACTTCCTCCTTTCCTAATTGAATACCTTTTATTTCTTTTTCTTGCCGGATTTCTCTGGCCAGAATGTCCAATACTATATTGAATATGAGTGGTGAGAGGGGGCATCCTTGTCTAGTGCCAGATTTCAAAGGGAATTTTTTTTTTTTTACTATTAAGGATGATATTGGCTATAGGTTTGTCATAAATAGCTTTTATTATTTTGAGCTATGTTCCATCAATACCTAGTTTATTGAGAGTTTTTAGTTAACAGAAACTCTTTAAAACTTGTCTATGTTGATCTCAAAATTTGGAAATCAAATTGTAGTAAAAATTTAAATAATCTGGCATTCTGCAGTGAAAGATAATTACTTATTGAACAAAGTTTTTAAAAATCAAGAAATAAAGAATGCCCAAGTCACTAGCCATACAAGAACATTATGAAGAATTTTAGCAGCAGAAACTGGGAAAAATATAACTTTGATCAGCATACACCCTTTGAATGTTTTAGGAGAAGGAAATGACCATAGTAAATTTAACTGGTCTCAAAACTATTGATTTTGTAATAGAGATTTTGAATTTTTAAAGATAAAAGTCATTATTTCAGCAATAATGAACCATTAATATTCCACCAAACAATTTCTATCAGATATAGAAAGAGATGTAATTAGAAGGAAATCAACTTCAGCTACTTCAGTGAAAACTTTGCATAAATATGTTGTTAAAAATGGTCTTGGTGGTTGTGGAGCTGTATTTTCATTTATTTCATGGAGTGCACAATGGATTTATTAATGGAACTACATGTCTATGGTGACTATAAGTTACGTAGGTGAATATATACATTTTCATTACTTTAAATATAGAAAAACTTGTAAATATTCTAAATAATGAAACCACTTAATTTACAATATATGTACAAAGGGTCAAGGTTTAGCAACAAAAACTGCAGATTAAAGCAAAAATACAATAGTGCTCTTTTATAACAGCCCAATGGTTAAAGTACGATGTGTGTTTATCAACATAAAAATCTCTGAAAGTTTAGAGAATTGGATAAGCCAGCCAGGATATTTCTTATGGGGATACACAAGTTAAAGAAATTTTTCATATTTAGATCATTACAACACATGCTTTATGTGTGGTACAAGTTTACTTCCTGACTCCTTTCAATGTTGATCTTTTGTTCTTGAGAGAAATAGAACATGGTTAGTATCAGTAGTCTAGGTTATATTGGCAGGCATAGCCTACGGTATAATAATGTGAATCCTGCAAATAGAAATATGTAAGTAAACAGAAAGATTGTATCATTTTAAGTGTGTAAAAGAGAAAACCAGAGAATTTGTGAACAAACATATATACATGTAAAGCTTTAGTGGCTACATAAGGAATAAATGTACAGTTATAATACATAATTTACTGAACAATGCAAATTGTGTTTTTAGTTGGTTATAATTAATATTGACAGTTTTTTACACTATGAAGACCTGAGGGATGCCCAGAAAAATATATTCATAATAAAACAAAACACCAGAAAGACCTACCTAGCATTTGAAGGTCAAATAATAAATCTCACTTTAGACGACTGTAGTAATTTGTGATTTTATTTCTCTGTTCTTTCACAAGATCACGATTTCAGAATTTGTGTTTTTCTTTTTCAAGTACTAGGGAATTATTTCCTAAATAGTATTTTAAATGTGCACTTTTAAAGAGGTAATTGTGTGTGAAAAGGAAAATTAAAATAAAAGCTTTGCTGTTGTTGAATGAACATCCTTCTAATCAACTTTTAACAGCGATTCCCACAGAATAAACTCACACAAAAATTATTTGAACTTTATAAGTAAAATTTATCCTAGAATCATTTCATAGGGAAGCAAATATAAAATAGAATACAACATTGAATAAGAAAATTTACTACTCTTGTGTCTTATGTATCTCCTCTATTCTTCCTCTGTCTGTTTACAGATTGCTTTCTACTAGTTTATTTTGTTAATTGGGTGGTCATTCCTGGACATCATAAATTTATATTTCTGAAATAAAAAAAGAAACCTAATATTAGAGAAAATTTTAGGTATATAAAACTTTTTTTCTCAATAACTTTGTGGACAGTTAGAAAGAAAACAACAACTGTTTTCTGAAACAGAAAATAACATTATAGTTGAGAATATACTTGTATTATATTGCATCACTCCACAATAGCGTAGAAGAAGTTTTTGGATTTGTAATATGTGAATTCCTTACAGAGAGCAATAGAGGGAATTAAAAATGGTAACTAATCACCCACATTTAGAAGAGATGACTAGGGTTTAAGCAGTAACAAGAAAAGATAGCTATATTTTTAGATTTATCTTTCACACTTCTAACCTCTTTTGAAGTTCCATCTTCAATAGAGTCAGGATAAAAAAAAATGTGGATATAATAAAAGAATCCAATAAAATGAGAAGGTGTAAGTAATAATGCTCTCCAAGAAAAGAGCTCGGATACATCAAAGTGCTCTGTCCATATTGTAGTTAGCTAGGTGAACTATTGTATTGTTTTTTTTGTTTGTTTGTTTGTTTCTAATTTGGTCTTGAGATCTCTATAACAAGAGTGGCTATAATCCCTAGACTTACACTTATGGGGCCCCAGAGCATTCATCAAGACATTCTAATTGATGGGTTTAGAGCAAGCAGGTTCCATGGAGTCATACTGTGACTGAGAGGTGGTAACTTTGGCATACTTGCACAATTCATACAGAGTATAGGAGTCAGTGGGTTGAGCCAAGTAAGTTGTATCTAATTGTTCCTCAGGGATGTGGGTCACCAGGAGGTGGATGTACAAGGCAAATATTTGGGTCGACCACACTGAGGAACTGGGAGGAGTTGGAAAACTAGAAAGTTTGTCAAGAGCAATTAAGCTTTCTGGTATGAGAAAGCCTAAATTTTATTAAAAATGGATGCTGAAGCAAAACAAAATTATAGAAATTAATTACTGCTGTAATAGAGATAAATGGCATCTATGCCCAGTCCTTATTTTCAGGGAAGGGTAGGTGGTGTGGAGGGAGAGGACATGAGGAATGTTATAAGGAGTGATTTAAAAGAGAACATCATCAGGACTTGAGGATAAAAATTTGCTTCGGAAATTTAACCCTGATTGAGAGAATGGTAATGCCTTTGGTTGAAGTCATGAAGTTGGGAAATAGGCCAATATTTTTAAGAGAGGTGAGCAGGTAATGAACCTTATTATAGGTATATTGAGTGAGGTGGTAATTACATTTCCAATTTATAATATCAACATGTAGAGATATGAAACTAGAGCTAAAACTAGAGATGGTGCAACCAAACATAAGAGGTGTCCACAAAGAGGTAGAAGTTGAAGCCACAATATATGATCATTTTATCCCCCCCCCCAATAGAGATTAGTAGAACCAAATGAATTATATACCAAATACACTTACTAAGAAGGAGTTATGAGCCATTTATATTCATATAATTTTACCATGTGTATATATTGACAGGAAGTGATCAAATGATAAAATTAAACATGACAATTTCTATTTTAAAATCCCTTTAATATAGGTTTCTCTTTGACCCATGGCTATTGCCTGCCCTAAGTATTTGTACTAGTCAGTCTCAGCCCTGGCACTAAGAGAAAATAACTTGCTCTGTCACAGAGATTCAACAATGTTTTCAGGATTAAATACATACATTGCTTCAAATGTATTTCATAAATATTTTAAGAAATAGGCCAGGTGTGGTGGCTGTTGCCTGTAGTCTCGGCACTTTGGGAGGCCCAGGTAAATGGATCACTAGAGGTCAGAGTTCAAGACCAGCCTGGCCAATATGGTGAAACCCTGTCTCTACTAAAAATACAAAAATTAGCTGGACATGATAGCACATGCCTGTAATCCCAGCTACTCAGGAGGCTGAGGCAGATTGCCTGAACACAGGAGGCAGAGGTTGCAGTGAGCTGAAATTGTGCCACTGCCCTCCAGCCTGGGTAACAGAGTAAGTCTCGGTCTCAGGTAAAAAACAAAAACAAAATATATATATATATATATATATATATATATATATATATATATATGTGTATATATATATATATATATATAGTTTGTCACCTAGTCTAAAAAGAAACATTAAAAACTACCAAATAATTTTGAGAAAAATATAATTTATATGTGAAATGAAATTTTGGCAATTAGGATAATCCCAGTTAGTTATTGTTATAAACTGAATGTTTGTGTCACCCCAAAATTCGTATGTAGAAATTCTAAGCTCCAAGGCATTGGTAGTAGGAAATGTGGTTTTAGGAGCTAATAAAGCCATGCAGGTGGATGGCTTATGAATGAGATTAGTGCACTTATAAAGGAAATCCCAAAGAGATTTCTAGTCCTCTTTCTGCCATGTGAGGATAAAGCAAGAAGTTGGCAGTCTGCAACCCAGAAGAGGGCCTTCACCAGAACCTCACAATGCAGGCACCTTGTTCTTGAACTTCCAACCTCAAGAGCTGTGAGTAATAAATATCTTTTGTTTATAAGCCACACACTCTGGTGTTTTGTTAAAGCAACCCAAACTGACTAAAATGGAAACATTGACTATTTAATCATTTATTCACTTATTCATTCAACAAATATATGCCTAGCTCATTATCTATGTTATGTATTATACTAAAAATTTAGGATGTGACTAAATGAAAAATTAACCCAGTCTGTGCCAGCATAGAGTTGCCATCTAGAATTGGAGATAAATATTGCATATAAAATCACAGAAGTATATTATAACAAACTATTAGGATACCATGAATACAAAAGTATAGAACATTATTAAAATACATATTGTATATTACATGTATGTTGGGAGGAAAGGAGGTCAAAGAAGACTACTCTGAGAAAGTGATCATTAAATTAGAACAGAAGTATGAATAAATATTAGTTTAGTAAAGTAGTGTAAAGAAAAAACAACATGCCAGGCAGATTAAATTACATTTTAAAAGGGTTTGAAGTAGAGGGAGCCTAAAATTTCCTTAAATTGCAAAGAAAACATCATGGTTGGACCCCAAAGAGCAACTGTAGGGGTGGAGTACAGATATTGACCCATTTAGAATAAGCATCAGTCCTCAGTGTGAACTGATGAAGTTCATGTTGGCTAAGAAGTTTGATTTTAGATAAATAAGTATACATATCTTCCAAGTACAATGACAAACTACTAAGTATTTCTGAACATTTTAGCACAAGCTTTGAAAGCAATTCAGTCTAGAATAAGATGGTAACTTAAAGTAAAAGAGTAATGATGCAGATGGATAAAAATGTACAGAATGAGTTACCTAATACTTAACATTGATTTAATATAAAATATGATACATGTCCATAAGTATAAAGGGCCTGATATTTTATTCTACTTGCAAGACAAGAAGTTAGCCTGATGCAGCTTCATGGATGCCAGTAGAGGATATGAGATGTCTGTGTTGGAGACAACAGATTTTATTACTCATGGTGAAAATAGCAGTAACCAGAGTGTCAGCAATGATAATACATTGGTTCTTTTACCTCTAATTCCCACAACAATGTGAATTGGGTCTGTAGATGCAGTAGGTTGCCTTAGAAGAGAAAAATCCTGAATTTAGGGAACAAACATCTTACAATTGGCTGTAGGCATGCCTAACCTTGTCTTAGAAGGAGACATTATCTCTGTTATACTAGACAATAAACAAGTCTGCTTTTTTTTCTCCGGAGAAATGTTGTCTTTATTTTCCAAGACAGTTAAGCTATGTAAACATCTTTGAAAAAAAAATAGTCCAGGTCAAAGGCAGTAAGTAACACTACTTGTAAGTCACATAGAAAAACGAGAGACACATGGAGAAAGGTCTCCCCAAATCACAGTGAGTTAAGAAATGAAAATCATCAGTAAATATAAACACTCACTAAACTACAAATAGTTTTAAAAGGTTTGGAGTGAGGAGCATAGTGAGGACAAGATGATAATTTCAGTTCTGGAAACACTGACTTTGAGGGGCTTTTGAGAAATCAATGAGTGATACCAAGTAGATAGACATATGTGAGTAAATGTCACCAAAACAAATCAGATCTGGTGATATAAATTTGGAAGTCATCTTCCTAACACAGTAATGTAAGTCTTACTTATGGATAAGGTTTCCAAGAGAGATAATAGCTCTTCATTGTTACACA
Organism: Saimiri boliviensis; assembly: GCF_048565385.1. NCBI lineage: Eukaryota > Metazoa > Chordata > Mammalia > Primates > Cebidae > Saimiri > Saimiri boliviensis. The sequence goes on along the minus strand of NC_133470.1, from coordinate 76,339,300 downwards.
GTCACGTGTTTCTGGAACTAAACCCAAATCAAAATACAACATCTCTATCTTTATATGCATATTCAGTTTTTATAATCTCCATATACTACTATATAAAAAAAGTAAAATGATTGAACAGGAAGGGATCTTAGATAATACCTAATCGTTATTAAGGTAACAAATATTTTATAAATATGTAAAAAATATATTTCTCCACAGAGGGAGACACATAGCACATATAAACTAAATAGAGATCATTTATCTCCCATATCAAGTTAAGGACACTTTGATATGGTTAGTATGTGTCCACACCCAAATCTCCAATTGTAGTTCCCATAATTCTCATGTGTTCTGGGAAGGACCCAGTGGGAGGTAATTGAATCATGAGGGTGGATCTTTCTTGTGCCGGTCTCCTGATTAGTGAATAAGTCTCACAAGAACTGATGCTCTTATAAAGAGCAGTTCCCCTGCACATGATCTCTTTGCCTGCCACCATATACGATGTGACTTTGCTCCTCCTTCACTTTCCACCATGATTGTGAGGCTTCCCTAGCCATGTGGAACTGTGAATCCATTGAACCTCTTCCTTTATAAATTACCCAGTCTTGGGCTGAGAACAGATTAATATAATAATGAGGACAGACTAATACAGTAAATTGGGACCAATAGAGTGAGGTGTTGCTGTAAAGATTCTCAAAAATGTGGAAGCAACTTTGGAACTTGGTAACAGTTAGAGGTTAGAATAGTTTAGTGGGCTATGAAGAATTCAGGAAAATATGGGAAAGTTTGGGACTTCCTAGAGACTTGTTGAATGGCTTTGACAAAAATGCTGATAGTAATATGGACAATAAAGTCCAGGTTGAGATGGTCTCAGATAGAGATCAGAAACTTGTTGGGAACTGGAGTAAAGGTCACGTTTGCTATGAAAAGAGACTTGTGGCATTTTGCCCCTACCCTAGAGATCTTTGGAACTTTGAACTTGAGAGAGATTTATGGTATCTGACGGAAGACATTTCTAAGTGGCAAAGTGCTCAAGAAGAAGCAGAGCATAAAATTTAGAAAATTTGCAGCCTGACAATGTGATAGAAAAAAAAAAAAAAACAACAACCCTGTTTTCTAAAGAGAAATTCATGCCAGCTGCAGAAATTTGCATATGCAACAAGGAGCCAAATATTATTCACCAAGATGAAGGGTAAAATATCTTCAAGGCATGTCAGAAACCATCGTGGCAGACCCTCCTCCACAGACCTTGAGGCCTAGAAGGGAAAAATGGTTTCATGGGCCAGGCCCAGTGTTCCTCTGTTCTATGCAGCTTCAAGACATGGTTCCCTGAATACCAGCTGCTTCAGCTTCAGCCATGCCTAAAAGGGACCAATGTACAGCTCAGGCTATTGCTTCAGACTGTGTAAGCCTCAAGTCTTGCTGGCTTACATGTGGTACTGGGCCCGTGGGTCCACAGAAGTCTAGAATTGAGGTTTGGGGACTTCTGCCTAGATTTCAGAGGATGTATGAAAATGTCTGGATGTCCAGGCAGAAGTTTGCAATAGGAACATCTTCTAAAGCAGTGCAAATGGGAAATGTGTGGTGGGAGCTCTCACAGAGAGTCTCCACTGTGGCACTGCCTAGTGGAGCTATAAGAATAGGGCCACCATATGCCAGACACAAGAATGGTAGATACACTGATGGCTTGAACCAATTGCCTGGAAAAGCCACTGACACTCAATGCCAGCCTATGAAAGCAGCCAGAAGATGGGATGTACCATGCAAAGTCACAAGGGTGAAGCTGCCCAAGATCATGGGAACCCACCTCTTGCATCAGTGTGACCTGGATGTGAGACATGAAGCCAAAGGAGATCATTTCGGAGCTTTAAGATTTGACTGCCCCACTGGATTTTGAACTTGCATGGGTCCTGTAGCCCTATCATTTTGGCGAATTTCTTCTATTTTGAATAAATGTATTTACCCAATGCCTATATTCCCATTGTATTTACAAAGTAATATTCAGAAGGGACTTGCCTTGTCTCAGATGAGACATTGGGCTGTGGAGTTTTGAGTTAATGCTGAAATGAGATAAGACTTAGGGGGACTGTTACGAAGGAATCATTGGTTTTGAAATGTGAGGACAGGAGATTTGGGAGGGGCTGGGTGCAGAATGATTTAGTTTGGCTGTGTCCCCACCCAAATTTCATTTTAAATTGTAGCTCCCATAATTCCCACATTTCATGGGAGACGCCCAGTGGGAGGTAATTGAATCAGGAGGGTGGATCTTTCCCATGCTGTTCTTTTGATAGTAAATAAGTCTCCCAAGAGCTGATTGTTTTATAAAGGGGAGTTCCCCTATACAAGCTCTTTTTGCCTGACACCATGTAGGACCAGACATTGCTCCTGCTTCACTTTCTACCATGATTGTGAACTAGAAAATGATGTCATGTGGAACTGAATTTACCCAGTCTCAGGTATGTCTTTATGAGCAGCATGAGAACAGACTAGTACACCCTTGATCCAGTTTAATCTCTTTATTTTATAGCTGAGGATACTGAGTCAAAAATGAGTTTTTTACCTGCATAAAGTCATAAATATATTAGATGAATTTAATGGGACAAACAAGAATTATAAGACTATGTTTCAGATGGTTCAAGGCTATTTTCCTAAATATCTCTACATCTATATTCACAAATGGAAGAGTGGTGGAGAATGTAAACTCTTGAAACAAACCTACTGTGTTCAAATCCAGGAACCGTGACTTTGTCAGTCAGGGTTCTATTAGAAAAACAAAACCAAGGTTAGATTGAAAGATATGGTTGATAGGTGGGAATAGATAATAAAGAAATAGATCAATAGATAGATAGATAGTTGATAGAGCTGTAAAAGCATTAATTTTACAGTTGTGGGAGCAGACTATTCTTGCAGCTGATGCAAGAGCTTGAATCCACAAGACAAGCAGTGGGGAAAAGAAGATGTGTGTAAAGTAGGGGTGACCAAGAACATTCGGACAGTATGAGGGCAGACTGAAACCCATGTTAAGTCTTCATTGCCTCTAACCTTGATAATGTAGATGACACACAGAAGCCAGGGCTCTTTGTCATAGAGATGAACACATCATTACAAGTTAACTACTGCCTCATGCTGACAAGGTGAGTTTGCAGATCAGCAACAATGTGTGTAAGGGACAAAACAGCTGCTATTTCCCTTCCTTTGTCTAAGTCTCTAAAGAATCTCATTTATGGTCCACTCTTTCCAGCAACATAAAGAAAATAAATTTACTAAAAATATAATTCATCCTAGCCGAGTTGGCAGATTAGAAAGCCACCCTAAAGACTTGCAAGCTATGGATTTTACAGCAAATTAATCAATTTTAATATCCTAATCCTTAAAATATCAATAATGATATCAATCACATAAGGTTGTTACAAAGAATCAAATACATATATAAAGAGTATAACACACATGTTTCCTAGAATATTGTTTATATTACATACACATTAATGTAGAGGCTCACAAATTTACTCTCTGTTACCTAAAATTTATTTTGGCACTTTCTCTGTAATCAGCTCTAATTTCACTTTCTGTTTCCATAGATGAATACTCTGGTTTTTAGCTAAAATTTTATAATTAGAAAGACAAAAAGGAAAACATACTAATCCTTCTCAAATCATTACCTTCTTATTTTCATTTACTAATTGTCATTTTATAATACTGCTCTTGTTGTGTTATTATGCTGTCATTGTTGTTCTTGCTATTTCCTGGAATGTCTTCTTTTTATTTTTCTGTATACTCGAAGCCTTCTAATTTTTTACATCACCTGTTTCTACTTTTAATGTGCTTTTCCTCATTGAACTTCCACTTTTCTGAACACATATCCTATATTTAGAATGCTTGTCATACATTATTTGTGCTACACAAATTAGCACTTTGTTGTACACATTCATATATAATTAAGTGACTTGTATATATTAGTGTTGGAACTTTAACTGAGTTCTAAGTTTCTAGAGGGCAGAACAAAGTCTAAGACTGCTTGTATTTGGTAGGAGGGGCCAGGATGACCAACTAGAAACAGCTGTCATCAGAGACTCCCACCAAGAAGAAGGAAAAAGGTGATTAAATCATGCATTGTCAACTGAGGGATTCAGATTCTGTCACTGAGACCGACTAGGCCATCGCTGCAACCAATGGAGAATGAGGAAAAGCAGGGTGGTAGGAGGGCTCACCTGGGAGCCACATAGGAAAAGGGGAACTCCCGCACCCAGCCAAGTGAGGCAATGACTGATTGTGCTAACCTGTCTAGGAAAACACTTTTTACACAGATCTGTGCAACCCATGGGGGAGGAGATTCCTCTCCTGAGCCCATGCCCCCAGGAGTTTGGGCCCAAGCACAGAGTGATGCAGATTCTCAGTAGCCACTTGGCTGGAGACTACTTTAGACTACTAAGTTCCTGGGGAGAAGGGTGGCCATTATCATTGTGGCTGCCTGCTGTCTAAGAAGACTGAGCTTCCAGGGAGAGCAGCCGCAGCCATCACTGCAGCTCCAGTCAGCCATTATTCTCCTGCTGGTGCAAGGGAGACTAGACAGTTCTGACCCAGGAGGAATTTCCCTCAGTGTAGCATAATAACTGTGGAAAATTCTGTCCAGACGGCCCCTTTAGGCCAGACAATGACTAACCCCTCCTCACTGGGTGGGGTCTCCCTGGAGGAACTTCAGCAATTCCCCTCAGGGGTTTAGGGACAGAACATTGATCTCCCTGGGACTGAGACCTTGTGGGGAGTGGTGGCTGTGGTCTCCATGGATTACCCGACTTAGTCTTTCCTTGTACTGGCTCTGAAGAATCTGGGCAGTTCAGACAAGTGGGAATCCTCTTGGGGGTGTACAGTGCACCCCCTCCACCAAGGAACAGCCAGAATACTTCATTAAGCTGATCCTGAATCCGGTGCCTTTTGTATTAGTGACCCCAACAAGAGACATCAAACACTTTATACAGGAGAGTTCCCACTGGCATCAGGTTAGTGCCCTTCTGGGACACAGATCCCACAGGAAGCAGCAGGCAGGCAGCCATCTTTGCTGATCTGCAGCCTCCACAGGTGACACCTACAGGTGCAGGAGTGACTCTGGCTAATAGGTTCTGTAGTAGACCCCCAACAAACCACACCAGCCCTATGGAAAATGAGCCTGACCATTAAAAGAAAAATGAACAAACAGAAAGCATCGACCATAACATCAACAAAAAAGTCTGCACCAAAAACCCTATCTAAGGGTCAGCTGCCTCAAACACCAAAGCTAGATAAACTCATGAAGATGAGAAACAATCAATGAAAAAACACTGCAAACTCAAAAATCCAGAGTGCCTCCTCCAAATGATCACAGCACCTCTCCAGCAAGGACACAGAACTGGAAAGAGGCTGAGATGGATAAATTGACAGAAGTAGGCTTCAATAGGTGGGTAATAACAAACTTTGCTGAGCTAAAGAAGCATGTTCTAACCCAATGCAAAGAAACTACGAACCATAATAAAACATTACAGAAGCTTTTAACCAGAATAACCAGCTTAGAGAGGACAATAAATGACCCGATAAAGCTAAAAAACACAAGAACTTTACAGTGCAACTACAAGTATCAATAACTGCATAGAACCAACAGATAAAAGAACTTCAGTTTGAAGACTATCTTGCTAAAATAAGAGAGGCAGACAAGACTAGAGAGAAAAGAATGAAAAGGAGAGAACAAAACCTTTGAAAACTGATATTATGTAAAAAGACTAAACCTTTAAATGATTGAGGAACCAGAAAAAGATGGGAAAAACAAAACTAAGTTGAAAAAAAATAATTTAGGATATCATACAGGAGAACTTCCTCAACCTAATGAGACAGGCCAGCCATCAAATTCAGGAAATCCAGAGAACCCCAATAAGCTATTCCATGAGAAGATCAACCCCAAGACACATAATCATCAGATTATCCAAGATTAAAATTAAGAAAAACATGTTAAGTGTATCCAGTGAGAATGGCCAGGTCACCTACCAAGGGAAACCCTTAAGAATAGGACCAGTCCTCTCAGCAGAAACCCTACAAGCCAGAAGAGATTGGAGGTCAGTAATCAACATTCTTAAAGGAATTTCCAACTCAGAGTTTCATATCCAGGAAAACTAAGTTTCATAAGTGAAAAAGAAATACAATTCCCTTTGGAAACACAATTGTTGAGGGAATTTGTCACCACCAGGCCTGTCTTGCAAGAGCTCCTGAAGAAAGCACTAAATATTGAAAGGAAAATCCATTCCTAGCCATTCCAAAAACACACTGAACTACAAAGACCAATAACAATATGAAGCAACTGTATCAAAAAGTCAGCAAAATAACCAGCTAGAATCATGATGACAGGATCAAGCTCACACATGACAATCTTAACCTTGAATGTACATGACCCAATTTAAAAACACAGAATGGGAAGAAGTTGTATAGATTCAAAACCCATCAGTGTGCTGTATTCAAGAGATATATCTCATGTGCAAAGACACACATAGGCTCAAAACAGAGGGATGGGGGAAATTTACCAAGCAAATGGAAAGCAGAAAGAGCAGGGGTTGCAATCCTAGCTTCTGACAAAACAGATTTAAACCAACAAAATTCAGAAAAGAAAAAGAAGGGCATTACATAATGGCAAAGGCATCATTAGAACAAGAAATATATATGCATCCAATAGAGGAACACCCAGATTCTCAAAACAAGTTCTTAAAGACACAGAAGAAGACTTAGAGTCTCACACAATACTATTAGGAGACTAACACCCCACCGTCAATAGCAGATAGTTGAGACAGAAAATTTACAGGAATATTTAGTTCTTAAACTCAAGTGGACCAAAACTCTCCACACAAAAACAACAGAATATACATTCATTCCTCTCGGTGCCACATGATACTTATGCTAAAGTCAATCATATAACTGGAAGTAAAACACTCCTCAGCGAAAGCAAAAGAACTGAAATGATAGTCTCTCAGGCAGCAGTGCAATAAAATTAGAACTCAAGATTAAGAAACTCACTCAAAACTACACAACTACATAGAAACTGAACAACCTTCTCCTGAACGACTCTTGGGTAAATAATGAAATTAAGGCAGAAATCAAGAAGGTATTTGAAACCAATAAGAACAAAGAGTCAACATACCAGAATCTCACAGCTATAGCAGTGTTTAGAGGAAATTTATAGCACTAAATGCCCACATCAAAAAGCTAGAAAGACCTCACTTGAATCCACACCCTACAACACAACTAGAAGAATTAGAGAACCAAGAGAAAAAAAAAAAAAAGAAAAGAAAAAAAAAGCACTAACAGAAGATAAAAAATAACCAAGATCGGAGCAGAACTGATGGAGATAAAGACAAGAAAAACACTTCAGAAAAGTCAATGAATCCAGGTTTTTGAAAAAATCCATAAAACAGACCACCAGCTAGACAAAGAAGAGAGGAAAGAATCAAACAGACTGAAAAATGATAAAGGGGATATCACCACTTCCCCACAGAAATACAAAGAGCAATTAGATAATATAAACATTTCTAGGAAAATAAATTAGAAAATCTGAAAAGAAAATGGATAAATGCCTGGACATATACAACCTCCAAAGGCTGAACCAGTAATCTCTGAATAGACCAATAACAAGTTCTGAAGTTGAAGTAATAATAAATAGCCTACCAACTAACAAAAGCCCGGGAACAGACAGATTTACAGCTGAATTTTACCAGAGATACAAAGAGAAACTTGTACCATTCTTTCTAAAACTATTCCAAACAATTGAAAAGGCTGGACTTTTTCCTATTTTATGAGGCCAGCATCATCCTGATATGAAAACCTGACAAAGATACCATAAGAAAACAAAACTTCATGCCAATATCCCTAATAAACATCAATGCAAAAATTCTAAATAAAGTACTCACAAACTGAATACAGGAGCACATCAAAGAGCTTATACACCACAGTCAAGTTGGCTTCATCTCTGCATGCAAAACTCATTCAACAGATACAAATTAATAAATGCAATTCATCAAATAAACAGATCTAAAGACACAAACCACATGATTATCTCAGTAGATGCAGAAAGGGCTTTTGATAAAATTCAACATCCCTTCATATTAAAAATTCTGTAAACTAGTTATTGATGGTACATGCTTCAAAATAATAAGAGCAATTTTTGGCAAAACAACAGCCAGTATCATGCTGAATGGGCTAAAGCTGGAAGCATTCCCTTGAAAACCAGCAAAAGAAAAGGACACCCTCTCTCACCACTCCTGTTCAACGTAGTATTTAAAGTTCTGGCCAGGACAATCAGGCAAGAGAAAGAAATAAATGTTCAAAAAGAGAGGAAGTCAAACTGTCTCTGTTTGCAGGTAACATGATCCTTTATTTAGAAAACCCTACAGTCTCTGGCCAAAAGCTTCTTGAGCTGATAAGCAACTTCAGCAGTCTCAGGATACAAAATCAATGTGCAAAAATCACAAGCATAAAATCATAAATGAACTGCCATTCCAATTGCTAAAAAGAATAAAATATCTAGGAATACAGCTAACAGTGAAAGTTAAGGACCTCTTAAAAGAGAACTAGAAACTACTTCTCAAGGAAATCAGAACACAAACAAATGGGAAAATATTCCGTGCTCATAGATAGAAATACTCAATATTGTGAAAATGGCCATACTGCCCAAGTAATTTATAGATTCAGTGATATTCTCATCAAACTGCCATTGACATACTTCACATAATTAGAGAAAAAGTACTTTAAAGTTTATATTTAATCAAAAAAGTGCCCATAAAAGGGAAGACAATCTTAAGTGAAAAGAACAAACCTGGAGGCATCACGCTACCCAACTTCAAACTATACTACAAGGCTTCAGTAACCCAAATAGCATGGTACTGGTACAAATAAAAGACACATAAATCAATGGAGCAGAATAGAGAACTTAGAAATAATACCACACATCTATAACCATTAGATCTTCAACAAACCTGACCAAAACAAGTAACAGAGAAAGGATTCTCTATTTAACAAATGGTGCTGGAAAAATTGGCCAGCCTTATGCAGAAAATTGAAACGGGATCCCTTCCTTATACCTTGTAAAAAAATAAATCCAGATGGATTAAAGGCTTACATGTAAACCCCAAAAGTATAAAAACCCTGAACAAAATATAGGCAATACCATTTAGGACGTAGGTACAGGCAAAGATTTCATGACAAAAACATCAAAAGTAATTGCAACAAAAGCAAAAAATGACAATGGTGTCTAATTAAACTAACGAGCCTCTACAGAGCTGAAGAAAAAAAAAACCTGTCATCAGAGTGAACAGACAACCTACAGAATGCAAGAAAATTTCTGCAATCTACACATCTGACAAATGTCTAATATCCACAATCTGCAAAGACCTTAAGCAAATTGACAAGAAAGCAAGCCACTCCATTAAAAACTGAGCAAAGAACATGAACACTTATCAAAAGAAGACATTTATGTAGCCAACAAACATTAAAGAAGCTCAATATCTGTGATGATTAGACAAATGCAAATCAAAACTACAGTGTGACACCATCTCACACCAGTCAGAATGGCAATTACTAGAAAGTCTAGAAACAATCAAATGCTGGTGAGGCTATGAAGAAATAGGAAGACTTTGACAGTTTTGGTGGGAATGCAAATTATTTCAACCAGTTTAGAAGACAGTGTAGCAATTCCACGAAGTCCTAGAACCAGAAATACTAACTGACTCAGCAACCCCATTACTGGGTATATCATCAAAGGTATATAAATCATTCTATTATAAAGATACGTGCATGTGTATCTTCATTGCAGCATTATGCCGAATAGCAAAGACATGGAATCAACCCAAACGCCCATCAATGACAGACTTGATAATGAAAATGTGGTACATGTTTACAATGGAATACTATGCAGCCATAAAGAGAAACAATATCATATTTTTTGCAGGGACATAGATGAGCTGGAGGCCGTAACTTTCCGCAAACTAACACAGGAACACAAAACCAAACACCACACATTCTCACTTATAAGTAGGAGCTGAACAATGAGAACAGATGGACACAGTTAGGGGCATAATGCACTCACATTAGGGCCTATTGGAGGTGGGGGAAAAGAGAGCATCAAGATAAATAGCTAATACATGTAGAGCTTAATAACTAGGTGATGGGTCGATAGGTGCAGAAAACCACAATGGTACACATTTACCTATGTAAAATACCTGCACATCCTACACATGTATCCCAGAACTTATGATAAAATAAAATTACATAAAAAATAAAAAATTAAATTGCAGGTATTTTATGCAATAATTGAGGAATGATAATTTGCTGAGTAGGGTAAAAATACTTTTTGATAGAACAGACAGGAAAATGCAAATTCAGGATATGACAAAAATGTCTTAATATTCTAATTGCAACTCAAGTGTTATAATGAATTGTGAAAATGAACAATATAATCAGAATATCATGCCTCTGAGAGATAAGGCTGTCCATTTAATAGAAAACAAGAAGCTTCTAAGTAACATATTGGAAGGCAACAACCATGTACAGGTCGAGAGTGACAGAAGACGAATATTTTGTTGTTATTTAGAAATGCTTTTAAATGGTTATGTTGCATTTAAATATTTCATTTTAATTGACTGTAAAAAACTATATATAATAATATAACATAATTTTATACAATTTATTTTGAGGTTGAAGTCTTATAGAAGAGATAAATGAGACAAAATACAAATATTTAAATTAAATGATGAGATTTTAAAGGTCTGAGATGTGGCAAGGCAAGCAAAACTATTGCACTAGGAAAATCAGAATGCTCTCAATGCCACTTTATTTCCCTTAAGTAACAAACTTTCAGTTTCATAGATATATATCTCTCATGGTTCACGTAGTGTAAATTATGAAATTTAATTATCTCTAAAACAATATTGACTATAATAAGCACTACTATTTTATGTACCGCTAAGAATAAGAAAGCACTGCCAATTATAATTAGAATCTCATTGATTGTAAATATATTCCTATTTAAGAGATAATAAAAGTATGAAAAAATGTATCTTGAAACCAAAAAAAAATCATGTATGTTTCAACCTTTTAAATTAAAGCTGAACTTTAAACTGAAATTTAAAAGAAATCAAAATTTCTGTGACTTAGTACTCTCAATTATTCACATTATTCTTTAAACTCTTCCAGTAAAAGAAGAATCTTATGACTTCCACATACTTCTAGCAAAATATATAGTCATATTTAACTTTTAATTCCTTTCTTTTTGTGACTATAAACTCAAATATTTCTATCCTTCCATTTCTATTCAAAAGATGCTTTTGAAGTGTGGTCTAAGAAGGAGAATAATTGTTCAATCTTGCTCCTGACAGTGACTTCCTCTAAGGGCAAATATGCTATGGCTCATCACGTAATCTTCATGGTTCAGATTCTCTTTGTAAGAATAAGACAATGCCCATCATTATAGTCTATCCATTACTTTGAGAAGGAATAAACAATCTCTACTTATTTTTCTAAGTATGATATTTATAATTCCAAAAATATGGCACATAAGCAGGGTGAAATCCGTTTTAACAGTCAACTGTGTCAGACCCTGAAGGAATCACAAAACAGAGGTTGAAAGTGTATGGCAACTGATTCCAGCATAACTATGTATGTGGCTATCTTTGAGCATACTCATCATCCATCAGATTTTAATGAATTTCTATCTACAGTATGCTTTTGAAGCTAAAAAATTATGCTCCTACAAATGAAGCTGTCATTTTAAAAATTTAAGCATATAATGGCTATAAAACACTCTCTTTGGGAGGATTAAAAACATCAGTTTTCTCAGCTCTTTATTCATCCAACATTACTTATTAAAAAAAATTATTTCTGCAACCATGATTCATAGTGAACAGAAGATTTCAATATATCGAACAAATCAGTTCCCATTCTCCTTCTGGCTAAAAATAATATTTTGAAAACATTATTTTTTCTGGACATCCACTCAGTACCTTTCACAGTTTATCTAACTGTATCATTACCAGAAATCTATGATTTATTCTATTGACAAGCCCATTTCAATTTTTACATAATTACCACATCATTATAAAAACTTACATTTTTTCTTTTAGATGGAGTCTCACTCTGTTGCCCAGGTTGGAGTGCAGTGGCATGATCTAACTTCAATCTCTGCCTCCTGGGTTCAAGCAATTCAACTGTCTCAGCCTCCTGAGTAGCTAGAATCACAAGCTCCCACCACCACACCAGCCTAATTTTTTGTATGTTTAGTAGAGACAGGGTTTCACCATGTTGGCCAGCCCAGTCTCAAACTCCTGACCTCAGGTGATCCACCCACCTCAGCCTCCCAAAGTGGATTACAGACACGAGCGACCATTCTGGGCCACTTCTTTTTTCTTTAATAGGTTGGCATCTTTATTTGAAGGAAAGGCTTTAATATTTAAATCACATAGCCTGTTCAAGATTCAAAAATGTGTGAAATACTCTGTGAAATATCTGTTTTTTGGAGCACGAAAGCTTGATTGTTATAAAATATAAATATGTGTTATATATATAAGTAAAAACAAAAATGTATTCAAGGACAGTGTAAAAAGTTAATGGATACCAAAGAAAATATACAAAAATGAACCCTAGGTAGTAAAAACTTGGAAGAAAAAAATTACAGCATTTCCATCCATAAGTTGTTTATTCACCAAAAATTTTTGAGAGACTATTAAAGGGCTTCTGGTTCAGTAAGCAGACTTATGTTTAAGTCTTTTTATCCTAAATTATAAATACTCTAAGGAATAAGAGTTTCTACTATATAAAAAAGAGATTTACTAACAGATCAGATACATAAATTTTTTTTTTGAAAGTATTCCAGAGTGCCTTCATGATCAGTGGCAGACATAACAGAGATCAATAATAAAAAGTGGTGTTGAAATCTTGTGATTTGATTGAAACTGCATATGGAACAGCTGAGGCAGCCTACAACTACATACTTTTCTCTAAATGTTCAGAGTACTGTTCGCCTAGTTATCCCCAGGTAATAAAAGCATAGCATTTATTTCTTTTAAAAAAAAATGAACCATCTGGGGAAAAGAAAGACTTCCTTTATGGTTGTTGTAAACTCAGAACAAAATACTTTTCATTCTGGTTGGCATGCAAGTTTTGAGGGGAGAGGGAGAGTTGGTGAGGCCATAGCCTGACATCCAGCTTGCCACTTTCTCATAGTTAATTAAGATATGAGACCTTAGATACTATAATCATTAAATAAGCTACCAGTTTTGTGTCATGCCCATATGAAAAATCAGATCTACTTTAAAAAGAACAGAGGGAAATCATACCAGCTACTAGAATTTTCTTCTAAATATAAACAGACAATCATAGATCACTAGGAGTAAGGAGCAAATCTTCTGCATGAAAATAAAGGTTGAAATAATTAAAACCTGACCTCAGAAGAAACAGAAAACCTAAGAAAACTTTAAGAAAAATGTACATATGGAGAGCATTTGATAAGAATTTTTAAAGTTTTAAAATGTAATAAATTAGAAAAATATTTTATAACTTACAAATAGAATTTCCAGAATAAAACTTTAACAGAAGATGAAAAATAAGGTTGTGAAAATCCCTTAAAATGTTAAGCATAAAGGCAAAGAGAGAAAATATGAGAGAAGAAAGTCATATATGATCACTGCATGAAGTCCAACATTGGATCAGTAAGAGTCACGGGACAGAGAAAAGAAGGGAATACATTTAAATAAAACAATATAAGACAATAAACCACATATCAAAAAAAAAAAAAAAACCTACTGCACAGATGGAAAAATCTGTGCACAGAATATATTAATTTTTTATGAGTTAATTTTTTAAAAACTTTTATTTACTTTTAAATTTTACATTCAGAAGGTACATTTGCATGTTTCTTATATGGGTTTATTCCATAATGGTGGATATTGGGTTTCTAGCATACCAGTCACCAAAATAAGAAACATTGTATTCAGTGGGTACTCTTTCGACACTTGCCTCCTCCTCCCCCATTGTGTAGTCCCCAGTATCCATCCCATTTTGTTTCAAATTGAACTTATTTAGATCTTCCCTCTTTTCTTGGTTAAACTTACTAATGTTATAACTTTTTTTTTTTCCCCAAAGAAACAGCTTTTTCTTTCTTTTATATTTTGGAATTTTTTTGTTTCAATTTCATTTAGTTCTTCTCTGATCTTGGTGATTTCTTTCTGCTGGGTCTGGGTTTTGTTTGTTCTTGTTTATCTAGTTCCTTGAAGTGTGACCTTAGATTGTCTGTTTGTGCTCCTTCAGCCTTTTTTATGTAGGCATTTAATGCTATAAACTGTCCTTTTAGCACTGACTTGTGTATCCCAGAAGTTTTCATAGGTTTTCTCACTATTATATAATTCAGTTCAAAGAATTTTTTTAATTTCCATCTTGATTTCACTGTTGACCCAATGATCATTCAGTAACTGGTTATTTAATTTCCATGTATTTACATTGTTTTGAAGGTTCCTTTTGAAATTGATTACCAATTTTATTCTACTGTGGTCTGAGAGAATATTTGATATAATTTCATTTTTAAAAACTTATTGTGACTTGTTTTGTGGCCTATCATATGGTCTATATTGGAGAAAGTTTCATACACTTACATATAAAGTGTATATTCTTTGGTTGTTGGGTGGAATGTTCTGTAAATATTTGTGAAGTCTATTTGCTCTTGGGTATAGTTAAAATCCATTGTTTTTTGTTGACTTTATGTCTTGTTGACCTGTCTAGTGCTATTAGTGGAGTATTGAAGTCCCTCACTATTATTATGTTGGTATATAACTCATTTATTAGGTTTGGTAGTTGTTTATAAATTTGGGAGCTCCAGTGTTAGGTGCATATATATTTAAGACTGTAATATTTTCCTGTTGGACAAAGCCTTTTATTATTGAACAATGTCCCTCCTTGTTTTTTTTTTTAAACTGTTGTGGCTTTAAAGTTTTTTCTGTCTGATATAAGAATAGCTACTCTTGCTCACTTTTGTTGTCCACAGCATGGAATGTCTTTTTCCACCCCTTTAACTTAAGTTTATGTGAGTCCTTATGTGTTAGTGAGTCTCTTGAAAGCAGAAGATACTTGATTGGTGACTTCTTATCCATCCTCCCGTTCTGTATTTTTTAAGTGGAACATTTAGGCTATTTACATTCAAAGTTAGTATTGGGATATTAGATACTATTTCATTCATTATGCTATTTGTTGCATGAATACCTTGTTTTTTTAAAAATGTATTTATTGTATTTTTATTTTATAGATACTGTGAGATTAATGTGTTAAAGGGTTTTTCTTTTAATGTGTTTTTAGGATTTGTTTCAAGATTTACAGTTCCTTTTAGCAGTTCTTGTAGTGCTGGTTTGGTAGTGGTGAATTATCTCAGCATTTGTTTGTCTGAAAAGAAGGGTGTCTAGCCGTATGCAGAAAACTGAAATTGGCTCCCTTACTTACACCTTATACAAAAATTAACTCAAGATGGATTAAAGACTTAAATGTAAGACCTAACACAATAAAAATCCTAGAAGAAAACCTGGGCAATACCATTCAGGACGTAGGCATGGGCAAAGACTTCATGACTAAAACACCAAAAGCAATGGCAACAAAAGCCAAAATAGACAAATGGGATCTAATTAAATTAAAGAGCTTCTGCACAGCAAAAGAAACTATCATTGGAGTGAACAGGCAACCTACAGAATGGGAGAAAAATTTGGCAATCTATCCATCTGACAAAGGACAAATATCCAGAATCTACAAGAAACTTCAACAAATTTGCAAGAAAAAAACAACCCCATCAAAAAGTGGGTGAAGGATATGAGCAGACACTTAGAAGACATTTATATGGCCAACAAACACATGGAAAAAAAGCTCATCACTGGTCATTAGGGTTATGCAAATCAAAACCACAATGAAATACCATCTCATGCCAGTTAGAATGGCAATCATTAAAAAATCAGGAAACAACAGATGCTGGAGAGGATGTGGAGAAATAGGAACAGTCTTACACTGGTGGTGGGAGTGTAAATTAGTTCAACCATTGTGGAAGACAGTGTGGCGATTTCTCAAGGATCTAGAATCAGAAATTCCATTTGACCCAGCAATCCCATTACTGGGTATATACCCAAAGGATTAGAAATAAAGACACATGCACATGTATGTTTATCATAGCACTGTTTACAACAGCAAAGACTCGGAACCAACCCAAATGCCCATCAACAATAAACTTGATAAAGAAAATGTGGCACATATACAACATAGAATACTACGCAGCCACAAGAAAGGATGAGTTCATGTCCTTTACAGGGACATGGATGAAACTGAAAATCATCATTCTCAGTAAACTAACAAAAAAACAAAAAACCAAACACTGCAAGTTCTCCCTCATAAGTGGATGTGGAACAATGAGAACACATGTACACAAGGAGGGGACATCACACACTGGGACCTGTCTGGAGGTGGGGGCTAAGGAAGGGATAGCATTAGGAGAAATAACTATGTAATAAACTTGCATGTTTTGCACATGTACCCCAACACTTAACGTATAATTTTTTAAAAAAAAGAAAAAAAATGTGTGTCTTTCCTTCATTTATCAAGTTAGTTTCACTGGATACAAAATTCTTGGCTGATAATTGTTTTGTTTAAGGAGGTTTAAAATAGGACCCCAATCCCTTCTAGCTTATATGGTTACTGCTGAGGAATCTTCTGTTAATCTGATAGGTTTTTCTTTTTAGGGTACCTGGTGCTTTTGTTTTACAACTCTTCAGATTCTTTCCTTCATCTTGACGTTAGATAACCTGATGACTATGTGCCTAGGTGATAATCTTTTTGCAATAAATTTTTCAGATGTTCCTTGAGCTTCCTGTATTTGGATGTCTAGAACTCTAGCAAGGCCAGGAAAGATTTCCTCAAAAATTCCCCCAAATAAATTTTCCAAACTTTTAGATTTATCTTCTTCCTCAGGAATCCCAATTATTCTTAGGTTTGGTCAATTAGCGTAATCCCAAACTTCTTGGTGTTTTTGGTTACAAAAGGAATTAAACAACCACACAACAATATTGGGAGACTTTAATGCCCCACTGACAGTGTTAGACACATCACTGATGCATAAAACTACCAAAGGAACTTTAGATTTGAATAGGTAAGTAGATAAATTGAACCTAATAGAAATATACAGAACACACCATCCAAAAAGCAAAGAATATATTTTCTTTCCATCTGCACATGGAACATATTCTAAGATCAACCTCATACTCTGTCATAAAGCAAGCTTCAGTAAATTCAAATAAATTGAAATTATACCAAGTACACTCTTCGACCACTGTGCAATGAAAATGGAAATCAATACCAATAAGATCTCTCAAAACTACCTAAGTACATAGAAACAAAACCACTTATTCCTCAATAACTCCTGCATGAACAAAATTTATTCAGAAATAAAAAATATTCTATAAAATTAATCCAAATAGAGACACAATTGACTGAAATCTCTGGGGTATAGCCAAAGCAGTATTAAGACAAAAGTTTACAGGCTACACACCATTCTCAAGTCATGAGAAAAGTTTCAAATTACCAGTTTAAGTTTGCACCTAAACGAACTAGAAAAAAAAGTACAAACCAAACCAAAGGTAGTAGAAAAAGAAACATTGATTCAAATTACAGAAAACCTGAATGAAATTGAGATTCAAAAATTGATTCAAAATATCAATGAAACCAAAAGTTGCTTATTTAAAGAAATAAACAAGATTATATACCCATAACCATATTAACAAAGGAAAAAAAAAAGATACAAAGCACAATCAGCATTGACAAAGGTAATATTAGAAATGAACTCACAGAAATACAAAAGCTCCTCAGAGTCTGCTACGAACAATTTCATGCACACAAATTGGAAAATCTAGAAGAGATGAATACATATCTAGAACCACACAAGCTGCCAATTTTTTTTCGGGAAGAGATTGAAACACTGAATAGAACAATATAACTTCTGAATTGCAAGCAGTTATAAAGAACCTATAAAACAAAATAACCCTGAACCAGATAGATTCACAGCTAAATTCCAACAGTCACACAAAGAAAACTGAAGACTAATTAAAGACTTAGTTGAAAGACCTGAAAGTATAAAACTATGAGGAAAAAAAAAAAGAGGAGAAATTCTTCATGAATTGGACTATATATTGGGAGAAGATATCTGCAAATGACGTATCTGATTAAGGACTGTTTCCCAAACTATGCAAAGAACTATTAAAACTGAAAAAAAAAAAAAAAAAAAAAAAAACCTGATTAAAAAACCAAGCTGGAAATTGAACAGTTCACCAGATTACAAATACAGATGGCAACGAGCGCATATGAAATCACGTTCCAAATCATATGACATTAAGGAAATAAAAATTACAAAAGCAATAAGATACTATTACATACCTATCAATGAGACCAAAATCTGAAACACTGATAATATCAAATACTAGTGATGATGTGAAGCAACAGGAACTTTAATTTATTACTGGTGGGAATGAAAAATGTTACAGCTTTATTGCTGGACAGTTTTTTATAAAACTAAACACATTCTTATCATACTATCCAGGAATCGTGCTCATTGGTATTGATCTCAATGAGTTGCAAACATATGCCCACAAAAAAATTCTGCATAAGGATGTTTATAATAGCTTTATTCATGGCTGCCAAAAGATTGAAGCAATGATGTCCCCGAGGAGGTGACTGTATAATTAAGTGTGATATATCAAGACATAGAATATTATTATTGCTAAAAAGAAATGAGCTATCAAACCATAAAAATACATAGAGTAATTCTTAAATGCATATTGCTAAGTGAAAGAAGCCAATATTAGAAGGCTATATAACTTTAGGATTCCAACTATATGATGTTTTAGAAGAGGCAAAACCACGAAGACAGTCAAAAATCAGTGGTTATAGGGGTTTTGGATGGAGAAGAATGAATAAACAGAGCACAGAAGATTTTCAAGAGAGTGAAAATCCGTATGATCCTATAAAGAGGGATACATGTCATTATATAATTTTCTAAATCTATAAAATGTATAGGACCAAGAGTGAAGCCTAAGGTAAACTATGAACTTTGGATAATTATAATGTGTCAATGTAGCTTCATCAATTGTAACAAATGTACCACTCTGGTGAAGGATATTGATAATGGGGGAGGCTTTGTATGTGTAAAGGAAGGGGTACATGAGAAACATCTCTATCTTCCTCTCATTATTGCAGCAAACCTTAAACTCTTTAAAAGACATCTTAAAAGATAAACAGGAGGAAGTGATTTATAAGGAAGGAGGAAACTGAGGGATAATCAGGAAAGATTTCCTAGATCAGTGAATTGAACCATAAAAGAGATTAAAAGAAAGAAATGGCAGGGTAGGGTAGTAAGAACAATTCACTGTAAGGTTGTAAGTTAAGGTTATGAAGCAATACAACTACAGAGTATATTTAAATAGTGATGGCAACTTGTGGCTGGAACAAAGAATGTACTGCAATGAGACGGATTCGTGTGTAATGCAAACACTGATAGTAGCAAGTGTTGCAGAGAGCTCAGTGAGAGTGAAAACATTTTTTAAAATGATTGAATATTATGTGTAAGGAATCATCAGAGACCTTACAGAAAACTCAGTAGTGTGGAAGGTTACGGACGTGAACCCACAAGCATAAGGCAGGGCAGGTTTCTCTCCTAAGATACGTTGCAGTGGAAGAAGAGAGGGAGTGCATACCTTTAGCCGTCACTAGTGTTAATAAAACTACTTTAAAACATTTTTAAGATGAAATAACAGGAGCATACTTGTAGCAAAAGGAAGGAATTAATAAGGAGAGAGTCCTTAAAGGTGCAAGAGAAGAGGACAACTGCCAGAAAAATGTTTCTGAAGAGACAGGAATGGGTCCAAATAAGTGGTCCTGCACATACTATTCGGTAGGATCTCACTTAATAATTTTCTTAGTAGGGATTCTCTCTTTACCAAACTATGCACGGATTTTACCAGAAAGTTCAAATTATAGGGTAATTTCAATGTCTATTTTTATATTGCCTTTCCTTAGTTTTAGGATTCTTGCATTTTTAAGATGACTTATTTGTCATTGTATTGTGTGCCTGCAGAAATTAAATTAATCCATCACGTAAATTCTATGTTCAAATAATACACACTAAAATACAAATAGATAATTTCCACAGCAGCAAATGTTTGTTTCCTTACTTACTAGAAGCACAAAGAGCATTGACTGGAGTATAGGCAAACTACTCACTGCAACTGTTGCACGTCTTCTAACATAGGGAAGTTAGCATAGACACTGCGTTTAGCTAATCAATGAAGAAATCATACAAGAATATCAAAATAATAATTGGTGTCTGCCACAGGCCCATAACACCACCAAGATTTATGCTTGCTATTCGCTGATCCTTCTACTGTGCCTGCTATGACTCAGGAATTACTTATATGTGTATAGTGACATCTAGCCCCTCACACAGAAGCTCAGTCATTGTGCTGATCCTAGTGAGGAGGTCTCTACCTCTAAATTCAGAAGTTGAAATAAATCTTGCAAGAAATACTAAAAGATTAAACATGTCAAAGAGTTTATCAGTACTGATGAAAATCCAATACTCACAAAAATAGCAAAACAATCCTCAAATTTGGGCAGCTCTAACCTTTTAAATATGAAGAGTTATTTGTATATTTTGTATCAGTTTGCACTAACACATATTAACTCCCCCAACTCTAAGCTTTATTCCTATAGCTAAATATCATTTCTGTTTTTGCCACTGGATCTTTACTATATGTTGAAATATCTGGCATTTTCAAGCTTGTGTGTTCTTCTGCAAGCTCCTGATTTTAATCTATAGATTTTCTTTTCTTTTGTCATTCATTTAAACTAATCTTGCATTGTATTTTAGAAATATTCATGATTCTTCCAAAAGAAGAGTACTTTATTTCATAGTATAAATTAAAAATTAGCTTCTACCTTACTGCTTTATTTGTATTATCACAGAAAGTCACACTGTTTTTCTCTCCTTGCAGTAAGCTACCATGGAGAATTGATCATCACACAGTACAGTGAAAGGCTGCAGGCTACATCCTGTCCAAAGACACAACTCTAAAATTATCTGGGTAACACACAGACAGATAAAGAGAAAGATGAGCGAGAGAGAACACCAAAAAATGAGTTCACCTCTATTAAGTAAACATTACTTTGTCATTTGTTTCAGTCTGATCATGGTTGTCATTTCTTTTACCAGTTTGTTTTAGGAGATGCATATCATTTTAATTTGAGGCAGTAAAAGGTGATATTGTGGATGTTAATAGTACTAGATTTTATTGAGGTACTGAATACATTTGGAAAATTTTTGATAACCTGTTAAATATTTTGAAATATAAGCTATCAGTCAGCAGTATTTTTAACTTGCTAGATAATAAATACTTTTAGCCTTGCAGGTCATACAGGTTCTGTTGCAACTTCTCAACTTTTCGTATTGGGAGAGCAGCTATAGATAATACATAATTGAATCAACATGGCTGTGTTCCAAGGAAATAGTATTTGTAAAAGTAGGCATATAACTCAGGCAGTAGTTTACCAACCCCTGACAATATCATTATATTTTATCAGTCAGTTTTGCATCATTCCAATGTACTAGCATTCTTCCATTAAATTCAAATTCACATATGTCTGTTTTCTGTGCCTATTACATGAAGAGGTTTAATCTATAATAACTCCATGAAAATAGCCAAGAAAATGTTGTTATTCATGAAATAATTACTTAGCACTTATGAGGTTTTTGAAAATTTGTTGCAATGCATTGTTTCAGGTAAACAGGTAGAACTTTATTGAAATGACACTTTATAGCTCATTTTAAATTCATTGTTTAGTGTTGTTTCTATCTAGTACAAAGTTAAAATATCCAGTGTCTCTATGGGTCTATAACTAGTACCCAGGGCAATATAAAAGTAATTGTAAAAAAAACCAAAATGAACAAACAAAAAAAGAAAATGAGTGAAATAATTAGACAATTTACAAGCGAAATAAAAAACTAAAAGTGGCATATATGCACAGCATCGCTTATAGTCACAAAAATGCAAGGTAAACAGAATTTTTTTTTATCATATTGACAAAAAAAAAAAAAAAACACAAAAAAGATCAGTCTTCTGAGTCTTGGTGAGGATGTGAGGAAATGGAAACTTCCTAACAGATTCACAGGACAATTCAGTATGTCTATGGCTATTACAAATGCTTACACCTTTGATCTCAGCACTTTCCACTACTTGGAATTTATGTAAGTCAGCAAAATATTAATTGTCCCATTATTTAAAATATGAAACATTTGGAAACAAGCCAAATGTTTATCATTAGAAGCATGGTTAAGGCAAACAAACTACAGCCATTTAAATGAACAATAGATACCTCTATGTGTGTACATGGGGAGATAAACAAAATACATTACCAATTATAAAAGTAAATTAGAGAATATATAGAACATATTTCCATTTTTAATAAAAAAATTAATTAAAATGAATATAGTAAAGTTGACAACAGTGATAAATTTTGCAGTTTGAGTAAGTTTAAATTTCCCTAACCTCAGTTTCAATCTCTACAAAATTCTACATCAAAAATGCTATCATATAAAAATAAATTCCTGAAAATGAAAACTATGATTATGAAGTGATTTTGAGTTCTAACTATTCAAACAGCCTAATTAGAGCTGTATATATAACATAAATGCAATTAATTAAACTAAGGGTAAGATGATAGAGCATTTTTAAATCCACAAACATTATTTTATGTTTTCTTTGACAAGAATTCAGAATCATAAGTATTTAAAGAAGAATCAAATTACTAACTTTGATAAACTTGTATCTGTACTATTTGGAGTGGTTTGTACGAGAGTGTTAATATTAAGTTGGGAATCTTTTGAAAAGAAGTTATAGTGTTCAGTTGAATTTAACCTGAACAAAAGCTTTAGTAAGGGCATTGGGAAATTGGAATATTCTATACATCAATATAGAATGAGCTATGTATACTTACTAAGCAGGCTTTAGGTATATTACCAGTCTGAATGTTACTGATTACAACAAAGGAAATATCAAATTAGAATGATTCAAATGATGAGAACATGTATTGTCTCACCTGCAGGCTGTGCATTTTTGGGGTTAGCTCATCCAGTTTCATCCATATTAGGGCTTTTCATCAGCTTCCAGTGGTCACAAAATGGCTGCTGCAGTTAAAGTATGCCAGACAACCTTCCCTTCTGTCTCCTTGAACAGGATTGCATCACATGCTATTGCCTAGACCAACTGTTGATCAAGGAAATGGTAATGGCATGATCGTTTTAGACTTTTCAGTATTCACCTCAGGAGAAAGGGAAGGGAAGGTACATGATAGGGTGGACTTAAACACAAAATCAGTTACCAAACAAAGAGGTGAAGACAATATGAAGGTAAAGAAAACATCTGCCACATTGAGACACCATCTCATGCCAGTTAGAATGGCGATCATTAAAAAAATGTGGAGACAACAGATGCTGAAGAGGATGTGGAGAAACAGGAACACTTTTACACTGTTGGTGGGAGTGTAAACTAGTTCAACCATTGTGGAAGACAGTGTGGTGATTCCTCAATGACCTAGAAATAGAAATTCCATTTGACCCAGCAATCCCATTACGGGGTATATATCAAAAGGATTATCAATCATCCTATTATAAAGGCACATGCACACATATGTTCATTGCAGCAATGTTTACAATAGCAAAGACCTGGAATCAACCCAAATGCCCATCGATGATAGACTGGACAAGGAAAATGTGGCACATATATACCATGGAATACTATGCAGCCATGAAAAATGATGAGTTCGTGTCCTTTGTAAGGACATGGATGAACCTGGAAACCATCATTCTCAGCAAACTGACACAAGAACAGAAAATCAAACACCACATGTTCTCACTCATAGATGGGTGTTGAACAGTGAGAACCCATGGACACAGGGATGGCAGCATCACACACTGGGGTCTGTTGGGGGGGGCGCAAAGGAGGGACAGTGAGGGGGTGCAGAGGTTGGGCAGGGATAACATGGGAAGAAATGCCAGATGTAGGTGACGGGAAGATGGAGGCAGCAAACCACATTGCCATATGTGTACCTATGCAACAATCCTGCATAATCTGTACATGTACCCCAGAACCTGAAGTACAATAAAGAAAGAAAAAATGAAAATACATATCACCATGTCTTTTTTTTAATCTATATTTCATAAACTCTCTGTGGTACAGATTCGTAAGAGGTTTAACTTGGAGATAGTTTCGGCTAAAGTCAAAGATCATCAATAAGACAACTGTTCTCATATTTTAATGCTTTCAAAATAAATAACTTATGGTATTGTGAAAAATGGAGATTCTCTAGGCACACCCTTGTGGTGTTTTTTTTGTTTTTTTTTTTTTTGTTTTGTTTTGTTTTTTTTTTTTTTTGAGACGGAGTTTCGCTCTTGTTACCCAGGCTGGAGTGCAATGGCGCGATCTCGGCTCACCGCAACCTCCGCCTCCTGGGTTCAGGCAATTCTCCTGCCTCAGCCTCCTGAGTAGCTGGGATTACAGGCACGCGCCACCATGCCCAGCTAATTTTTTGTATTTTTAGTAGAGACGGGGTTTCACCACGTTGACCGGGATGGTCTCGATCTCTTGACCTCGTGATCCACCCGCCTCAGCCTCCCAAAGTGACCCTTGTGGTTTTAATATGGTACATCTGGGAAGAATCTTAGGAGTCTAAATATTTAACAAGCAATCCATGTAATTCTGATTCATGTGGCAGATGGGTCAAACTTTAGAAACACTATCCTAAATTCATTCTCACTAGTTTTTCCAAAAAAAAAGTAGAGTCTTTACTCTGCTAATATTCTTTCTTTGTTTAGAAGGCACACAAGGTGTATTTAAGATCATATGAAATTTTCTTACACTTAGAAACCATAGTATTTTATAACTAAATATTTTTGAAGTTTTGACAGAAACAGAGAATGTTTAAATATGGTAACGTAATTTATAACGTGCTAATTTGGTTGTGGCCATTATATGGAAAAATTAATTATTTAAAATTAATTACAATTGTTCTTAAAAATCTATTGAGATTTATCATATAGAAATTGAGAAATTCTACCTTAGTTCCAGAAATATTACGATTTTTTAAATAATATGTGTTTCCTGAGCTATCACTTTTTCTCATTATAAGTGTTCAAAGTATTCTATTATTTAAGACATGCAATCTTATCTGGTAAACTTCTACATTTATCTTCTTTTCATTGTTAAATAAAAACATAATTATTCAGTAATCACTTGTTCTATTCATATTCTTTTATAGGACATGCATCCACCACCACTGTTTCAGGCATTTCTATTTGAGTCCTGAATCTCTCCTGAAATCCCACCATTGTTTCCTTTACAGTACATATTTCTTTGTGTTGAATGTGGTTGATGATGATTATAAAGTGAGTGTCTTCTCTCATGTCTGTCTTTGTTTTTGTTTTGTTTAGCTGTTTCTGTCTTTAGAAATGTGAATCTATTAATTACTTGTCCATTATTCTGAAGGATGTTAGTATCAGAATTGGTACTCATTTCTAATTGTCTAATTATACTAAGGCCAACTCAGTTCAGGTGTTACCTACTTTATATTGCTTTATCTTGCTTAATGAAAGAAAGCTTATCAAAATTAAAACAGAAAGAATCATATACTTATTAGTATAAGGTCTCATCTATTTTCTATTTTTTTTTTTTTTTTTTTTGGAGACAGAGTCTCACACTGTTGCCCAGGCTGGAGTGCAGTGGTCAGATCTCAGCTCACTGCAACTTCTGCCTCCCGGGTTCAAGCGATTCTCCTGCCTCAGCTTTCTGAGTAGCTGGGATTACAGGTATGCACCACCATGCCCAGCTAATTTTTATACTGTTAGTAGAGACGGTGTTTCACCATTTTGGTTAGACTGGTCTCAAACTCCTGACCTCATGATCTGCCCACCACTGCCTCCCAAAGCACTGGGATTACAGGCGTGAGCCACAGTGCCCCGTCTATTTTCTTTATTCAAAGGAAGAAATTACAAACCTAAACATTTTCTCCATGATTATCGCCAGCATTCTCTCTAAAAATTATAGGATTTCTCTTTACAAAATTCTACCATATACTTGTTTACAAATATTATCAAACATTTTCCCTGCTTAGTTAATAACTCCAAAAGACATTTTTCACGATACCTTCCTTGTTTGATTATATGACTGTCCTTCATAATGAGAACATAACATCTCTCAGTGTCAAATGCACTTAATTTTATCTTGTATGCAATATAAGCAATTCACTACCTGTAGCACTTTAGCTGAACCCTGGATTGGTGGAAAGAGCTGCACATATAACACAACTATTATTCACCCATTTCTTTTGCCAAGTATACATGGCAAGAGTTTGTAGGAAAGATTGTTACAGAATATAGAAGAATGTGTGTGTGTGTGCACGCACACACGTGTGTTCTTTCATATACACACACATGCGCACACACACACACACACAAACACACATGTTTTATTATTAAGTTTATACATATCAAGATAAATTCCCTTAGTCCCTGGAATTCCTAATATGGTATATACCCAGTGAGAAGAGGGAGAAGGCAAGGCAGCCTGAATGAAGTAGAACACCAATATTTACAAAGTAAGGAAAAGAGAAGGTGCCAACTAAAAAAATGGAAAAGAAATATTCAACAAAGTAAAAAACTAAGATAATGACATAGAAGCTAAAAGAGAAAAGTGTTTCAAAAAGATGAAGTGGTATAGCAGTCCATTCTCATGCTGCGATAGAGAACTGCTTGAGACTGGGTAATTTATAAGGAAAGAGGTTTAATTGACTCACAGTTCTTCATGGCTGAGGAAGCCTCGGGAAGCTTACAATCATGGCAGAAGGGGTAGCAAAAACAGCCTTCTTCACATGATAACAGGAAGGGTAAGTGCTGAGAAAAGGGGGGAAAATCCCTTATAAAACCATCAGATTTTGGGAGAACTTACTATCATGAGAACAGCAGTATGGGCATAACCACCCCCATGATTGAATTACTTCCCATCAGGTTTCTCCAACAACATGTGGGGATTATGGAAACTATAATTCAAGATGATATTTAGGTGGAGATGCAGTCAAACTATATTATTTCATCCCTGTCCACTCCCAAATCTCATGTTCTTGCAATTCATAATACAATTATGCCTTTACAACAGTTCCCCAAAGTCTTAATTCATTCCAGCATTAACCCAAATGTCCACGTCCAGAGTTTTATCTGAGACAAGGCAAGTCCCTTCCACATATGAGACTGAAAAATCAAAAGCAAGTTTGTTACTTCTTACATACAATAGGGGTACAGGCATTGATCAAACAAACCCATTCCAAGTGGGAGAAATTGGCCAAACAAAGGAACCACAGGCCCCATGAATGTTTGAAATTCATGAGGGCAGTCATTAAACCTTAAAGTTACAAAATGTTCTTTTTTTGACTGCATGTCTCACTTCCATTTTATGCTGATGTAAGAGGTGGATTCCTACTGCCTTGGGCAGCTTCATCCCTTTGACTTTTTAGGTACAGTCCCCTTCCTCGCTGCTTTCACAGGCTGGTGTTGAGTGCCTGAAGCTTTTCCAATTGCACATTGCAAGCTGTCAGTGGGTCTACCATTCTGGGGTTTGGAGGATGGTGCAGTGGCCCTCTTCTCACATCTCCACCAGGCAGTGCCCCAGTGGGGACTTTGTGTGGGGGATCCAACCCCACATTTCCCTTCCTCACTGCCCTAATGGAGGTTCTCCATGAGGGCTCTGACCCTGCAGCAAACTTCTGTCTGGACACTCAGGCATTTGCATACATCCTTCAAAATCTATGCAAAGGTTCCCAAACCTCAATTCTTGTCTTCTGCACACCTTTAGGATCAACACCATGAGGAATCTTCCAAGGCTTGGGGCTTGTACCCTCTGAAGCAATGGCCCTAGCTATACCTTGGCCCCTTTTGGCCTTGCTGGAGGTGAAGCCTCTGGGATGCAGGGCACCATGTCCCTAGGCTATGCAGAGTAGGAAGTTCCTGGACTGTGTCCAGGAAAGCATTTTTCCCTCCTAGAGCTTCTGGCCTGTGATGTAAGGGGCTGCCATGAATGTCTCGGAAATGCTCTGGAGACATTTTCTTCATTGTCCTGGTGATTAACATTTGATTCTCTGTTACTTATGCAAATTTCTACAGTGAGATTGAATCGATACGCAGAAAATTCTTTTTTTCTTTTCTATCACATCATCAGGCTACAAGTTTTCAAACTTTCATGCTCTGCTTCCTCTTGAATGGTTTGCCACTTAGAAATTTCTTTCACCATTTACCCCTAAATCATCTCTCTGAAGTTCCAAGTTTCAAAGATCTCTAAGCCAGGGTAAAATGCCACCAGTCTTTTTGCTAAAGTAGATCAAGAACCACCTTTATTTCAGTTCCCAAGAAGTTCCTGAGTTCCATCTGAGATCATCTCAGCCTGGACTTCATTGTCCATATCAATATCAGCACTTAGTGAAAGCCATTCAATGAGTATCTAAGAAGTTCCAAACTTTCCCACATTTTTCTCTCTTCTGAGCTGTCAAAGTTATTCCAACCTCTGTCTGTTACCCAGCTTCAGAGTTGCTTCTACATTTCCAGTTATCCTTACAGCAGCACCTCACTACCTCCTGGTACCAATTTGCTGTATGCATTTATTCTCATGCTGCTATAAAAAAAAATGTCCATGACTGGGTAATTTATAAAGAAAAGAGCTTTAATTGACTTCACAGTTCTGCATGGCTGGGGTAGCCTCAGGAAACTTACAATCGTAGTGGAAGGGGAAGCAAACACATCCTTCTTCACATGATTGCAGGAAGGGGAAGTGTCAAGCAAAGACCCTTATAAAACAATCAGATTTCATGAGAACTCACTCACTATCACAGCAGCATGGGGATAACCACCCCCATGATTCAATTACCTCTTACCAGGCCCCTGCCACAACATGTGGGAGTTATGGGAACTACAATTCAAGATGAGATTTGGCTACGGATGCAGCAAAATTATATCAAGTGGTCAATAATGTCAAATGCTGCAGAAAATCTCGGTAATATCGAGTTTAGGAACAAGACATAAAATTTGGCATTAATAGTACTTCAGTGTCCTTGCTGATATAAGTTTCTTTTTGTGGGTATCAATGAAATTCATTTATATTGCCGAAAACACTACCTCGAATAATTCCTAAAGGCTCTTTTTGCAAATTCCTTTAAATTAGTTCTTCTATTGAAAAAGCCAGATATATTTAAACATAAATATTCCATACTGCATGTTACAAACAAGTTGAGGGCCGAGAATCAAATATAATTCTCTTCTGATTTAACTTGATAGAAAAATAAAAAAATAAAAATTGAAATAACACTTTTTTTCTAAATTTACTATTTGTTAATCTGTGCATGGTACTCAAAATTGTTTAGAAAACATCAGGCAGACTGGACCAATGCTAGGAGCGTTGAAAAATAATATGAGATTTAGCAACTCATAGTAAACCATAACTTAATTATACATTTAAAAGTAACTAAAAGAGTGTAATCATATTATTTGTAACTCAAAGGATAAATGCTTGAGGGGATGGATACCCCATTCACTATAATTATTTCACTTTGCATGCCTGTTTCAAAAAACTTTCATGTACCCCATAAATATGTATAACTACAGTGTATTCACCAAAATTAAAAACTAAGGAAGTAAAAAAATAAAACAAAACAAAAACTTGTGTTTGGGCATTTTTTCCAGTTTCACTGAAAAGTTTTACTTGATAAATCTAATAAAGAATGGGAAGAGGATGGGACTTGTGGAGTGTACAGTCTGGATGTCATTTCTCCAAGTCATGTTTAAATTCATCCTTACATCAACACAAGAATATCCCTTGTTAGTCATCTTGGCTGCTTTTCTATCTTTGTCTCCATGTCCTTGCATTCAAAGATGAGTTTATCTAGAAATGCTCAATTCAAGCAATTGCTTAACCTGTAGTTGTAATAGAGATGTGGGAGGAACTGGCTTTTTTGCAAACCATGATAATGCTATGGATCCAGTCTTTTTAGAAATGGTTTAACCAGTCTAGTATAAATATAGCTGATTATTACTCTATTCATTTATTTCAAAGTGGCATTTGTTTTGAGTATGGCTTTATTTAATTACTACTGTTAGCTTGAAACCATAGAGACCTCTCTATTTGCCCTAGTTACTTCAGAAGTCAAGTGACCTCCTGCAAATAAAAGACATTCTTATTTTCATTTCATATTTGAATGGTTATTTGTTCATTGTATTTGAATGCAATAAATATAAAAGCACTGAGAAACAAAAACCAAAATACTTAAAATTTTGAAGGAAAACTTGTAAGAATAACTGAAAAGCATATAGTATGGTATCTCACAAAAGTTTGGGTACATTTGCATTTTAAAATTGCTCATAAGACAAAAATATGTAGACTTTTCCCAGATGCTCAGTGTGTAATTGTGATGACATGTATTCAGTAGTATGATCAGTATTAAACTACTAAAAGTTAAATTTTCTATTTTGCCAAAAACCTTATTTACGTAAGTTTCCTCTAAATTTTAGAGGACATTCTTTAAAATAAGAATATCTCTAAGAGACTAGTCAAGATGACCAATTAGGTTTGAACCTAAGTTATTTTCTTTGCTCTCCAATATCACCTCATATCCCAAAGAACTGGTAACAGGGTCTGAATATCTGATGACCAGATTACTCAATAATTTCAAAAATAAGTAGGAAATGACAAAATACAAATCAAAAGGTATCCAGTACAAGGGATAACTCTGATTATTGTAGACTGCAAAGGAGCAAAAGACCACGACAAGTCTAGTTATTTTTTCTAGAAAGCCAGCTTGATTGTATATAAATATGCATACTAGAATTCTGAAATGATAGTTGATATTCTGTCTAAATTACACGGTATCAATCATGCCATTTCTAAGGGCTTGTTCAGGCCAATATTTAGCACAATGAAAGCAAAGATTATTCTCTAACACCATGCAGCTTTCTTTTTGCAATCAATGTGCATGAAGAGAGGCAACCTGTGAAAGGAAATGGAGGATGAAAAAACGGTAAAGACTTTTTATCTGCTTCCTGCTGTCTTTATGTGTGGATTGTCCTTGATTGCTGCCGTTGACTTCAAATAACGTGTTACTCATCCATTTGTTCTCTCTCCTTGCGTCTCCTGTACTGAAAGCCAGCTTTCAGGAGAGGAAAAAGCCAGCTTTCAGGAGAGGAAAAACAATAACAGCAAAAGCAAAAACTGAAAACAAAACAAAACAAAACAAAAAAAAAAAAAAAAAAAAAAAAAACAAACAAACAAACAAAAAAAAAGCTCTCTGCTTATAGTTTGAAAGGGATTTGAGCCTGTCAGAAAAGTATAAGACAAATTCTGAAAGGAATGTCAAACACCACCAAAAAAAAATATTTCTGACAAAGTAAACTTCTGCTGGGATTGATGACTTAAAAGATATAACTCTGAGAAAAAAAAAATGTTTTATACAAAAAAAGGCTTAGGAAAGATTTTCTGTTTTATTGCATATCTAATATAAGGTCCTCCTAGCACAAGTGAGTTTAAAGTTATGGAGTAAAAAAAAATTTTGAACACAAATGAAGTTTAATATTCAAATGAATTTGTTAATTCACTTGCAAATCAAACCATTTATACTGGGGGTCAGCAAATTACAGAACACAGGCCAAATCGAGCCCAATTCCTGGTTTTATGCCGGTCTTGAGTCAAGTATGGTTTACAGATGAACATTAGCAATTGATTTGATATAATGAACACTAAATTTGAACCCCAAGTAAGTAAATAATCTAGTCACAATAAGAGTTTGATTATTTTTATTAGACTTTCATTACAAATAATTGTACTCAATTTTTATATTTTGAATTTGATCAATAAAAATGTAGAAATTATTTTCCTTCCTGTTAATGTTGCCTATTGGCCTACAAAGCCTAAAATATTTACTGTTAATTATTCTAGATTGCATTTGTTATCTGTACTGGCAAACAACCTAGAAAAATTATATATGACCAGTTTTTATTATCATGGAAATTAAATGGAATAAAATATGACACTATGCTCTAGATTTAAAGTTGCCAATAGTGGCAGAGACCGCAGCTTTCTAAAAGGTATGTTTTTCTCTTTAAAATGAGTCTTCCAACACAACATATGTTACACATAGTGTTTTTACTAAAAGATAATATGAGGAACAATTAGAGGGATTTTTTTTTCTACTGTCCTTTTTATCAGCCAATACACAGATTGGTAAACTATGGAGTGTTATCAGTGATTATAAATTAAAGGCTCTGATCTCTTTCTTCCTATATATCTAGTTTAAAAGGATTTGTTTCCTAGGTTATCTAAAACTTGCTGATATTTGCATTGTATTTCAGTTGTTACTGAATCATTGAACTATTTTTGTTTTCAAGACTGAAAACAAAACATGTAAAGTCCATGACTGCAAGGATCATATATCTTGTATCTCTGATGCCTCTCTTCTCCTCTGTCAATTTTTCCATTTTACTCTACAAATATAAGATTACGTAAGTGTTCTGTTAGTGATATTCCCCAAATAATGTTTGCAAGGGCCCTCTTTTAAGAGCCATCTATAAACACATCCTCTTCTGCGGAACTAGCCACAAATCCTTTCTTCAAATAAAATGCATCTGTAGCTACATCGTAATTGTGAAATAAAATCGACAATGTTATTTTGGTGACAACTAAATCAACAAAATAGTTCCTGAGCTAAAAACTGTTAACAGTACACGAGGGGGTACCAATCTCTCTCCCAAGTGGTTATAAACCCAAAATAACATTCTAAGCTTCCCAACCAAATACATTACTTCGTGGCTGAGGCGACACTAAAGAAACCCGAAATGCTAGTTCAGGCCATGATGAGGAGGTTGGAGGGGGTTGGACCGGCTCCTCTTTGGAGTTTATGCACAACTGACCAGCATTAACATTAAAATAGGGATCAGATCTTAACACTGACAAATCAAACTCTTGGTAGCATTATAATACACAACTCCAACCTGACTCTGGTATAGTCATGTGAGAAATACCAGGCCCCAAAGGAAATCAAAATGTTTTAACCCCAAATATTTTTCTTCAGTATATTTTGGAATGACCCTGCAAAGCCATCTCTTGTAAGGGAAATTTCCATTCTGTATATATCCTATCCTTTACTAGATCTATTCCAGAGAGTCTTACTCATTTAAGGTACTTATAAGAGATGTCTATTATCTATTCTCCGTGATGCCTAGTACTGGGAAGCTTCATCTACATAATAAGAACTTTGATTTTCACAAGTCCCACCTTATCTTACCTCAAGCATTTCTTTATGTTGAATTCAACTCTTCAGCCAGGGCTGAATTCTTTCAACCAGTTGCTAATCAGAAAATCTATGAATCCACCCATGACCTGGAAGCCCCTACTTTGAAATGTCCTGCCTTTCTAGGCAGAATCAATGTATACTTTTTATGTATTGATTTATTTATTTGCCTGTAACTTCTATCTCTTTAAAATGTATAAATTCACACTGTAACACAATGAACATGGATACATGTTATCAGGACCTTCTTAGGCTGTGTCATGGGCCATGGTCCTTAATCTTAGAAAATAAACCTCTAAAATAAAATGGGTATTTTATCTGATTTATATGGTTTAATGTGCAAACCTTCCTAAATCATTTAAATAGATAATAGGTGCCATCGAATCCTTTGATTTATGGAATGTGAATGGGCAGAGCATCCTAATCTTTCTAGAGGCAAGTTATATGCCAAATATTGGAAAGGAAAAAATGCACTGTGATGATATGGCTATGAGTTGCTCCTCTATACTATTTCAGTTTTTTATTATTTGTATAATAGACCCACAACAATATTATTAATCTGAGAAATCTGAGCATGCTTTTTCCTCCAAAACTTATTGGAAACTAATTAATATATTAGGGTTCTTCAGAGAAAAATAACTGGATAGGTATAGATATGTACAAATACTTATTATGAGGGACTGGCTCATGCCATTATGGAGGCAGAGAAGTCCCATGATCTGCTATGTGCAAGCTGGAGGCCTAAGAAAACCAGTGATGCATTTCTAATTTAAAACCAAGGCTTGAGAACCGGAGGAACCAATGAAGTAAGTCCCAGTTCAAGTCTCAAGGCCTGAGAACCAGTAACACTGATGTCTGAGAAAAAGAAAAGATGAGTGTGCGAGATTAAAAAGAAAATGAATTTTCTCTTCATTTGCCTTTTTGTTTTGTTCATCCTTCAGGAGACTGAATGATGTCCACACACAGTGGTGAGGACAATTGTCTTTCAGTATATTGATGAAAATGATGACCTCTTCCAAAAACATCCTTACAGGCACCACTAGAAATAATGTTTCACCACGTATCTGGGCATCCTTTAGCACATTCAAGCTGAAATGTAACATTGACCATCACGATTAATCTACCAGTTTGACGTAAATATATAGATATATGTGTGTGGTAAAACAAAGCCACAAACTATTCTATGACCATAGACAAGAAACTAACATCTCTGTGCTTTAGTTTTTTATTTATTTCTTTGTTTCTGAAATTAGAGTAATAGTAACTACTCCACAAGGCTGTTGTGTACATTAAGTGTTCATAAATTTTGTGTGAGTTTTAAAAAATAACAAAAGCTTATGTAAGACAGTATTTGCCAAACATTATTCTTAGCGCTTTCCCAAATACTAACTTATTTAACATACATAACAACACTATGAGGTATGTAATATAATTGTACTCATGTTACAGAGAAGGAAACTGAGGCATAGGGAGAAAAACTGATTCACCTTAAGTTACAAAGCTAGTAAGTGACATTAAACAGTGCTTGGTGTATTGCAGGCTCAATGACTATTATTATTATTATTCCTATCACTATATGAAATTTGATTATGCTTTTTATGCCTTCCTATACTACTGAATTTGCATAAAAATGTTGGTTCTACTATAAATTAATGAATTTAAACCATTTGATACATTTCTATCCATTTCAGTAATTAT
The DNA here is from genome assembly GCF_048565385.1 of Saimiri boliviensis. Taxonomy (NCBI): domain Eukaryota; kingdom Metazoa; phylum Chordata; class Mammalia; order Primates; family Cebidae; genus Saimiri; species Saimiri boliviensis. The sequence continues at coordinate 76,304,185 of NC_133470.1, read as the reverse complement.
CATTATTTATCCTCCAATTTTCATATTGTTGAATTACATTTTGGAAAAGCAATAGAAACCTCTTTAGATTGACTCTTAATACAAATCTAATAGCTATGATAGATTTTTATTCATGACAAAATAAGAAAATCCTAATTCATCACTTTTGGAGGATGTTAAAACATCAGTTCATTACTGGAGACTTGTAAATGAATAGAGTCAAACATTAGTTTTGTCTTTACTTTATACACTATGCTTCCAGAAAACCACAAATTTAACAGATGTTTCCCATTATTCTTTGTACAGTAGTATTCCAGATAATTTATAACAAAGGAATTTTAAGTCTGAATACCAATATTTGGTAAGGCCTAACAAACTAATGTATCTATGCAATAATCATCATTGACTTAGGGATGCTATTATCATATTAAGGGAGACAACCAAATATAATGGGTCCATGATAGAAGTATGAAACTCCACATATGTCATATGCTTACAACAAAATGTATACTGAATCTGATCAAATCTGTAGTTCAGAACTACTTAGGTGTAATTATATAAATGCTTATATAAATAATTATATAAATTATATAAATGTTATATAAATATAAATTACATACACAAGCCACATGTAGTGGCTGTATGTATACATACATACATGCACACACACACACACACAAACACACAATGTTTATCATTCAGAGACACATACTGAAGTATGTATGAATGAAATGACATAATGATGTCTAGAATTTGCTTCAAAATTATTCACTGGTGACTGGGAACCTGAGTGGGTTGGGATTAGATGCAACAAAATCGAGCACTGTGTGAAAGTTATTGAAGCTCTATGATGGGTGCACAGAGTTAATTACACAAAAATCTACTTTTGTACATATCTGATGTTTTCCAAAATGAAAAGTTTTGCTTTTCCTTACTGGCTTCAAAAATCTTAAAATACACTACATTTCTCCATTATAGTGATAGGCATTCTGTGCATTGGTTTTTCTGTTAACAGAAAATTGGCAGATTAGAAACCAATGTTAGTCTAGTTAAAGGTTTTAGAAAATAAACAAAAATAAATAAACAGTCATCTTCTTTATATTATACATCACTGCAGACAATTATTATCAAATTGTTATGAAAAGTGGAATTGTAATTAAACTGTAAAAATTTTGGTACAGGCCAGAGATCACATTTTGGATATGAAAATTTGAAATATTTGGGCCAAAATCATAGTTTGATTTCCTGTCGTCTTATAATCCTCATAAATGTTGTAGTAATTGTAGACAAAAGAAAAGTATTTTATTTGAATGTTCACATTATAAAAAGGATTTCATATTATATCTTGAGACCAAGAGTCATTGGTTTCCTGTTCACTAATTCTTCTTAGATATTTTGGGCTAAAATAATGTTATTAAGTTTGGCATGCTAGAGTGAATGTCAACTAATCTGCCTGTGTCTTTCCAAACAAATAAATTAATAGGAACATTTTGAATGATTAAACTAACTTCGATTTAATGAGTACTTTATAGCATTCAGTCATTTTAGACAATTTAAATCCGTTATTTAGTTCATTGTCCTGGGTACCTAAGGTAAGAATTATTACTTATTACATGAAATAGAAGATTAAGAAGGATCAAAGAAGTTAAGTAACTTGTATAAAATCACACAGTTAAAGTCTCAGAAGGCAGTAATATAATTAGAAAAGGCTTCGTGATTTTTATTATTGTTGATTGTGCTTTATTGTACTTTTTGTGTTTTGCTTTTTTGGTTACTTATCACAGAATGATGGTAGCTGATAAAATCTGCTGATGACTATATTTAAGATATGTCAGGAAGAATTCTGGTAATGTGCCCAGAGACTTAGACTAAACGTAGATTATTAATCAGTTTTGGAAAAAGCATAATGAAAGTCATGGTCTTTGTAGCAAGACTGGACAATTTTTATGTGTATGTCTATCATTGATATCTCTGTGATAATAGCAAGTGTTCTTAACTATATTTAACCTTTTTGTCTTCATCTCTAAAAGATTGGCAATGCTTACTTATAATGTTTTATAATTAGAGTTGAGAATTCCATGTCTTTAGGCCAATGTCTTGCACACAAGATTTAATAAATTATACCAGGTTTTACCACCTAATATTTGTGGAGCATTGGGCAATTTAATTACCATTTTGATACCCCAATTTCCAAATATATAAAATGAAAATAATAATAATAGTATTGCCTTCTAAGGTTGATAGGATTTACAAATTAATTTTATATAAGTACTTATAATAGCAGTGCTTGGTATATACCTAATTCTATATTAGTGTTGGCCTTATTTTATCAGTATTAATTTAAAATTATAATTAGTGTAAGAGTTCATATTATGCCCCAAACTTCTTTCTCATGGCTTAGAATATACAAAATAGATTTTCAAAATGATGTAATGCTGCATTAAATTGATTAGTTTATCTGTATGATGCTATAAGTATGAACATTCTAATGAAATATAGGCACTAATAGGGTCCAAGTAAATCAACAACAGAGAAGATTGTTTTGTCTGACTTTAGACATGGTGATTAACTACTTATCTGTATGAAAAAGAGGCAGATAAAGATGACATTTCAATTCAACATGAAAAGATTATGTCAGTAATTAAGTGATATGAGAAAAATTGTCTATCTGAAACCAAAATTTGATTCCTATCATCCTAGAGCAATATAAAGCCAGGATTCAAGTTCTAAATGCAAACGAAGTTAAAAGAATTTTTAAAAAGACTTGAAAATCTGCCCTTTTTGGGACTACATAAGACCTCAATAACTACAAAAGTTAATGAAGAAATCATAACTTAAAAAAGAAGATTGATCTAACACAAATTAGTGCTAATAAGAGCCAATATTCCAGTATTAAAAATTTACACTCCTATGAAATTATAGAGGAGTGGAAAAACTTTATATTTATGTTTGTAAAAGTCACCTAACTGTAGGCATGCCGATTCACTACTGTTGAGAGCATAAATTGGTACATTTTTTATTTGGAGCAGTTTGGCAGCATAGTATAAATAAAATGTTAAGAAAAAAGGAAGAGGAAAAGGAAGAAGGAGGAGGAGGATAAGGAGGAAGGGGAAAAAGAAAAAGATGAAGAGGAAGAAGAAGAAGAAAAAGATTAAAAACAAAGCAAAACAAATAAACAAAAAAGGACACTTCAAAAAGTCATACCTGAGTGCGGTAGCTCATGTCTGTAATCTCAGCAATTTGGGAGGCCAGAGAGAATAGATCACCTGACTTAAATTCCATTTCTTTAGGCCACGTCTCCTGGCCTAAAGTCAGGAGTTTAAGACCAGCCTGGCAAACATGGTGAAACCCTGTCTCTACTAAAAATACAAAGAGGCATGTTAGTGCATGCCTATAATACCAGCTACTCAAGAGGCTGAGGCAGGACAATCATTTGAACCCTGGAGGTGGAAGTTGCAGTGAGCCAATATCATGCCATTGCACTCCAGTCTGAACAACAACAGTGATACTCCATCTTGAAAAAAAGAAATTCATAGCTTTTCACCACATATTTTAATGTCTCTATATCTGTGTTAGTCCAGCCTCATACTGCCATAAAGAAATACCTGAGATGGGTTTATTTATAAAGGAGAGATATTGATTTGACTCACAATTCCATATGGCTGGGAAGGCCTTGGGAAACTTAAAATTATGGTATAAAAGGAAGCAGGCATCTTTTTCATAAGGTAGCAAGAGGTACAAGTGAGTGTGCAGAAAAATGCTGCCACTTTAAAAACCATCAGATCTCATCAGAACACACTCATCATCAAGAGAACAGCATGGGAAAAACCCACCCAAGATCCAATCAGTTCCCTCCCTTGACACCTGGGGAGTATAGGTATCTTCCCTAGACAGGCAAGAATTACAATTTGAGATGAGATTTGGGTGGGGACACAAAGCCCACCCACATCAAGATCTCTACAGGAAAAAATAATTAAGTTTTATAAATATTAAGGTACAAACCTCTTCACTGAAGTGTTCGGTATTACTTGAAATGTATTTTAAGCTATCTAAATGACAATAAAGAATATGTCAAATAAATTACTGTACATCCATGTAATGACTTAAGTTATAGATATTAAAAGAATCGTTTTGGAAAAAAATATAATTACAGAAAAATAATCACTATACAGAATATAAAACATATAAAATATGCACAAATACCAAAATTATATATATATGCATAAAAAATATACTGAATGAGTATCTGCCAAGATATGAACCTGATTTCTGGGTAGATTAAAGCAGATTATCATTTTCCTCTTTTATCTTTTCACCGTTTTACAAATTCACCAGAGCAAGTATGTGGGTATACATGTGTATGTATGTGTGTATCCCTAAAAATATATACTTATGTGAAAAACATAATTTAAATCTTATATAAACAGTTTAATACCATAACTATTACCAATTATCTTACAGTGTGATTTCCAAAGGTTTAAAGTATTATGATTAAAATAGTGTAATTGGGCAAATCAAATGAGTTTCATATAATAAAGCAATTCTTTCTATAATGACACTTTAAGAAATACTTAATACAGAATGTTCTTATACTCTTAGGGTAAGGAAAGCCTTTTTGGCATAATAATAAATTCTGAAATTTTTATTGAAAAAGATTGATATACACAATTAAATAGGAGCTACAAACTTCTGAATAACAAAAAAAAACAAAAAACAAAAAAAAAAAAAACCACAAAACAAGGATGGCCTCTCTCACCACTCCTATTCAAAAAATAAAGGGTATTCAAATAGGAAGAGAGGAAGTCAAATGGTCTCTGCAGATGACATGATAGTATATATAGAAAAGCCCATCGTCTCAGCCCATAATCTCCTTAAGCTGATAAGCAACTTCAGCAGTCTCAGAATGCAAAGTAAATGTGCAAAAATCATAAGCATTACTATAAACCAATAACAGACAAACAGAGAGAAAAAAATCATAAGTAAACTCTCATTCACAATTGCTACAAAGAGAATAAAATAACTAGGAATACAACTTACAAGGGACATGAAGGACCTCTTCAAGGAGAACTACAAACCACTGCTCAAGGAAATAAGAGGACAAAAACAAATGAAAAAACACTCTGTGCTCATGAATAGAAGGAATCAATATTGTGAAAATGACCATACTACACAAAGTAATTTACAGATTTAATGCGATCCCCATTAAGCTACCATTGACTTTCTTCACAGAATTAGAAAAAATACTTTAAATTGCATATGGAACCAAAGAAAGGCCCATATAGCCAAGACAATCCTGAGAAAAAAGAACAAAGCTGGAAGCATCACACTACCTGACTTCAAACTATACTACAAGGCTACAGTGGAAAAGAAAAAAAAAAAAAAAAGAGCATGGTACTGGTACCAAAACATAGATATAGACCAACGGAACAGAACAGAGACCTTAGAAATAACACCACTCATCTACAGCCATCCAATCTTTGACAAACCTGACAAAAACAAACAATGGGGAAAGGATTTCTTACTTAATAAATGGTTTTGGGAAAACTGGCTAGCCATATGCAGAAAACTAAAACTGGACCCTTCCTTATACCTTATACAAAAATTAACTCAAGATGGATTAAATACTTAAATGTAAGACCTAAAACCATAAAATCCCTAGACGAAAACCTAGGCAATACCCCTGAGGACATAGGCATGGACAAATACTCCATGACTAAAACACCAAATGCAATGGCAGCAAAAGCCAAAATTGACAAACAGGACCTAACTAAACTAAAGAGCTTCTACACAGCAAAAGAAACTAGCATTAGAGTGAACAGACAACCTAGAGAATGTGAGAACATTTTTGCAATATATCCATCTGATGAAGGGTTAACACCTAAAATCTACAAAGAACTTAAATTAACAAGAAAAAAACAACCTCATCAAAATGTGGGTGAAGGACATGAACAGACACTTCTGAAAAGAAGACATTTATGCCGACAACAAATAAGTATAAAAAAAAAAAAAGTTCATCAACACTGGTAATTAGAGAAATGCAAATCAAAAGCACAATGAGATACCATCACATGCCAGTTAGAATGGCAATCATTAAAAAGTCAGGAAACAACAGATGCTGTAGAGGATGTGGAGAAATAGGAACACTTTTAAACAGTTGTTGGAGTGTAAATTAGTTCAACCATTGTCAAAGAGTGTGGCAATTCCTCAAGAATCTAGAACCAGAAATATCATTTGACTGAGCAATCCTATTACTGGTTATATACCCAAAGGATTGTAAATCATTCTACTATAAAGACACATGCACACATATGTTTATTGTGGCCCTATTCACAATAGCATAGACTTGGAACCAACCCAAATACCCAGTAATGATTGACTAGATCAAGAAAATGTGGCACATATACACACTGGAATACTGTGCAGCCGTAAAAAAGGATGAGTTCCTGTCCTTTGCAGGGACATGGATGAAGCTGGAAACCATCATTCTCAGCAAAATGACACAAGAACAAAAAACCAAACACCACATGTTCTCACTGATAACATCACACACCAGGACCTGTCAGGGAGTGGGAAGCTAGGGAAGGGATAGCATTAGGATGTAGATCCTAATGTAAATCCCTAATGTAGATGACAGGTTGATGGGTGCAGAAAACCACCATGGCATGTGTATACCTATGTAACAACACTGCACATTCTGCACATGTATCTGAGAACTTAAAGTATAATAATGATAAAAAGACAATAACTTGAAAATATTTATAAAATGTAACTGAAAATTGCTAACATTAATTATATAAGGATAATTTCTACATAAAGAAAATATATGGAAGTGGAGGAAAGGGACCACAAAACAAAACAGAAAATAAATCTGGAGGGAAATGCATGGTAAATTCACAAATGGCAATATACATATGAAACAGTGCTCTAGCAAAATGTAGATAAATCTGAAAAGTACAATTTTGAGTGAAAGAATACAGGCTACTACAAGTATTATATACTGTATGACTTCATTTTTATGAAGTACAAAACACGTAAAATTGGTATATCCATGTTGAAGTCAGGATAGTGGACCCTTGGCAATGGGTCATGGCTTTAACTAGACAATACTGACCTTCTCAGTTGCTTATAATATACTCTTTAATTTGTGTTTTACTGTGTTCAGTTTCTAAAAGTTCAGCAAACTGTTCGATTCTGATTCATGTCCTTTTCTATTAAAATTTAAAAACAATATTTTAAATCAAGCAGATTATCCTAGATTATGTTCAAATTCCAGCAAGATTCCAGAGAGCATCTTAAATTTCCATATAAAGTGCTCATGAAGAAAATGAGTTTACTAGCCTTAAAAATTCAGTATAAAAATTATAATTAGGGATTTCTGCCAAGATGGTTGAACAGGAACAGCCCTGGAGCGCAGTTCTCAGTGAGAGAAACACAGAAGGGGAGTGATCTCTGCATTTTCAACGAAGGTACCAGGTTCATTTCAATAGGACTGGTTGGACAGTAGATGTAGGCCAAGGAGGGCAAACTGAGGCAGGGCAGGGAGCTGCCCCACCTGGGAAATGCAACTGGACAGAGGACTGGGGACTCTTCCCCTCCAGTACTCCTGTTCAGATACTGCACTTCTACCATCGCATTTGCAACCCACAGACAGGGAGACCCCAACCAGGCTGAAAAGTGCTGTGAGTTACAAGCACAGATCTGAGTAGCAGCTTCCGCTGGTGCTGTGGGTTGTCAGCACAGATCTGGGCAGATTTTTTGGACCAGCGGCGAGAGTGCCTGCAGGACCGAAATCCCCACTCCCCAGAAAGTGGAGGAGATGAAAGCAGGGAGCCAGGTAATACAGCTTGGCAGTTCCCATCCTGACAAAGACTAGCAAACTGAGGCCCTCTCGGTTGAGAGTTTTGCAGCCAGCACATCAGTTTGAGCTCCACCCGGGATGATTGAGCTTGGTGGGGGGAAGGGCATCTGCCATGGTTAATCTTACCAGTGTAAACAAAAGGCAAAGGAAGCTTACACAACAGCTGGACAGAGCCTGTGGCAGCCCAACAGTGCCCCTGCAGGCAGACAGGGGACAGCCCAGCAGCGCCCCTACAGGCAGACAGGGGACAGACAGTTCTCCTGGATAATACCCTGAAGAGTGTTTTCCAGCTTGGATTCATTTTCCCTGTCACATTCAGGTACACCAATCAAGCATAGATTAGGTCTTTTCACATAAACCCTTATTTCTTGGAGGCTTTGTTCTTTCTTTTCACTCTTTTTACTCTAATCTTGCCTTCTCATTTTATTTCATTGAGTTAATCTTCAATCTCTGATATTCTTTTTTCTGCTTGATCAATTTGACTATTGAAACTTATGTATGCTTTGCAAAGTTCTCGTGCTGTGTTTTTCAGCTCCAATAATTCATTTATGTTCTTCTCTAAGCTAATTATTCTAGTTAGCATTTCATCTAACCATTTTTCAAGGTTTTTAGTGTTTTTTTGCATTTAGAACATGTTCCTTTAGCTCAGAGTAGTTTGTTATTCCTCAAGCAACTCCCTGGCCCCTGCATAACCAAAAAGACATCACATAAAGGACAGCTCTGGCTGACAACTGGTAGGTAACCTTCTGGGACAAAGCTACCAGAGGAAAGGTCAGGCAGCTATACTTGCTGTGCTGCAGCCCCCATGGGTGATTCCCAGGCAAGCAAGGTCTGGAATGGACTGCCAGCAGTCCTAAAGCAGAGGACTATTAGAAGGAAAACTAAAAAACACAAAGAAATAGCTTCAACATCAACAGAAAGGACATCCACTCAGAGACCCCATCTGAAATCACCAACTTCAAAGATCGAAGATAGATAAATACACGAAGACAAGAAGAAACAAGTGCAAAAAGATGAAATTATCAAAGACCAGAATGCCTCTCCTTTTCCAAGTGTTCGCAACTCCTCACCAGCAAGAGAACAAAACAGGATAGAGAATGAGTTTGATGAATTGACAGAAGCAGACTTCAGACAGTGAGTAATAAACTTCTCTGAGCTAAAGGAACATGTTCTAACCCAATGCAAAGAAACTAAAAACCTTGAAAAAAGGTTAGATGAAGTGCTAACTAGAATAACCAGCTTAAAGAACATAAACGAACTGATGGAGCTGAAAAACACAGCACAAGAACTTCACAAAGAATACACAAGCTTCAATAGCCAAATTGATCAAGCAGAAGAAGGAATATCAGAGATTGAAAATCAACTCAATGAAATAAAATGAGAAGGCAAGATTAGAGAAAAAAGAGTGAAAAGAAATGAACAAATCCTCCAAGAAATGTGGGATTATATGAAAAGACCTAATCAACATTTGATCGATGTACCTGAATGTGATGGGGAGAATGAATCCAAGCTGGAAAACACTCTTCAGGATATTGTCCAGAAGAACTTTCCCAGGCTAGCAAGGCAGGCCAACATTCAAATCCAGGAAATACAGACAACACCACAAAGATACTTATCAAGAAGAGCAACCCCAAGGCACATAATTGTCAGATTCACCAGGGTTGAAATGAAGGGAAAAAAATGCTAAGGGCAGCCAGACAGAAAGGTCAGGTCACCCACAAAGGAAAGCCCATCAGACTCACAGCAGATCTCTTGGCAGAAACCCTAAAAGCCAGAATAGAGTGGGGGCCAATATGTAACATTCTTAAAGAAAAACTTTTAACCCAGAATCTCATATCCAGCCAAACTAAGCTTCATACGTGGAGAAATAAATTCCTTTACAGACAAAAAATTGCTGAGAGATTTCATTAACACCAGACCTGCCTTACAAGAGCTCCTGAAAGAAGCACTAAACATGGGAATAAACAACCAGTACCAGTGACTGCAAAAGCATACCAGTTCATAAAGACCAAAAACACAATAAAGAAACTTCATCAACTAACAGGCAAAACCACCAGCCAGTAACAAACTGGCAGGATCAAATTCACATACAACAATATCAACATTAAATATAAATAGTCTAAATGCACCGATCAAAAGATACAGACTGGCAAACTGGATAAAATGTCAAGTTCCATCAGTGTGCTGTATTCAGGAGACCCATCTCATGTGCAAAGACACACATAGGCTCAAAATAAAGGGATGGAACATTACCAAGCAAATGGAGAGCAAAGAAAATCAGAGGTTGCAATCCTCGTGTATGATAAAATGGACTTTAAACCAACAAAGATCAAAAGAGACAAAGAAGGGCATTACATAATGGTAAAAGGATCAATGCAACAACAAGAGCTAACTAACCTAAATATAAATGCACCTGATACAGGAGCAACCAGATACATAAAAGCAAGTTATTCACAGCCAACAAAGAGACTTAGCTTCCCAAACAATAATACTGGGAGACTTTAACACTCCACTTTCAATATTAGATCAATGAGACAGAAAATTAACAAGAATATCCAGGACTTGAACTCAGACCTAGACCAAGCAAACCTAATAGTCATCTACAGAATGCTCCACCCCAAATCTACAGAATATACATTCTTCTCAGCACCACATCACACTTACTCTAAAATTGATCACATAATTGGAAGTAAATCACTCCTCAGCAAATGCAAAAGAATGGAAATCATAACAGTATCTCAGACCACAGTGCAATCAAATTAGAACTCAGAATTAAGAAACTCACTCAAAACTGCACAACTACATGGAAACTGAACAACCTGCTCCCGAATGACTACTAGATAAATAATCAAATGAAGGCAGAAATAAAGATATTCTTTGAAACTAATAAGAACAAAGACACAACGCACCAGAATCTCCGGGACACATTTAAAGCAGAGTCTAGAGGGAAATGTATAGCACTGAATTCCCAAATGAGAAGCAAGGAGAGATCTAACATCGACACCCTATTGTCAAAATTTAAAGAGCTAGAGGAGTAAGATCCAGCAAATTCAAAAGCTAGCAAAAGACCAGAAATAACTAAGATCAGAGCAGAACTGAAGGAGATGGAGACACGAGAAAACCTTAAAACACACACACACACACACACACACACACACACACACACACACCCCACACAATAAATCCAGGAGCTGGTTTTTGATAAGATTAACAAAATAGACAAATCCCTAGCCAGACTAATAAAAGAGAAAAGAGAGAATAGAATACATGCAATAAAAAATGATAAGGGGGTATCACCACCGATTCCAAAGAAATACAAACTACTATCAGAGATTACTAGAAACAACTCTACGCACATAAACCAGTAAATCTGGAAGAAATGGATAAATACCTGGACACTTACACCCTCTCATGACTAAACTAGGAAGAAGTTGAATCCCTGAATAGACAAATAACAAGCTCTGAAGAAGAAGCAGCAATTAAAAGCCTACCAACCCAAAAATCGAGGTCCACATGGGTTCACAGCCAAATTCTACCAGATGTACAAACTGTAGCTGGTACCAATCCTTCTGAAATTATTCTAAACAATACAAAATGAGGGACTCCTCCTTAATTCATTTTATGAGACCAACATCATCCTGATACCAAACCTGGCAGAGACACAACTAAAAAAGAAAACTTCAGGCCAGTATCCATGATAAACATCGATGCAAAAATATTCAATAAAATACTGGCAATCTGAATGTAACAATGTATCAAAAAGCTTATCATGATCAAGTAGGCTTCATCCCAGGGATGCAAGGCTGGTTCAACATATGCAAATCTATCAACGTAATCCAACACATCAACAGAACCAAAGGCAAAAACCACATAATCATGTCAATAGCTGCAGAGGCCTTTGACAAAATTCTACAGCCCTTCATGCTAAAAACTCTCAATAAACTAAGTATCGATGGAACGTATCTCAAAATAATAAAAGCTATTTATGACAAACCCACAGCCAACATCATACTGAATGGGCAAAACCTAAAAGTTTTCTCTTTGAAAACTGGCACTAGACAAGGATGCCCTCTCTCACCATTCCTATGCAATGTAGTACTGCAAGTGCTAGCCAGAAGAATCAGGCAAGAAAAAGAAATAAAAGTTATTCAATTAGGAAAAAGGAATTCAAATTATCTCTATTTGCAGATGACGTGATTGTATATTTAGAAGACCTCATCATCTCAGCCCAAAATCTCCTTAAGGTGATAGGAAACTTCAGCAATGTCTCGGGATGCAAAAATCAATGTTCAGAAATCACAAGCATTCCTATACACCAATACAGACAAAGAGCCAAATCATGAGCGAACTCCCATTCACAATTGCTATAAAGAATAAAATACCTAGGAATACAACTAACAAAGGATGTAAAGGACCTCTTCAAGGAGAACTACAAACCACTGCTCAAGGATATGAGAGGACACAAACAGATGGAAAAACATTCCATGCTCATCGCTAGGAAGAGTCAATATCATGAAAATGGCCATACTGCCCAAAGTAATTTATAGATTCAACGTTATCCCCATCAGGCTACCAATGACCTTCTCCACAGAACTGGAAAAATACCCTTTAAACTTCATATGGAACCAAAAGTGAGCCTGCATAGCCAAGACAATCCTAAGCAAAAAGAACAAAGCAAGAGGCATTATGTACTTCAAACTATACTACAAGGCTACAGTAATCCAAACAGCATGGTACTGTTTTCAAAACAGAGATATAGACCAATGGAACAAAATAGAGGACTCAGAAGTAATGCCACACATCTACAACTATCTGATCTTTGACAAACCTGACAAGAAAAGCAATGGGGAAAAGATTCCCTGTTTAATAAATGGTGTTGGGAAAACTGGCTAGCCATGTGCAGAAAGCTGAAACTGGATCCCTTCCTTACACCTTACACCAAAATTAACTCCAGATAGTTTAAGGATTTAAACATAAGACCAAACACCATAAAAACCCTAGAAGAAGACGTAGGCAATACCATCAAGGACATAGGCATAGACAAAGACTTCATGACTAAAACACCAAAAGCAATGGCATCAAAAGCCAAAATAGACAAATGAGATCTAATTAAACCTAAGAGTTTCTGCATAGCAACAAACAAACAAACAAACAAAAACAATCATTAGAGTGAACCGGCAATCAACTGAATGGGAAAAAATTTTTGCAATCTACCCATCTGACAAAGGGCTAATATCTAGTATCTACAAAGAACTAAAACAGATTTACAGGAAAAAAACAAACCCATTCAAAAGTGAGCAAAGGATATGAACACTTTTCAAAAGAAGACATTTACGCGACCAACAAACATATGAATGCGACCAACAAACATGAAAAAATGCTCAACATCACTGGTGATTAGAGACATGCAAATCAAAACCACATTGAGATACTATCTCATGCCAGTTTGAATGGCATGAGGTAGTATCTGGAGACAACAGATGCTGCAGAGGATGTGGAGAAATAGGAACACTTTTGCACTATTGGTGGGAGTGTAAGTTACTTCAAACTTTGTGGAAGACAGTGTGGATCCTCAAGGATCTAGAAATAAAAATTCCATTTGATCCAGCAATCCCATTACTGAGTATATACCCAGAGGATTATAAATCATTCTATCATAAAGACACATGCACATGTATGTTTATTGTGGCACTCTTTCAATAGCAAAGACCTGGAACCAACCCAAATGCCCATCAAAGATAGACTGGATAAAGAAAATATGGCACATATACACCATGGAATACTATGCAGCCATAAAAAAGGATGAGTTCATGTCCTTTCTAGGGATATGGATGAATCTGGAAACCATCTTTATCAGCGAACTGATGCAAGAACAGAAAACCAAACACCACATGTTCTCACTGATAAGCAGGTGTTGAACAATGAACACATGGACACAGAGAAAAAAAATCACACACTGGGGTCTGTTGGGGGGTGCGGGGCTAGGGGAGTGACAACAGAGGGTGGAGAGTTTGGGAAGGGATAATGCTGGGAGAAATGCCAGATGTAGGTGATGGGGGTATAGAGGCAGGGAACAACCATGGCATGTGTGTACCTATGGAATAATCCTGCAAGATCTGCACATGTATCCCAGAACTTAAAGTACAATAAAATAATTATTTTGTTAATCCTGTGGATTTGATTTTTTTTTTTTTCTTGAGACAGTCTCGCTCTGTCTCCAGGCACCATGCTGGAGTGCAATGGCACAATCTTGGCTCACCACAGTCTCTGCCTCCTGGGTGCAAGCAATTCTCCTGCCTCAGCTTCCCAAGTAGCTGGGACTACAAGCACACATGACCACGCCCAGCTAATTGTTGCATTTTTTTGTAGAGACTGAGTTTCACCATGTTGGCCAGGATAATCTCGATCTCTTGACCTCGAGATCCACCTGCCTTGGCCTCCCAAAGAGCTGGGATTATAAGATTTGATTTTATATATCTTTTTGTGAATGATTTTCTTTAATCCTGCTATTCTCAATGTAAAAAACAGAAAGAAAATAGTGTCATTTTAATTTCTTACATACATAGAACTGGATAGAGAAATTCCACTTGAAAATTATATAAGACATCTAGATTAGTACATATTGTTGCATATTTATGTGGTTTATTGTGATTCAAACTCACACTTAAAGTAATAGTAATTTATGTAGCCAATAACAATTGGTTTAGATTATTAAACATTTATGCTCAGTATACATATTAAACTAGAAAATAAAATACATAAATATAAATTTAATATTTCACATATTTATTTCATCAAGTGATAACTATTATTAAATATTTTTCACCCTCCAAATTTGTTTCTATGCAACTAGATTCTTCGGTAAACTGTGTCAGAAAAAATTAAGAAAAAAATCTCTGAAATTTTCCAAAAAAATATTACCAAGAGTCTTGTCAAGTATGCTACTCAGGATTATCTGTGACTGTCATTGTACTTACGTTACTTTACTCGTAAGTTGTAGAATATTGACAATCACATAAATGACCCTTGTACAAAGAAAAACTATTTTAATCCACTGGAGATGCTATTGATTATTGCACTTTTATATTGATCAATTTGAAATATTTTTGTAAAGCAATTTTAGCATTCATTATGACTTATATGGGTTAATGTGTTTTCTAAATTCTTCTTTGAATTAATTATAACATATAGGTTCCCAAATTAGTTGATATTAAAGCATTTGAAATGAGTTTATATTTTTGTGAGCCACAATTTTACATTCAAAATATTCATCAACATTAGCTTAACAAAATAGGACATGTATATATTTTCATGTCATTAACTATACATTAACATCATTAATGTAGTGGTTCCATAATATTCCATTGTATAGATTTATCATATCCCCTACCATTAGTCACTCATGTCATTGCCAATTTTTATTATAAACAATAAAATAATGAAAAAAATAAAACTTGCAGCTACTCTACTGTAATGTAAACTTTATGAAACAATTGTTATTTTTTAACCTATTTATTACTGTGCCTGCAAGGGTTGTTAGAACATAATACATATAAGCAGCTATTAACACTGTTGAATATATGAAAGAACACACTTAAAACCCAGAAATTGCACATCAGAAGCTATGTTTCATCTGTTGCATTGGCAAAATATAAAAATATTTATTATACCCAGTCCTGGCAAGTGTGTAGAAAGAAATGATGTCACATACTCTTGATAAAATTATAAATTATCTTATCTAAATTATTTTAAATTAGTTATTACCTTTTCTGGAGTAAATATGATTTTAACAAAATGTAAATTACGACTATCTTTGAAATTAGTACTTATATTTCTGAGAATTTATCTTATGGGAGAAAAGTTTAACTTTACAAGCAGGTGTACAAAATATTGATTATTATAGCACCATTTATAACAACGAGGAATTGGAAGCAAGCTTCTTGCCAATCAATGAATTGTTAGTAAAGAAATACTGGTATATCCAGTATTAATGGAATTCCAATAAGTGGTATAAAAAAATTATGTACAAAGATATTTAAAGGTTCCCATATATATAATTAAGTGAAAAAAAGTAAGTCATAGAATCATATGTATAATATTATATGATACCATAAAATGTGCTTTCTGTATATGGATAAAAAAGAAATCTTAAAGAGTATATATTGAATCTTGACTAAGATTACGTCTGAAGGATAAGATGGGAAAAGGATCATGATTTTTTTCCTCTTTGTATACCTCCGTATCATTTTAGTTATTTTTGTCATAAATATTGATATCATAAAAAGAAAAATACAGTAAATAATTTCATATCAAACTGAAGAATTTAAGTACATGCCATCCCCAAATATGCTGCTCCTGCATATTGATTATTTTGAGTTAAAAACACTTGAAAAAATGCAGCAGTAAGACCACTATCAATCTCCTTCTGTTTTTTTTTTTTTTTTCCTTTTTTTAAAAATATATACTTTATTGCATTTTAGGTTTGGGGGTACATGTGAAGAACATGCAAGATTGTTGCACAGGTACATACATGGCAGTGTGGTTTGCTGCCTTCCTCTCCATCACCTTCTCTGGCATTTCTCCCCATGTTATCCCTTCCCAATTCCCCACACCTCACTGTCCCTCCCTTAGTTCCCCCCCCCACCCACGCCAGTGTGTGATGCTCCCCTCCTTGTGTCCATGTGTTCTCATTGTTCAACATCCGCCTATGAGTGACAACATGCAGTGTATAATTTTCTGTTCTTGTGTCAGTTTGCTGAGAGTGATGGTTTCCAGGTTCATCCATGTCCCTACAAAGGACACAAACCCATCGTTTTTTATCCTGCATAGTATTCTATAGTGTATATGTGCCATATTTTTCCTGTCCAATCTATCATCGATGGGTATTTGGGTTGGTTCCAAGTCCTTGCTATTTTAAACAGTGCTGCAATGAACATTCACGTGCATGTGTCCTTATAATAGAACAATTTATAATCCTTTGGATACATACCCAGTAATAGGATTGCTGGGTCAAATGGAATTTCTATTTCTAGGTCCTTGAGGAATGGCCACACTGCCTTCCACAATAGTTGAACTAATTTATACTCCCACCAACAGTGTAAAAGTGATCCTATTTCTTCACATCCCCTCCAGCATTTGTTGTCTCCAGATTTTTTAACAATCGCCATTCTAACTGGTGTGAGATGGTATGTCAATGTAGTTTTGATTACAATTCTCTAATAACCAGTGATGATGAGCATTTTTTAATGTGTTTGTTGGCCTCATATATGTCTCCTTTTGTAAAGTGTCTGTTCATATCCTTCACCCATTTTTGAATGGGCTTGTTTTTTCCTTGTAAATCTGTTTTAGTTCTTGGCAGATTCAGGACATTAGCCCTTTGACAGGTGGGTACACTGCAAAAATTTTTCCCATTGTGTTGGTTGCCAATTCTTAAAAGCAAATGATGAGATTCTCATGTGAAAGATGTCCTTTCTATACCAGAAAGGAAGCATCCTTTTTTATAATCAAGGATGGGACCCTGAGCAGGTACTTAACAATAAGTACCTGAGAGGGACCCTTCCATTTTGATTATAACTGATCCTCAGAGGATTCTTCTTTACAGGATTTTAATAGAATTTTTATATTCTTGAAGGGCATTTTGAACCTGGCCTAATTTCCAAAAAAGGGATTATAGTGAGGTGTGTCTGACATCCTGTTTCTTGTCATGGCCTAAACTTGTTTTTCAGGTTTCTTACTGTCAAATAAATGTTCTAGGCCAGACAAGAATGGATGTGGGCAGGCACCCACTTTGTAGGCAATTTTAATTTAATGTGTTTAATTAAAAAAATTTTCAAGCAGTATAAGAGACAAAGAATAAAAGCCAAAAATAAGTTTACACATCAATAAAAAGTAAGAGTATAGAATCAAGTTATACTGGAGAAAACCATTACCTCTAAGATGAAATATTTCAGCAACAGATCATAACAGTTATAACCAAAAGATTTAAAAAAAATCACAAAAGCTGACAAAAGAGCTGAAGAAGAGTGTTATCCTCCTCTCCTTTTTATGAGAAAGTAAATTATAAGCATTTGCCAGTGAATGAAATACAACGAAAGGAGCATTTTTATTAAACGAAGTTTATAAGGAAAAGTAGAAACAGAATGACACAGTTAATCCTTTTGAACTTTAGGGCACAAAACAGATAAGGCAGTACCAAAAAATCGTATGTGGCTTAGGGACCTCCTACAGTGGGCTGCTAACTCACAATCCTTGTGTTTTAGAGGCCTACTCTAAACAACATCCAATGTCAAAAATTCCAGAGCACATGGGGATGACCAGCACTGAAGGCGAGACTCTAATCCACACTTCTAGAACGAACACTCTCCCAATTAGATTTCCTGCTTTCTACAATTGCCCAAATGCAGTTAACAGAGAGCTAAAGCAAAAACTGCAAATTAAATGTATATTCCAATGTGGAAAGTACATTAAAATAAAATTTCCAATCAAAAAATTAAAATGGTGTTAGAGGAGAAATGGCTGAAACCAGAGGTGTCAAAGAGAAAGCTGGTCCATCGTGCTTCAGTTCAGGGCACTCAAATGGCAGGGGATATTTGAATTGACTACCTAGCCAAGGCCTTATTTCCAGGCTCACCCAATATTGAAACAGGAGCAGATGGAACACTCACCCATCTACAGGAGCTAAAATGATACTGATCAGTCTCCAATGTGAGGCTTGGGTGAAGGTCTTCACCCAAGCTTTTCACAGCTTGGGCTGGCTCAGCTGCCATGAGAGGATTGGCACATGATCCTGTAACCATCCAGGAAGAATGGTGGGTCGTTTTATATAAGGTGGCACTGTGGCTGCTTGCCCATCTGTCTGCTCAGATCTGCTTCTACATCCTGCCAGAAAAGATGATGGCTCTGACAAATCCCTTTAGCTAGAGTTACAGCTCTACAGTGTTATGCCTCATCAGTCATCATCTTGCTGGCTCATGACCTCACTGTCTCACCAGTCATTGCCTTTTACCTTCTCTCCACCCAACTGTTTTACCAATTGCCACCTCTCACCATCTCATTGTCTCAGCGGTTGCCAATTGCCATCTTGTCACCTCATCAATCACCAATTGCCATTTTACCATTTTGTTTCATCCCTTTTTGATCATCGAGATGATACAGGACAAGTGAGCCCCCAGACTGAGACTTAGCCTGGGAAGGTTCTTCGATTCTTCCAGGAAAGAATACAAAGGTGAAAGAGGGCAATTCTATTGAACCAGTGCTGCTCATGGAGAAGCAGGCTAACCCAAAAACAGTGTGCCCAGAGTTGACAGCATATGGGCTGTTGGCAGTTGCATTTATATCCACTTTTAATTATATGACAATTAAGAGGTAGATTATTCAAAACGTTCTAGAAAAGGGAAGGAGAGTTTCTAGAAGCATGTAAATTCTGGGCCATTGTCATGGTCCATTGCCATTGCCTTTGTAAACTGTCATTGTGCCAATAGAAATGTCTTTATGCTAACAAGCAGTGAGGGCAACTAGATGTCACCTTCATTGCCATCTGCTGGTTTGAGACAGCTTCTTCACTTCACCCTGAGAATCAACTAGTTTGGGCTTCAATCAGTAGGATCATTACTGGAAAACAAGTCCTGCTAGCCTACCTTACTGCTTATAAATTGTATTAGTTAAATTTATATGCTTTTCTCCTGATAATCTGTCTCAAGTTAGTTTAACTCTTAGGTCCAGTTTTAAAAAAAACAACTAAGAATGTAGAAGTAAATTTTGCCACCACTTATAAGACATTAGTTAACAGAAAATGTACATAATTCAGTTAGCAAAAGAGAGATTTTGACATTTTCAGTCATTGCTTTTCAACAGATTTGTGTCTCCTGTTCAGCAGAAGGTCATGTATGTTATCCAACTCAATAAATACTAGTCCAACACAGTGTAAACTATTTTTTTCATTAAAGATTTAAAAAATGTAAAAATTGGAGCAGCTGGGGATAATGGTATGTATTTTCCTGGATTTTTGAGCTCCACGGATTTGTGTTTTGAGCTCTCTGAGTTTCTTTGAGCAAATTTCTGATCCAAACTGTATTTGGAAGTCATGACAGAAACTGGACTGGTTCCATAATTGAATTTAATTAAGAAATTAACTGGATTGGATCCAGTTAGAGGCCTCTTGCATCTGAATGGGTCAGAAAAAAACTGATAGTAAATGGTAATATTGCAGAAGTTATAAAATTTGGCTTTTTGGAAATTCAAGGGGGTTTTTGTCTTCTATTCTTTTGTTTCATTTTTCTTGCATGCTTAGGTAGAAAAAAAATGGCTAAGTTAATCTCAGAAACCTGAGAACAAAGCCAATATCTTAGGTAAAAATACGATTCTTAACTTCTGAAGAACTCAGCAGCAAGTTCTTACAGAAATGGCAAAGTCTTACTAAAGATGCTTGCAGTAGAATGTTCGAAATGAACAAAACTGCATTGAAATGGATTTGAAAATGAGAGTTCCCAAATTAGTCTCTTCTAGTGATGCCTATTGATACACAGAAGATTCTAAAAGCTTTCAGTATTTATATTTAGAGACTTTACATAAGGAAAACAAAAACATAAGTGACTAATTGATTTAAAACAAATCTGCCTTGAAACTTTTCTTGATGGCAATGAGTGACAAGATTAGGCATGTACAGGATCATGGAAAATGGGAAACTTTTTCTTCCCAAAGGGGAAAAATTGAGAGCTGATGTGATTGCCGAAAAAGACTCCTTCATGACCAACAAACATCCACCTGAACTTTTGTTCAGGTTTGCTACAATGGGTGGGTTTTTCTCTAACCTACCCGAGCTAATCACCTTCCCCACCCTGCCACAGGCAATGCTTCTCTCTCTCTCTTGCTCTCTCTTTGCAAAATGGTTATGGAAATGATAAAAATCACTATCTCTTGCAAAGTTTTAATTAATGAGAAAAATGATTAATCATGCTACTCTTAAGCTGTAGTGAATCTGGTAAACTAGTGTTATGGATCTGTCTTTTTCTGTTGTTTTGTCATGAATGGGGTACCTTAGGATAGAATGTGGGCTCAGGATTCCATAAGCTTACTGTTCAAGATGGCCCAGCAAGCTAGTCAGTAACAAATTTTGCTACAGGTCTCTGAAACAAACAAAAAACTGGATGAGGTCTCCAGCTTGTTTTATGTCCTTGGGAGCTTGATCTTGTAACCACATCATGCTACTTTCTTTTGGTCTCTGCCATCTAAGGAACAGGAATTTGGTGGTTCATGTAACAGTTATTTCAACTAATTATCTTGGCTAGTTAAAAGTCATTGCAAACCCAAAATTGACTGCTTTGAACTCCTTCTGGGAAGAGCAATGGAAACTTCCCAGTGCTCCCTTATCTCAGCAGCTAAGGCTTTGCCATTTTAAAATGGTGGCCTGGGCTCAGTTCTAGCTTAGGGAATTAGTACACTTCTTATTGATATCTGTGTAACCGTTAGCATTTGTTGATTCTCTTCCACTCCATCAACAACTTTTAGGTTCCCTTCTTAAATTTTCCTTTCTCTGAGCTACAACTGAAGATTCTAACTTCTGTAACAATTATTTACCCCTCTTTGAAAATACCTCATACACTTGGCAACTCATGGTTAAGTCATAAACTTTTTTAAGCTTGTCAGTTTTCCCTGTGAGGTTACTTTTGGTAACATTTAAAAGCCAGGAATATTTTCTGTTTGGCCTGGCTAAACTAGGGTAATAGGAAATTTAAAAGAACTTTTTGGGTTTTCTTTCTTTCATTCTTTTTCTTTGTTTTTGTTTCTGTGAGTGCTGTTGTTAAAAATCAGCTTAATTAGGCCAGGCACAGTGGCTCATGCCTGTAATCCCAGCACTTTGGTAGGCCGAGGCGGGTGGATCACAAGGTCAAGAGATCGAGACCATCCTGGTCAACATGGTGAAACCCCATCTCTACTAAAAATACAAAACATTAGCTGGGCATGGTGGCGCGTGCCTGTAATCCCAGCTACTCTGGAGGCTGAGGCAGGAGAATTGCCTGAACCCAGGAGGTGGAGGTTGCGGTGAGCCGAGATCGCGCCATTGCACTCCAGCCTGGGTAACAAGAGCGAAACTCCATCTCAAGAAAAAAAAAAAAAAAATCAGCTTAATTAAAAGTGGCTATCCAAGCTCTACATATATGTAAAAGGTTTTTTTTGTTTTTGTTTTTGTTTTGTCTTTTTTTTCTCTTTTTGAATCTTATTTCTCTGAACGAAAAGGGTGTTTTCTTCTCAGAGGACTAAATTGTTTCTTTATTTTTTTCTTCTTGCCGCTCATAATGCACACCTGAGAAGACTTAAGATAACTTCTAATAGTGTGGGACTCCATGGGAAAAAACAGAGTAGCCACCATAGATCCTGTGTTAGGAAAAACCTGTTTTCCTTGTGAAAACCCAGGAATTGCAAGTATGTGGATTCCTCTCAAAATTTAAGGCTCTGCTCTGTTTTTCCATTGTGATATCTGAAGTTTGGGTTAAGAGGTTTTCAGAGATTCTCATTATGAGAAAACTTTGGTGTATAATAACTGGGTAGGAAATGTACTTTTAGTGATGGTTAATTAGAGTTATGCCAGATACTCAGCTCTTTAGACATTTGGATTAGAGGTACATACACTTGGCCACCTAGAAGGTATGGAAGTGTTCCCACCCCCACTGAGAGATTAGACTCCCATTGCAAAATGAGCTGATTGGCTGGATTTCCATGCAATGAAATGCAAGGTAAAAGCATTGCACTGTATTCTCCCCCAGCATTTCTGTGTTTCAGGGGATGCAGGATGTGATATAAAAATGGGACCCTTAACTTTGGAGATCTGTTTTTGTCTTCCAGCTCTGCCTGTTTATTAGGCCCTAGAAAATGCATGGTTTTCTGGACATCTTCCTTGAAGAATTTCATCTTGAAGCCGGTAATCCCTTTAAGAAACTTAAAAACTGACAAATGAAAATCTGACAACTGGATCTTCTTGTGTCTGCACAGTTGTATATGTGTCGTGTTTGTGATGCTTATATAAAGGAGCTCTAATTAATTGGCTTAAAGAAAAATAAGCAATTGATTTCAAATAATTTAAATACTTGTCAAAAAATTAAAACTAATGTCTTTTACTTCATGTGATTTAATAAGCTTTCAGGGCCGGGCGGGGTGGCTCACGCCTGTAATCCCAGCACTTTGGGAGGCCAAGGCAGGCGGATCACGAGGTCAAGAGATTGAGACTATCCTGGCCATGGTGAAACCCCGTCTCTACTAAAAACACAAAAATTAGCCGGGGGTACTGGCACGCGCCTGTGGTCCCAGCTAGTCGGGAGGCTGAGGTGGAAGAATCGCTTGAACCCACGAGGCGGAGGTTGCAGTGAGCCGAGATTGTGCGACTGCACTCCAGCCTGGCAACAGATACCATCTCAAAAAAAAAAAAAAAAAAAAAAAAAAGCTTTCAGAAATAAAGAGCTTTAAAAATTATTGGTAACAGAGATGTTTTTAAACCAAGCATGTAGGATACTACATTTGTTAAGTGAGTTAAGGCAATAAGCTGCTTTTTTTTTTTGGCTTTTAAAAATTGTTCAACTCGCCTGCTTTATAGCTTGATATAGAAAGGTCTGGGACATGTGGAGTTAGTCATGCTCCTAGCTATGCTAGAAAGAATCAGACGATATCTGCACTTCTGTCTGGTGACCAAGGCTCCAAACCTAGTACATAATTTAAATTACTTATCACATTTTTCATCAAAAATAAAATTGCTAAAAGTTGGCATTGTAACATGCTACTAAGACTACTTAAAAAAGTTGTACATGCAATGTGTGTGAAGAAAGTGAAATGTGCTTTTAATAAAATATTATAAGAAGACAGGAAAATGTAAATTTTTACCTGGTTTTGAGGGTTAAAGGATTATTTTAAATTACATAGGATAAAGTTGAAGGTTTGGGGCAGTTCTGAAGGATGTGTAAGAAATCTTGTAAAAAATCCTGTGTGAAATATATTAGCTAAATTTAAAAGAGTATTCTTTGCTTTTTCCTGTCTATAGAACGTTGAAATAGAAGCACAACAGGGTTTAAGAAGTGATCTGCTCTTTAATGAAAATTTGTAGACGATAGAGAAGTTTTTGAGAATTTCACCTTATGGTAAAACTGATTAAGATTGACAGATATATCTATAAGGTTTTATTGAAGATTGGGGTTCACATTAATAGTACACAAATGCATTGGGCCGGGCGCGGTGGCTCAAGCCTGTAATCCCAGCACTTTGGGAGGCCGAGGTGGGTGGATCACGAGGTCAAGAGATCGAGACCATCCCGGTCAACATGGTGAAACCCCGTCTCTACTAAAAATACAAAAAATTAGCTGGGCATGGTGGCACGTGGCTGTAATCCCAGCTACTCAGGAGGCTGAGGCAGGAGAATTGCCTGAATCCAGGAGGCTCAGGTTGCGGTGAGCCGAGATCGCGCCATTGCACTCCACTCCAGCCTGGGTAACAAGAGCGAAACTCCGTTTCAAAAAAAAAAAAAAAAAAAAAAAAAAAAGTACACAAATGGAAAGGGGAAATTGGGCTTTCTTTCTTGAACTAGATATTCAGGTAATATTAAAGAATAAAAATAGTTGCTTGACTTTTGAATAAACTACTGAATACAGAAAAGAAAGACAAGAGACAGACTGTTTGGAAAGCTAAATTGTCCTCCTATCAATGAGTAATGGTTTATGCTTTATTAAGGTTTTCGAGTCATCATTTCGGCCAAATGAATGACTTGTGGTGACCTGGAATTCTATTTCATTATATCAAGTGTTTTAAACCTTTTAACAAATTTTATACCTTCCGAAATCAAATTTCAGCTTTAAAATGTTCTCTTCTGATCTCTACCTTTGTGATGCTACAGAGGGCCCCTGAAGCATCCAAAAGGGAGGTAAACAGGATGATTTGATATGTTAAGTTACATGAGAAGCATTGTCAAAACAAAACATTATGTCTTGCCTTCTTTAGGTTGTCTTTTAGTGAATGACATTAACATATGTTACAAAATTGTATGGGATTTCTAAAATTCTAATATGTCTAAGTATATATTATCGATCATAATTATGGTTATTATGTTATTATAGGCTACAGAAATAACCAAATTTCCTTGTCAATTGTGTTTTTAACTAAAACCATTTCAAATCATTTCCATACTAATTGCTTAATGCTGACACAGTCTCTGAAAACTTCACACACAAAATCCTAGAACACAGTATCTTTTAGGAGGTTCATAAAGAGATGGAAAGGACCCTGAAAAGCACTCTTGAATACAGGTTTCTAATAATTCTAAAGTAATTATCATTTCGACTGGGTAGGAATTCTTCCTGAAACTTTAATGAAGAGAATATTGTCAAGAGGCTTTCGTCCTTCTAGATGGACATCATTAGTTAGGTCTTTTTTCTATGATTTGGAGTCAGAGAAATAATAATTAGAAATGTATCTCCCATAATGGGCTCTATTGTAGGTTCTACCGTAAAGGGTATGGTGCACACAACAAAGATTAAATTCGCTTGGGGGAATTTATGCTAAATAATAGAATCCTTCTAGATTACTTTTCTGGCTAACAGAAGTATCTGTACAGCTTCTGGCCCTTGTGGCCTATGGAAAAATACATTACACCAGGTATTACACAAATCCAGTTGTAGAGGATTAGCCAAGAGACCACTTAGTTCAGAGAGTAGACTAATAAGCTCATCCTTTTGTCTGTTTTATTTTAGGTGGTTTGGTTTTCGGGTACCCGGGGTAAGGAGCCTACTCCAAACTCTTGCTATTATCCTCCTGATAGTGATAATAGTCTCCAGGGTGTGCTGTATTTCCTAAAATGTTTTAAATGTTTGCATGCAACCATCTCTAGAACATCAAATGGTCTCTCTTCAATTGGCATAACAAGAGCTAAAAGAAATGTGTGACATGCTGAGACAGAACCCCAAAATCATGGTAACTGAGATTGGCACTAAGGCCCTAATTTTTGGACACATTTTCACCTAAGGGAGAACCTGACCAGATAGGGGGAATATATTTAAACAAAATGATGGAAGGTTATTGTTTTAGGCTGAGCTCATACACTAGGCCGCAACAGACCAAACCAAACAAAAATGGAGTTGCTCATGCTAAATATGACGTGATCAAACTAAGACTTTAAGGAAAAGCATAGGTTCTAGAAGAGACACGGTTTTGTTTTTCTCCTAAAAACAGCGTGTTCCAGCATAAGACGATAACCTCTACTCAGTCCTTGCTTCTACCTTGCAAAACCCACTGTCTTACTATTTCCCAGCAGGTTTCTACACCAAATAAGTACACTTACAACATGAATGACTAAGGTTTTGGTCAATCTCACAAAATTGAGAAAATTACCAAACGAGGAAATTGTTCAATCAAGTTTAGCCTAAAGCTGCCTTCTTACATATTTAATTTTGGCCTAAAGGTTTTTCAGTACATCATGAACTGTATCAAGTGGAGATATAAAGAGACCATAGCCTACACCCGTGTCAATCAGTGATTTTTGGCCAACCAAATGTAGCCAACTGTTCAAACTGTATTCAAACAAGGCAAACACTGAGCTGTAACTAATCCAGTTGTTTCTGTGCCTCACTTTCATTTTCAGTACTTCACTTTCCTTTTTCTCTCCATAAATCTTCTTCTACCACATGGCTACCTGGAGTCTCTGAGCCTACTGTGGCTTAGAATCTGCCTGATTTGTGAATCATTTATTGCTCAATTAAACTCCTTTAAATTCAGTTGTAGGTTTTTTTTTTTTTTTTTTTTTTTTTTTTTTTTAATCACTAGTAAAAAACATCTCTCTTCTGCATGTTCCTTTTTTCCCTGGAAATATATTTCTAACATGACTATTAGTTTACATTAAATGTAAAGTTAATGATAATTATATCACAAACATCGGAACTCTGTTACAATTTCATATAGTCATTTATTAGTAGATATATGTGGTTTTGGATACATAAGCATTTTCTCAGAAAAATGTAGTTTCATTTTTAAAGAACTTTTAGACATTTGCTGACAAAAATGCAAAATATAGACAACTAGAAAATCATATTTCTTAAGAAAATATTCCACTTTAACATGAGAATTTTGTCTGCAATGCATACACTTCAGTTTAGAGATTGTCACCTACTGCCTGAGTAAAATGCCACACTCCTTTCCTGAGCTTTCCATGTCCTTTTCTTTCCAAAGAGAACATTCTTAAATTTTCCTCAACTCCTAAGTATCTGAATAGACATTTCTCCAAAAAAAAGGACAAATGGCTTGATAAGTATATAAAACGATGCTCAACATCAAATTCATTAGGAAAATGCAAATCAAAGGGACAGCATGCCACATCACACCCACTAGAAGAGGATAGCTTTAATCAAGAAGAAAGATAATAAGTATTGGCAAGGATATTGAGAAATTGGAACTTGCCTACACTGCTGGTGGGAATGTAAATCTGTGTAGCCACTTTGAAAAACAGTTTGGTACTTACTCAAAGATATAGACTTAACATATCACCTGGAAAAACCACCCCTAAGTATTTATGCAGATGAAATGAAAACATGTTAACTCGAAAATTTATAAAAATGGGCAGAGGGCAGAGCAAGGTGGCAGAACAGAGAACTCCATCAATTATTTCCCTTGCAAAGACACCAAGTGAACAACTATCTACACACACATTAAAAAAAAAAAAAAAAAAAAAAAAAAACACCTTCGTAAGAACCAAAAATCTGGTGGACGCTAATAGTACCTGGTTTTAACCTCCTATTTCTGAAAGAGGCACTGAAGAGATAGAAAAAAACAGTCCTGAATTACCAATGCTCCCCTCCTCCACCCTAGCAGCGGCAGTGTGGTGTGGAGAGCAACTCTGGGTACCGGGCAAAAGAGAGCACAGTAATTGTGAATCACTGAACTCAGTGCTGGCCTGTTAGAGCAGAAAGGAAAACCAAACCAAACTCAGCTGGTGCCCGCCCACGGATGGAGTAGTTAAACCGGCCCTTGCCAGAGGGGAATCGCTGATTTCAGGTAGGTCTGAAGTTAGGTGCCTATGAACCTCACCACCCAGGGCTATAGTATTCTGTCTCCAGGTAAACTTGAAAGGCAGTCTAGTTTATAAGGACTGCCACTCTTAGGGAAGTCTTAGTGCTGAATTAAGCCCAGAGACAGTGGACGAGCGGGCACATAACCTACCGAGAAACCAGCTGGAGCAGCCAAGGGAGTGATGACCTCACCCCTCTCCTACCCTTCCAAATAAATAAATAAAGACATTTTCTCAAATCCTTCATTTATATTCATTTATTTCTCAGTAGAATATGAAATACTTTCATATAGAAATACGTTTCAAATGTAAAGCCTTCTGCTGAGCACAGAAGGATTCAATTATATTTATCAAATTGAATTAAAGCAAAAATTTATGGTAAAACTATAATTAGTTAAAAGATTTACCTATTCTTTCTGCACTGCTTACTAGCTCAATATATAATATTTATGTATAGTATAACATACATTAAAGCATACTTAAAAAGTAAATCATTTCAATTAATAGAATGTTATGTTGTCCACCTGAGTTCAAATACCAGTTCTGCCGCTTCTTTAGTTATATAGCCTTTGATAAGTTGTTCAACCTCCTAATGTTGCAATGTTCTTATTTGCAAAATGGGGAGCAAAAAAATGGGACCCACCTTTTAAAGTAATTATGACAGTTACATGAATTAACATACATAAACATATGTATAAGTGTTTTGTGTTTGTATTTAGTTCATGTTTGAAAAATGTTATTCATATATAAACTGAATAACTAGAAGCAGAAGACAGTTGAGGTTCCTTAACAAAAAGCAGATTCGCATGAGAAAAACAGAAGTTTATTAACATGTATATCTCTCTCATATTTACATAGACGCTATCTTGAAAAATGAATAATGTCAAAGAAGTGGCCTAGAACCCTTGTTTGCTAGCATCTTCAACAGAAACAAACAAAAAAGGGTTCAGGGGAGGCAAGATGCGGGACAGTAACCAGAAAAAGCAGGGTAAACAAGAGTAAGGTTTGTTATGCAGATATAAGTCAATGTCTTCTCCATTGATACCAGTTTCTTGTTATTTCATCATCTTTTTCTTCCTTGTACAAAAGAACCCTTAGAAAGGGAGATTTCCTTTAAAAGTATAAAGTTTTCCTTACAAAAGTGTAAACTACGCTGTTTTTAGAATTTCTCCTATGTCTGCTACTTCTCAAAATAACCAGATTAAAGAAATTCTTATGCCAAAAAGGCCTATTTTGATCTCCTACAGTCATATTTTAGAATGGCATATGTTGAAATCCCACACGCCAAAAGTCCATAGTTGTATTACTCGATTTTCACACTGCTATGAAGAAATATCTGAGATTAGGTAATCTATAAAGAAAAAGAGGTATAATGGACTTACAGTTCCACATGGCTGGGGAGGCCTCACGATCACGGTGGAAGGTGCAGGAGATGCAAAGGCACATCCTACGTGGTGCATGGTGGTAAGCAAGATAGAGCATGTGCAGAGAAACTGCCCTTGATAAAGCTATCAGATCTCACGACACTTATTTGCTAGCAAGAGACAGCACAGGAAAAACCCATCCCCCTGATTCAATTACCTCCATCTGGGTTTTTCACACGCATGGGAATTAAGAGATCTACAATTCAAAATGAGATTTGGATGGGGACACAGCCAAACCATATCAATAGTTGACATTAGGATTCACTCTTGATGTTACGCATTCTATAGGTTTTGACAAAGGTATAATGACGTATTCATTATTGCAATTTCATACTGAACAATCTCACTTCTGTAAAATCCTCTGTGCTTTCCCGTCCTTCCCTCGCACCGCAGTAGCCCCTAGCAACTACTAACCTTTTCACTGTCTTCATAGTTTTGCCTTTTCCAGAATGCCATACTGTTGGAATAATACACTATGTAGCTTTATTTCACTTAGCAATATGTATTTAGATTTCCTGCATGTGTTTATACACCTTGTTAGCTTCCTTCTTTCTTTTTTGTTTCTCTCTCTCTCTCATTTTTTCTTCTTTCTTACTTTCAGAGCCTCACTGTCACCTACGCTGAAATGCAGTGGTATGATCTTGGCTCATTGCAACCTCCGACTTCTGGGTTCAAGCAATTCTCCGGTCTCAGCCTCCCAATTTTTATAGTTTAATCAGTTTAATTTGTAACATTGTTTCCAGTATTTCAATATGTTCACCACTTACATGATTGTCATTTCCTATTTCCATAATCTTTGCAAGATTAAAAATTGAATATAAATGAAATTACACCGATACACAGAAAGAGCTATCTGGATTTTTATAATTTCCTCCTATTGTTGGTATTCCAAGCAATCACTGTAAAAAAATCTTTCAAATACCTATAGGTTTTGCTAATGTTTTGATTCATGCCTTGATTCTTCTCAACTAATGTCAGATTTTTCACTGTATTCAGCATAACCTTTTGAAGAACAAGACCCTGGAACACTTGATTTACTTGGTCCTATGAAAGTGACAAATATAATATGTCCCACTTTACAGTGAAATAAAAAAGAGATGATGCAGTGTAATGACTAAAAGCTAAATCTCTCCAGACTCTGGTAAATCTTCTCAGAGTCTGTCCCATTTTCTCCTCACTGTTTCCTTAGGGAAAGAGCCGGGGCAGACAATCATTGTTTAACAGTTTTCTAATTTATCGGTGTGTGGGCGCCAGCGCTTCATTCCTAACGTATGTACGGATTCATGCATTTAATATACAGTTTAGGCGTTATGCCGCTTCCTTTCAGCTCTGCTGTTGTCCTGCGCAGGGGCCACAGGGCCGTGGGCAGCCATGCGCCCAGCCGGAAAGATTTACCAACCAAATGGAGAGCAAAATAAATAAACAAAAAACAGAAGTTACAATTTTTGCCTCTGATAAAATAGTCTTTAAAGCAACAAAGATCAAAAGAAGCAAAGAAGGACATTATATAATGATAAAAGGATCAATGCAACAACAAAAAGAGCTAAAGATCCTAAATATATACGCACCCAATACACGAATACGCAGATATATATGTCTTATAAAGAGACTTAAACTCCCACACAATAATAGTGGGAAACTTCAACATTAATATTAAACAGATCAATGAGACAGAAAATTAGCAACGATATCCAGGACTTGAACTCAGATCTGGAACAAGTAAACGTAATTAACATTTATAGAACTCTCCACTTTAAATACACAAAATATACACTCTTATCAGTACCACATCATACCTACTTACAGGTTTAAATAAAATATTGGTTGGCTTCTTGTTTGTTATTTTCTTCCCTCATTTTTTTCATGTCTCCATAATTAAGCACAATTATAGGTGTACCCATTTTTAGACTGCATTCTAGCCCGGGCAATAAAGCAACACCCCCATTCTCTCTCCCTCTTCCTCTTTCTCTTTCTTTCTTTTCTTTATTCTTTTTATTTTTTATTTTTTATTTTATTATTCTTTTCTTTCTTTCTTTCTTTCTCTCTTTCTTTCTTTAAAAAAGTATAAATTTTTCTCATCTGAGCATGGAACATTTTCTAAAATTGATCATATGCTCGGTCATAAAGTCGCAATACATTTCTTAAAAATCTCCGTCATATTAAGCACTTTTTCAGATCACAGTGAAATAAAATTAGAAATCAATACTGAGAGAAACTCTGAAAACCACACATGAACATAGAAACTAAACAACTTCATTCTGAATAACTTTTGAGTAAGCAATAAAATAAAAGAGGAAATTAATAAATGAAGCAAATGAAAGCAGAGAAATAGCATACTAAAACTTCTGAGATACAGCAAAAACAGTGTTAAGAGGAAAGTTTATAGCACTAAATGACTATATCCAAAAAAAAAAAAAAATCCTAAAAACTTAGTGTTACATCTCAAGGAACTAAATAAAAACCTACTCATACCAAAGCCGCCAGAAGAAAAGAAATAATGATCATCAGAACAGAACTAAATTAAACTGCAACCAAAAAAATTATACAAAAAAAAAACAACAAAATGAAAAGGTGGTTCTTTCAAGTGATAAACAAAACTGATAGAACACTAGCTATAAAACAGCAAATCAAGACAGAAGTTGCAAATAAGCACAATGAGAAATAATGAAGATCATATTATGAATAATATTACAAAAATACAAAAGCTTCTTAGAGACCACTATGAACATCTGTATGCATACAAACTAGAAAACCTAGGGGAAAATGGAAAAATTCCTAGAAATATATAATCTCTCAATATCAAACTAAGAAGAAGTTGAAATTCTGTACAGAAAAAAATGAGGTATGAAATTGAATTGGTAATAAAATTTCTACCACAAGGGAAGATAGAACCAAGCAGATTCACAAATTCTACCAGACAAAGAAGAGCTGGTACCAATGTTACTGAAACTATTCCAAAAAGTCAAGAGGGAAGAATTTCTTCCTAACACATTTTACAAAACTCATGTCATCCTGATAGGAAGATTTAATAAGAACACAAACAACAATTACAACAAATTACAGGCCAGTATCCCTGATGAACGCATAGACAAAAGTCCTCCACAAAATACTAGCCAACTGAATCCAGCAATATAACAAAATATAATTAATCATGATTAAGTTATGCTTCATTCCAGAGATAAAAGGATAGTTCAAAATGCATAAATCAATAAATCTGATTAACCACATAACCAGAATTAAAAACAAAAACTA
Source organism: Saimiri boliviensis (assembly GCF_048565385.1). Classification (NCBI taxonomy): domain Eukaryota; kingdom Metazoa; phylum Chordata; class Mammalia; order Primates; family Cebidae; genus Saimiri; species Saimiri boliviensis. The sequence goes on along the minus strand of NC_133470.1, from coordinate 76,271,640 downwards.
TATGGTCATCTCAATAGAGGCAGATAAAGCATTTGATAAAACCCAACATCTCTTTATAATTAAAAGCCTAAACAAACTAGACATTTAAGGAACATACTTCAAAATAATAAGAGCCATATATGATAAACCCACAGCCAATGATATAACACATGTGGAAAAGTGAAAATATTTCTACTATGAACTACAACAAGACAAGGATGTCCACTTTCACCACTGCTATTCAATATAGTGCTGGAAATCCTAGCCAGAGCAATCAGGCAAAAGAAAGAAAAAAAAGGCATCTAAATTGGAAAAAAAAGGAAGCCAAATTATCTCTGATTGATGACGACAAATCTTATTTACAGAAAACCCTAAGCATTCCTCCAAAATATTCCTAGTCTTGATAAAGAAGCTCAGTAAAGCTCCAATATGCAAAATTAACATGCAAAAATTAGTTGTATTTCTATATACCAACACTCAAACTGAAACCAAATTAAGAGTTAAATCCCAAGTAAAATAGCCATATAGAAAAAAATACCTGGCAATATATTTACCAAGGCAATGAATGACTGCTATGGGAGGACTACAGGACACTGATGAAAGAAATCATTGATGACACAGATAAATATAAAAACATACCAATCTCATGGATAAGAAAAATCAGTATCATTTAAATGACTATACTGCCCAAATCAACCTACAGGTTCAACACAATTTTTATGAATTTACCAATGTAATTTTTTTTTTTACAGAATTAGAAAAAAACTATTCTAAAATTCATAGGAAACCAAAAATAGCCTGAACAGCCAACACAATCCTAAGTGAAAAAACAAAACAACACCAAAACTGGAATTATCTTGTACCTGACTTCAAACTATATTATAAGGCTATAGTAACCAAGGAAGCAAGATACTGGTATAAAAATACACACATAGATCAATGGAATAGAAGAAAGCACTTTCAAGACAGTGAGTAGACAAGCTACAGAATAGAATAATTTTGCAAAACACATATAAGATTAAAAGACTGTAATTCAAAATATGACAAGAACACAAAATTTAACAAAGAACTCACACGGGCAAGTGATCTAAGCAGACACCTCATCAAAGAAGGTATACAAATGGCAAATAAGCTTATAAAAACATATTCTTTATTGTCATTAAGGAATTGCAAATTAAAACAACAATGAAATATGATTACTTACCTATTAGGATGGTAAAAATTCAAAACATTAACAATATCAAACACCAGAGATGATGTACAGGATCAGGAGCTCTCATTCATTGTTGACCATGATGCAAAATGGTATAAACACTTTAGAAGCTATTTAGCAGTTCTTTTATTTTTTATTTTCCTATTTGTATTTTCAAATCATGGGTACATGTGCAGATTTGTTCCAAAGGTATGTTGTGATGCTGAACAAGTAGGATGGAAAAACTACTTATTCAGTACTATGCTCACTGCTTCAGTGATGGATTTCTCTCTTTAGCCAACTTATTTCAACCATTATTTTTACATGCACATTTGTGTTTGCAATAAACATTTTTTAACTTATTCAAAAAGATATTTATATATAAATCTTATGGTACAAGATAATGCTTTTTCTAGTCATAAGAAATAAGAAGCTCTGTTACCTAATTCTGTTTGCACTAAGAAACATCCAGCAACCATAACAGAAAGTTTTAATAAAACAAGGTTTTTCTTGTATATAAGCATGTTAAGACTATTTTGTGATTCAAGACACTGCATTAATTAATTCTTTCAATGGAAATTACCTTAACTCTTTGCTATTTCTTGATTTTAATCAAATGTACTTGCTGTTTTGATTATAATAAATAATAATTTGTATTCTATTTCTGATAAATATGAGTTTAATTTATTTCCATTTTATAAATAAGGTAATTGTCTAAGAAATTATTTAACCAAAATAAGTGGTGAGTAGTGAAAAAAAAATTTCAATCATTTTTCTAGTGCACATCTATATATGTAAATCTAATTTTATTATAGATAGGTTTACCTATCCATCGAATCTTATTTTATTTGACCTGTGATATAGATTTAATGGAGTTAACAGAGTACACTCTGTTGAATACTTTTCATGTTAACAAATATTCATTATCTATGTGCAAAATACAAGAAAAGACATCATGGGAATACATGAAAAGAGTAAGATGTGGTTATTATTCTTAGGGAATTTACAGGAGTGAGGGGATGATAGAAGTTTATATATTAAACACTTAGAAAATAATACAAGAGATTTGGGTGATTATAAGCATTAATGATGGAGACAGAACCGATCTCAAATCAGCTTAATTGACAGAATCATTTTGAACATATTAAATGTAAGATAAAATTGCAGAATAGGTAAAATAATGAAGGTCTGTGTAAACCAGTCATAATGGAAAGGAAGGCAGATATTATAGATGTTCCCTGTAGGGGATATTACTCAGATTCTCATTGGGTATATTGCAGAGTAGTGAAAGAAATGTAAATTATGATAAATATTTTCATGGACTCTTTGATAATATTTTTATTAACATAAAGGAGGTCATACACAGAGATATTCAAAGTACAAATTTCAGAAGATCATAAACTTAGTTTGGAAAATGTTTACTACAATAATCGGTAAATCAGAGTTACACCTAGGTAATTAATAAGTATTCTGGATTCTCTATGCTGTGTGTTTCTGTTAGACAACAGAGACTCATTTCTTCCTGCTTTGTTTTGAGCATGATCTGATATGTACCGACCTGTTGTTAAATGTCTCATCTTTCTACAACTGCTCAAATAACTTCTTTAAGTTACCATGAGTTCTTGATATTGTTATAATAATCACTGGCTTAGTCCATTTCATGCTGCTATAGCAGAATACCTGAGATTCAGCAATTTACAAATAACAGAAGTTTATCTTTTCTTTTTTTTTTCTTTTCTTTCTTTTTTTTTTTTTTTTTACAGACAGTCTTGCTCTGTTGCCCAGTCTGGAGTGCAGTGGTGTGATCTCGGCTCACTGCAACCTCCACCTCATGGGTTCAAGTGATTCTCCTGTTTCAGACTCCCAAGTAGCTAGGATTACAGGCACGTACCACAATATCTGTGTATTTTTAATAGAGATGGGGTTTCACCATGCTGGCCAGGCTGTTCTCAAACTTCTGACCTCGTGATCCGCCTGCCTCGGCTTCCCAAAGTGCTAGGATTATAGGCATGAGACACTGCAATTATAATGCAATTTACAAATAACAGAAATTTCTCATAGTGACTAAGAAGTCCAAAATTAGAAAGCTGGCAAGTTTGGCATCTGGTAACAGACCTGTTTCTGCTTTCAGGATGGTGATTTGCATGCTGCATTTTTTGAAGGGGAAAAATACTGTTTCTCAAATGACGGAGAAGTAGAAGAGAACAAACTTATTTCCATAAGCCCCTTTCATAGGGGCATTAATCCATCCATGAGGGCAGAGCTCTTAAAACTTAAACATCTCCCATTAGGTCCCAGCTCCCAACACTGATACATTGAAGATTAAGCTTTCAACACATGAATTTGGAAGGGACCAAAAAGTTCAAACCATAGTATTTACCTATACTACAAGCATCAAAATGAGTCATGCTGTCTCTGTCTGACAATATGGATTTTTATTTTCTACTATTTCCTAAGGCGACAGTGGCCATATCATGCCACCTTTACTAGGACAAAGTACTAAGTGTCCTGAAGAAGTTCGCCATCATACTTTGTGGATGTTTTGAAGTAAGCTTTATCAGTTTCTCACAATAAGTTTTGTTAGAATAAAATTTACCCATATTAGTTACAAATAGGAAGTGGTAGTACCAGAAATTTTTGAAGTCCGTCTTGGACATATTTTGGGTTTTAAATTATTGGACAACTTACTCAGAACACCTTCTACCACTAATGGGTAGAATGGGGCAATATAGGACTTGGAAACTCAGTCTCAGTTATTACATTCCCCATTCTCCACTAAATATAAAACGATCACTTCAGTTTATAGTTCCTCTTTGTACTAAAAGACATGGCACAAGAAAAAAAGTGGAGTGAAAGAAAAGATACTTTAAAGAAACAAGATAAATGAGAACTGTACTTTATTTAATGGTGAAATTGATAACAGTCTTAACACTGTAAACTAGAATTTGTTATCTCATCCTAATTTACTGCTGGTATTTATCATCATTGCAAAATACAATTAACTGTCCACCTTTCTTCAGAAAGCACGTTAGCTTAGTATTTTTAAATGATGAAGTAATTTAATAATCCCTGAGATATTAAATGTGTGCATCTCTAAGAAAAAAATGATCTTTTACTAGTTTATATCAGTCAGCAAGTATTATATTTATTGAATATCTGTAATATGATTGGCACTGTGTGGTATAATAAAGGAGTATAATGAGCTTACTCATTAATCAAAGATTGAGTACTTGAGTGACATATCTTGTCCTTAAGCAAAAAGATACAATCTAGATGAAGATATTAAGATATGAACCAATTTGGAAATAATAAAAAGAAATATCTAAACATATTCTAAGAGGTATAATGCAGATTTTGACAGAAAATGAATTATAATCTTTGCATGGACTGAAAAAAATGTAATGAGAAGAAACCAATGCACAAAGTATAAAATGATAAATCTAAAAGTTGTTAGAATCCTAAACATTGATATGGAATAGTCATATTAAAAGAAATTTTTTAGCCTAAACCTTTAACAGAATTGTGGGTGGTAGTTTTAATATTTCATTTAAAAATTACATAAGAAATTAATCTAAAATATTCTTTGATTTTTATTTAGTTTTACAGAAATAATTTTTTTTAATTATACTTTACATTCTGGGGTACTTGTGCAGAATGTGCAGGTTTGTTACATAGGTATACATGTGCCATGGTGGTTGGCTGCATCCACTACCCCATCATATAGATTAGTGGGAGTTGAACAATGAGAACACGTGGACACAGGGAGGGGAACATCACACATGGGGCCTGTTGCGGGATCGGGGCTAGGAGAGGGATAGCATTAAGAGAAATAATAGTTTTTTAAATCCTAGACCTACATATTAGAACTCTTATTATTCAACTTTTTCATTTTATTAATGAGAAAAGCATAGCACACACTAACCTTATATTTCTACATGTAAATTTTTCTTTTTTATTTGTAAGACATCAAAGTGAAGATTAATCTTCTGTGAAAATAAAGATATTGCTTTGAAGGATATTTTCTCTTACAGTCAAACCAAGTAGAATAAATATTTTATGAATTTTATGTTACATTTGAGATGAGAGATAAAAGTTTAGGACAGAGGAACTTAGGTTTAACAATTCTTGACTTCACATTTTACGGGTCAAATACCCAGGTCAAAATTGGTAAAGATGGTGTATATACTAACTATGAATTTGGTATATGAAAATCTTCAAGCAAGTGTTTCAGCTTCTGAATAAAAATGAACAGCTTAATGCATCTGGATGACAGAACAGAATATGTTTCAGCATGCAAAAGTAAAACTCTCTGTGATGATTAGCAAAACAAAATATTCAAAATCCAAAGCAATCAGAGAAGCTAACGAAACAAACAGAATTGCAAATCCTAGGCATTTTCATTGCACAATAGAAAATATTTATCTTAATCAAAATGTACTTTCATCTCTTGTTCATACATACAGTGTACAAACATGACAGAGATGTAAAATGAGTCTATAACTGTTGTGACAGGAAAACTGCCCTTGTCTCTTTGCCAAGAAATCAGCCAAAACAGAAGGAATGGAAATTCCTCAGGAATGTAAAAGTGAATTGAGCAGCAGTTTGTCCTGAAGCTAGTTCCAAGTTGAATATATGTGCTGCCAAACTGAGTGCATGTTGGTTTCCCTTTGTTACATTTCAGTTTGTTTGTATTTGCCATATTAGTGTTGAAATTAGCTAATAGTATTCAGATTCAAACGCTAACATTTAGAATTTTACACAAAATTTAACTTTTTCTTCATAAATTTACATATTTCTTGTTTTCTACATTTTATTAGTTTGTATTATCATCAATAATATTGTTAACAATAATGATAATGATAGTCACTTTATTTTATTTCTTGTGGGATGGCTTAAGCTAAAACAATTTAAGTTTTCCTTTTGTGTTTTTGTGTTTGCTTTTTTTTTTTTTTTTCCCATTGTCTTCGGTTTAGATTCCTTTTCTCACTTTGCTTATATCACTGTATTGTCTGTGCTTAGCGTAACATCAAAAGGGGAAAGCTTCCCTTTCGTCAGCTGAAGATTTGCTGAAAACGAACTGACTAAAGCCAGATTAATAGGAGAAAAAGGTGTATAAAATTTATTTAATAGGCATAAACATAAGGGAATTAGAGGAGGATTACGCAATAACCAAAACAGATACAGATGCCTGTATACCTGTCTTCATAAGGGAAAGGGAGATAGAAGTTGTAGGAATAAATGATTTTCAGAGGAAAAGAATGAGCTCAACAAAAAACGGCATGCTACAAACATTTTCTGAACTCTGAGGGAGGTAGTGGGAAGGTGAGGTCTGGGGCTTTACAGTAAACAAAGTTTGTTTTGTTATGCAGATAACATCTCAGAACTGTCATTAGAATAGATGCAAAGTCTGTGTGGACTTTCTGATGACTCCCAGTCTCTCTTCCTTCTGTGGTTAATTTTTTTTTTTTTTTTTTTGAGACGGAGTTTCGCTCTTCTTACCCAGGCTGGAGTGCAACGGCGCGATCTCGGCTCACCGCAACCTCCGCCTCCTGGGTTCAGGCAATTCTCCTGCCTCAGCCTCCTGAGTAGCTGGGATTACAGGCACGTGCCACCATGCCCAGCTAATGTTTTGTATTTTTAGTAGAGACGGGGTTTCACCATGTTGACCAGGATGGTCTCGATCTCTTGACCTTGTGATCCACCCGCCTCGGCCTCCCAAAGTGTTGGGATTACAGGCTTGAGCCACCGCGCCCGGCAGTTGTGGTTATTTTTTTCTTATTATTTGATGGTATTTCTAGGGAGGGAATTTTAATTTTAAAACAATTACATTTCTTTGGAACGAATTTTTCTTAGTTAAGAAAATTTTAAAGACAGTCCCTTCTGTTTGTCATAAAAGAAAGAGGATCATCTCTAACAATAACATGGGGAGATATATATATATATATTTTACTTAAAAAATAGAAAAAGGAACACAGAAATAGGGGACAATGGAAAGTCAGAGAGAGACAGCGGTTGGGAAGCATATTATTGAGGCTTTTAAATTGTCTTTAATTCAAAACTCCCAGCATGCCACAGTACCATATTTTGGAGTACCTACTATTTTCTGTAAACCAACATTAAAAATGGTAGTCCAGCAGAATTTCGTTAAGATAAATGTTTACAGTTTTAATCTTAGAATGATAGATACTCTGAGAATGAATAAAAACTCATTAGTTTTCTAGATCAGAGCATTTATAAATGGGATTAAGAAATGAGATATTAGGGGCCGGGCATGGTGGCTCAAGCCTGTAATCCCAGCACTTTTGGAGGCCAAGGCAGGTGGATCACGAGGTCAAGAGATCGAGACCATCCTGGTCAACATGGTGAAACCCCGTCTCTACTAAAAATACAAAACATTAGCTGGGCATGGTGGAGCGTGCCTGTAATCCCAGCTACTCAGGAGGCTGAGGCAGGAGAATTGCCTGAACCCAGGAGGCAGAGGTTGCGGTGAGCCAAAATTGCGCCGTTGCACTCCAGCCTGGGTAACAATAGCGAAACTCCATCTCAAAAAAAAAAAAAAAAAAAAAAAAAAAAAAATGGTAAGTAAATTGGGCTTATTTTTATTATTCTTAATTTTTATACTGAACATTTTATATCTTTTTTTATTGCTAAACACAAATATCAAATCTATATTGACTGAAAATATTATAAGCATTATTTCTCTTTGATATTATTCCATGTAAAAAGTGATTTAGAATTCATTTACTGTAGATTCTTCTGTAACATGAAATACATTTCAAAAATAAAACCCCATTTGGTTTTATAAATGACTTCCAACATTATTTTGTATATATTCATTAAATGATAGTTCTAAAAATCATTGAGAATTCCACCAAATATAAGAAATGAATTATAGATGAAACATTTAATAGGTTCCATTTGAACACATAGACAAGTATGAGGGCCTTTCTTAGGGTGACGTTCCTCTAGACTATATGAAGAAAACAGAGTGAAATTTTCATAAAGTTCTGTATAAGTTTTCAGCTATAGTTTGAAAAAAATTATAAAGTGATTTGTATTGCTAGTAGCTTTAGAAACTGATCAAGTGTATAATTTTTTTTAAAGTGAGGATTAAACTTAAATTTAAGTCACTTTAAAAAAGTGCCAACATGTGTTGAAGTTGGGTGATATTCATGGTTTTATATGACAGATCCTGAGTAGTTTACGATTTCAGCTACTTTTCTTATAAGTATAATTTTGAGTAATTTTTCTGTCACTGTGGATCTTTAACTCAGGCTTTTTAAAAAAAATGTATTTATATTCTCTTGTATATGGTTTGTAATTTATTCTATGAAATAGGCCACTAGAAAACCAGCCTTATATATTTGTTTTTGAAATTGCATGAAGTATTCTATTTCAAGTTATCAAAAATTGAATAGTACCTGACACTTCATTAAATTTACATTTTATATTATAATGAATAATACATTAAACCTTATACATTACATACATATCATTTTATGTAGTCATTACAACAGTTCCTTAATTAGTATTAGGCATTATTAGTATTTTATAGATAATATAGAACTGAACTGGAGTTCATTTGTTACAGTAGGCAGCTATTCAGGCATAAGCAGGGCAGAAGAGGGTTCTGCCTGACCGTAAACGTCAGGCAAGCATCATGTAAGGGTCAGGTGGTTGTTACCTGTCTCTCTAAAATAGTAAGTGATTACAGTTGGCCCCAGCAAAAGGCAATCTCCCTATAGATAGAAAACAGCTGAAACAGGTGATTAACAGCTTCCTAATAACATCTCGGGAATTGGGGAAATGAGCTTAAACATGTGAACTGAGAGGCAAAGAGTTGGAGTTTAGCTGGTAAATGACCTTTCTAGGAGAATTTGACTGGTAAGGGACGAATGCCTCAAGTGAGCATGTGTATAACTTCAGTAAACACACTGCACACGCACAACTGCCAAGTACTGGCAGGCCACTGAACATGCAGACAGCCAGCCCCAAGAGAAGAATCAAGGGAGAAGGGACGCAAGACTGCAGAAGTATGCCAACATGCAAAACCTCAAGTCAGGCTGGGTGCAGTGGCTCATACCTGTAATCTCAGCACTTTGAGAGGCCGAGGCGGGCAGACCAAGAAGTCAAGAGATCTAGACCATCCTGGCCAACATGGTGAAACCTCATCTCTACTAAAAATATAAAAATTAGCTGGGCTTGATGGTACACACCTGTACTCCCAGCTACTTGGGAGGCTAAGGCAGGAGGATTGCTTGAACCCCAGCGGTGGCAGAGGTTGCAGTGAGCCAAGATCGCTCCACTGCACTCTAGCTTGGCTACAGAGCAAGATTCCATCTCAAAAAAAAAATACAAGTCAAAAGGTCAAACTGCACGCTCGTCTTTTAAGTCACCAGCTTGACTCTGTTCCAAGTGTACATTACTTCTTTTCATTTTTTACCTCAGCATTTCAATAAACGTTCACTCCTGCTCTAAAACTTGCCTTGGTCTCTTCTTCTCCCTTATGCCCCTCAGTTGAATTCTTTCTTCTGAGGCGGCAAGAGTTGATTTTGCTGATACATTTTGGTGCCCTGTGACTCGGATAACTTTCACTGCTAACATGTTAGCGCTGCATGACTAGGATACATGCCCTAGTGGTAAGAGATCTCTATGCCTTGCCTTCTTTGGCTGGAGGTGTTCAACACCCACACATGGCTTTCTTCTCCCTTTCTCTCTCCTACTTACCAACCAACACCCAGAACAATTCCTCTCAGATATTAGTGACTCTGCTCCTGCTGGCTGATCTCTCGGCTCATCCTGATGGGTGGTTCATGGTGGTGGAAAAAACCTTGGGGTTCCCATGGAGTAGAACTGAAGCACTAATGGCCCTCTTGGACCGGAAGATCACAAGAATGTTAGCGCTAAAGTCTAAACCATACAATGTCTGGGGTCTTCTCTGCTTTTTCATATAAAATTCGCTCTTTCTCAAGAACCCACACTGCCTATTCTCCTGTTTTCTCTGTGTGTTCTGAAATAGCCTTGGACACCTGCCAAATCCTCTGGCTTGGGGGTAAGACAGCCTCTTTGCTTTCACTTTGCAGGCCATGTGGCTTCTTAAATACACACTCCCTGTTATTCATGTCCCCAGAGCTCTTTTACTGTGTTTGTGAGGCAGCAAAGACATAGGCTCCCTTGGGGATATCCCCCGAGATTTATATTTGCTTTTACCCTACCAGCTTGGATGACCTCCAACCCTTCCGTTTTCTGCTGGCACATTGCTGGGACAGACACTAATCTGTCTGTCCTGGCTCTGCCAGCTCCTTATGACTTACCATATAATTTTCATTCCTCTCACTCCCCAGGGCCAAGTTTTCCCCTATGCAGGCGGACAAACTGTTTCTGAAGTGGTCCTTTAAGGATCGCACCCACTTGCTTGTATTGGTTAGCACCGCTTTGGGAAGAGAGGAAATCTTCCTTTGCCATTTGTGAATTCTTTTAAGTTCTGGGATACATGTGCAGTTTTGTTACATAAGTAAACGTGTGCCATGGTGGTTTGCTGCACCTATCAACCCATCATCTAGGTATTAAGCCCTGTGTGCATTAGCTATTTTTCCTGATGCTCTCCCTCCCCTAAACCCTCTGCCCCAACGGGACCCAGTGTGTGTGTTTCCCCTTCCTGTGTCCATGTGTTCTCATTGTTTATCTCCCACCTATAAGTGAAAGCATGTGGTGTTCAGTTTTCTGTTCCTTTGTGAGTTTGCTGAGGATACTGGCTTCTAGTTCCATCCATGTCCCTGCAAAGGACATGATCTATTTCCTTTTTATGGCTGCATAGTATTCTGTGGTGTATATATACTACCTTTTCTTTATGCAATCTACCATTGATGAGCATTTGGGTTGACTCCATGTCTTTGCTATTGCAAATAGTGCTGCAATGAACATACATGTGCATATATCTTTACAATAGAATAATTTACATTACTTTGGCTATATACACAGTAATGGGATTCCTGGTTCCAATGGTATTTCTGGTACTAGGTCTTTGAGGGATCACCACACTGTCTTCCACAATGACTGAACTAATTTATATTCCCACCAACAATATCAAAGCATTCTTATTTATCCACAGCCTCACCACCATCTGTTATTTCTTGACTTGTAATAATCACCATTCTGACTGGCATGAGATGGTATCTCAATGTAGTTTTGAATTGCATGTATCTAATGACCAGTGATGTTGAGCTATTTTTCATATGTTTGATGGCCACATAAATGTCTTCTTTTAAGAAGTGTTTGGTCATGTCCTTTCCCCACTTCTTTTTTTTTTTTTGGTGGGGGACAAACTCTTGCTCTGCCAGGCTGGAGTGTAGTAGTGCAATCTCAGCTCACTGCAACTTCTGTTTCTCAAGTTCAAGCAATTTTTTAGCCTCAGCCTCCTGACTAGCTGGGACTAAAGGCGCCCACCACCACACCCAGCTAATTAGCTTTTTTTTTTTTAACAGTAAAGACAGTGTTTCACCATGTTGGCCAGGTTGATCTCGAACTCCTGACCTCAAATGATCCACCCACCTTGGCTTCCCAAATGCTTTGTCCACATTTTTAAAAAGTTTGTTTGCTGGCTTTCCTGTCAATTTGTTTAAGTTCCCTTTAGCTTCTGGATATTAGACCTTTGTCAGATGGCTAGATTGCAAACATTTTCTCTCCCATTTTGTAGGTTCTCTGTTCACTCTGATGACAGTTCTTTTGCTGTGTGGAAGATCTTTAGTTTCGTTAGATCTCATTTGTCAGTTTTTGCTTTTGTTGCAGTTGCTTTTGATGTTTTCATCATGAAATCTTTGCCTATGTGTATGTCTTGAATGGTACCACCTAGGCTGTCTTCTAGGGTTTTCATAGCTTTGGATTTTACATTTAAATCTTTAATCCATATTGAGTTAATTTTTGTATTAGTCGTAAAGAATGGGTCCAGTTTCAATTTTCTGCATATGGCTAGCCAATTTTCCCAGCACCATTAATTAAATAGGGAATCTTTTTCCTATTGCTTGTTTTTGTCATGCTTTTGAAAGATCAGATGGTTATAGATGTGGTCTTAGTTCTATTCTCTATTCTGTCCTATTGGTCTATGTGTCTGTTTTTGTACCAGTACCATGCTCTTTTGGTTACTGCAGCCTTGTAGCATAGTTTGACGTTGGGTAGCATGATACCTCCAGCTTTGTTCTTTTTGCTTAGGATTGTTGTAGCTACACAGGCTCTGTTTTGCTTCCATATGAATTTTAAAGGAGCTTTTTCTAATTCTGTGAAGAATGTCAATGGTAATTTAACGAGAATAGCATTGGATCTACAAATTGCTTTGAGCAGTATGGCCATTTTTATGATATTGATCCTTCCTATCCATGAGCATGGAATGTTTTTCTAGTTGTTTGTATCCTGAGACTGCTGAACCTGCTTATTAGCTTAAGAAACTTTGGGGCTAAAGCAAAGGGGTTTTCTAGATATAAGATTATGTCATCTGCAAACAGAGACAGTTTGAATTCCTCTCTTTCTATTTGAATGCCCTTTATTTCTTTCTCTTCCCTGATTGCCCTGGACAGAATTTCTAATACTATGTTGAATAGGAGTGGTGAGAGAGGGCATCCTTGTCTTGTGCCAGTTTTCAGGGGGAATGCTTTCAGCTTTTGCCCACTCAGTCTGATATTGGCTGTGGGTTTCTCATAATTGGCTCCTATTATTTTTAGGTATGTTCCATCAATACCTAGTTTATTGAGAGTTTTTAACATAAAGGGATGTTGAATCTTATTGGGGACCTTTTCTGCATCTATTTAGATAATCATGTGTTTTTTATCTTTAGTTCTGTTTATGTGATGAATTACATTTATTGATCTGCATATGTTGAAGCAGCCTTGCATCCCATGGTTGAAGCTGACTTGATCCTGGTGGATAAGCTTTCTGATGTGCTGCTGGATTCAGTTTGCCAGTATTGAGAATTTTTGTGTTGATATTCATCAGGAATATTGGCCTAATGTGTCCTTTTTTTGTTGTATCTCTGCCAGGTTTTGTTATCAGGATGATGATAGTCTCACAAAATGAGTCAGGGAGAAGTCCCTTCTTTTCAATTGTTTGGAATATTTTTGGAAGAAGTGGTAGCAGCTTCTCTGATAGAATTTGGCTGTAAGTTCATCTAGTCCTGGGCTTTTTTCAGTTGGTAGGCTATTTATTATGCCTCCATTTCAGAAGTTATTATTGATCTGCTCAGGAATTCAACTTCTTCCTGGTTCAAGCTTGGGATGGTGTATGTGTTCAGGAATTTATTTCTTTTAGATTTTCCAATTTATTTGCATAGAGGTGTTTATAGTACTCTGTGATGGTTGTTTGTATTTCTGTGGGGTCACTGTTGATATCCCCTTTATCATTCTTTATTGTGCCAATTTAATTATTCTTTCTTTTCTTCTTCTTAGTCTATCTAGCAGTCTATCTATTTTATTCATTTTTTTTTTTGGAAATCAGTTCCTGGATTCATTGATTTTCTTTTTTCTTTCTTTTTTTTTTTTTTTTTTGAGATGGAGTCTTGCTCTGTAGCCAGGCTGGAGTGTAGTGGCGCAATCTTGGCTCACCGCAACCTCCACCTCCTGGGTTCAGGCAATTCTCCTGCCTCAGCCTCCCGAGTAGCTGGGACTACAGGTGTGCAACACCATGCCCAGCTAATTTTTGTATTTTTAGTAGAGAAGTGGTTTTACTATGTTGGCCAGGATGGTCTCGCTCTCTTGACCTCAAGATCCATCTGCCTCGGCCTCCCAAAGTTCTGGGATTACAGGCATGAGCCACCGGGCCCAGCCGATTCATTGATTTTTTTATAAAGGGCATTATGTGTCTCTATCTCTTTCAGTTCTCCTCTGATCGTGGTTATTTCTTCTCTTCTGCTAGCTTTGGTGTTTGTTTCTTCCTGGTTCTCCCCAAAATGGGAAACTTGAGACCTGATGGGACTGCGGCCACCTGAACTTCTGATTCAGTGTCGCTGCAATGGCTGGGTCTGTTCTCTGGCTTCCCTGAGCTCCTCACATTTCCCACTCCATGACGGGCAATGCTTTTCTCTCTTTTTCTTCTTTCTTTTTTTTTTAACTCTTCTGTTATGCAGGGTGACCATGTTGCCCAGAGACCACATGTTGAAACTCCTGGTTGAAACAATTCCACCACACTTCCAATGGATTCAAGATGACAGGGCCCAACTGGGGTAAGTTTGAGTCTTGCCACTTTGATATTGGGCGCTAAGCAAAGTGGCTAATGTCTGTTTTGTTATGCACATTTTGTTTCTGCTCAAATGGAAAATGCTATTTTGGTGACCCTCTGCAGCCAACTGGGTGGCAACTCACAATATTAAGAAGCTTTTGGCCTGTGCATTCATAAAATGAAAAAAGAATTTTCCTTTGTGTTGCAGTTTGGCTCCGATAGTTATGATTCAGCAAAGAGGGTCATGAAGGCCACGCAGAGAAAGAAAACCCAGAAACCTGGCATGCCAGACAAAAGGGTAAGAAATTTTTACCAGCCGGGCGCGGTGGCTCAAGCCTGTAATCCCAGCACTTTGGGTGGCTGAGGTGGGTGGATCACAAGGTCGAGAGATCGAGACCATCCTGGTCAACATGGTGAAACCCCGTCTCTACTAAAAATACAAAAAAAAAAAAATTAGCTGGGCATGGTGGCACGTGCCTGTAATCCCAGCTACTCAGGAGGCTGAGGCAGGAGAATTGCCTGAACCCAGGAGGCGGAGGTTGCGGTGAGCCGAGATCGTGCCATTGCACTCCAGCCTGAGTAACAAGAGCGAAACTCCGTCTCAAAAAAAAAAAAAGAAATTTTTACCAGTCCGATTTCTGGCCACTCTCTCTCTGTGCAAATGAGTTAGTTGTAGGAATGGTAAAAAGCACCGTCTTTTCTGCAAGGTTTTTGTTAGTGAGAAAAAACATTCGTGACGCTAATCTTAAACTGCAACAAATCTGGTTTGCTTTCTGCTATGAACTTTTCTTTCTGTTTGGTTCTTTCATAAAGGCGGGTACCTTGGGATACAATGTAATCCTCGGATACTTGTAAGCCCACTGTTCAAGCCAGCCTGGCAAGTCAGTCAGTTACAAACTTTGCTGCAGTTGCCTGATAACAAAACCAAAAAAAAAAAAAAAAAAAGCAAAAATGGGATGAAGTTTTTTTTTCTCGTCTTGTTTTACGTCCTTAGGAGCTTTATTTTGTATGAGGTGGCAGTACTTTTTCTTCATCTTCAGCATCCAAATGACAGAAATTTTAGAGTTCATACCATAGTTAGCTCTAAGAATTACCTTGAGAAAGCCAAAAACCATTGCAAGCTCCAAAGTGACTGCTCTAGGCTCCTTCTGAGAAGAGCAATAAAAACAGCCAAATGCTGTAGCTTGGTAGCTAAGGCTTTGTCTTTTCCCAATGGTGGCATAAGTTCAGGGTTCAATTACTGGCTTAGGGTAGAATACTTTCTGGTTGATATTTGTGTGACATTTGCCATTTGTTGATTCTCTACCCCTCCAGGAACAACTTGTGAGTTCCCTTCTTGAATTTTCTTACCTCTGAGCTAACTTCAAAGATTCTAGGTATTGTAAAAACTGTTAAAGGCCTCTTTGAAAATACCTTGTACACTCATGGTTAAGTCATAACTTTAGTTAAGGCCTATTGCTCTCACCTGTGAGGTTTATTTTGGTGAAGTTTAAAAGCCAGAAATAATTTTCTGTTTGGCCTAGCTAAAGTAGGGTAATAAGAGATTTTAAAAGATTTTTATAAGGAGCACTGTGGTTAAAAGTCAGCTTAAATAAAAGCAGATATCCAAGTCCAAGCTGTACATATATATATATATATATATACACACACACACACATATATATTTTGAGACGGAGTTTCGCTCTTATTACCCAGGCTGGAGTGCAATGGCACGATCTTGGCTCACTGCAACCTCTGCCTCCTGGGTTCAAGCAATTCACCTACCTCAGCCTTCCACTGTGCATATATTTAAAAGGTTTTTATGGGTTGTTGTTGTTTCTCTCTCTCTCTCTCTCTCTCTCTCTCTCTCTTCTTGAATCATGTTTTTCTGAAAGTTTTTTTTTTCTTGTCAGTTGACTGAATAGTTTTTCTCCATTTTGCCTTCTTGCCACTCTTGATGGATGCATGAGAGAATCTAAGATAATTTCTAGGACAATTTATCCTTGGGAAAAAACAGAGGAAGCAACACAGACCCTATTTTGGGAAAAACTCATTTTTTCCCTCATGAAGCTCCAGGAATTAAAAGCAGATAAAATTTCTCT
Source organism: Saimiri boliviensis (assembly GCF_048565385.1). Lineage (NCBI taxonomy): Eukaryota > Metazoa > Chordata > Mammalia > Primates > Cebidae > Saimiri > Saimiri boliviensis. The sequence continues at coordinate 76,255,185 of NC_133470.1, read as the reverse complement.
CAAAATCTAAAGCTCTGTTCCACTTTGAATGGAGCTATTTGATGTGTATTCTTTTAACTTTTAGGGGTATCAGAAATTATTTTGAATTATGAGAGAGATTTGGTGTCTAATAACTAGGTAAGAAATATACTTTTAGGGATGGCTTAATGGCAGTCATGATGAGGTACTCAGCTCTTAGCACATGTGGATCAGAGAAGTATGCTCCTGGCCACCAAGAAAGTATGGAAATGTTTCCACCCCTCACTGAGAGATAAGAATCCGATAGGAAATGGGCTGACTCTCTCTTTTTTGGGATCTAGGGTCTGGTATAAAAATGTGACCCTTAAATTTTGGGAATCTGTTTTGCATCCAGCTATGAATGCTTTTTAGACCCTAGAAACTGCATGCTTTCCTGGCCTTGTTTCTCAAAGTGCTCCACCCTGAAGCCAGCAATCCAATTACTTAAAAACTGGTAAATGAAAAACCTTGCAGGTACTGGATTTTCTGTGTTTCTGTATATTTATATGTGTTGAGTGTGTGATGTTTATATATGAAAGAGCTCTGATTAATTGGCTTAAAAATAATAAGTTCTTAAATCGAATATTTTGCCAGAAAAATAAAAACTGTAATGCCTTTTCATCCATGTGACTTAAGTAACCTTTGGGAAATAAAGACAGTTTTAGATATTAATGGTAAAATAAATATATATTCAAAAGTTTAGACATGTTATCTAAATGATGCAGGTCAGATACTAGGTTTGCTAAATGCTGTAAGGTCACAGACTTATTCTTTGACTTTTGAAAATTGTTCAAGTTACCTGCTTTGGAGCCATTAGAATTATGTAAGGCCTGGGAACATGTAAAGTTAGTCATGCACTCCTGGTTATGCTGTAAAGGTCAGACCTTATTCACACTTCCATTTTGTTTCCTAGGCTCCACACCTAGTACATAATTAAATCACTTACTTACCAGGTTTTTCACCAAAAATAAAAGCTGCTAAGAGTTAACGTTTGTAACATTTAATTGAAACTACTGAAGAAACAGTTTTACATGTAAGGTGTGTAAGAAAAGTGAAATGTGTTTTTTCTAAAAGATTATAACAAGACAAGGTAATGTGTATTTTTTTTTTGCCTGGATTAAAGAATTAAAGGCTCATTTTTCATTAGATGGAAAAAAAATTGAGAATTTGAACAAGTCATGGAAGGTTTGTGAAAAATTCATATTGTAAAAAAAAAAAATTGTGTGTGAAATTATTGGCTAAAGGTAAAGCCATTGCAAACTCCAAATTGACAGCTCTTCAGTTTTTCTGTAAATTAAACATTGGAATAAAACCACAACAGGGTTTTCTTAAAACATTGTTCTTCTCTATAACAAATAAAATTGTATGGTATTATAAAAGGTTTATGAGAATCTTACCTTAGAGTCAGACTGCTTAAAATTGAATAGATTTGTCTGTAATATTTTAAGAGCTAAGTATGACATCAACAGTACTCTAATGCAAATGTTATATTTGACTTTTTGGGGCTGTATTTGTATAAATGTGTTATGAGCATTTGTTCCAAAATTATGTAAAACTTCTATAATTCTGATATTAATTAATGTATGTTATTAATTGTTAAAATTGTTAGGTAAAACTGTTATGTCAAATAAGTAACCAAAATTCCTAATCAATTGTGGCTTTAATAGAGGCTGCCCTACAATATCTTGTCATCCAGTGAAATTGTTGTCTTCTTTTGGTCCTCTTAAGAAGGTGGTTTTATAACCAGCTGTAAAACTCTAACAGGTGTTCTTGAATGTAGCATTATGACGACTTTGGAAATTGCGACATTTGAATCAGGGAAAAACTTTTAGTACTCTCATAGAAAGCTAAAATTATCATGAATATCAAGTATAACAAGAGTTAACTGTAGGTGTGGCCTGAGCTAATAGAAGACTAAGTTAATTATTTAATGACAGTTTGCTTAAAATGTTGCTGGTATTTTGTTTTTGAAGGCCAGGAAAACTTTTCTTTTGAGCTATTTACATTTTTTTTTTTTTTTTTACAATTCAGTAGAATATACTCCTATAAACCATCTTTGGAGAGTATTTCTGTTTACTAGATTCCTTCAAAAACTGAAAGCTATTAGTGAGTATTCTTACCTAATGGCAATATAGTTATTTGCATAAATGCAATAAGAATCTGGTTTCTTTTGCAATAGAACACAGCTGGAGGATCTGGTTATTTTACCAAGGCTATGAATAGAATGGCATGCTTTCCCATAAGGAATCAAACTTTACTTAAAGAGCCAATAAAACCCCTTGGGAAAACTATCCTCATACCTTGTCTACACAGTTCCTGTACAGGGTTCCTGACTCGTGATAAGTAAAGAATGTCACTTTCTAACAGGCCCAAGAGTTTCAAGTTATTTTGGGACCTCAAGAGGAGAAAAAATTACCAAATCATGCAGATATTTCATGGCACCAATTCATGGCTGCACTTAAGGCTTTAAGAAAACTCTTACATGAGATTCATTATGGAATGAAGATCCATCAAAGTCAATCTAAAAAGATGTGCATTTTGTAAGGCAATAGCTGGTATTGATAGTGATTCCTCTGGATTCATCATTCTAGGTGCTAGAACATTTGTGATTCATCAGAGAAGGCTGAAATATGAACACTGAGAAGAATTTGAAAAAGTTTATTCTATGCCTCATGGCTGACTTTGATGCGCTCAGGCCTTCAGTGAGAAAAGTAACTGCAGATGTGGTGGAAATACTAAGGTAACTATAGTAATGGAGCCTGAAGCGCTAACTAAATTACAGAAATCCTATGAAATACCTGACTGAATGAGTAGTTACTTCCTATGGATGAGCAAAGAAAGTGGTTTCTTGAGAGGGAATCTATGCTTTATGAAGATGCTGACAACATAGTTGAAATAACCACACAGGGTTTTTAATATTACATAAGCATAGTTGATAAAGCAAGGGCAGGGTTTGAGAGGATTGACTCCAACTGTAAAAGAAACTATTGCAGACAAAAAGACATCACCCATGAAAGAGTTCATCAATGCTGCAAACTCCATTATTGTCTTATTTTAAGAAATTGCCACAGCCATCTCAATCTTCAATGGCCACCACCCTGATTAGTCAGCAGCCATCAACGTCACAGCAAGACTCTTCACCAGCAGAAGGATTATGATTTGCTGAAGGCTCAAACTATCATTAGCATATTTTACCAATAAAGTGTTTTTAAATTAAGGTATGTACATCATTTATTTGGACAATGCTGTGGCAGACTTAATAGACTACAGCATAAACAAAACATTTTTATGTACTAGGAAACACAAAAAAATGTGTGACTCATTTTATTGTTATATTAACTTTATTAATGGTCATCTGGTAACCAACCTGGACTATCTCTGAGGTATGCCTCTTAAAATAATATCATATTCAGTGACAATAATATCATTTAACATAACAAATCCAATTAAATAATTATTTTTCTCTGTAACATGACTTACTAAACGTAATAGTAATAAATTTGTCATCTCTGCTCTTCCCTTGCTATTTTCCTGTTATTTTATATACAGTATCTTCAATGCATGGTTATATTGCAGCAACCATCTAAATATACTTTTTGTTTTGTAAGAGTTTCTTTAATTAAAACAAGATATTATAACTGGTTACTCCAATCAAAGAGGCAAATTAATTTGACTGATTTTACAATACGATATAGGGGAAAAAATGCCTTTGTGATCTCCTCTGTCTCATGGAGCTATAGTTCTGCCCTCAGTGTGCTGAGAGAATCAGGTGCTACATATTACCATCTGACAGAACTAGTGAGAATATTAACATTAATTAGTATAGAATATATTAGTAAAGACTATTTAGTTCCTTATTGTTTGCATAAAGATAAATAAGTCCTCATTTTTTCATGTCTCAATAGATTATCTTGATGACATAGCACTTTGGGGTCACTTTTTCTTACGTTTTTTACCCATTTAAGATTTCCTAAAGACTTATATTTGTGTTCTAGTTTTTATTTGATTGATTATTAATTAAAGATGCTTTATATTCTTTCAAAATACATGATTCTCAACAATCACATACTATAATTAAGATTAGCATCACGATTTTACAATTGAGAAAATTGAGCATCAGACTGGTTAAATTATTTGCTGATATACCTCAGCTAATAAATACTGAGTGAGTTTGATTACATATATACTGCAATAAAAATGTATTTTAGTAGGAGGTTTGCTCTGTTGGAGACAAAATTCATGGTTTAATTAATTGAAATGTTCACTTTTAAAGAGGTTATTTTTATTTCCTGAAGTCATATTGGTAATACCAAGTATTCAGCCCATGTAATATATTAAAATGTTAAGTACGTTAATCATAGGTGTGACTTTGAACACTATGGCTCTTCTGGGTACTCTTCAGGGGGAAATCAAGTGTAATATTTTCCAATGATTCAATCTGACATTAATAATGTGGACTATGTGTCATGTTTCATCTGCGCTAAATAAAAATTGGAGAAACATTGACTTTAGCTCTTAGCAGAGGATACAGAAGGAATGGTTAAATGTTATTTGAGTAATTATAATGGAAAATGTCAATCAGAAGAACTAGTTATGATCTCATAATGAAAATGCTCAATTACATTCAATAATACCTCTAAATTAGTCATAAACTCAGTTTGTTATTAATTATAAATCAAATCATCATAAAATTAAAATCGTAATTTTAATGAATAAAAAATTTCTCTATTATAAATTGAATATTTTTCATAATTAAAAACTGAATGGCCTATCCAAATTATAGTTCTGTTGAAGTATGGTTTATAACCAGGTCAAGCATACCAGAACTGACTATCTCAAGGGTTTTTCTCTCTCTGGTGAAGTCATAATGGTGACACCTGTAAGACTCCATTCCATTGTTTTATGCATCTACACTTACTCTGATACTTACTTATTATGCTGTTTTGATTAGTGTAGCTAATAAAACATTAAATATTAAAATATTAAATAAAAATAATAAAATAAAGAGTCTTTGAATAAAGTCATGCTTTATTGCTTCAACTTCTTATCTGGACTACACCCATTTATACCGTTACAGAAAACCACATTTGCACTACCAAAGGAAGAGAAACAACAACAACGCAAATTTATATCACAAAGTTCACCAGCATAAATGGCAATATTCTCTTCCCCAGGTAATGTCATAATAAACATTTCTTGAATCCTGAAAAGAAGTTTACATTTTGTCATTTCAGTTTTTCAAATGACAACCAACACCACATACACAGCTATTAACAACCAATTCTTTTCCCAAATGTGATGAATCTAAATTCTTATTTTCTTTATTTCTTCTTTTTTTTTAGTTTCCCCTTTAGGGTCTCATAAACTATGGCTGTGCTTATCTATATCTAATCTGATGTGCATTATTTGTTTCTAATTTCAATTACGCATTCTTCTATCCATCTGAATTTAGTTATAGCTCCATTGCTTTCTTTTAATATTGCATTACTTATAAAATTAATAATGTTTTTATTTACAAAATAAAATACCTTCTCAGAATATTTGTTATAAAAGCAATACAAGGCCAGTAATGGTTGCTTATGCCTGTAATCCTGGCACTTTGAGAGGCAAGACAGGAAGATTGCCCAAGGCCAGGAGTTTGAGACTACCCTGGACAGCATAGCAAGATTCTATTACTACCAAAAAGAAAAAGGAATACACATTCAATCTAGACTAGCTAGAAGTTGTAGGAAAGAAAAAGAAAATGGAAACTACTCATAAGCTTTTCTCCAAGAAAAATAATGTTAGTCTTTTTAAATACATTTTTGCAGTCTCTCTCTCTTTCTCCTCTCCATTCTCTCTCAAAAATGACAGAGAGATGACACAAAAATAGCAATATAGAGATGAAGATATAGAAATATAGCGATACAGTCTTAATTATTTGTAGGTTCCATATTTGCCATTTTGTCTAATAACTAAAACTTTTTTGGTAATACCCAATATAGCATTTTCACTGTTATTGAAGGACACACACAGAGCAGTGAAAAAAATGTTGTCACTTAATGCACATATTCTCAGCTGAGGTCAAACAATGAGGCGCTACCTTGTTGTTTCAGCTTTCCTACTGTAAACAAACATACTTTCACAGTCGATTTAATGTCATATTTTTTGCAATTTTGTGCTTTCTATAAGTGATTTCACTGATTAAAATGGTCCCCAAGCACAGTGAGAAAGTGACATTTACAGTTCCTAAGTGCAAGAAGGCTATGATGTGTATTTTCACCTTATGGAGAAAATACCTGTGTTACAAAAGTTCCATTTAGGCATGAGTCATAGCGCTGCTGGCCATGAGCTTAGTGTTAATACATCAACAATATATATTGAGTAAGCTGTCTCTAAACAGAAACACACATAAAACAGTGCTATATACTGATTGTTAAGGCTCAAAGAAACCCAGTTATTTCCCCTAGGAGAAATGGTTCAGTATTTACTAATTAAATGTTCACAGCAACTTTACAAAACAAAATTACAGTGAATAATAAGAATCACCTCTACATTTTTTAGAATTATCCTATAGGTCACACAGATTTGCCTGGACTTTTACTCTCTCTATGTTTTCTTTCCATATAAGCTCACTTTTATTTATTTTTTCATTTTGTTTTTCTCTCCAACTTCTATTTTAAGTTCAGAGGGCACATGGGTAAATTGCATGTTGCAAGGGTTTAATGTACAGATTATTTTACTACTCAGGGAATGAGCACAGCGCCCAATAAGGAGTCTTTTGACCCTCACCTTTCTCCTATCCTCCACGCTCAGGTAGGCCCTGGTGTCTATTGTTTCCTTCTTTGTGTCCACATGTACTCAATATGTAGCTCCTACTTATAAGTCAAAAAATGCAGTATTAGGTATTGCAGTCCTCTGTTAATTCGACTAGAACAATTCCCTCCAACTCCCTTCATGTTGATGCAAAGGACATAATTTTATTTTTTCTTATAGCTACATAGTATTCCATTGTATATATGTACCACACTTTTTTTTATCCATGCCACTGTTGATGGGTATTTAGGTTAACTCCATGGATTTGCTATTGTGAATGTTGCTGCAATGAACATACGTGTGCATGGTTATTTATGACAGAATGATTTATATCCCTTTGGGTATATATCCAGGAATAGGATTGCTGCATTGAATGATAGTTATGTGTTAAGTTCATTGAGAAATCTTCAGGCTTCTTTCCACAGTGGCTGAACTAATTTACATTCTCATCAGCAATGTATAAGGGTTCACTTTTCTCCACAATCTCACCAGCACCTATTTTTTTTTTTTACTTTGTAGTAATAGCCATCCTGACTGGTGTGAGATTGTAAATTATTGTGGTTTTGAACACAATCAGTGATGTTGAGCATTTTTTCAAATGCTTTTTGGCCACATGTATGTCCTCTTTTCAGAAATATCTGTTCAAAATTTTGGCCAGTTTTTCAAAAATAGGATTCCTTGATTTATACTTGTTGATTTGTTTAAGTTACTAACAGATTCTGGATATTAGACCTTTGTTGGATGCATAGTTTGCAAATATTTTTTTCTTATTCTGTAGGTTGTCTATTTACTCCATTGATAGTTTCTTTTGCTGTGTAGGAGCTCTAAATACCTGCAATTAGGTCCCACTTGTCATTTTTTAATTTTGTAACAATTGCTTTTGCAGTCTTTGGCATAACAACATTTTTATTGACTACATAAATATTCTTTAAATGTTTGATGCAAACAAATCTGTAAGAACATCCATTAAATTTTGTGATGTATCTTGTTTTTAAGTATTTATACTTGGTTCAGAGCCACTCCTCTTTTTCTGAGATTTTGCTACTTGATGACCTTCTCAGAAAGTTTCATGACAAAGCTGAAGTTAGTTTTGTTTTTTGTTCTTTAATGTCTTATGCATTTTTCTTTTTAACTTGTTCCTTTCCTTGCAACTTAAAAACAATATTTTTTTAGAATGGCGATCATTAAAAAATCTGTAGACAACAGATGCTGGAGAGGATGTGGAGAAATAGGAAAACTTTTACACTGTTGATGGGAGTGTAAATTAGTGCAACCATTGTGGAAGACAGTGTGGCGATTTCTGAAGGATCTAGAATTAGAAATCCCATTTGACCCAGCAATCCCACTATTGGGTATATACCCAAAGAACTATAAATCATTCTACTATAAAGACACATGCACACGTATGTTCATTGCAGCCCTGCATACAATAGCAGAGACCTGGAACCAACTCAAATGCCTATCAATGATAGCCTGGACCAAGAAAATGTGGTACATATATACCATGGAATACTATGCAGTCATAAAAAATGATGAGTTCGTGTCCTTTGTAGGGACATGGATGTATCTGGAAACCATCATTCTCAGCAAACTGACACAAGAACAGAAAGCCAAACACCACATGTTCTCACTCATAGATGGGTGTTGAACAATGAGAACATGTGGACTCAGGGAGAGGAGCATCACACACTGGGGGCAGTTGCGGAGGGTAGGGAGAGACAGCAGGTGATGGGGAGGGAGGGAGGGGAGGGAGGGATAACGTGGGGAGAAATGCTAGATATAGTATTCACCTAAAGTTAAATAAATAAATTTTTTAAAAGGCAGAAATCGAGTAAAAAAAAAGTAACAACAATAATGATATTTTTTTCAAAGCAATGGCAGCTCATCTCCTTCGCCTTGCAATAGTTATTTTATTTATTTTCTTTGTTCTTCCTTAGATATAGGCTCTGGTTCATTTCTTTTTTTTCTCATAACATATGCTTTACTAATTAATTAATTGGTTAATTGTTAGTCTCTTATTTCCCCTTCATCCCTGCTTAAAGCATGTCTTGCTAAAACTCTCTTATGCTGTTTTTTTTGTATTATTTTACACACTCAATAACTTTTTCTGACATTCCTTTAGTCAAATGCTGCTAGCTTGGTTATGTCAGATTCTCTTTCTTCTTTGGTTTTCAGCATTGGCTCAGTTGTGATAGCATTATTTTTGTTATATGACCTTATATTAGGCAAATTCATAAATATCTTCTTTCTTATAATAAATTGCACGATCCATATTCTCTCAGAGAGTAGTCCTTAAACAAAAATTGTTCAAGATGACATTCTGCATTTTAATTTATTCTTAAACTACCTCACAGCACATATGCACCATTCCTATTGTCAAGCAAATGTATCTTTGTTCCTGTGATGGTTAATTGTGTGCATCAACTTGACTGTGTTAATGAACATGCAAATAGCTAGTAAAACACTATTTTTGTGTATGTTTGTGAAGCTGTTTCCAGAAGAAACTGGCATTTGAGTGAGTAGGCTGAATAAAGGTAATACACCCTTACCAATTTGAATGGGCATCATCCAATTCAATGAGGCTTAGATAGAATAAAAAGATGGAAGAAGAATGATTTCACTCTCACTCTCCTTGAGCTGGGATAGCTATCTTCTACCTGCCCTTGGACATTGAAGCTGTTGGTTCTTGAACCTTCAGATTCTGGGACTTATGTGAGTGCTGCCTCTTCTTGGTTCTCAAGCCTTTGGCCTCGGACTGAGAGTTACATCATTGCTCCCCTGGTTCTCATGCCTTTGGGCTCAGACTAAATTATACCATTGGCTTTTCTGATTCTCTAGCTTCAAGATTACATGTAGGAAATTCTTGGCTTCCATAATCACATGAACCAATTCTCACAATAAATCTCCTCATGTATGTATGCATGTATGTATCTATGTATACATTCTATTCTATTGTTTCTGTTTCTCTGGAGAATCCTGACTATACAGTCCCTATATGAGAAATATCTGACAATTTAACACAATCCTACTTTGGGAACACTCTTTGTAAATAACTGTATTGTTCAATTCAAACTTCCTTTCTCATTTATGGGTTTATGGGATGACCACATGTATCTTAGACCCACTTAGTAGAACCACCGGCTGTGATTTTCAAATGTTGTCTGTTACCTTTTGATTGACACATTTTCAAGTGTCAATCTCATTTCTCTACATGAGTTGACAATCAGGTTAGTTATTTACTCATAAGAATCAAAATGATAACAAATAAAACTCTTAAAACTAATTATATAGGAAATCAGCACAATTCAGCCTAAATGTAAAAAACACAATATACTTATTTAGAAATTAGATTCCCAACATATACTTTCCCTTTGTGTATCTACTTTTAATCATGTGTACAATATAACTTTACTGCAAAGACTTCACAATGCCATGCCTAAACTTATTCTACCACAGTTCCTTCAATACACTTTTGCTCATTTAATGTGTGCAGAAAGCAAAACAAAAATACCACCATTGACCCTTTTCTTCTCCGTTTTATCTCTCCATGCCCTTTATGTAACCTCTCTTTTATTTAATTCTGCTCCAAATCTTATATTGATTTATGTGGTGTCCTTCATAGATTCCTTTTGAAGCTGATGAATGACGCTAAATATCAGCCTCAATTATTAAATATTAATCTGTTATTAAATAACATCAAGGGAATAGCACTTTTCTGTACTGTGTTATTCAAGCCTCTACAAGGAAACCACTTCTATTGCCTAAACTGCCTTTAAGGGCAGTTTTATATGACATGTGCAAACCCACTCCATCTTGCTCACAACTTCCATCTCCTACACGGTTGTGCTTCTGTACAACTCAAGCAGGCCTAATGGATTTTTTTTTCCCAATTTATCAACATAGACAATGTTAACTTAAAGCAGTCCTACACTCTGCCTAGATGTCATATGAGTAGTCACTTCTATCAGGCTTAATGCATCTACATCTACCAGGTGTAATTAATTAGTTAAGCTCTTTCAATTTTTTTGAAACAAACGAAAGCTCTTGTTATCTCCATGACAGTGACTGATTGTAAGAACACAAAGAAAAATGCAAAAAACACTACGAGTGAAACTATTCGTGGATAATCTGAAATATTCTGGAAATGGTAAATATAATTGGCTCAAGGGAGTAGTCACCCTTGATTGAGTACCAACATAGTGACTTATATGGCTTCAGGGATCTCTCCTTTCCAATATTTAAAGTAGTTGTTGAAATCACGACTTTAGAAAATGACTAAATGTTTAATGATGACCAAAATATCACTCCAAGTGAACCAAATCAAGGACTACTGCCTGTAAAGTTGAGACAAATGTATACAAGTGATGGAACTTTTATCAGTTGTTTCAATATTTTTTTTAATTTTTAATTTTTGCGGGTATTGTTGTTGTACATATTTATGGGGTATATGAGATATTTTGATATAGGCATGCAGTGCATAATAATCACACTATGGAGAAAGGGATATCCATCCCCTCAAGCATTTATCCTCTGTGTTACAAATACAAATTATACTCTTTCAGTTACTTTAAAATGTACAACTAAATTATTATTGTATTATTGTCTATGGTCACTCTATTGTGCTATCAAATAATAGGTCTTATTTATTCTTTCTAACTATTTTTCTCACCTGTTAACCATCCCTCTCCCCTCCACTGGCACGCCTCCAATCCCCACTATGTTATTCAGCCTCTGGTAACCAACCTTCCAGTCTCTCTGAGTTCAATTATTTTGATTTTTAGATTGTACAAATAAGTGAAAACTTATAAAGTTTGTCTTTCTGTGCCTGGCTTATTTCACTTAGCATAATGACCTCCAGTTCTGTTTATATTGTTGCAAATGACAAATTGAATACTACTCATTTTTGTGTCAGTACTACATTTTTTAAATCCATTTATCTGTTGATGGACATTTTAGTTGCTTGCAATTGTTGGCTAACAGTGTTGCAACAAACAAGGCAGTGCTGATATCTCTTCGATATATTAATTTTCTTATTTCAGGTATGTACCAAGCAGTTGGATAGGTGAATAACATGGTAGCTCTATTTTCAATTTTTTGGGAGCCTCCAAACTGTTCTCCATAATTGCTGTGATACTTTACAGTCCCAAGAACAGCGTACAAGTGTTCCCTTTTCTCGACATCCTGGCCAGCATTTGTTTTTGCCTGTCTTTTGGATGTAATCCATTTTAACAGAGGTGAGACAATATTTCATGATACTTTTGATTTGCATTTCATTTTAATATGCCTCTTTGCCATTTATATGTCTTCTTTTGAGAAAAATTCTATTCAAATCTTTGCCCATTTTGATCAGATTATTACGTGACTTACTGTAGACTTGGTTGAGCTTCATATGTGTTCTCGGCATTAATCCCTCGTCACCAATTCATGGCGAAGGCCAGTAATCCCTCTGCTGTATTCCACCAGGATTCTACTAAGTAGGGTAAGTTAGTTAAAATTCATGTACATCTTCCCTAAAGATAATGTGAACAACATTTTATAAAGTTGAATAAACATACATGTAAGTCAAAAAGGCACTATAGTAAGTCTTGTGTCATGTGCTGGTTTTCCTATGTACTAAGATTTCTGGTTATACAATTTAAGATGGCTGATTTGGGAGCTTAGTGGAATATTACCAGCTGTTCATTGAAAACATTCTCTGGATATTAAATAATAGTTGATATATTTTACTAGCTCTTACGTTAGAAAAATGCAAATATTGTATTTCTTTGTTTTACTTAAACAAAAAACTTCTTCATATATGAATTGCCTGTAATTAGAATATTTATTCTGCAAATTCAATAGAGAATTTTATGAAAACTCCTTGGTGTTTGCATCCTCAGGCGTCATTTGTTTCCAGGAAAGAAGGAAGTTAGGTTGATAGAGAATTTAATTACCTTGCATATATAATGCCAAGTTTCTTGCCTAGCATATTGTTCCTATCTTCAAGGAAATCAAATTGATGCTATATAGAAAGTCAGAGACATTTTATCACAATAGCTATGCCACAGGTCCTTTTTCATTTTTCTATAGATTAAGCCATTAAAGCAATACACTGAAACTGATTGATCTCTTTTCTCTTGGGTAGAGTAGTGGTGTCAGCAGAAAAGATACAATTGAATCATTCTTCTGGGAGCAAACTGTGTAAACTTCTTAAATGGAGTTCTTAATCTGGGGAAATTCAGGAATATGCAAATGTGATTGTAAAAAACTGTATTTCTTCACTAACCTGAACATTAGTATTCTCCTCTATTATGGATGTAAGCAACAAATCACAGCAAAATTAGTTGTCCTATGTCTTTTTTACCCATAGAAATCATGAATATTTTAATATCATATAATTCTTGTTGCATGAAAGATCCCGAAATATCATTTATACTTATCATTACTCCAAATCGATGTTAGTATATCTTGTTGATTAATGGGATAACACAAATAATATATATTCTGATATCAAAATTATATCACTAATATGTTTTTAAAAATATTTCCGTAACTATAGTCCTACATAATTTGGTTTCTTTATAAATCTGTATATTTTATTTTATCTATTTTAAAGTGTAACTCTCAAATATCTGCAACAGGTCTCAGTTAATTTAGAAAGTTCATTTTGCCAAGATTGAAGATGTATACCCATGACACAGTGTCAGGAGGTCCCGACAACATTTGCCAAAGGCAGTGAGAATACAGTTTGCTTTTGTACGTTATAGGGAGACATGAAACATCAATCAGCATATGTAAGATGAACACTGGTTTGGTCCAGAAAGCTGGGACAACTCTAAGCAAAGACGGGAATCTCAATCAGAGAGGGGGCTTTCAGTTCACAGGTAGATAAGAAAAAGTTGTTGCCTTTTTTTTTTTTTTTTTTTTTTTTTTTTAGTTTCTGATTAACCTTTTCAAAGGTGGCAATCAGATATGCATTTATCTCCATGAACAGAGAGGTGACTTTCAATAGAACGAGAGGCAAGTTTGCCCTAAGCTGTTTCCAGCTTGACTTTTCCTTTACCTTAGTTATTTGGGGGCCCCAAGATTTATTCTCCTTTCACATTTCCCCCCTTTTCTTTTTAAAACCCTTTTGAAGAAAGCATTTTAGAAGAAAAGAATCTCTGGACTCAGATTTCATCTGATCTCTCATGGCTAGTGTGGTTATTCCTAGACAGGTAGGTTTCAAGTTATTAGGAAAGTTCTTTTTTTAGCAGATTGGGAAGTCTCACGTCCTATGAAGAGGAAAAAAAAAGTGGAGGTAGGGGAGAAAACAATCACAAAAAAAGGAACAATCCTGGAAAATCAATATAGGCCACATTACTCTGAAGTCCACACAGCAGTAGGAAGGTATGAAACTGGTTTATATATGTAAATAGATTACTGTTATTTTCTTCTGAATTTGAAGTTGTCTAGCTTCAGTTTACAGGGCTTTAAGAAAGAATAGCTTAGTTTTCAGTGATTCCAAAATAGGAAAAATGGGCGTCTGGGAAGAAGGCAATAATTGAAAACATTTTTTTGAAGACTTGTAGCCAAGAATAGTTAAAATTTTGTTCAAACTGTAGAAAGTAGTAAAAATTGAAAAATATTAGGCCAACCTAGAATCTAAAACCAGGTGTGCTATAGCTTTTGAAACATAGTTTTTCTCTTTCCAGGTTCTCATTTTTACTAAAAAAAAAATCATGGTAGTACTGATTTGCTGTATATTAGGCTTGATTATTTGCATACAGTGCAGCAATAATAATTATTTTTATATAGGCTTTTAAATTGGCTTTGATAGAACTTTGTTATATAGAAAAATCTTGATAAGATTTTTTTTTTTTTTTTAAATCCAAGCCCAGCCATGGATTTGTACTGTCAAATACCTATGACTTGGGTGAATTCCGCTACTCTTGAGGTTCTAAGATAAACTGAGGGATCCTGGGCCTGTCAGAAAGTGACATTCTTTACTTACACAGGAACTGTGTAAACAAAGGTATGGGGCCGTGTTTCCCAAGAGGCTTTTATTTTCTCCATAAGTCAGGTTCAATTCCTTAAAGAAGAATGCACCATTTCAGTCAAAGCCTTGGTAAAGTAACCAGTTTTTCCAATTGTGGCCTTTACAAATAAAAGCAGATTTTTATTGCACTTATTCAAATAACTGTATTGCCGTAAGTTAAGACTTCTCACAAATAGTTTCCAAGTTTTGCAGAAGTCATGCAGAGAGAAAGAAATATGTTCTAACTTTGGTCCATAAGAGTATACCAAATGGTTAAATACCTCCAAATAAAAGTTACTTTGAATCTGAAAAAAACAAAACCAAGGATCAGCAACGTTTCAAGTAAAAAGTCAAAAACATTACTTCAGTCTTCTATTAGTTCAATCCATGTAGTTAATTTCATTCTGCTTGATATTAATGAACATTTCAGTTCTCCATGAGTCCTGGAAGTTTCTACTCTATTCTGATCTCACAATCTCCAAAATTATCAGAAACCTGCATTCAAGGGCACCTGTTACAGTGTTATAGCTGATTATAAAACCACCCTTTAAAGAGGACCAAAATAAGAGAACAGTTGTCCATGAATGGCAAAAAGTTTTAGGGTAGCCATAGTGAAAGATATTATTGATAAGGAAATTTGTTTTATCTGTGGCACACAATAATTTAGCACAACAATTATAATTATTAGTGATAGTGCTATGTCATATGAGAATTATAGGAGTTTTCCATAATTTTGGAACACATACCAATAATATATTGATACAAATACATCCCAAAGGAAACCAAAGACCATTTCATATTTGACAATTTTTCCTGTATAATTTTTATACCAAATAAGGCAAAATATGTCATTTTTGGACTTCAGGGAAACTAATATCTTAAAGGATTAATTAGCTCAAAAATACATAGTCTATACTTTTGGAATGTTTGTCAAATATGAAAGGTTTAAAACACTTGATATCACAGATCATTTTAAAATAAGACAATCATTTGACAAGTGATAACTCAAGGAGATTTTTTTAAAAGGCAAAACCTTCATTCTTTGAGAGAGGAGACTTAATTTTCTAAACAATAAGCTCTCAGGAAAAAAGCATAAAACCAATTAAACTTGTTTTTCAAAATTTATAAACTATAAAATTTTAATCTTGACTTTAAGATATAACTTCCATAAGCCTTTTACAATCTTTATTAAAGAGTTGGTTAATGCTTTAGGGAAATCTTCTTAATCTGACATAGGGGCCATATTCTGGTCTTGCATCAGTGTGCCTTTGACATTCATGACCGATTTATAGAGAAACTAAACTGATTTTATCTCTCAAAATAAGCCCTTACACTCTCACGTACCTACCTCCTTCCATGATCGTCCTTGGGACTCGAGGAGTCGAATAGCTTTAATTTCTGGGCTTGCGTTTCAGGAATAAAGTTTATTTGGATCAACATCTTCCACCAGGACTGATGATGAGGTTTAAATTGCTGTCAGTGTTTAAGATTCAACAGGACTTGATGTCTTTTTTTAGACCCAGGAGTCAAAGCATTGCAATTCATTGTCACAGGGACTTTAAAAGTCCATACAGAAAAATAAAGGGATGTAATAACCATAATTTTTATTTTAAAAAAATTTTAATTTCAGTTGTTTTTCCTAAGCAAAACAAAACTTAATAATAATTACATAGGACTTGTTTTAATAAACTGTATAATCTGTTAGGCCAGTTACCAAAAGGCAAAAGAAAAGACCTTCTGTACTGCAAAGAATATTATGTTAGAAAATATATTTTCTTTATACCTTTAAGAAAACATTGTTAGCATCAGCCCACAAGAAACAAAACTTGAGGAAAAAAACTTATGCAAACTGAAAAATGATTTGGAGAGTATTACTATTTCTCACCCTTTAAAAAGGGAGAGAAAACTGAAAACAGCAAGGTGGAATAAAAGTTGAACTTTGGATTAAAAAAATAGTATTTCTCATAATTTATTAAGAGTAAATAAATCACTTGAGAAAATTTTATTGTTCTAGCCAATTTTTTGTGTATAAGTGTTTTTTCACATCAAACCCAATCACTAGAAAGACCATTATAATTACCCTTTAATCATAGACAATTTGATTACATGAAATATTTGATTTTTTTATATAAATCCTCTTATTGTGAGTTACACAGACTGTTCATGCATGCTGGGACTTTCTGGTTTGTCCTGAACATCTCTCTTTCTTTTTTTTTTTTTTTTTTTTTTTTTTTTTTTTTTTTTTTATGAGAGGGAGTTTCGCTCTTGTTACCCAGGCTGGAGTGCAATGGCGCGATCTCGGCTCACCGCAACCTCTGCCTCCTGGGTTCAGGCAATTCTCCTGCCTCAGCCTCCTGAGTAGCTGGGATTACAGGCACGCACCACCATGCCCAGCTAATTTTTTTAGGGGTTTCACCATGTTGACCAGGATGGTCTCGATCTCTTGACCTCGTGATCCACCCGCCTCAGCCCTCTCTTTCTTAAACAACCAGTAATTTTATTCTAGGACTAAATTTACCATACAAGATTCTTTTTCATATAAAATTATTTCTCCTTAAGCCTTCTTATCAAAATTAAAAAAAAAAAACCTCTATCTCTCTATTTTTATAACTTTTTTAAACATCTCTTGTATCTCCTGGATCCTTTTACCTTGTATTAGCTATAACATTTAAATAAGCTTTAAATTAGAAAAAAAAAAAATCTTGCTTACCTTTTTATAGAGGGACACACTTTTTTTTAGAAAAAATATTTTTCTACAAATATATAGATATTAGAAAATACCCAAATAATGAAATATCTATTATTTAATTTAACATAGCTTTTGATTCTAAATTATGATGAGTTTGTTTACAAGTATCCTACTACATTTACGTAAAATTTTATTTCAATTGTTTATCTAAATTATTAATGAAAGCTGCAGTATTCATTATTTGAACTTAAGGAACTGCCATTGCAAAATCATAACTGAGACAGTAAAAAATATCTGACCTAACCAACTCCATCTGGCTTCTAACCTTCAAGCTGTCCTTGTTCATTCCTGGGTATAGGCTGAACTAACTTTGGAAGAAACTCAGTATATATGTTAGCTTTGAAACAAAAATGATAACAGTTCATTCCAGAAACAAAAATGATAACAGTTCATTCCAAAAACAAACTTTACTGCCTGTGAACTAGACCACCTAAAGCCACTGAATTAGAAGTTATAATCATCTTACTAAATTCAAGATGTAGTTATCTTCATTAAACCAATATCAATGTATCACTCATGAAAGATTGCACAAACAAAAATCATTCCATTTTGGGCCTGATTTGTAGTATTTTAACCCATATATCCAATTTTAAAACCTTATAGTATTTGGCAGAGATAGCATAAAATTGCTTGATTAAAAGATGCAAACAAGGCTGAGCACAGTGGCTAACGTCTGTAATCCCAGCACTTTGGGAGGCTAAGGTGAGTGAATCATGATGTCAAGAAATTGAGGCCATCCTGGCCAGCATGGTGAAACCCTGTCTCTACTGAAAATATAAAAACTAGCTGGTCATGGTGGCGGGCACCTGTAGTCACAGCTACTTCAGAGAGTGAGGCAGGAGAATCGCTTGAACACAGGAGGTGGAGGTTGCAGTGAGCTGAAATTGTGCTACTGCACTCCAGCCTGGCAACAAAGCATGATTCCATCTAAAAAAAAAAAAAAAAAAAAAAAAAAGCAAACAAAAAGGTATGCTGGCAATTCTTAAGACATTTTGAACATTACTTTAACAATAATTTTAAATCTAGCTTATTTCTTAAAGATTTTACTTGTTACATAAGCTCAAAAAAGCATTTGACTAGTATTTTCTTTTTTCCTGATAAAGTATTTCATTCAAGCACTTTTATTTTCTTAAGCCAATTAATTAATTAGAACTCTCTATATGTTTTCAGTAATAAAACATTGTGTACAAAACACATATATGCATAGACATATTAGGCATACCAATAGATGTGAGGGACAGTGTTAAGAAAAAAAACACAAACTCTTCCCAGGTCCACGAGGGGTGTGGTTTCAAAGGCAAGAGTTTCCCAGCACCAGGCTTCCAACCACGTCCCTATCCGGAAGCATAAACTTTGTCTAGGTTTCCCTCATGGGCTAGGTGGAGGAATCCAGGTGGATTCTTTGTCCAAAAAGCCTGAGGAAAGCTCTGGGAGGAGGGGCCTCTGCTGCGGACCAAGCAGCCAATCTGGCATCAGAGTCAAAGATCAATCATTCCAGAGGAAGTTTGAAAGAACTCCTCTCATTGGATGAGAACACAAATGAGGAGGGAAAAACTCTAGGGTTAAAACTCTGCTGCTCTTTACCTATATGGATATTTTCTGTGGATCCCCTCCAGCAACAGCATGAGAACTCTCTCTCTCTCTCTCTCTTTCTCTCTCCCCCTCCCCCCTCCCTCCCTCTCTCTCACTTTATCTCTCTCTCTCTGCCTAATAAATTGCTTTTTCTGAAAAATTCTTTGAGTCCATGATACTTAATCAAGTGGTAAGCTCACTGCACCACCTCTGGGGCCCCTTTTCCCATTCTTTAGGGCAAGAGAGGCCAAGGAGCTCAGATTAGGGAATTGGGAGTGTCTTCCAGATGCCCCATTCCCTCCCCCAGCTACAGAAGTACATCTTATATATTCATAAATACTATTTTCCCTAGCTTAGACTTAAATTTTTGATAAACTGTTTTAAAACCTTAGGCAGTTTTTAGCTAAATAGCCTTAAATTGGTATATTAAAAGATGCAACTAAGGTGAAAATCAAATAGCAAAATTTACATCATAAGATACACAGAGAAAATGTTTGGTGTGCTAAGAGGAAAATTAAAATGGACTTAATTGCCAATTGAACATAAAATTATAGAAATTATAAATGCCTCTTATATATACACACACACGTATACACACACATACATAACTTTTACTCCAGAACTGTAGCCATGAGATAAACACAAATTCATCAGCTTGCAAACAAACAAGAGAAAGAAAGAAAGAAAAAAAAAAAAAACCCACAACCTGTTAAATCCCAACAGTGGATTTTATCTTAATAGAAAAATAGCAGTCTTAAATCAGGCAGAAAAGAAAATGACAAAGAGGACTTGGAAACCCTAGAGTTTGCAGGTCATCCTTAGGGCTCTTTTTCCTTAAGGTAAATGTGCATAAAAAATGTATTACTTCCATTTTACATAAACTCTGGCAAGTAGAAGTGCCAGAAAACCTAGAGAGTCCTCACAAGGGGGTCATTCACTCTGTTTTCTCCTCACTCTTAGATTATTTGTTTCCTATTTCTTTGTTCTTAAAAGAAGGAACTGAGCTGTGGCCTAGCGTTTTTGTGTAATGGATTGATATGTGCTGTTTGTGTGCAGGACTGCACATGAGGTCACCAGTGAGTCACTTTAACCCTATTATATGTCTCAGTTTCTCTCTCCAGAGGTCTATGACCTCGGAGAGGGCTCAAAACAGCAGGTGATCAATCTTTATATGCATTCCCTTGATAAGGCCTTTTTATAAATTAATTTTTGTTGGGGATTTTTCCATAGGGCTGCTGCATGCCACAGCAGGTCAACTTCCAGACCCTCCCATAAGACCCTGGTCACCTAGGGATATCTTTAAGCTAGAAAGAGCAAACTGCTCTTCCTTTTTGGAGCTGAGAAAACCCAGTCTGTCATTTGCCTGTGAAAGGAGCTGTTCACTTTATCATGCAAAGGAGCAGACAAGTCAAGATTAATTTTGGGAGAAAAAAAGAAGCCCCTATAGAATGCATCTCTGAATTAGAATTAGGATCTTTAAATCACAACTTCCTTAAAGAAAAAAAAATCAGCCAACACGAATTCCTGTAAACTGTGCTCAGCTACCCCAACTTTGTAGCTCTCATCTGTTATTACACACACCAAGATAAAATCCTCTCACAGTACAAAATTACCTCTGGTACCCCCAAAGCCAAAGAGGTAAGGTCATGCAACACAGAAAAACAGCGCTTTCTACCTAAGAAGAATCTGTCAATGACTCTTGAAACTCCACAAAGAAAACAGAACACCCAAAAGTAATGAGTGGTGTTTTTGTTCTGAATTATTTAAAGGGGTTGAAGTCATTAGAAGTCTTCCCTAGATTTTTTGGTACTGCAGATGGCAAAGGGGAAAGGAGGTATAGGCTGGAAAAAAAAGTAAATAAAATAACATTTGTTTCTTTAAGACAGGAAGAAAACACAGAAACAAAGTACATGCATTTTTTGTTTGGTTTGGTTTTTTAGTGTTGTTTTCCTGTTTTGCAGCTGTGAGACGTTTTAGCCAAATTAGAGAGGCTTTGTTATCCGTAATTCGGAATTCTCACTCGAATTTGACCAAACCAGGAAGAGTTGGTCAAATCCAATGGGGGAAAGACTGAAACAAACAGCAACAACAAAAAAACCCAACAGTCTAATCACTGAGTGCTCTAATAGTAGAAAGAAATTAAGATGAGCTCGTTGTTGTTGTTAAACTTTAGCTAGGACAAAACCCAATTGAGCGAATTACCTAAGGATCAGTCTCAGGCTGAAGACTGCTCTCTCTCATTCTAGAAGCAGGAAAAACTTCAACTCATCTTCCCTGCTGGGAGTGAGCTCAAGCTACATAAAGGAGTTCTCTGCCTTTGATCATCATGAAAGCAGGAAATCTTGCCTTCCTTGTTGCATGCAAGTAAAACTCCCCCAAAAAAGCAGTTGCACAGCAAAATAAACGTTAGGTGTTGACCAAATTTGGGGAGATAAGGGATTCTCTGGAGGGGGTGCTCCCAGACCTCAGCAAATTGTCCTATTGGTTTTAGCCATAAACTTAACTCATGCTAGTACCAAGCACTGATAGGAGATATGTCAAAGGTCAGAGGCACCTCTACTGAGAATCCCTTCATGGTTACCAAAATGTGAACCCTGAATATCTGAGACAGATCTCAGTTAATTTAGAAAGTTAATTTTGCCAAGGTTGACAGTGTTTGCCCATGACAAAGCCTCGGGATGTCCCGACAACATGTACCCAAGGTGGTCAGAGAATAGTTTGTTTTTAAATAATTTTAGGGAGACGAGACATCAATCAACATACGTAAAATGAACATTTTTAGACAAACTTTTTAGTTTGGCCTGGAAAGTCAGAACAACTTGAAACAAAGGCAGGAAACTCTAAGTGGGGAGGAGACTTCCAGGTCATAGGTAGGTAAGAGAAAAATGATTGCACTTTTGGGAGGTTTCTGATCAGCCTCTCCAAAGAAGTTAATCAGATTTGCATTTATTTCAATGAGCAGGGAGTGATTTTGAACAGAATGGGAGGCCGGTTTGCCCTGAGCAGTTCCCAGATTGGCTTTTTTTCTTTAGCTTAGTGATTTTGGGGCCTGCACATTTATTTTCCTTTCACACAAGAAATTATTCTGATAAGACTTCCATGAGATTCACCGAAATTCCAAAGAGGTGTACAGCACAACATACTTTAAGTAACTTCTCCTTAGAGAAAGAGACTTATTGCCAAAGGCTAGAAGAAAGACAAATTTTTTTTTTCTGTCTCCAACCTTCCTCAAAGTGCTCAGAAATCATTCAAATCCTGAAACTAATCTTCCTACATTTTACAGAAGGCTAGTCTTATTTTATAATCCATGAATTATATGAGGAATACCAAAAGCCCCCCAACATGAAGGATCTTACTGACCTAAAAGGGCCTACAATTCCCAGCATTAATTCCAACTTTCAAGACTTTTATTCCATTTTAACTGAAACAAAGCATTATGAAATCATGTATTGCCCTTAAGTGGAGACATGAGTTTTCTTGAATTTTCATGGGATAATTTTCGTGTGACCTTGAGAAAATAATTTTTGGAGAGAGGGAGATCTTAATATTTTCAGTAGTAAACAGAGTGCATAATACTTTTACAATGAACTTTAGAACTTTTTTAGTGGTTTGTAAGGGCCAAATGAATGTCAACTATCTTTAAGTAAAAACTCTTAAAAGTAGTCCATGTCATCAGCAATATAAGTAGGAGAAGAACAGAAGAAATAGACTAACAGAAGCAGGATTTAATGTGAGCAAACCTGAAATAGAAAAAAAAAATGCCATATAATAATATCATGGCTTGGATACAAATTACTTAGGATATGGAGGAGGAAGGAAGGTGGCAAATAAACGACATTGATGATTGCCATGCAGAAGCTTTGAAATGCAGAATGCAATAGATGGTAGTATGGAAGCTTTAGGCTGAAGAACTAAAAAATCTTTTTATAAAAATTATTGTCCAAAAGGTTTATTTTAGAAGACTATTATGAAATTTGATTATAATGAATTTAAAGGCCAAACAGAATAAATCAGATATAATATAGAAGGCTCAAAACATATTTTATAGGATAATATACAGTACCTCCTTTTCACCTAGGACATGCTCATGCATGCATCTATTCCTTCATAAAATGAATTTACCCATTCGATCATACAAAAATACTAAATACTATAATGTACTTTCCATGAGGGTACATCAAGTGTTAGTAAATAGAAAATAAAATTATAAATAATATAAATTTATATTGAGAGTATGTGGAGGATTTTAAACAGGGTGATTCTACATAATAAGATTATAGCTAAGTTATGAGCAACAAATATATATTTAGAGCTTTTTATATGCCAAAGACCGAACTAATCACACACAATGCAGATTAAATTCGAAACAGAAGACACATTTAAAAAATTAAACACAGCTGGACATGGTGGCTCACGTCTGTTATCCCAGCACTTTGGGAGTCCAAGGCAAGTGGTATCATCTGAGGGCAGGGGTTTAAGACCAGCCTGGCCAACATGGTGAAATCCTGTCTCTACTAAACATACAAAATTTAGCCACACATGGTGGCAGGTGCCTGTTATCCCAGCTACTCAGGAGGCTGAGGCAGGAGAATCACTTGAACCCAGGAGATGGAGGTTGCAGTGAGCCAAGATTGGACCACTGCACTTCAGCCTGGGTGACAAAGCAAGACTCCATCTCAAAAAAAAAAAAAAAAATTAAACAAGTAAATGAATAATTTTATATAACAGATGTAAAAATTACTAGCAATAAAAATATTAAGGGTTTAAGACAAAAAAAGTCATTCAGTGGTGATTATTTTTATATATTTTTTATTTTTTTAATTTTTCTGGTTACATAGTACATGTATACATTTATGGGGTAGATGAGATATTTTGATATATCATATATCAGGCATATAATGTGAAATAAGCAGATCATAAAGCATTGGATATCCAGCCCCTCAAGCATTTATCTATTCAGTTGCAATCAATCCAGTGACACTCTTTTAGGTTATTTTAATATATAAAGTTATTATTGACTAATGTCACCCAGTTGTGCTATCAAATAGTAGCACTCATACATTCTTTCTGTTTTGTTTTGTACTATGAACCATCTTCACCTCCTCTAACAGGCCCCACTACTCTTCCCAGCCTCTAGTAACCATTCTTCTACTCTCTACATCTATGAGTTCAATTGTTTTGATTTATAATTCCAGAAATAAGTAAGAACAAGCAATATATGTTTTTCTGTGCCTGGCTTATTTCAGCTAACATAATAATCTCCAGTTCCATCCATGTTTTTGCTAATGACTGGATCTCATTCTTTATTATGGCTGAATAGTACCCCATTGTATATATGTACCACATTTTCTTTATCCATTCATCTCTTGATGGATAGAGGTTGCTTCCAAATCTTCACTATTGTAAACAGTGCTGCAACAAACATAGGAGCACAGATATCTTTTTGATATAGTGATTTCCTTTCTTTTTCATATATATCTGGAAGTGAAATTTCTGGAACATATGTTAGCTCAATTATAGTTTTTGGAGAACCATCTAAACTGCTCTCCATCATGGTTGTATTAATTTATATTTCCACTAACAGTGTACAAGGACTTCCTTTCTCACTATCCTCTCCAGCCTTTTCTATTGCTTGTTTTTTAATATAAGCCATTTTACTTGGGTAGAGATGATATCTCATTGTATATTTTATTGGCATTTCTCAGATGATCAATGATGTTGAGAACATTTTCAAATGCCTGCTTGTCATTTGTATGTCTTCTTTTTAGAAATATCTATTTAAATCTTTTGCCCACTTTTTGATCAGATTATTAGACTTTTTTATATATGAAATTGTTTGACTTTCTTATATATTCTGGTTATTCGTGCCTTGTCAGATGTGTAATTTGCAAATAGTCTCCCGTATTCTCTTGTTTTTCTCTTATTTTTATTGACTGTATCCTTTGCTGGACAGAAGCCCTTTCACTTGATGTGATCTCATTTGTTCACTTTTGCTTTAGTTGCCTGTGTTTGTGGAGTTTTGCTCAACAAATATTTGACCAGATCAATGTCCTGGAGATATCCTCAGTGTTCTCCTGAAGTAGTTTCATTGTTTGAAGTCTTAGATTTAAGTTTTCAATGCATTTTGATTTAATTTTTGGTAAATCAAAGAGATATAGAGGTCTAGTTTTATTCTTCTGCATATGGATATGCAGTTTCTTCAGAGCCATTTATTAAGATAGTCTTGTTCCCCAGTGTATAGCTTGTCATCTTTCTTGAAAATGAGTTCATAAATGAGTTCATAGTAGGTGTGTGAATTTGTTTCTGGATTCTCTACTCTGTTCTAGTGGTCTATATGTCTGTTTTCGTCTGTTTGTTTTTTGGCAGTACTATGCTATTTTGGTTACTATAGCTTTGTATTATAATTTCAAGTCAAGTAATGTGATTCCTTTTTTTTTGCTCAGAAAAGCTTTGGCTATTTTGGGTGTTTTATGGTTCCATATAAATTTTATAATTGCTTTTTTCTATTTCTGTGAAGAAATTGCTAGTTTGGTACGGATTGCACTGAATCTACAGAGCATGGATATTTTAACAATATTGATTCTTTCAACTCGTGAACAAGAAATTTCTCTATATTTTTGGCGACCTCTTCAATTTCTTTCATCAGTATTTTATAGTTTTAGTTATAATCTTTCACTTGTTTGGTTATGTTAATTCCTAGGTATTAAATTTTATGTGTGGTTACTTAAAATGAGATTATTTTTTAAATTTCTTTTTCACATTGTTCACTGATGACATATAGAAATGCTACTGAGTTTTGTACATTAATTTTGTGTCCTGAAAGTTTAGTGAATTTATTATTTCTAATAGTTTTCTTGCAGAATCTTCAGAATTTTCCATATGTAATATTATATCATCTGAAAACAAAGAAATTTGACTTACTCTTTTCCAATTTGGATGACTTTTATATCTTTTTCTTGTATGATTGTTCTAGCTAGAACTTCTACCACTATGTCAAATAACAGTGGTGACAGAGTACATTTTTGTCTTGTTTCAGATCTTAAATGGAAGATTTTTAGTTTTTCCTTATTAATATAATACTACCTGTGGATCTGTCATATATGACTTTTATTATGTTGAGTTATGTTCCTTATATCCACAGTTTTTTAAATTTTTTATTATGAAAGGATTTTGAATTTTAGCCAATACTTTCTCAACATCAATTGAAATTATCATCTAGTTTTTATCCTTCATTCTGTTGATGTGTATTGCATTTATTGATTTGTATATGTTGAAGCATCCTTACATCCCAAGGATAAATCCCAGTTGGTCATAATGAATGATCTTTCTAATGTATTGCTGAATTTGCTTTGCTACTATTTTGTTGAATATTTTTGCATCAATATTCATCGGTAATATTAGGCTGTCATTTTCTTTTAAAAAATGTGTCTTTTTCTGCTTTTCATATCAAGGTAATAATGACCTCATAGAATGAGTTTGAACGTATTCCCTTCTTCTCTATTTTTTGGAATAGTTTAGGTAGGACTGGTATTAGTTCTTTAAATGTTTGGTAAAATTTAGCAGTGAAGCCATCAAGTCCTTGGCTTTTCCTTACTGGCAGATTTTTCTTACAGCTTAAATGTAGTTACGTGTTATTGGTCTGTTCAGATACTGGACTTCTTGGATTAATCTTGGTATGATGTGTGTGCCTGGAAATTTGTCCATTTATTCTAGATTTTCCAATTTATTGGCATATGCTTCTTATAGTAATCACTAATGATCCTTTGAATTCCTACAGTAACATTTTTACTGTCTCCTTTTTCATCTCTGATTTTTTTTTTTAATCTTTTCTTCTTCATCTGGCTAAAGGTTTATCAATTTTGTGTAAATTTCAAAAAAAAAAAAAACCCTCACAACTTTTCTTTCATTACTCTTTGTAATCTTTTATTCCAATTTTATTTCTGCTCTGAACTTTGTAATTTCCTTTTTCTCCTACTACTTTTGTATGCTTTCCTCTTGCTTCTTGTGTTCTTTAAGATGGGGTATTAAATTTTTTAGTTGAAGGGTTTTCTCTATTTAAATGTAGACAATTATAGCTATAAACTTCCTTCTCAGTATTGCTTTTGCTATATTCCGTAAGTTTTGGTATGTTGTGTTTGCATTATTATTTGTTTCAAGAAGTTCTTCAATTTTCTTCTTAATGTCTTCATTGACCCACTGGTTATTCAGAAGTGTATTTTTAAATTTCTGTGTATTTGTATAGTTTCCAAAATTTCTCCTTTTACATTTCTAGTTTTATCCCATTATGGTCAGAGAAGATGCTTTATACAATTTCATTATTTTTGAATTTTTTAAGACTTTTTTGTGACATATGTTTATTTTTGAGAATATATGCTGAGAAAAATAATGTATATTTTTCAGCTTTTGATGAAATATTCTGTAAATATCTATGAAATCCATTTGTTCTGTAGTGCAGATAATACTGATGTTTGTTTATTGGTTTTCAGGGTGGAGGATCTGGCTAATGCTAAAAGTGAGATGTTGATGTCACCTGCTATTATTGTATTGTAGCTCTAATAATATTTCCTATATATATCTTGGTGCTGCACTGTTGGGTGCATATATATTTAAAATTGTTATATTATCTTGCTAAATTGACCTTTTTTCATTATATAATTACCTTCTTTCTCTGTTTTTACAGTTATTCTCTTGAAATGTATTTTGTTTAATGTCTGATCTTTTTTGGTTTCCATTGGCATAGGGTGTCTTTTTCTATTCCTTTATTTTCAGTTTATGTGTGTCTTTATAGGTAAAATGTGTTTTTTATATGCAAGAAATCAATGGGTCTTATTTTTTAATCCACTCAGCTAATTTCTCTCTTTTGACTGGATTGTTTAGTCCATTTACGTTTAATGTTATCACGCCTGCCGTTTTGTCATTTTATGATTGTTTTGTGGTCTCTTCCTTTTTGCCTTCATTCCTCTCTTCTTCTAGTAGAGATAATTTTCTCTGATGATATGATTCAATTTCTTTCTTTTTTTGTGTGTATTCACTGTAAATTTTTTGGTTTTTGGTAACATGAGGCTTGCAAATACAACTCATTATTTTAAACTGATGACAACTTTCTACTAAATGCATAAACAAAAGAAAAAATAATAAAAACTGATCTTAACTTTGTCTCTTGACTTTTTAACATTCTGTTGTTTTTATTTTTATATGTGTACTGATTACATTTTGAAAAATTGCTGTAATTATTATTTTTGATTGGTTTATCATTTAATCTTTCTAGAACAGTTTAGACACCACGGTTACAGTTATATAATACTTTGTGTTTTTCTAGGTAGTTACTTTTACCAGTAAGTTTTGTACCTTCAGGTGATAATTTATTGCTCATTAATGTCACTTTTTTTTCTGATTAAACTACTCCTTTTAGCATGTCTTGAAACATGGTCTGAGTATTGATGGTCTTTCAGCTTTCATTGGTCTGGGAAAGTCATTCATTCTCCATCATGTTTGATGGATATTTTCACCGGATATAATACTTTAAGGTAAAATACTTCTTTCCCCTTCAGCACATTAAGCATGCTATTCCACTCTCTCCTGGACTTTGAGTTTTTCAATGAATGTCTCCTGCCAGACCTATAACTTTCTCTTACATGGATACTGATATACTTCTGTAAGTTTGGAAAGTTCCCTATCATTATCCCTTTCAATAATCTTTCTACACATCTCTCTCTCTCTCCCTTTCTTTCTTCCTCCCTTCCTTTCTTTCTT
Source organism: Saimiri boliviensis (assembly GCF_048565385.1). Classification (NCBI taxonomy): domain Eukaryota; kingdom Metazoa; phylum Chordata; class Mammalia; order Primates; family Cebidae; genus Saimiri; species Saimiri boliviensis. Next base: position 76,226,323 of record NC_133470.1, on the reverse strand, counting down.
TCTTCCTTTCTTCTTTTTTTCTTTCTTCTTCCTGGCTTAGTCATTTATTCTTTATCATGTCTTTTTTTTTCTGAACTCAATGTATTACATATGACTTTTTTTTTTAGTTCTTTTGTTTTACTTTTTATATTTTTATAGGTTTTTTTAGAAAACAGGTGGTGTTTGGCTACATGAGTAATTTTCTTGGTGTGATTTGTGAGATTTTGGTGTACCTATCACCTGAGCAGTATACACTGAACCCAATTTGTAGTATATTATGCCTCACCCTCCTCCCACCCTTTCCCCTAAGTCAGTCTCTAAAGTCCATTGTATCATTCTTATGCCTTCGCATCCTCATAGTTTAGCTTCCATTTTTGAGAACATACAATATTTAGTTTTCCATTGCTGAGTTACTTCAAATAGAATAATAATCTCCAGTTCCATGCAGGTTGTGAATGCCATTAATACATTTTTTTTTTTATGGCTGAGTATTTATCCATCATACATACATACCAAGAATTCTTTATCCATTCATTGATTTGTGGGCAATTGGGCTGTTTTCATATTTTTGCAATTGTGAATTGTGCTGCTATATAAATATATGTGCAAGTATCTTTTTTATATAATGACTTTTTTTTTCTCCAGGTAGATACCTGGTTGTGGGATTGCTGGATCAAATGGTAGTTCTACCTTTAGATTTTTAAGAAATCTTCACACTGTTTTACATAGTGGTTGTACTAGTTTACATCCCCACCAGCAGTTTAGAAGAGCTCCTCTTTTCCTGCATCCACACCAACATCTATTTCTTTTCTTCATTTTTTTCATAAAGGACATTCTTACAGGTATAAGGTAGTATTGCAATGTGGTTTTGATTTGCTTGTTTCTGAACATTAGTGATGTTGAGCATCTTTTCACATGTTTATTGGCCATATAGTATTTTTTTGGGGGGGAATTCCCTATGCATATCTTTAACCCACTTTTTGAAGGAACTGTTAGATTTTTTTTCTTGCTAATTTGTTTGAGTTCCTTGTAGATTCTGGATAATAGCCCTTTGTTGGATGTGTAGGTTGTGAAGATTTTCTTTGATTCTGTGGGCTGCTTACTCTGCTGGCACTTTCTTTTGCTGTGTTGAACCTCTTTAGTTTAGTGAAGTCCCAAATAGTTATCTTTGTTTTTGTTGCATTTGCTTTTGAGGTCCTGGTCATGAAGTCTTTGCCTAAGCCAATGTCTAAAATGGTTTTTCTGATGTTATCTTCTAGAATTTTTAGAGTTTTAGGTCTTAGATTTAAGTCCCTGATCCATCTTGAGTTGATTTTTATGTAAGGTGAGAGATGAGGATCCAGTTTCATTCTGCTACATGTGGCTTGCCAATTATCTCAGCACCATTTGTTGAATAGGATGTCCTTTTCACAACCTTATGTTTTTGTGTGTTTTGTCAAAGATCAGTTGGCTGTATCTCAGTTTATTTCAGGGTTGTCTATTCTGTTCCATTGGTCATTGTGGCTAATTTTATACCAGTATCATGCTGTTTTGGTGACTATAGCTTTATAGTATAGTTTGAAGTCAGAAAATGTGATGCCTCCGGATTGTTCTCTTTGCTTAGACTTGCTTTGCCTATGTGGGCTCTTTTTTGATTCCATATAAATACTAGGATTCTTTTCTAGTTCTATGAGGAATAATGGTGGTATTTTGATGGAAATTGCATTGAATTTGTACATTGTTTTTGGCAGTAAGGCCATTTCACAATATTGATTCTACTCATCTATGAGAAGAGGATGTATTTTTAAATTTTGGGTCATCTATGCTTTATTTCAGCAGTATTTTGAAATTTTCTTTGTAGAGATCTTTTACCTCCTTGGTTAAATATATTTTTAAGTGCTTTTGGTTTTTGGAGCTATTGTAAAAGGGGTTGAGATCTTCATTTGATTCTCGGCTTGATCACTGTTGGTGTATAGAGGAGCTACTGATTTGTGTACATTACTTTTGTATCCTGAAATTTTGCTGAATTCATTTATCAGTTCTAAGCACTTTTTGGAGGAGTCTTTAGGGATTTATAGGTATACAGTCATATCATTAGCAAACAGCAACAGTTGGATTCCTCTTTACCCATCCGAATACCCTTTATTTATTTCTCTTGTCTGATTGATTTGGCTAGAACTTCCAGTATGATGCTGAATAAATTTGATGAAATTGGGTATCCTTGTCTTGTTCTAGTTCTCATGGTGAATGCTTTTAATATTTCCTCATTCAGTACTATGTTGGCTGTGGGTTTGTCATAGAAGGCTTTTATTTTTATTTGTTTTCTATGTATTTATATGTATATATAATATATATATATAATATATATATATATAAATTTTGAAACAGAGTCTTACTCTGTTGACAGACTGTAGTGCAGTGGTGTGATCTCGGCTCACTGCAACCTCCATCTCCCAGGTTCAAGCAATTCTCCTGCCTCAGCCTCTTGAGTGGCTGGGACTACAGGTGCATGCCACCATGCCCAGCTAATTTTTTTTTTTTTTTGTATTTTTAGTAGAGGGTTTCATCACATTGGCCAGGATGGTTTCAATCTCTTTACCTTGTGATCTACCCACCTTGGTCTCCCAAAGTCCTGGGATTGCAACTATGAGCCACCATGCTTAGCCAATGGCTTTTATTACATAGAAGTATATCCCTTGTATGCCAATTTTGCTGAGGAATTTAATTATAAAGTGATGCTGGATTTTTTTCAAATGACCTTTCTGCATTTATTGAGATGATTTTTGTTTTTAATTCTGTTAATATGGTATATCACATTTATTATCTTGCATATGTTGAACCATCTCTGCATCCCTGGAATGAAACCCACTTGATAGTGCTGAATTTTATTTTATTTTATTTTTTTATTTGAGATGGAGTCTCGCTGTGTTGAGTCTGCAAACCAGATTCATGCTCTTCTCCAAGTTCTGGCCAGGAATCTTCATCCTTGGTTGAAATTGTTACAAAGATATTTGGAGGTTTCCTTCTCCTTGTAGTATTTTCCCAGTTCCTCTGGTAGCCCTCCCCCAAAACTCCTGAGAGACAAGTCAGAATTGGCTTCCCTGAGGACCCAGAGAGCCCTGTGGGTCCTCACTGCTTCTGCTACCCCAATATTTCACTCAATTCTCTAACTTGTCTCAGCTACAGGTAAGATCAAATTCTTCTCCCGTGAGCTGGAACTTCAAGTTCCCCAGTGAGAATGTGTGTTCAAGAGTGGACAATCCCTGTTTCCCGCTTTCACAATTTGGGCACTCAGAATATTTGGGCTGTCTCCCCTGTCCTGCAGGAACAATCTGCTTCCTTCAAAGGGTCTGGATTCTCCAGGCTTTCCTGGTTAATTCCTGCCGTACTTTTTATAGCAAAAGTTCACAATACAAGTCTCTCCACACTGCTCTCTCCACCCAAGTGAGAGCTGCAATTTAGTCTTGTCTCCTATCAACAACTTTTTTCATCTCTCCTATCCATGTCTTTCTCTGCCTCCTCTTAAGGCCAATTACTCAGATTGTTCCTTTTGAGGCTATTTTCTAGATTCTGTAGGTGTGCTTTACTGGTTTTTATTCTTTTTTTTTTCTGTCTCCTTTTACTGTGTATTTTTATGTAGACTGTATTCAAGCTCACTGTTTCTTCCTTCTGACTGATCAATTCTGCTAGCAATTGACTCTCATGGATTCTTCGGTATGCCAATTTCCAACTCCAGAATTTTTGTTGAATTCCTTTTAAATATTTTTATCTCTTTTGTTAAAGTTATCTGATATAATTCTGAATTTCTTATCTGTGTTAGCTTGAATTTATCTGAATTTCCTCAACATAGCCATTTTGAATTTTCTGTCTGAAAGAAAATCTCTATTTCTCCAGAATTGCTGCTTGGTGCCTTATGTAGTTCGTTTGACATGGCCACTGTTTCCTGGTTGGCGTTGATGCTAGTAGTTGTTCTTTGGTGTCTGGGCATTGAAGAGTTAAGTATTTATTGCAGTCTTCACTATCTGGGCTTATTGGTAACCATCCTCCTTGTGAAGGCTTTCCAGATATTTGAAAAGATTTGAATGTTGTGATCTAAGGTGCTTCTGCTTTAGGAAAAACCCTAAGCCCAGTAATGCTGTGGTTCTTTTAAACTCACAGAACTGGGGGGGGGGGGGGGGGGGCGGGAAAAAAAAAAAAAAAAACTCACAGAACTATCACCTTGATATTCTTGGTGCAAGATCCAGAATAATTATCTGCATTATCAGGCAGAGACTCTTTACTTACTTTCTCCCAAACATAGAGAGTCTCTCTGTCTCTCTTTCTCTCTCTCTCTCTCTCTCTCTTTCTCTCTCTCTTTCTCTCTCTCTCTCTCTCTCTCTCTCTGTGTGTGTGTGTGTGTGTGTGTGTGTGTGTGTGTGTGTGTGTTATGAGCCACATAAAGCTGGGAGTGGAGTTACAGAAGCACTCTTGTGCCCACCAACACTAGGATTGTGCTGGATCAGATCTGAAGCCAGCACAGTGCTGAGTCTTGCCTAAGGCCTGCTTTAACCACTCCTGGCTACTGCCTATGTTCAGTAAAAGTCCTGGGGTCCTACAATCAGCAGGTGGCAATGCCAGCCAGGCCTATGTCTTCGCCTTCAAGGCAATAAGTTACCTTGGTCCCAGGTGGGACCAGAAGTTTCATCCAAGTGTCAGGGACTAGAGTTAAACATCTTAGAAGTCTACCTGGTGTTGAGCTGATGCTCAAAGCACAATGTGCAGTTTATTTCACTTTTCCTTTTCTTTTCCAAAGGCAGAGGGGCTCACCTCATAGCCACAGCAACCCATAGTCATAAGAAGTGCTGCCAGACTACCTCTGATGTTCCCTTAAGGCACAAGCTCTCTTAAATCAGCTTGTGGTGAATGCTGCCTGGCCTTGGACTCATCTTTCAAGGCAGTGGGCTCCCCTCTTACCCTTGGAAGGTCCACAGATGCCATCCAAGAGTCAAATCCTAGGATCAAGAGTCAAAGCCCAAGAGCCCACTTGGTGTTCCACACCTTTGTGGCAGTGTTGGTACCTAATATGCAAGACAAAGTCCCCTTTGCTTTTTCCTCTGTTTTCCTCAAGCAGAGGGAGTTTTGCCACCACAGCTGGTAATGTGTCAGTTTCACCTAAAGCCAGCACGTCTCAGAAGCTCATCAAGGCCCTCTGTGTACTGCCTGGGTGTTGCTGTTAGTTTTTTCAGGGTCCAAGGGCTCTTCAGTTAGCGGTTGATGAATGCTGGCAGGATGAGGTTCTTTTCTTCAAGGGAGTGGGTTTCCTTCTGGCTCAGGATGTGTCTGTAAGTGTCCCAGAACTATGGCTGAAAATGGAGGACTCATGAGTGACACGTACTTATCCTGTTGTGGTTGAGCTGGTATCCAAGATGCAATGCAATGCATTATTCCTCGTCCTCTCCTCAAGCAGAAGAAGAAATCTCTTTTGGAGCCATGAGCTATGCAGCCTGGGGTTAGCAGGGAGGTCATGCCAGCACTCCCTTGTCTGCCTCAGCCGGTGTTTCAGTAGGTCACATGTACCCCAGTCCACTGTCTCTGGGCGTAGTTCAACAGTGGTACTCACCTATGTGTTGCCGTCGTTATGGCCTAGACTGCCTGTCAAGATTACTTAGAGACCAAGAGCACTTTAACCTTTGGTAGTAAGGTTTGCGGACACATAAGATCAGACTACTGGGATCAGTAATTCCTCTCTGGCTAGGGCTGGTTCAAATGGTCCCTTCATGGATAAGCATCAATTGAGTTTGGTCTCGCTTTGGCACTGAGTTCAATGCTTCAGAATTGCTGTGTTCTCCCTCCTCCAGCATCCAAAGATGCTCTCTGCACCATGCTGCTGCTGTGGTGGAGGAGGTTGCGGTGGTGGCATCAGCGACTCAAAACTGTTTACTGTTTTTTCTATCTATTCAGTGCCTATTATAGAAATATGAAGTTAATACCACGGACTAAAGTGCTCTCTTAATTTTTGGTTCCTTTAAAGGTGTTTTAGCTGCATAGATAGCTGCTAACGTGATGGCCTTGAGCAGGAGACGACCAGTGGAGCTTTCTGTTTCACCATCTTGCTCCACTTTCTCAGTGATGATTACTTCAGTTAACCATTGTGTAAAGGAAAATGTTTTCAGGCAGAGGGAACCTCAACTATATTCATAACAGCATTTTTCATAATACAGAAAAGTTGGAAGCAACTTAAATGATCATCAGCAGGAAAATTGAAACATTTTGGTATATGAATATAATGCACTTCCGCACATTATTTACAACGAGTTAAGTCACATAGTTAAAACTCAGAAATGTGGCCAGGCACGGTGGCTCATACCTGTAATCCCAACACCTTGGGAGGCTAAGGTGGGTGGATCATGAAGTCAAGAGATCAAGACCATCCTGGCCAACACGGTGAAACCCCGTCTTCACTACTAAAAAATACAAAAATTAGCTGGGCATGGTCGCACGTGCCTGTAGTCCATCCCAGCCACTCAAGAGGCTGAGGCAGGAGAATCACCTGAGCCAGGGAGGCGGAGGTTGCAGTGAGCCGAGATCGCACCACTGCACTCCAGCCTGGTGACAGAGCGAGACTTTGTCTAAAAAAAAAAAAAAAAAAAAAAAAACCCAGAAATGTAATCTGCAGCTTAAAAAGCCAGTTAGAGAGGTGAGTTATAGTTTAATGTCATTTTCTGTTACATTTTAAGCCTGTATGTCAGTATTATATAATGTTTCTGGATATATACATGTGTGATGAAAATAAAGTAAAGCTTGCATGGGAATTAAATACTGAATTTATTTGACTAGTTGCCCTTTGTAAAGAGAAAGAAAATTAGATAAGAGAGGATAATTTTCAATCTTGTTTGTTATTTTTTATTATTTGAAGCAAATATGGAAATTATTGATATCTATTTTTATTTGAGAGATACAAAGCTTTCTCTTATATGTTTTCTAGTTTTCTCTATTTTAAGAATATTCCATTACTTGAATAATTAAAATAAATAATGCTGTTATAAATATCATGTTAGGTAAAACACTATGCACACCCCTGCAATGAATGCATAGAATTTATGTACATTTTTAGAAACTTTCCTCAATTATTTATAATCATTACCACTCCCCCAATTCAAAATCATATATTAAAGACTTATTCCTATAAGTTTTTTCCAAAACTTTAGCACAGATTTTACTAAAAACAACTTATGTTTCAGTCAGTATAATCTACAGTGAAAATGAAGGGTAGTCAGTAATATGGGTCACTGGTTAAGTGGAATTGAGTTAAGAAAACTTCCTGCTTTGAGTTATTTTAATTGAATTTGTACATTTTCTGGATTTATAGTAACAACAATATTATAATCATTGTGGTGCTTCTCCCTCCTTATCTTCACATATTTTGATTATTTTTATTTCCAGTTTTCAGTGACTACAAAATTGAGAACAGTGTTTTTAAATGGTGGAGATAATAGGTACTTTGGACATATGGTAGACAATAACGTGTAGTTTATGACATTTATCTTATTTTAGAATAGTCTTCTTTCATTAAACATGAAATTGTTAGTCTGTATCTATGTGTACTTTAATTATTATTTTCTGTTTAGGCATGGTCATTTAGAAAACATTATTTAACTACATTTTTATGTCCTAAATGTAGCTACATTTTATGGTCCTAAAGAGGAGATATATAGAGCACCCTTGACATAAGTAACTCCATCTTAGAAAATGTCTCCATCTTGCATTTCATAGGACACTCTGCCAACAGGGAAAATATATATGCATATATATATATATATATATATATATATATATATATATTTTTTTTTTTTTTTTTTGAGATGGAGTTTTGCTCTTGTTACCCAGGCTGGAGTGCAATGGCGTGATCTTGGCTCACTGCAACCTCCGCCTCCTGGGTTCAAGCAATTCTCCTGCCTCAGCCTCCCGAGCTGGGATTGCAGGCAGGCGCCACCATGCCCAGCTAATTTTTGTATTTTTAGTAGAGACGGGGTTTCACCATGTTGACCAGGATGGTCTCGATCTCTTGACCGATCCACCCGCCTCGACCTCCCAAAGTGCTGGGATTACAGGCTTGAGCCATGCTTAATGAAGAAATTTAAAAAAATAAAGACTGCATCCAACCAAGTAAAGACAAAAACAAGCATGTTCCTCCACTGTCAGTTTTTGCCAGAGGAATCTGGCTATAAAAAGAGAAAGACTTCAGGAGTTCTGAATGGCCATCTTAACTGACATCATCTTAATATCATCTCCACTAAGCACCCAGCATCTACAATGAAACACTCTGCCCACTCAGGGATTTTTCCAATAGACCACTGGACCCAGATCACCAGATTATTTTTGTCTTTGTTGCTCTCTCTGGACTAGTTTATTAACCCCTTTCCCTATTTCTTTTCCCTTGATATTAAATATTACTTTATTTGTTTATGCAATGTTTTATCTATGCCTTTGTATATTGATTAAGTATATTATTACGTATGACTGGCATACATAACAGTGATTGGCAATATTGACTGACTTGTGGAGCAGCTTGAGCCTGTGTAACCAAGGTCTGACTACCAAGTGAATGGGAAGTACTAAGGAGGAAGGCCTCCTTGGGAACTCCACTTAGCTCGTGGCTTTTGTGATTGAAATAGCATCAATCAATGTGAGATTGTGAAAAGAAGCAAATGTATGTGGAACTTGTTATCTCTGATCTTGGACCGCTTATGAAAGAACTGCAAAGGAAATCAAATAGTCATGATTTGAGAAAATTTCACTCCCTGGTAAAAATAAATATGACTATAAAGTAAAATATATTACTAAAAAAAAAGGTAGATAAAACTGGTAAGCTAAAACTAGTAAGGAGAAAAATGTAATCTAAAGCTGAGTACGAAAAATGGTTTTAAAGCTTTGCTTTTCATTAAGAGTTTCACTAATACATATGAATTTTACATATATAATTAAATGAAAGCTATAAAGATCTAAGGAGTTCATAAATTGAAAGTGTGTTAAGAACATGATTAAAAAAAAAAGTCTTACACAAATACAAAGAATCACTCCCAAATGTTATAAAGTGTCAATGTCAATTCTTTCCTCGTTTCAATTCTAGAGAATGATTTTGTGCATTCTAAAGTCTAAATTTACTGCTGCAGTTTTCAGCTCCAGCAGTTCTGTTATCCTGGCTCACTGATTTCCTGAGTTTTTATACAAAGCCAATTTCTGTGTTTCTAACAGTCTGTAAACAAAATATGTCCTTTTTTAAAAAATAGGAACTATTGTATTGCTTTAAAGGGGCGATACTTCAGAAAAAGAGTTTTAAAATGAATGCTGTATAAATTGCCTTTTAAATATTGTATTAAGCATAATTAAACATAACATTAAACACAGGGGCAGTAAAAGGAGAATAAAGATTAACTCTTGGATATAGGTACAAGACCAGAGTACTTTTGCCTCTGAAATGAGTACCCTATTCAGTAACTTGATTTCAGGTTTTTTTAGGGCTTGTGGGAAAGAATTAACTAATCTGTATGTGGAATTCTGACCTATGGAAAATTTAAGACAATAAATGTGCATTGTTTTAAGCTGCTGAATTTCTGAGATTTTTTTTTACACAACAATAGAAAACTAATACATATACATTTTGGTATTACCATACAATGGAATGGTATGTGACTGTTAAAGAGAATGAGGTAAATATAGCTGCACTGATAAAAAAAAAAATTAAAGATACATTACTGTTTTAAAAAGATAAGATGTGAAGCATATATTTGAAATATTCTCATTTAAATTAAAAAAGGAAATATATCTGTATACACACAAATATCTGTCAGCTGTGATTTTCAAAACCCTTCACTCCAATTAACTTGAAGACTAAAGTAATTTATTATATCACATGACAGGGAGTGCAGCTGGTGTGTAGTCTTCAATTTAGTGGAATCAGTAGTTTGATATTGTCATTTAGAACTCAGGTTCTTTCTGTTGCTCCACTGTTTTCCATAGAATAGGCTTTATTCTAATAATAATGTTAAGAGTAACTAGTATTTAGTATGAGTGGGCCCTTTACTAAACTGCATATATTTACTCATCTCATTCTTTTTCACTGTGATGTAACTACCATTATTATCCTTTATTGTATACAAAAAAATACTGAAGTTCAGAGAAGCTATATAATCTGCTAAAGTCACACAGCAGCCTAGTTATCGAACCCAGAAAGTCCAGCTCCAGAGACAGTTCACTTTCCATCCTCTGCAAGTTTGGTTCCCCATATATTCATAAAATGATTATCAGTAATAAATATAGCATCATGCTTTCTTCTTCAAATTTAGCACTGTAGAAGACAAATTTTTCTTGTGATCAAAGATTAAAAGCATCTTCCTTTAGTGGTAGATTCTTGAGTTACCCACAGCCTTTAGTTTTTATTTATTCTTTCTTTATTCTTTAACATAGGATCTTTAGATCACTTTCTTGTTGAGTTACGCATTATTTTCTGGAATATGACAAAGGATGAAGGAATTCGTGAGAGTAAAAGATTGTACTAGTCTATTGAATCTTCCTTAGCAATTCAATGAAACATTATGAACGGCAAAATGTTGGAAATTGAGGATAAATGGAACTTAATATTTTTGAAGGGTTTTACTTGACTATAGAAAGGAATTTTTGGCAAGGTAAAGTGTGATGACAAAATAGTTAAATATACTATAGTAAAAATACAATTACAGTAAAAAATACTATTATTTGCTAGCAATTTAATCACTTTCTGGTTCTTTAACCACAGTTATTTCTTTAAAAAGTATAAAAGTACATATATTCTACACATTTTACTAATAATATAACAAATGTAATAAATTAGCAAATATATGTACATCAGTTAGTTCATTTAATTGTTATAGAAACTCAGATAGGTACTAAAGCTAAATATTATGACTATTTTGTTAATGGCTTATTACTAAGTCAGAGGGAGTAAATGATTGCCCAAGATCACATAGCACACTGGTTGATGTAGCAATAGAATTCCTACCTTGTCATCCCCACTCTCCTTTTTGAAACATACCGCTTTCCAATGCATACCCATATACACAGACATACATAGCATAGCAAGGGGCAGGGTGATATTTCGGTTACTTCTTGCCATTGAGAACAATTAAGTATGGAACTTGACACTTGCCATCCCTGTGCCCCACCAAGGGCCTTTACTGAAAGCTGAAGGGGGGCCCTGTGGGGATCAGGGATCCCAACCAGACCATCCAGACCTTGTGTGGCATGCTAGATTTCCATTAGCAGCCACAGCCACCAGTTTTTACTAACCCTTTACCGTAATTCTGATGAATGTATAAATTAAACATTAAAGAACTGGAGCGACTAATGTAAGTACAAGGGCTAGAATGTAAAACAAACTCATTAAAATCCCGCCTGGACTTTCTCAAACTCCTGCATTCTGGAAAAATCTAATAAACTTTCCTACTCACAGACCCCTAGTTAATATTAGATTAAGAAGCACTCCCACAGGTAGGCAAAAAGCTTGAATTATATATATAAGCTAAAAAAAAAAAAAAAAAAAAAAGTACAACTTTTGAGTTGTTCTGGTCAGTTACTCTGACCTTCCCCCTGTAACCAGTTGCAGAAATCAACTCCCTTCTTTTCCGGTCTGTCTGCATCTCATTATTGGACTACGAGAACAAGAGCCAGCCCTCATTCATCCAGGAATACCTGCATCATCAATATTGCTTAAAGTGCCATATGCATTGACTGCAAAGCCTTGAGGAAGCTACAATATGCAGCTCTCACCATAAATTTTACTCAAGGAAGTTAACTCTATTTCCTACTTATGCACAAGGCCAGTAAAATCACTAATCCTTGACCTTAGCTTTACTAAAAATCACAACCAGGCCAGGCACGGTGGTTTATGCCTGTAATCCCAGTACTTTGGGAGGCCGAGGTGGGTGGATTACGAGGTCAAGAGATCGAGACCACCTTGGCCAACATAGTGAAACCCCGTCTCTACTAAAATACAAAAATTAGCTGGGCATGGTGTTGCGTGCCTGTAGTCCCAGCCACTCTGGAGGTTGAGGCAGGAGAACTGCTTGAACCCGGGAGGCAGAGGTTGCAGTGAGCTGAGATTGCACCACTGCACTCCAGCCTGGCGCCTGGCAACTGAGTGAGATTCTGTCTCAAAAATATAAAAAGTCACACCCAAAGTTAGATGTAATATGCTAATGAGATATGCAATACATGAAGAAGCAGGGTATCAAACTGTACAGGTGTTAAAAGTTCCATATATCTATATGACTAAATGTCACTCCTTTACCAGAGTAGCCCCTTTAAAACTGCCTTTCCAACTCCCTATGAGGAGTCAGCTGGAGAATTTTCTCTCTTATACTGCCTCACTTAGGCCTGGGCATAAGCTCTGTAATGGTTAATATTAGGTATCGACTTGATTGTGTTGAAGGATGGCTGGATGGTTGATAAAATATTATTTCTGGGTGTGTCTGTGAGAAAGTTGCCAGAGGAGATTGACATTTGAGTCAGTGGACTGGGGGAGGAAGACCAACCCTCACTGTGGGTGGGCACCTTCCAATCTGCTGCCAGTGCAGAAAAAACAAAGCAGGTGGAAGATGGGCTAACTTGGCTTGCTGAGACTCTTTTCACCAGTGCCGGATGTTACCTTTCACTACTCCTACCTTTGGATATCAGACTCCAGGTTCTTTGGCCTTTGCACCCTCAGACTTATGCCAGTGGTTTGCCGGTGGTTCTCAAGCCTTTAGCCACAGACTGAAGGCTGCACTATCGACTTCCCTGCTTTTGAGGCTTTCAGACTTGTACTGAGCCACTACTAGTTGCTTTCCTCCCTAGCTCACAGACAGCCTTTTATAGGACTTTGCCTTGTGATCATATGAGCCAATTCTCCCTCATAAACTTCCTTTCATATACACATATATCTTATTAGTTACATCCCTCTGGAGAATGCTAATACAAGCACCAAGAAAATTTTATCTGAGAAAACTCTTTTGGCCTCATGTCAATTTATATTGCATTGAGAGCCAAAGAACCCATGGTCAAAAGCGCCATAATCTAGTTTGGTAATCTTCACAAAAATCTGGGCAAAATGAGAAACTGAACTGAGATTTTAATCACCTGGAACACTGATTTGGTATAAATATTCCTGGGCCAGGCACAGTGGCTCATGTCTGTAATCTCAACAGTTTGGGAGGCCGAGGTGGGTGGATTACTTGAGAGCCGCAGTTCAAGACCAACCTGGTCAACATGGTGAAACCCCGTCTCTACTAAAAATACAAAAACTCGCTGGCATGGTGGCACACGCCTGTAATCTCAGCTACTTGGGAGGCTGAGGCACAAGAATCACTTGAACCTGGGAGGCAGAGGTTGCAGTGAGCTGAGATCACGCCACTGCACCCCAGCCTAGGCAACAGAGCAAGACTGTGTCTCAAAAAAAGCAAAATTCTTGGAAGGCTAGTGATATCAGGTGCAGAATGCTAATAATACCAAGTGCAGAAGCAAACTTAAACACTCATTGGAGACATGACAGTTCTGAACCTCAAAACAGTTCTACAAACAATTTTCAAAATAAACATTTAAAATAAATTCTAAAATAAGCATTTGAGACAAGAAGCAAAATGGACAAAACTCAGAAGTACATAGATTACTCAGATTCCTATGGGGTCTATGTATTAAAGTTCTGTAACTGTGGTGGGTTCCGAAGTCAACATGCGGAGATGCTGGATTGCAGCCGATAAAGAGGATTGATCATAGGGTCACTAAACAAGGGGATGGGAGAAAACATCGAACCTACTATCTTCTTCAGGAATTTGAAGTTAATGTTCTTAAGAATTTTGGAGTAGTCCAAAGTGTGGAGACTATTGATTGGTCAGTGAGTGCAGAGCGATATCATGGTACAGGGAGATAAAGGTGTATTCTCATGCTGACCTCATTCCTCTGTGGCGGTCTTTACACTGGTTGCTGGAATCTAGGATCTGAATAGTACCTCAAGTGATCCTTTAAAAAATGCGTTATGATTCTAATGTCAGAGATCCATCCTGTCTATAGGAACAATGGAGATCTAAATGGTGAGACTTAAAGCAACAACGAAGTGTGTCAAAGTGTATCCCATTGAAAGCTTAATTATAACTATATTTCTGAAGAGAACCTAGCTTGCAATTCTGGTCAACGTTATGTGGCTGGTTTGTTTATAGTTTTCAAGGAGCGAAATGAAAGAAAAAATTTTACGTGGATGAGGTTGGAACTTCACTAGGAAGGATGAAGAAAATTTTCTGGTACAATGGAAATGTTTGTATTTTAGAAAATTCATGCATGGATTTGTGAAAGGAAGATAAATCTTGGGACCCCAAACTCATTAAGCCAGAGGGAAAAGTTAAGCTAGGAACTGGGTCACGCAAACCTGCCTCCCTCTTTAGGTTCCTAAATAAGGAACAAGATGAAAAGCTTCATGCCTCCCCTATATTTTGCTCACAAGAAAATTCTCAGTGAGCTCCAAGATCTTTACTCTAAGGTGTTTCTGTTAAAATTTCACCATGGCAATGTAAACTGATAGCTTATCTTTACAGTTGAATTCACCCCTGCCTCCACCTGACACAAGTGTATATCTGATTGTTCCCCTGTCCCATTTTGTCAATGTTATCTTACGTCAATGTGCAGATTCTTTGCATTTTTCCTCTTGCCCATTTGTCTATGTCATCTTATGTTAAAAAAAGAAATGCAGATTCAGTGAGCGAAAGGCATGAATTACTATTTTTTCCTTCCCCCGCCATCTTACATGAAAATTGTTTATTTCTCAATATCCTGCTCTTTCCCCTTTAAATTTAGATCCCTCGAAATCACCTTGAGAGAAAGGCATAGAGTTGTCTCCTGGGCACATGTCCTTAACTTTGACAAATAAACCTCGTAAAGTGATCGATAGTTGTCTTGTGAGGGGACATAAGGGCGAGGGTCCTGGGTAGACTGTCTTCTGACAAAAAGCAGCCCAAGAGGTCATTTCCCCTTCATCAAAGAGCAGCCTAAGTGATAAGGCTCCCAACACAGATAATGAAGGCAAGCTCTAATACATAAAGGGGCCTCCTGTGTGACATACAGAGATATAGTGGGCCCCAGTAAACACAGTTCCCTCCCTTCTTGGAAATACTCAGAGAGGCAGGATTGTGCCGGGGGAGTGCCTGACGCATCACTGATAAGAAAACTTACACTAATCAGGCACGTCCACCTTGGAGTGTTCGGACCCCAGCCTTTTTTTACACATTTGCAGCAGGAAGAGATAAACAACATGGAGTAACTCAGGCTAAAAAGCCCCCATGTGCCCTAGAAGGGTTGGGGCGGCAACTCAGAAATTCTCACCTTACGCAAATGAAGCACCATTCCCCTCCAGCTTGTCTATAAAAACCCTTGCATTTCACTGTAAAATGGCAACCCATCTTTCTGGGACTCCTGTCTGCTGTGTAAAACAAACTCATTAAAATCCCATTAGGACTCTTTCAAACTCATCCATTCGGAAACAAATCCTCCTTCCTTTCACTAACTTAACTTCTGCTCTAACCACACCTTTGGAGTGTCTGAGTCCTCGATTTCCTTGGCTGTGAGATCAAGAACTTTGGGTGACATCTAAGATAATGAGGCTGGTTTCAGTCTCATCATTTTTCTCTATTGACAGATTATTACTCATTGAATGATATTTTTAATTTCAGTTGTAGTTAAATTTTTCTGCAGTTTATATACTGTGGCCTCCTTAATGTTCCCTGAAAATTACTGACCTGAAGCAGGCTGATTAATCGGAGAAAAGACATAAACGTTTATTTATAATGTGCCTAGTATATGGGAGTCTTCAGAATGAACACCCAACTCTCCAATAAGGTACAGAGGCCTGTATACCATCTTGAAGTTACAGAAAGGCTGTGGGCATAGAGCACGGCCAAAAACAGGTTTTAGTGCCAACACAGGTTATGGGAGGGAGAAATGAAGAGGCCTGGCTAGCAAAAGCGATCTTGCTTTGTAGATGAAACCTCACAGGGAGCAGCTTTCCAAGAAAACCGATGGTAAATCTTTCTTTTCAGACCTTTAAAGGTGTCATATTCTCAGTTAATCTTGCCTAGATCTGGACAAGGGAAGGGTTAACTGCTTTGGCTGGGAAAAAAAAAAAAAAAAAAACCTCTTAATTACTGTGCACTTACAACAAACAAGCAAATACAAAACTGATCTTGGAAGAGCACCTTAATCTGATCTGAAGAGGATCACATTAAGCTTTGACTGGAACGTTGATTTCAGCTTTTTGAAACCCTGAGGAGAGAAACTGGCTGATACCCACCTGGACTGGTAACCTACAAAAAATTTGATAAAATAGATTTTTTTCTTGGTGGTTTTTTAAGCTTCTAAGTTCGTGAGATTTTCTAACAAAATAACAGAACACTAATACAAATATATTTTGGTATTACCATATAATAAAATGGTAATTACATTCCAATGGATTTGTGCATTTCATCACACATAGCATTGCCCTTAAGTATAAATAAAATGAATTAATACACAATTACTGGACTAACTTTAATCATAAGCATGCTGAAATACTTGGGGAGAAATGTAGTGATGTCTTTAACTTATTTTAAAATGAATGACAGGGTAGATTGATGAGTGGCTACAGTGGTGAACAGATGAATAGTTACATGACTAAATATTTAGTAAAATATTAACTATTGAATGTAGGTGGTACATTAAAAATATTCATAGTCTGTACGTTTAAAAGTATTAATATTTCTTTTTAAAATTAAAAAATATTCTTCATCTTTTTTTGAGACAGGATGTCACTCTGTCACCCAGGCTGGAGTGCCGTGACACAATCAGGACTCACTGCAGCCTCTACCTCCTCTGGCTCAGGTGATCCTTCCACCTCAGGCTCCCGAGTAGCAGGCACCACCATGCCTGGTAAGTTTCTTTGTATTTTTTTGTAGATAAAGATTTTTGACATGTTGTTCAGGCTCGTCTCAAAGTTCTGGGCTCAAGCGACCCACAGGTATGTGCCATCACACCCAGCCAATATTTCTTAATAAAATTTCAGAAAATAAATACACATCAATATAATTTGTCACATTAAAAGTTCATCACTTTCATCTCACAGATGCAGAGAAATGTTATAATAAAATTCACATCCATTCATAATAAAAACATTGCAAAAGAGGAATCCAAATAAAATATTAATTTGTTTTAAAATTTGTACAAATAATATTTTGTCAAATAACGTGCTTATTAATGAAATATTAAAAGATTTTCCATTAAGGCCAAGAATAAGACAAAAATGCCTAATATCACTAGATTTATTTGCCATTTTGATTAGAAAGTACAGCCTGGGCAGACATTTAATATAGAGAAAAAAATAGATAATTCTTAAAAACAAAGAAAAAACAGATTGTTTAAAGATAGTATCTTTTTTTTTGTTTTGTTTTGGTTGTTTTTATAAGAAGTTCTCACTCTGTAGCCCAGACTGGAATGCAGTGGTGTGATCACGGTGCACTGGAGACTCAACCTCCTGGGCTCCAGTGATGATCTTACCTCAGCTTCCCAAGTAGCTGGAACTGTAGGCTTAGACTGCCACACCCATCTAATTTTTGAACTCTTTGTAGAGATGGGATTTTTCCATGTTGCCTAGACTGGTCTCGAACTCCTGGGCTCAAGAGATCCTTTCACTTTAACCTCCCAAAGTGCTGGGATTACAGGTGTGAGCCACCATGCCTGGCCCAAAGTTGGTATAGTTTTATACCTAAAAAACAACCCAAAGTTACAGTTTTAGAATCAATAATTAATTAAAATTCATCTTTGATATAAGGTCAATATGCAAAAATCATTTATTTCTATGTACCCCCAGCAAACAATAAGAAAATGAAACCCTAGGCCGGGCACAGTGGTTCACGCCTGTAATCTCAGCACTTTGGGAGGCCAAGGCAGGCAGATCATGAGGTCAAAAGATTGAGACCATCCTGGCCAACATGGTGAAACCCCGTCTCTACTAAAAATACAAAAATTAGCTGGGCGTGGTGGCGCACACCTGTGGTCCCAGCTACTTGGGAGGCTGAGACAGGAGAATTGCTTGAACCTGGGAGGCAGAGGTTGCAGGGAGGCAGAGGTTGCAGTGAGCCAAGATTGCACCACTGCACTCCAACCTGGCTCCTAGTGACAAAAAGTGACTCTGTTTAAAAAGGAAGAAAAGAAAAGAAAATGAAACTCTAAAATAAACCATTACAATGACATCAAAATATCAAACAACTGGGATACACTAATAAATTGGAGGAGACTACCGAAGAGTAAAGTTTTAACAGTCATTGAAAAAATTAAGAAAGACATAAATAAATGGGGCAATATACTATGTCTATGGAATAGAAGATGAACTACTGTGATGAAATCAGTTCTTCATAAAATAATTAAGACATTCAGTGGATTCTTTATCAAAATTCTTTGGTTGATTTTAATGGAATCCTGTAAACTGCTTCCAAAATTTATATGGAAATGTGGAGAGCTACAAATATTAAGATACTATTAAAAAAGAATTACATGGTGGGGTAAATATTACTACTGTATATCATGACTGAAGTCCACAGAAGTCAAGAAAGCGTAGTCTTGGTGTGAGTATTGACAAACGGACTGATGGAGTCAATAATAATCTCTTATTTTCCAACAAATCATATATATCTGATTATTAATTATCATACCTGCAAAAACTCTGTGCCTCAGTGGAAAAGAGAAAGCTAAAATATATATGGATATTTATGACAAAGGTGACATTTCATGGAAGTGAAAAAAGAACAGTATTTTCAATAGTGTTAGGAAAATTGAATATAATTGCATATTTAAAAAGAACAAGAAAAACTTGGCCTTTATATCAAACTACACACTAAAATTAACTTAAGATACATTGTAGATCTAAATGTAAAAATCAAAAATTAAAGCTTCTAGAAGATAATATAACATAATATTTAAATAATCTTAGAGTAAGAAAGACTGCTTAAACAATACATAACATAAACTACTAGTAAAGAAAAAGATTGGTGTAAAGTCTTACCATAAAATAAAAAAGAGCAATTCATTAGATAATATTATTAAGAGAGTGAAAATGATGTCAAAGGATGGAACAAGATATTTGTAATACAAATAATGGGATAGAGGGTTATGAATATTTGCAGGATAACTAATAAGAAGGAAGACAAACCATTAGTCAAAAAAATAAGTACCTAGAATAGGTGTTTACAAAAGAAACCATTTGTATTGTTCAGAATCTCTCCAGAGAAATAAAGCCACATATATACGTGGCTTGGAAAGAGAGAAATATGGTTCTATTTCAAAGAGATTTTAAGGAATTGGCTCACGTAACTGTGGTAGCTGGCAAGCGCAAAATCTGTAGAGTAGGCCAATGGGCTGTAGACTCAAAGAATAGTTGATGAGTTGATGCTGCAGTTCAAGTCCAAAGACAGTCGCTAGCAGAATTCCCTCTTTTTTTCTGGGGCAGGTTAATTTTTTTTTTTCTTTTAACACCTTCAGCTGATTGGATGAGGCTCACCTCCATTATTATGGAGAATAATCTGCTTTACTCAGACTACTGTTTCAGATGTTAATGTCATCTGAAAAATATCTTCACAGAAACATCTAGAAAAATATTTCACCAAGTATCTAAATACCGTGGCATAGTTAGGTGACATTTAAGATTAGTTTTACACTATTTAAGTAGCCAAAGAAAATGTGCTTTATACTGTAAATAAGAAGGGGAAAAGCTAACTTAAACCACAATGAGATATTAAAAGATGTACCACAATCACTGAAACTTCAAAATTTGCTGTTTGAGGTTAAAGCAGGATTGTAAGCAAGTACAATCGTTGGAGAACTGTTTCATATTATGTACTGAAAATGTAATTGAATGTTATCTGTATACTAGAAATATTGAGATTTCCAGTATACAGATAACATAAAATTTCTAAAATATATGCACCAAGAGCTATGTACAAAAATGTTCAAAACACCATTATTTCTAATATTCCCAAAGTAGAAGTGACCCAAATACCCATTATCAATAGAGGGAATAAACAAGTTGTGGTATATTTCTATAATAGAAAGTTACAAAAAAATTAGAATAACACAATAATAGTTAATGCAGCAGCATGTTTAAATATTAACAACATGAATTTATGCAAAAGAATCTAGCCACGAAACATATTTGCATGATTGAATTTATTTGTAGAAACTTCAAGCAACAGCCCAAACTAAAACTAAACTATTTTATTAAGCAGTACATACTTACATTGTAAAATATAAAGAAAAATAACAAAGTGGTTACTATTAAAGTGAGTATTGTAGTTCCCTTTGTGGATATGAGAAGGCAGGAAAATATGAGATTATGTGGATTCAGCAATGTTTTATTTTTGACCTGGTTGATTTTTACACCAGTGATTTTAATTCGTAATAAAACCAAATGAATGTCATTCATTTTTTCTTTCTTTTCTACATTTCCTGTTTCATTACCTTCTCCAGCTAAATCCTCCAACCACTAAGCTATAATTTATATGCACTGCTCTGTGTCTAGACACCCTCCAGAATATTCAGATGGCTTTGATTTCTAAGAAAGTATGATTTAGTCATATTTTTCGAGGCGAGCAGTAGTTGCTGAAATGTTTCTCATTGAGAAATATGCTTTAAGCACATTGTAAATCTGCCTCCTTTTATTTCTTCATGTACAGTCTCATAACCATCTCTAAAGTAAGTTATCCAAAGAACTTTGACACCTGATACCCTGCCTACTTTATGCTGTAATAGATTACCAGAATGTGACACAGGAACAAATGGTCCAAGGGTCCTGTCTTAGTAATTAGACAGTGCTGTATACCAGATACAGTAAATCCACAGATACTTCAAAAGATGCAAACAAGAACTTTAAGATTTTGTCCTCATAGTCTCATATTTTTCATTCAATTTACCTGTAGATTCTCAACTCTTTCAACTGAGTTTCACCATATGTCATATTGCCTCTTATTTATATTTACAAACAAGATTGTAGAATTGATACTTTTCTGTGAACTGATTTTCATCATTTTTCAAGAAAGTTTTTGAATTTAGAATGTGCAAAATATACAATAAAACCTTCTATCTCTTGTTAGATGAGATCATATTTTTCTCATATTCCATCTGTGAACTTAAAGAATGCATTTCCTGTCTTGCTCCTTTAGACAGATCAAAGTATATTATATTTGGAAAGTTCTGCTAATAATTTCGACAATCACTAATTGTACAGAAAAGCTAAAGCTGACAGCAGGAATAAAAGTGTAATAAAAAATCTGTGGCAGTATAGGCAATAATGAGAAAAAGACTTCAAGCCGTGAATAAAAAATATGATATATTTTTTATAATCTACAAACAAAATGTACAAGAATAAAATTCCTACAATATAGTTATTTGTGTAAGCCTTTTAGAAAGTATATTTAAGGATTAGATAATTTTGAATCAATTCTCTTTTTAGTAGTCGAGTTGCCTGGCCATATCGTTCAGAATAAAAATATTCTTTTTTTTTTTTCTTACAAGCTGTTTTATCTCTCTCTTTTTTTTAAATTGTGCTTTAGGTTCTGGAGTACATGTGCAGATCATGCAGCATTGTTGCATAGGTACACACATGGCAATGTGATTTGCTGCCTCCATCCCCCCATCACCTACCCACCTACCCATCCTCCCCAACCTCATCACACCCCCACTGTCCCTCCCTTGCCTCCACCAACAGACCCCAGTGTGTGGTGCTCCCCTCCCTGTGTCCATGTGTTCTCATTGTTCAACACCCACCTATGAGTGAGAACATGTGGGGTTTGGTTTTCTGTTCTTGTGTCAGTTTGCTGAAAATGATGGTTTCCAGATTCATCCATGTCCCTACAAAGGATATGAGCTCATCATTTTTTATGGCTGCATAGTATTCCATGGCATATATGTGCCACATATTCCCTGTCCAGTCTATCATTGATGGGCATTTGGTTTGGCTCCAGGTCTCTGCTATTGTAAACAGTGCTGCAATGAGCATATGTTTGCATGTGTCTTTGTAATAGAATGATTGATATTCCTTTGGGTATATACCCAGTAATGAGATTCCTGTGTCAAATGATTTTTCTATTTCTAGATCCTTGAGGAATCACCACACTGTCTTCCACAATGGTTGAACTAATTTACACTCCCACCAACTGTGTAAGAGTGTTCCTATTTCTCCACATCCTCTCCAGCATCTGTTGTCTCCAGATTTTTTAATGATTGCCATTCTAACTGGTGTGAGATGGTATCTCAATGTGGTTTTGATTTGCATTTCTCTAATAACCAGTGATGATGAACATTTTTTCATATGTTTTTTGGCCTCATAAGTGTCTTCTTGTGAAAAGCATCCGTTCATATCTTTCTCCCACTTTTGAATGTGTTTGTTTCTTGTAAACCTACTTTTAAAATAAATTACTAAGATATACAAAGCATGTATCGCTCTATTGCTGTTTGTTAGTCTTGATTTTTGTTTCATCGCAAATATTTCAGACAAAAATTTTATTTTATTTTTCATTGACATTGGTTGAAATGCTAAGAATGTAGGCAAAAACATCTTCAAATTGGTCATTAGGGTACATGTGCTTCAGAAATACACATTTCCTTGTAAATGACAAAATATTTTGTCTGATTATAACAATTTTTGTTTTGCAGTTGACATCACATGGCTTATAATTGAGATTTTAGATTGATTTCTAATCTTATCACACAGTATTTTACAGCAACACTCATGCCTTCTTTTTTTTTCTTTAGATGAAGTCTCCCTCTGTTGCCAGGCTGGAGTGCAGTGGTACGATCTTGGCTTGCTGCAACCTCTGCCTCCCAGATTCAAATGATTCTCCTGCCTCAGCCTCCCTAGTAGCTGGGACTACAGGTATGTGCCACCACACCTGGCTAAGTTTTTGTATTTTTGGTACAGACAGCATTCCACTGTGCTAGCCAGGTTGGTCTCAATCTCTTGACCTCCTGATTCACCTGTCTCGGCCTCCCAAAGTCCTGGGATTATAGGAATGAGCCACCACACCCTATTAACACTCAAACCTTCTTTTGTCATTGCTTCTTTTAAAATATTTCCATGGAACTCTGGCCTGTTAAAATTATTTAAATACTGAAATACACCAGCAAATATTATTGAGTAATATTAAAATAACTGAGAATTCACATCTCCTAGCATGGCTAACAGCACTACACAGAATCATGTGTCAAAATTGCCAATCTATAGACTTACTTTGCTTCTAAAGCTTGCTATTTCTTGGAACTCCACTTGCAGGATTTTTATGAAGTATGTCATGCAAGTATATTCATTTTATTTGCAAAAATCACATATTGTTAGCAGCAGACAAAGCGACAGATGCACATTTATAACAGGAAAACAGCTATTTAAGCTATTTTCTTTTTTAAGAAAAGACTTAAATTGCTTATGTTTCACTCCTACATACTGCTGTGTTTCCAAAAATGTGAAATTCAACATTGATTCACTAAGTCAGTGTTGCCTTCTTTTATTGTTGACTTTATGTTAGTGGATTTCTTAGTACTAGTAACATTTCTGTGTTAATTCTTAAGCTTTACTTCTAATACGAAGTTGATGATACTTTCCTCCATTTGTTCCAATTTCTCGAACAATTTTTCTAGAGATTCAGAATTTGTAAAACCATATACTCAAAGAAATGTTTAGAGGGAATTTCTGCCTAGAAACACCCAATTTTGTTGGACAATGAAGGCAAGCATGAATTTTATTTTTCACTTAATATGACCCCAAGAAATAATGTTATTATTATATATTCGAGTCAATCTAAAATTTAAATGCATATCACTTGGTTTGCTAGTTAATTTGGACAATAGAACTATATATATATTTTACATATATTATATATATTATATATGTAATTATATATGTATATACTATATATGTATTATATGTGTAATATATAATATATACATAAGTGTATGTAATATATGTACACACATATATGTGTAATATATGTGTATATGTGTAATATATGTGTATACATATATTACATATACTTATGTATATATTATATGTAATATATACATATATGTAATAAATATACACATTACATGTAATATATAATAATATATACATTATATGTATCATATATAATATATTACATGTATTATATATTATATAACAGCTATGATTTTTGTATTATATAAAATATATAATAAATATATTAGTAATATAGTATATGTATATGTTATATATAGTGTAATATATATTACATAATATATATGTAAACTATATTGGTAATATAATGTTACATAAGATATACACATAAAATACATGTATATAACATTTATACATACATATATGTAATATATACACATATAACATATGTAAGATATACATAGTTCTTGAAATGCTAAGAATATAGGCAGAACATATTTAAGTTGGTCATTAGGGTACATATTGCTTTGGATACACACATTACCTTCTAAATGATAAAATATTTTGTTTGCTTATACCAATTTTTGTTTTGCAGTTTATATCACATGGCTTATGCTAATTCAGAGTTTAGATTGATTTCTAGTCTTACTACACAGTATCTTACAGCAACGCTCATACCTTCTTAATATTATATATGTAATATATATATTATATATGAATATATATGTAAGATCACACTCTCTTTTAAATGAGTGATGACATTACTCTGATTTTATACATCAGTATCTAAACCTCAAGACTTATGTATACGTGAAAACAGGAAAGGTGGCGATAGAACTACCAAAGGTTCATTGCCAATAGTTACTCTTTGCTTTCAGATGAAATGTTTTCTTCAGAAACATTCTCATGTTAGTTGAGTATTGCACACTGTTAGTGATAGAAGCAGGAGGCAGACAACTGCCTAGGAAGATATAAGCAGGTCCCCAGTGAAACCTCACCTTCAAGCTAGAAACAATCCCGGGTAAATCCTTGGACCAGATTGAGAACCTACCTTCCCATTTGACATGCTTTCCTCTGACTGATCCCCATCCTTCACCTATTTTACTTATACTTACCCTTTCCTAGTTGGTTTTCTACACTGTTGTATTGACCTTTAGGTGATGTCTTTGACCTTTCTGCATGCTCACAAACAAATCAGAACCTTCTCCCTATTCTGAGCCCATAAAAAGCCCCGGGATCATCCATATTGGGGCTCTTTCCTATCTTTGAGTAGGAAAACTACCCCCAGCCTCCCCAATTTTTGCCGAGAGCTTTCTTTTCCCTTGATAAATTCTATTCCATTCACAATTTGATATCTGTGTGCTTAGCTTTTCTTGATCGTGAGACAAAAACCTGGACCTAGCTGAGCTAAGGAGTACATTGTTAGTGACAGAAGAATGAAACAGACAACTGCGTAGGAAAACAGAAGCAAGTCCCCAGTGAAACCTCGCCTTCAAGCTAGAAATAATCCCAGGTAAATAAATATAAAAAACTTGGTAAAGGTAAATGAAAAAAATTATATTCAATTATTACTCCCCACAAATTCAGTTTCATAATTAAAATTTTCTTATTAAAGCAACTTAAATCAATTACAGGTTAAAATTGTATTTTTTTTTGTCTTACACATTTTGTCTTATACATTTTAATTTGAATTAAGTAATAAAATGATATTATTCCTTTATGTATAAAATTAGTCATTTGGTATTCTAGAAATTAGATTTGATATTTTTTTTTTACAGAAAGAGAGCGAAATAATTTCTGCTCGATCACAAAATCTTTTATTTCTTTGTGATAATTTGAAAACAGTTTTAGATTAGTTAGGTAAATCCATTCTTGGGTAGAGCCTTAACAGATTGTTTTGGAGGAAATCTGTAAAAAAAAATGAAACTAGTAATGGCTAGGTAATCATTTATTTTCACATCCCTCCATCAAATCATTCGGTTCAGAAGAAGAAGCATTTATATATTTTGTGGTTTTTATGTACTGTGGACTAAGCTAAACATAAATTTAAAAAGTTTTATATTTTATTTAAATAACCCACATTTTTGTATCACAAAGGTGCACATATAGGCAAGAGAAATTATGTTTCATTTTGTTTTGCTCTGTTTTTAAATGAACTGTTTTCCTCCCTGGTTTCCTACCTGATGTATATATAACACTAAACTAAAACCAGAAGCTTATGTTTTTAAAGAGAATATAAGAATTTATTTAAAAAACCCGGAAGTTTACACTATAAATTGCTTTTGAGACTTTCATATATGATAGGGGCATGGTTAAAAAGAAAGTGAGATACATAGTACTTAATTCTCCTTTGCTTTCAATTGATGAACATGACAAGGTATACTCATTTATTACCATATGGTGTTTCTCTCCTAAAAGTGTTTCTAGGCACCAGTTTCTTACCATTCTCTGCTGCCCTTCAGGGCTACACACGGTTTTCTCTGAGTCCTGGCCTACACTAGCATTCTTTTAAAATTATATTTTATTTTTGTAGTGTCCACAAATTAATACATTATTTGTCATTTGTTTTTAATATACAACACCATCTGCTTCTTAGATTCCCAAATGTCTGCTTGATGTGCTTTGCTTCCCATTCCATAAAAATACCAGTTGTGCTGCCAGATCTTTGGAGTCCTTGCAGAAACACTTGATTTTTATCAGTAATGGCATAATGAATTACATCATACTTCTTTTTCAGCAAGTGGAACTCTTGCCTGCTATTTCAAATTGATGTATATTGCCAGGGACAGTCAAACTCCTAATATTTACAGATTCTATTCTCATTATTTCCCCCAGCCTCCCCTTTTTTTGCTGAGAGCTTTCTTTTCCCTTGATAAATTCTATTCCACTCACAATTTGATGTCTGTGTGCTTAGCTTTTCTTGGTTGTGAGACAAAAACCTGGACCTAGCTGAGCTAAGGAGTACATTGTTAGTGATAGAAGCATGAAGCAGACAACTGCCTAGGAAGATAGAAGCAGGTCCTGAGTGAAACCTCACCTTCAAGCTAGAAACAATCCTGGGTAAATCCTTGGAGTGCGTTGAGAACCTATCTTCCCATTTGGCATGCTATCCCTGGTGGGGGGAGGTCTAGTAGAAAAAAAAAGTATGATGAGGTGCTACCACTTTTTCTTTCTTGTTTGAAAATGTACCATTTCTACATATCTTTTCTGGTGGCACACTGGCTCTGCAACTACTATTCTGTTTCTTGGAAGGGCATCTTGAGTCATGGAGGGGGCACAACAGCCCAACATTGTCAATAAACTCAGGCACCTTGAAATGAGCATTGTTACCAGTACATGTAAGGAAGCTCCAAAATCTATAAGGTTTAACTATCTCTCTGGCATATACAGGATTACTCATTCTTCCAATGTCCAACGACTGAATAGTAGTAAAACTGAGGAAACAAATAGACAATATGAAAACCTCTTGAAAATAAAGTAGTACCTGTTCATTCAAAGTATCACTACAATTCTAAAGAAGAATTGAAGAAGCACTTATAAGAGTGGGAAGGTCATCAGTGTTAATGAGGCATTAACTCACTGGACAATATCAATAAAATAATAATCAGTGAAAATAATGAAATAAAATTCATCACTGACAGTATAAGCAAAATGTGTTTTGAATAAAATATGTTTCTTCATATGGAGACCAAAAGAACACAGCTATAGTTATGGCTGAACTGCCTGGATAGTAGAAACTTTAAGAGCTGTGACTCCCTGGGAGAACTAGGAGAATAAGAAAAGAAACTGCAGCCAAAGAATTCTTCAGCTGCAAAGTGGTACATAGTGGAACTTCAGATATTTATATGGTTGGCCGTGGGCTTCACTAGATTATGAGTATCTGGAATCCAAGAAGGAAAGTATCAGAGGTCATTTTGCTAATCAATGACTTTGGGAGTGACCTAGAATAGAAGACTAGATATTCAGGATGCAAGGTCTCAATTTGTTCTAACAATGTCCAATACATCAAATATCACTGGAACGGATCTGAGAAACAGAGTCAAGATTGACTAAATCAACTCTGGAGGTAGCTTATGGTAAATCCCTCCATAAATAAAAGCTTGCTAGGGATTTTAAATTAAAGTTATCTGAAATTAAGTATTTTCCTGATCTTCTACAAGTTGCATATCTTTTCTGTTCTTTCTTTCTCTCTTCCTATTGAGAAAGACTCTCTCCTTACTCAACTTTAGTCAGGCTCTTCTAAGTCTTATTTTGGTTTAAACATTGACGTTAGCCTCCATCTAATCTTTAAACTGCATAGCCCAGTTTTAGAAAGAATTCTACTAAATCAGTTAGTTTAGCAAGAATCCCCCATTCTTGATGTATTCTCTTTGTAGTTTGCTATGCACTAAAACCCTCCTCAACTCTCCCTGTCTCTGCTCTTTGGTTCTTAATCCACAGCTGTCTTTCTGCATTCAGATTTGAACAGGTCACTTTCCCCTACTGCAATAGTTTTTACATTTATTGCAGCAGCTCTGAATAAAGTCTTCCTTACCATTTTAACAAGTGTATAAATACTATTGTTTTTAACACTAAAAAGTGAGGGTATGAAATAGATGGTAAATACATTTCAAAATTTCTATTACCATATGACTTTGAAAACTGATTTTTTTTCCTATTACACCTATTAGATGACTTGTTAATAAAGCTCTGTGTTCTATCACTTGTCCAGGATCATTAGAAGTATAAAATTGGCATTTATTTATTGGGTTTTTTAAAAATGTTTTTGAGTCGAAATAAACTGATTTCAAATTTGATATCCTAAAAAACACAAGGTTTTAAGGCCATTAATCATCAAAAGAAACAAAGTTAACATATTCTTTAACTAGAATGCAATCTTTCCATTTCAGGGTCTCCTGAGGCTGTGTAATGGGTGCACATCTTAAACTCTGGCAAAATAAACTTTCTAAATTTACTGAGAACTGTCTTAAATATTCAGCATTCACATTTTGGCAATCATGAAGAGATTCTGAGTAGAAGTGTCCCTGACTTTTGTCAAATCTCCTATCGGTGCTTTGTAGCTTGAGCTATCTTTATGGCTCAAACCAATAGGACAATTTGCTTAGGCCTGGAAACATCCGCTCCAAAGAGTGCCTGATATCCCAAAATTTGGTCAAGATCTGAAGTATGTTTTGCTGCACAACACCTTTTTTTTGGAGTTTTACTTGCAGGCAACGAGAAAGGCAAGTTTTCTTGTTTCCATGACGAAGGAAGGTGGGTAACTTTTTAAGGATTTTGAGCTCACTTCTAGAAGGGGAGATAAAGCTGATTCTAGGATAAACAGTCTTCACCCTGAGATACATCCCTAGGTAATTAGCTCAATTGGGGTTTGCAGGCAACGAGAAAGGCAAGTTTTCTTGTTTCCATGAGGAAGGAAGGTGGGTAACTTTTTAAGGATTTTGAGCTCACTTCTAGAAGGGGAGATAAACCTGATTCTAGGATAAACAGTCTTCACCCT
Organism: Saimiri boliviensis; assembly: GCF_048565385.1. Taxonomy (NCBI): domain Eukaryota; kingdom Metazoa; phylum Chordata; class Mammalia; order Primates; family Cebidae; genus Saimiri; species Saimiri boliviensis. The sequence goes on along the minus strand of NC_133470.1, from coordinate 76,196,903 downwards.
GAGATACATCCCTAGGTAATTAGCTCAATTGGGGTTTGCCTTGCTAAATTTAAGATAAACAATCAGCTCGCCTTAGTGTTAAGTAATTGTATAAGTTGTAAAATCATTGATTTTGCTTAACTGTTTTGTTGTTGTTTGTTTCTGTTGTTGTTTCAGTCTTTCTCCCGTTGGGTTTTACCAATTCTATCCAACTTGACCAAATCCAAAGGAAAGTTTCAAATTATGGGGAACAAGACCCTAAAGTGGCTAAATTTGTTATAGTGGTATAGCAAAAGAAAAATATTTCTGATTTTGGCTACTTACAGGGCTTTATTTACTTAACAAGGCCACCTTTTCACTAGCCAGGCCAAACTCAAAGAGAAATGACTGTTGCCCCACACTGCAGTTCCATAGCTCTGCTTCTGCCTTTTTTTTTTTACCATGACAGCCTGGATTTGGTTCCGAAAACAAGCCCTTTCTGGTTTGATACTTGGTACTTCTGAAATAGCAGTACATTTCCGTAGTTGAAATATAGTAAAGACATTTAAAATATTTTTTTTTAAAGGAGCTCAATGATTGTGTGTGTGTGAGAGAAAGGCCTTCATATTCTTGTTTTACTTTTCTTTTCACCTAGGACTTTGCGTTTTTGAGGAAAAGTTAATTTCCTTCTCAGTTGACTGAATTCTGTTTCCTTTATTTACTTCTGCTGTCTCTCCTTTCTCTTGCATCCTCTGTTGCATGCAAAACCTAAAATAGTTTACAATAGCCTGAGATTTCTTTAAAAAATGGAGAAGATGCCAGACTCACTTTTGGGGACAAACCTCTGTTTTTCTTATGGAACTCTAAGAGTGTAAACAGAAAAGTTTATCTCAGCTTTTAAAGTGCTTGCTTTTGTATTGTGTTACCTGATTTTCTGACTAAAGTAGCTATTGCAACAGAGGCTACTCTTGGGTTTTTAAAGAAGGGTGTAATTTAGAGACTTAGCAATGTCTTTGTTTAAAAAAGAATTACAGTGCACTACAAACTCATCACATGGGTTCATCACATGAGTCTCATAATTGTCTTTTGGAGACTCGGGATTCAATTTGGGCTATGCTCAGAGCTCAGAGATTCAGTTAAAAGATATGTAGCCCTTATCTAACAAAATTGTTATTCTTATACACTCTTATGAAAGAATTTTATTTTAAAGTTTAATGTGACATCCATCTTTAATCTCCTTAAGAACAACCAGACTTTTTCTCTGTGAACCATGAGAGGTAAATATTGCTATTTGATTTTTTGCCTAAGAGTTGTTTCCTTTAATATCCAAATAAATGTAGGGCTACTTATCTGACAACTTCCAGGATAATAAAATTGGTTATCAAGAGATTGCAATTCTAAGATGGGGGAACAAAAAGGTCTTATGAATCTATAAGATGTACTTTTATTGGCATGCCAAATACATCTGTGTATTTATGTGTTGTGTACACAATGTTTTATCATTTAAAATATATACAAGAGCTCTACTTAATTGGCTTAAATAAAAATAAAAACACTTAAATCAATACTTTATCAGAACAAAGTAAAGACTAGTCAAATGCTTTTTCAAGTTTGTATGACTTAAGTAAATTCTTTTTTTTTTTTGAGATGGAGTTTTACTCTTGTTACCCAGGCTGGAGTGCAATGGTGCGATCTCGGCTCACTGCAACCTCCGCCTCCTGGGTTCAGGCAATTCTCCTGCTTCAGCCTCCTGAGTAGGTGGGATTACAGGCACGCACCACCATGCCCAGCTAATTTTTTGTATTTTTAGCAGAGACGGGGTTTCACCATGTTGACCAGGATGGTCTCGATCTCTTGACCTAGTGATCCACCCGCCTCGGCCTCCCAAAGTGCTGGGATTACAGGCTTGAGCCACCGCGCCCGGCCTAGTAAATTCTTAAATAATAAATAAGCTAGTTTAAAATAATTAGTAAAGTAATACTAAAAATTGTCTTAGGAATTTCCAGCATATATTTTCATTTGGATTTATTCATCAAGCATTTTCATACTTCTCTCCTGTCAAATACTATGTGTCAAAATTTGAGATAGGTGTTACAAAACTATAAAACCCGGACGAAAACACAATGATCTTTGTTTGATTTTTGATAAATAAGACATTGATATTGGCTTAATAAAAATAGCTAAATCTTGAATTGTTTAGTACAATTACCAATTTTGTATTAGAAGTTAATAATGTGGCCTTAGGTAGTCTATTCCACAGCCAGGTAGGAGTTCTGTTTTGAGAAAAGACTGTTATCTTTGTTTCAAAGCTAAACTATAAACTAAGTTCCCCCCAATGTTACTTTGGGCTATGTCCAGGAATAAACAAGGACAGAGGAAGGTTAGAAACAAGATGGAGTCAGTCAGGTCAGATATGTTTCATTGTTTCAGTTATAGTTGTGCAATGGCAATTTCATAACTTAGATAATGACTACTGCAGTTTTCATAAATAATCTTGGTAAATGTTTAAAATAATTATGTAAATGGGATAAATACTTGTAGTGATGATTTAACATCTAAAGTTAAATTGAATAATAAATATTTCATTATGTTGATACTTTTCAATAATAATATATTATAGAAAATCTTTTCCTAAAAAGTGTTCTTTTTAAAATAGTCAATATTTTTTGTCTAATTTAAATTTTATTTAAATGTTTTGTATAAAATAAGGTAATAAGAACCAGGAAATAGGAGAGATGTAAAGAAAGTTAAAGAAATAAAGAGTTATTTTTTGGTAGGAAAGCTTAAAAAGACATAATTTCATATGAGAAAAAAAATCTTGTGTTGTAAATTCAGTCCTAGAGGCTTTATATATTAAAAAATAAACTATTTATGATCAAGTTGTTTATAATTAAAGGAAAATTATAAGGGTCTTTTAAGAAATTAGGCTTGATTTTAAAAAACACATACACTAAAGAATTGGTTAGAACAGTGAAATTTCTTAAGGGATTGATTTATTCTTAATAAGTTATAAGATATTTTCATTATTTTTAATTCTAAGTTCAACTTTTATTATTTCTCATCATTTTTGTTTTCTCTCACCTTTTAAAAGGAATGAAACAGTAATGCTCTCCTTTAACTCATTTTCGTCTCATATATATATATATATATATATAATGAGTTAAAGGAGAGCATACACATATATATTTTCCCCCCCTCAGGTTTTCTTTGCTGTGGCCTGATGCTAACAATGTTTTCTGAACGGTCTAAAGGAGATGTTTTCTTCCAACATAACATTCTGTGCACTGCAGAAAGTCTTTAAATTTTTTTTTTTATTATACTTTAAGTTCTGAAATACATGCGTAGTACACAGATATACACATGCCATGGTGGTTTGCTGCACCCCTCAATGTGTCATCTGCATTAGGCATTTCACCTAATACTACCCCTCCTGTAGCCCCGCCAACTCCACAATAGGCCTCAGTCTGTGATGTTCTCCACCCTGTGTCCATGTGTTCTCATTGTGCGACTTCTACTTATGAGTGAGAACATGCAGTGTTTGGTTTCCTATTCCGGTGTTAGTTTGTTGAGAATGATGGCTTCCAGGTTCATCCATGTCCTTGCAAAGGACATGAACTCATCCTTTGTATGGCTACATAGTATTCCATGGTGTGTATGTGCCACATTTTCTTCATCCAGTCAATCATTGATGGGGATTTGGGTTGGTTCCAAGTCTTTGCTATTGTGAACAGTGCTGCAATAAACATATGCAGGCATGTGTGTTTATAGTAGAATGATCTATAATTTTTTGGGTATATAACCAGTAATGGGATTGCTGTGTCAAATGGTAATGTCAAACGTAATACAATGAGTCAGTGTGAGTCTGAAATTCAGTTCACTTTTACTGAGGTGGTGTCTGTGTGCCCAGTGGGAAACACACATCCACCACTTTAATGGTGAGACTGTCTAATAAAAAAGATTGAATAAGATCCACATTCTTACAATAATAATATCTAAAATATTCAGGATACAATTGAATCTCACTCATGATATCAAGAGTCAGTAAAGTTTGAATGAGAAAAGAAAATCAACACACACCGATATCAAGAAGAATCAGATGTTAGAATAGTTTAATAAGAATTTTACAGCAGCAATCACAAGAATGCTTCACCAAGCAATTAAGTATTATCTTGAAACAAATAAAAAATGGAAATTATCAGGACAGCTTATAAAATGGATTCAAATGATAATTATATAACCAAAGTTTGTAATAACCAAAATAAAAAGAAGTCAGTGAATGGTACCACAGTAAAGTGGAGAACAAAGAGGGTAGAAATAAGTGAACATGAAAACAGATCAATAGAATTTACTGAAGCATAATAATGAAAAGAAAATAGGCTAAAAAAATTAATGCAGATTTGTACCTGTGGGACAATAACAAAAAAGTTAATGTAACAGAAAAGTTATCATTATTATCATCGGAGTTCCAGAAAAAGGGTAAACAGAGTGTGAGATGAATAGTTATTTGAAGAAATAATGGCTGACTATTCCCCAAATTAGGTGGAAGGCATAAACCTACAGTCTTAGGAAGCTGAGCAAACCATACTTAGAATGAACTCAAAGAGATCCAAGCCAATAAACATTCTCATTAAACTTCTGAAAATTAAGCACAAAGAAATATTTTTAGAGGAATCTAGAGAGAATTTATATATTACTTAAAATGGTATGCCAATTCAAATAATGATATCTTATTAGAGACCATGGAAGCCAGCATGAAGTGGCACAACATTTTTCAAAAATTTAAAAATATTCTACATCTGACAAAAAATGTTCTTCGATCAAGGAAAGGTAAGACTATTTGTTGCTATCAAACCTACTATTAAATAGTATTTAAAGGGAGTTCCCTAAACAGAAAGATAATGAAAATAGACAAAAAGCTTGGAACTTCAGAGGGGAGTATAACAGAAGGATTAAAATAGGGGTAAATACGATAGGCTACTCTTCTTCTGGTGAACATCTTAGGTCATATTTGATGATTAAGACAAAAAGTTTCAGACCATGATGGGGTGCTAAACGTATTCAGAGGAAATATTTAGGACAATCATATTAAAAAACTGGAGTGAACAAGTGACATAAGTAAAAGTAAGTTTCCTCTACTTCACTTGAATATGCTAAACCTTGATAGCAGTAGATTGTTTTAAGTTACAAATGTGTATATTGTAATACATAGAGCAATCACTGAGGAAAACATACAAAATTGTATACTCAAAAACACTATAGATAAATCAAGATTGAATGTCCGTGTAATCCACAGGAAAGCAAAAACTAAAAATACAGGAAAAAGAAATAAAGGAGACAAACAGAAAATGAATAATTAAATGGAAGACTTAATTCCAAACATATTGGTAATTACCTTATAAGTAAATGTTTTAAATGCATCAATTAAGCAATAGACTGTTAGAGTAATTAAAAAAACAAAATTAACAATATTATGTTTGCAAAATAAGTGCTTCAAGTACAACATATGTACATTGAGAAAAAAAAAATGATGAGAAAACATATACCATTCAAACACTAATTAACACAGAATTGGAAGGTGGAAGGCTATACTAATACCCACATTGTGGTCACAAATAAAAATCTCACTATTTTAAAATAATTGAAATTATATGGTAAGTTCTCTGACCACAATCTGAAATCAATAAAGGAAAAAAAAAGAGACAGAAGGATCTCTAAACTCTTGGAAATTAAGCAATACACTATGCACGAGTCAAAGAGAAAGTCTTAAGCGAAAATTTACTAATACATACAACTGAGTGGAAATACAAATGTAGCATGTTAAATGTTAAATGTTAGAATCCGGCAATACTGAAGAGAAAATTAGTAGCAATAAATTCTTTCACTAGAAAAGGAAAAATGACACAAATATTTCAAGATTCTATGCTTAAAAATCAGAAAACAAAGAGCAAAATAAAGCAGAATTAAGCAAGCAGAATGAAGTACATATTAAAGAAACAATACAAATAGCTCTATAAATATTAAAAAATTGAATACTTAGTAAAGAAGCTTTTCCCCAGTTTTTTGAAGTAATAGTGTTAGAGCAATTGGATAACTACTTGTCAAAAGTTAATCTAGGTAGAGACCTTATACCCTTTACAAAGTTTAGCAATAAAGCTTAGAAATAAGTGTAAAACATAAAATTATAGAACAATCTACACACTCAATGCAATTTCCATCAGAATTCCAATGGCGTATTTTTCAAACATAGAAAATAATTCTAAAATTCTTACAGAACCACAAAATCCCTGAATAGCTAAAGCAATCTTGAGCAAAAACAGAGCTGGAAGTATCTTCTTTTCTGACTTCATATTATATTATAATGCTATAGTAAAGAAAACGATATGGTACTGACGTATAAACAGATACATAGGCCAATAGAAAGAAAGAGAAATGCTGAAATAAACCCATACATTCAGAACCAACAAGTCTCCCATCAGGGTGCTAAGAACACACAATGGGAAAGGGTAGTCTTTTTAGCAAACTGTGGTAGGGAAATGAGATATCCATATGCCAAACAAAGAAATTGAAGCCCTATTACATACATAAAAATAAACTCTTAAATAGATTAAAGACTTAAACATAAAACTTGAAACTGCAAAACTCCTAGAATAAAAACATGGAAAAAGCCTTTCCTCACTTTTTTTTTTTTTTTTTTTTTTTTTGCTTTTTTTGGCCATAGTATTTTGGATATTATACCAAAGCACAGATAACACAAACACAGAGAAGTGGGATTATGCCAAACTAAAACAGCATCTGCACAATAATGGAAACCATCAACAAAATGAAAAGGCAACTTACAGAATGAGAAAAAATTGCAAGTTATATATCTGATAAGATATTAATATCCAAAATATGTAAGAGATGCTTACAACTCAATACCAAAAATACGAATAACCCAATTAATAAATGAACAAAAATCCACAAAACAGAAATTCACATGGCCAACAGGCATATGAAAAGGCATTCAGCATCTCTAATCATCAGGGAAAGGCAAATCAAAACCACAAGGAGATACCATCTCGCACCTGTTATAAGAGTGACCATCAAAAAGACAAAACGATGTGAAGAAAGCAAAAGGATATGTTGGCAAGGATGTGAAGAAAAGTGAACTCTTGTATATTATCTCACACCATACACAAAAAATAAACTCAAAATACATTAGAGACATAAAGGTAAAGCTTAAAACTGCTAATTGATACAGCCCAAATGAAAAACAGCATGGTAGTTCCTCAAAAAATGAAAAATAGAAATATCACTTGATCCAACAATACCAATTCTGGGTTTGACTCAATTACTGGAAAACAGGATCATGAAGAGAGGCCTGAACTCCCCTTTTTATTGCAGACTTATTCACAATAGCCAAGATATGAAAACAACATAAATGTCCTTCAATAAATGAACACACACACACACACACACACACACACACACACACACACATCATTCAGCCTTTATAAAGAAGAAAATCTTGCAATTTGTTACAACCTAGGTGGAGCTGGAGGACTTTCTGCTAAGTGAAATAAACAAGACACAGAAAGAGAAACACGACATGATCTCACCTTTATGTGTTATCTAAAATAGTCAATCTCATAGAAACACAGGGTAGAAAAATGGTGGCCAGTGGATGTGGGGGAGAGGAGAATAGGGTGATGTTGGTGAAAGTGGACAAATGTTCAGTTATGCAAGATAAATTAGTTCCCATGATCTAATGTACATCATGGGTTAAAAGCACTGTGGTGTATACTTGAAATTTATTAATCGGGTAGAGCTTAAATTACATCTTCTTATGATACACATAAAAAAACAAGCAATGATAACTATATACAGGTGGATAGACATGTTAATTTGCTGATATGGGGGGATAAATTCACCAACAATGTCTATGTTTATCAAAACACCAAGTTGCATACCATAAATATATACAATTTGTATATGTCAAAAATATATGACTAAAGTTTTTAAAAAATAAAACAAAGCTGTGAAGAAAACAACAACAATGAAATCTAAAGGGCAATGGAATATCTTTCTAGTGCTGTGAGAAAATAACTTTCAAACAAGAGTTGTAAACCCAGCAAAACTATCTAAGAACAACAGCCAATAAAATGTTTTTTCAAATATCAAAAATTGAAAATATTTAGCACCGCCAAGTAACTTTTGAAGGGTGCATTCTGCAAATATTGCCAAAATTCCTAAGGTGCAAGAAAAAAAAATGAGCATAAATACTTATCTATCTATCTATCTAAATATCTATCTATCTATCTATCTATCTATCTATCTATCTAATCACTTCTATATATAAATAGTGTTCGGCAAATAATGCTAATAAAATAACGGTAATTATAAATGATTTTTAAATGTCTAGTATATGGCAGTTGAAAATGAGAAAGATCAGAATGCTAGATGGCAAGATCATTGAATTGTGAAAGTAAAATTAGAATTAAAGTGTTCTAGACTGTTTATATGTTTTCAAAAGACATGTTTGTTTATATTTATTTTTCAAAAGGTAGATTTGTTTATATTTTTTCAAAAGGTAGTTTGAGATATTAACTGCTGTTTTCTAATTATTCACAGTCAAACTTCAAGGGTAATTCTGATGGTAAAACTTAGCTGCCTATCAAAAATATGTCATGCTTCTAGCAACAGTCCAGCTAGAGAATCCATTTCTCAATCCCCCTTGTATGTGGTCATGGGACCATTACTGATCATTGAAATGGGTGCAGAAGTAGTAGTACTGATTTCCACGACTGAGTTGAAAAAAATTGAGTGCCTTTTTTATTTTCTATTTTCTGAATAGAAATATTCACTTTTATTTTCTGAATAGAAATATTCATTTCTATTTTCTGAATACAGATATTAATTTCTATTTTCTACACTGAATACAGAAGAAAAGGGGAAACAGCAAGATAAACCCTTAAAGTTAATAAAGTGAGCCAGCTAAAAGAAAGGAGAATGAGTTTTGAATTATTATATAAAATAAAGCTGCTCAGTGATTAGGAATTTTCACATTAGACTGTTTCATTAGTAATATTTATCTTTTATTGTATTGAACAACTGAAATTTTGGGGTTTGTCATATTAGGTACCATTGCCCCAACATAGATTAACCACTAAAAAATGTAAAAACGAAACCAGTCAAATAGAAAACTAAGAAAGAGGAATAGAAATAAATGTAAGAAAATAAAAGTAGAAATAGTGAAACAAATAAAAACCAAAATATCAGGTATTTTTTTAAAACAAATATATTAATAAACACAATGTAATGTATATGAAAATTAAGAATCACCTTCAAATATATGGTTCAGAGGAGAAGAGCACAGTAGAAATTTTTAAATAATTGTTAAAGGAAAATAGTGATAATAATATATTATCCAAATGTGTGTGGTATAACAATATGGTGTTTCAGTGGAATACCTTTAATTATTTTTGTTACAAATGATTGAAAACTGAAAATTAATGACCCAATAGTCAAACTTAAATTTATAAAATAAAAATGGAATAAATACAAAGAAATTAGAAGGGCTTAACAAAGGCAGATATTAATAAAACAAAAATACGTGAAAAATAATCAACAAAGCCGAAAGTTTCTGATTTCACAAAGACCCATGAAGAAGACAGGGCTGAGGCAAGTTTGGTCAAAAAATGTGAGAGAGAAAACACAAAGAAATCATGTTAAAAATAAAAAAGAGGATACAAGGAGATACTGGAATGATTAAATTTAATTTAAAAATGTAAATAATTCCATGAAAATGATTTGAGCAATTTTAAAATTTAAAAGCCTTCTGAAGAAAAATATACTTATAAAATATGTATAAAATAAAGAGAAAATCAATTAAAAATCTGGATTAGTCCATTAAAGATAATCAGCTAAACTTGTTTGCATAATATTAATACAACACTGTGCAATATGACTTTACAGGTAAATACTAAGTTTCTGAGAAAAGATTATCCCCAATTTATAAAATAAATAATAAAAAATATAAAATGAGGAGATAGGGCCAGGCGCAGTGGCTCACACCTGTAATCCCAGCATTTTGAGAGGCCAAGTTTGGTGGATCACAAGGTCAGGAGATCAAGACCATCTTGGCCAACATAGTGAAACTAAAATTTAGTCTCTACTAAAATACAAAATGTAGTCTCTACTAAAATACAAAAATTAGCTGGGCACAGTGGCACACGGCTGTAGTCCCAGCTACTCAGGAGGCTGAGGCAGAAGAATTGCTTGAACCCAGGAGGTGGAGGTTGCAGTGAGCCGAGATCGGGCCACTGCACTTCAGCCTGGTGCCTGGTGACAGAATGAGACTCTGTCTCAAAAAAAACATGAAGAATTAAATTAAATTAAATGAGGAAATAGTCCCTTATTTTTTTCTGTATGACCAGTATAATTTTGATATTCAAATGAAGAAAGATGGCACAAGGGAAAGAAAATTGTTATTCAATGTTAATTTGCCTCATGAACATAGATAAAATAATTACAAAAAATGCAAAAAACCAGTTACATAGATACAAACACACATTCATATATGTATATATTTGTATGAATGTATGTCATAGTTAAGTTAGCATTAAGAATCCAAAGCTAATTTAGCATTATAAAATCTTTCCTGTTACTGCTAACAGATTGCAGGAGAAATCTCACAGAATTATCTAAATATTTTTAAAATGCCCTGAATAAATTTCATATTAATTCATGTCAAAAACTTTGGAAATGTATGAATAAAATAAACCATTTTAAAATAACATGTTGCCTAATCAAAATGTATAATAAACATGACTATTAAAGGTGAGATCCTGCTTTACATCAAGAGACTGATGTACCTGTATATCACTGCATTTACTAAATATCATACTGGTTGTTATGGTCAATCTGGGTATTCTTTTTAATGTAATGCATATACAAAAAATACAAAAACTTTCATAATTCACACATAATCTGAATGTCTATATTGAGAAAGTACTTCGTTATTAATTATTAGGAATGTTGAGAGTTTTAAAAGTGGGCCAGAAATGGGATCAAATTGCATAACAAAACAAAACCCCCCTAAATGTCTATACAATAATAACAATGTTTTAGAAAACAGAAATTTACAAAGATATCATTTAAAATAGAGTCTTCTTTTTTCCCAGCAAGATGGTGGACTAGAGGCATTTAACATGTCTCAGCCACTTGGAAATAGCAAGATAGTACATAAAGATGAACTCTGTGAGTTTCAATTCAAAAAGGAACATGTGAATCCATCAGAATTGTGTCAGGTCAGGAGAGTCGAACACTGACTGCCTCTATGATGGTATCTGGCTGATGAAATTGAGTGCAGCCACAGTATGTGAGAGAAGAGTCTTCCTCTGGGACTCATATTTACACTGGAGATTTGCAGCAACCTAGGCCAAGGCTGAACAGTTTGTTTCTCCCAAGACAAGAGCTAATCTGAGAAGAAGCTTGGAGATGCTGTGAGGAAAAGACATGAAGAAAAACTGCAGCCCAGCACTTTGGGAGGCCGATGCGGGTGGATCACGAGGTCAAGAGATCCAGAGCATCCTGGTCAACATGGTGAAACCCCGTCTCTACTAAAAATATAAAAATTAGCTGGGCATGTTGGCTCATGCCTGCAGTCCTAGCTACTCAGGAGACTGAGGCAGGAGAATTGCTTGAACTCACGAAAGGGAGGTTGCGGTGAGCCGAGATTGTGCCATTGCACTCCAGCCTGGGTAACAAGAGCGAAACTCCATCTCAAAAAAAAAAAAAAGAAAGAAAGAAAGAAAGAAAGAAAGAAAAACAGCAAAGAGGCCGGGCTCGGTGGCTCAAGCCTGTAATCCCAGCACTTTGGGAGGCCAAGGCGGGTGGATCACGAGGTCGAGAGATCGAGACCATCTTGGTCAACATAGTGAAACCCCGTCTCTACTAAAAATACAAAAAACTAGCTGGGCATGGTGGCGCGTGCCTGTAATCCCAGCTACTTAGGAGGCTGAGGCAGGAGAATTGCCTGAGCCCAGGAGGCAGAGGTTGCGGTGAGCCAAGATCGCGCCATTGCACTCCAGCCTGGGTAACGAGAGCGAAACTCCGTCTCAAAAAAAAAAAAAAAAAGAAAAGAAAAAAGAAAAACCGCAAAGAAAGAAAGAAAAACCGCAGACATTTTTCCAGATCTGGGACTGAGAGCAAATCTGGTGCAACAAAGTCAGCCATTCATTGGTGACTCGACAGTGTGGCCCTGTAAACTAGTCTCGGGCTAGAAATTTGAGTGCTTGCTTTGGAGATGGGTAAGGGCATTCACAGCCAGAACTGCGGAAAGTGCCTCAGCAGTAAGCAATGGAATTTTGTTCTCCCCATCTCAAGCCTGGGGCAGGAGGAGAGCTGCTATACCTGCAATTTCTCCTGGACTGTGAACCTCACAGCTAAAGCCACCTTGGTGAACTAGAACCAATCTATATGTCCCATGACTGAGTGCCCAGGACTGCTCCCCTGAGATCTTGGTGCACCACGCCCCTCTCTGCTCCACTCTCAGGCAGAAATCCAGGCACTTGGTGAACTCACTTCTCTAGAACCACAGCCTGGGTTGCCCCACCTTTCGTGGACATAGATCATGGTGCAGTGGGACCCTCTGTGCTTCATGCCCAGGCAGATATCTAGGCATTTAGAGAACTCACTCATTTGGATCTGCAGCCTGACCTGACCTAAACAATTTCTGTGCTGAGATCCTTGTGCAAGAAGTCCTTATCTGCTTCAGGCCCAGAAATATCCTCAGGAATTTTGAGCAATCACTCATCTAGTTCAGCAGACTGAGCCATCTGACCCTTCTAGGACATAGATTGTGATGCAGTAACACACTCTCTGCTCCATGCCCTAGCAAATCTCCAGGCATCTGGAACACCAACTTGCCTGGATTAATAGCCTGAGCCACTTCACCTTTCCCATTCAGAGATCCTCATGAAGGGGGGCCTTCTTTGCTACATGCCCAGGCAGATCTCCAGGCATCTAAAACTCTCACTCTTGAATTAGGAGTTTATGCCACTCCCGATTCCTGTGCAAATAATTTGAGACTAAGGAAATTTCCCAAGTTCATGCCTAAGCACACATCTGGGTGTTTGGTGGCCATCCAGTGAATGCTTTCTCAGTGCAAGTGCTTATGCCTGCCATGAGGAGACCTGTAGATAGACCCTGACCATTGTAACCCCACAACCCTGGGCTAAGCAGGGAGGTCAGACCACTGGGCACTTTGCAAGTTAGTCCATTGCCTAAGGCAACAGATAGTAAATGAGGATCAAATACATACCCAGCTGCATGGGTCACAGGCAGCTCTTACCTATAAGTTCTTACCTACTGGATTGTAGGTTGAACTGCACAGCCCAATATAAAACCTACTGAAAGAAGAGCATAGGGCTGGAGAAGCAAAATGAACAAAGCCTACCCAGCATTCCTTACAGTCACACACACTAGCAAGTGGGGCATTGGGAAAAAGAGAGAAAAACAATAATATTTAGAGAAATAAAAAGAAAATCCTACCTGAATAAAAGTAACTATAAAAACTAGGAACACCTATATCTCCAGATGAGAAGTAACCAGAGCAAAACCTCTGGTACCATAAAAAATCAGAATGTAATGACACCACTAAAGGATCACACTAGTTCTCTAGCAATAGTCAGTAAACAAAATGAAAACTTAGAAATGGCAGATAAAGAATTCAAAGCATGGATTGTGAGGAGACTCAATGAGATCCAAGACAAGGCTGAAAATCAACACACAAAAAAACCTTCTAAAGCAATCTGGAAAATGAAGGAAGAGCAAAGCTTTCAAAAAGAAATCAAGCAGAGCTTCTGGAATTGAAAAACTCAATGAATTTCAAAATAAAATTAAAAGCTTTATCAATATACTGGAAAAAAAAAACAGAAGAAAGAATATCAGAGCTGGAGGACAGATTTTTTAATTTAACCCAGTCAGACAAAAAAAAATGAAAAATGAAGTTTTAAGAAATATGGGACTATATGAAGCAATCAAGCCTACAAATTATTGGCATTCCTGAGAGAGAAGGAGGAAAAGCAAACACCTGAAATACCAATATTTGAGGGAATAATTCAAGAAATTTTTCCTAATTTTGATAGAGAGGTAGAGATCCAATCATAAGAAATCCAGAGAATATTTGTGAGATACTATACAAAATAAATATCAGAAAGGCAAGGCCAGGTGGGGTGGCTCATGCTTGTAATCCTATCACTTTGAAAGGCCAAGGCAGGTGGATCACCTGAGGACAAGAGTTAAGAAGTTTGACACCAGCCTGACCATCATGGCAAACCCCTGTCTCTACTAAAAATACAAAAATTAGCCAAGCATGGAGGAACACACCTATAATCCAAGCTACTCAGGGGGCTGAGGTGGGAAGATTGCGTGAACCTGAGAGGTGGAAGTTGCAGTGAGCCAAGATCCTGCTACTGCACTCCTGCCTGGGCAACAAAGTGAGACTCCATCTCAAGACAAACAAACAAAGGCTTATAGTCATCAGACTGTCCAGGGTCAATGCTAATGAAAAAACTCTTAAAACCAGCCAGAGAAAAAGGTTAGATCATGTATATACAGAACCCCATCAAACTAATAGCAAACTTCTCCACAGAAACATTACAAGCCAGGAGAGATTGATGACCTATTTTGAGCATTCTTCAAGAAAAGAAATTCCAACAATAATTTTATACCCTGTCAAACTATGAGCTATATGCAAAAGTGAAATAAAATATTTTCCAGGCAAGAAAAGAATTCATTACCACTAAACTAGCCTTACAGAAAAAGATTATTACAAAATTCTAAATATGGAAATGAAAGAAAGTTACCTGTTACCACATAACACACTTAAGTTCATAGCACACAGACCCTACAAAGCAGCCACATGATAGAAACTACTAAGCAACCAGTTAACAACATCATGATGGAGTCAAAACCTCACATCAAAACTAACCTTGAATTTAAATGGTCTAAACACCACACTACAAAAGCATTGAATGACACATTGGACAAAATATATTACCCATCTATTCGGTGTCTTCAAGAGACCCAACTCACATGTAACCACATTCATAATTTCAAAATAAAGGGCTGGAGAAGATCTACTATGTAAATGGAATACAAAAATGATCAGAGATTGCTACATTTATATCTGGAAAATGGACTTTAAAACAATAACACTAAAAAAATGACAAAGCAGGGTATTATTCAATGATAAAGGGTTCAATTCAACAAGAGGCCTTAACTATCATAAATACATAGTACTCAACATTGGAACAACAACATTCATAAGAAGTGTACTCATAGACCCATGAAAAAATTTAGATAGCCACATAATAATGGTGGGAGTCTTCAACATTCCATGGTTAACATTACACTGATTAGCAAAGCAAAAAACTGACAAATTCTAGACTTAAAGGCAGCCTTTGACCAAATGGACCTAATAAGCATTTACAGAATACTTCACTTATCAACCAAAGAATGCACAGTCTTCTCTTCAGTAAACAGAATATACTCTAAGATTGACCACATGCTCAGCCATAAAGCATATCTCAATAAATTTAAAAAAATCCAAATCCTACTAACCATATTCTCAGAGTACAATGAAAGAAATATAGAATAAAACACCAAGAGAATCTCTCAAAACCAGACAATTACATGGAAATTAAACAACTTGCTCCAGAATGAATGTTTGATAAACAATGAAATTAAGGCAGAAATCAAAAAATTATTGTAACCCTTTTCCTATTTGCCCCAAGAATACTCGCCAGTGATGCTTGCAGTTGCAGAATTTACCCTGGGATAACTGCCACAAAATATCTTGCTATTATTATTTTCAGATCACTCTAATATCTAGAACATTGAAACAGACATCGTTCTATTTATAGCATTCTGTTTCTAGTAGTGGTATTTTCTTTTACAAACTATAGTAATTCTTAATTGCTGAAAATGTCAAATTTTAGAGAATGTAGCATTTCTACGATAACATTAACATCGTTCTTAAACACTTGGTGAAGATTCATTTGATGAATCCTATTTTTCCAAAATAGATGCTTCTGATGATTCATGTGATTCTGATGTTGTTTCTATTTATAAATAATTCCAAGAAAAGTTTTTATATTTTATTTTCACTTCAAAAATCAGTCACATTTGCTTCAGCCTCAAAGAGCATGTTCATAAAAAATTAAGTCAGCTCTGGCTGCAAGCTGCACTTTTTTTTTCTAAACAGAAAAAGGCTTAAATAAATGTAAACTGAGACAAAGCCTACCAAAATCTCTGAGATGCAACAAAAGCAGTTTTAAGAGAAAATATTATGGTGTTAGAGGCCTACCTCAAAAAGCTAGAAAGATTAAACATTAATGATGTAACATCACACTTAGAGGAATTAGGAAAACCAGAACGAACTAACGCCAAAGCTTACAAAAGAAAATAAATAAATAAAATCAGAGCAAAACTCAATGAAATTGACACCCAAAACTACATATAAAGAATCAACAAAAATTAGTTTCTTAAATGAATAAACAAGATTGATATAGCACTAGCTAGATTATTGAAGAAAAAAAAAAAAAGAGAGAAAATCCAAATAAGCACCATCAGGAACAAAAACTGTGACATTACGTCTGATCCCACAGAAATAGAAAAGTTCCTCAGAGATAATTATGAACAATTCTATGTCCATTCTCTTGAAAATCCGGAAGAAATGGATAAGTTTCTGGAAAACACAATCTCCAAAGATTTAATCAGGAAAAAATTAAAGCCCCAAACAGATCAATATCAAATTCCAAAATTACATCAGTAATAAAAATGCACCAATTAAAGCAAGCCCCAAGACCAAATGGATTCAGTCAAATTCTACCAGATGTACAAAAAAGAACTGGTGTGAATTCTAGTAAAACTATTCTAATAGCTGAAGGAGGGACTACTTTCTAACTCATTCTACAAAGCCAGTGTCACCCGAAAACCAAAACTTGGCAAGGAAAGCATGTAAAAAGAGAACTATTACCCAATATCTCTCATGAGCATAGATGCAAAAATGCTCCACAAAGTTCAACTATATTAAATTGATATGGGTTAAATTACAAATTTAAATTGCCAAAATCTGGTGAAGATTATAAAAAAGAAAATTAGACATCAATTCTACATATTAATTCTTATAATATAAATAAAAAATACAACGTTAATAAAGTTCACCAGTATGATAAAGAATAATATAATAAAGTATACAAATTAAGGGTGATTTCCATAATGTTAGAAAATTCAATGTTTTTAGAAATTTACATTTATATAATTTGTTTTATTTAATAGGATAGATTTCAAGTGTCTTGTATGTACCTTTAGAAATATAAATGTCATCTGGTAAAATCCAACAACCATCTCTAACTGTGAAAAAGGTATGTTATATAAAATAAGAATTAAGATATATATTTTTTAAATATTTTTAGAGAGAGGGTCTTGCGCTGTCCCCCAGGCTGGAGTGTAGTGGAAAGATTACAGTCTACTGCAGCCTCACTCTCCTGATCTAACTCCTGAGTAGCTAGGACTGCAGGCATGCACCACCTCACTCACCTAATTTTATATATTTTTTTTGTAGAAATGGGTCTTGCTATAATGCTCAGGCTGGTATTGAACTCCAGGCCTGAAGTGATCCTCCTACCTTGACTTCCAAAAGCATTGGAATTATAAGTGTAAGCCACTGTGCCCAGTCTGAGGAGTAAAGATATATATCTCAAAACACATAATTCAATATATAGATCTCTTTAATCATGATTAAAAGTGATACGTTATACTCAACCTTATTGAAGTTAAGAATAATACAAAGAGTAAGTTATTTTTGTTACTATTCAACTTTTTTTTCTGGATACTCTAGCTGTTTTAGTGTAGCGAGACAATTATATGAGAGATATAAATATTGGTGAGAAGATGGCAAAATTACCAATACTTGCTAAGGAAATTATATTTCAAAAAAAAAAAATAACCTAGAAAATCAACTAAAAAATGATTAGAGATTATCATTAGTCCATAGTGTTTGCTCATCATAGAATTAATGTTCAAAAGAATGAACATTATTTTATATAATATGCAACCTAGATGCAAATAAGAAATATAAAATATAATGGAAGAAAAGTTCTTACGTATTATAGCAAAACCACAGAAAACACAGAGGAATGAATTTAACACAAAAGATAAAATTCCTATATGAGGCTCTAAAACACTATTGAAAGACATAAATAATTTGACTAGAGATAAATTATTTGCTTTGAAAAGGAGTTTTAAATAGTATAAAAATATAAATTTTCTCTGAATTGATCTAAAAGTGTATGTAATACCAGTTAAAAATACAATTCGATTTTTCTTATTTCTGAAAGATGGCAAATTATCCTACAGTTCATCTGAAAGAAAAACATGCAAGAACAGCCAAGATCATTTTGGAAAATGAATAATGGAGAAATTTTTGGTTTTATAAATATATATATTCTTTATCTAAATATATATTCAAAAGAATATATAAAATATATGGTACATATGATGTTATATAATAAATATATAATATTATATATATATATATATATGCACTCTTTAAATCAAATCTCCAGTTCTACAATGTACCCTTCTTTATTCTGCTGCATATTTTTGAAGGCTTCAGTGATGGACTACTTTAGTGGATCTCCCTTCCTTCTGGCTTCTAGGAGTGTTTAACAAATGGAAGTCTCTGACAAAATTATCAGAAGGTGGGAGAAAGAAGAATTACTTACTCCTCTGCTTTCTTCCCCATTGGTTTATGGCAGATAGTTTTTTTCCTCTATCAGAGACCACAAATTCTAGCTATTTCTCTCACTCTGTCTCTCTCTTCTCTCCCTCTCACCTCGCATTTGTTTGCTTGTTTTTTTTGGCTTTTAAAAAATTTTATTTCTGTAAATGCTCCTTTGACTTACCTTTTCATTCTTAATGGTGGCAATCACTTCCACCTTGTTTCTCCAAACTGTATTTATATGTTTTAAATTAGTTTCAATATTAAATCTCTGAGGGACTAGTTTAAGTGTAATGTCAGATTTCTGAGATCCCTGCTGATACAGTAATTTGCCCAAAAAGTGGCCCCATGAAAGAGATTCTCAAAATGAGATTCTAGGATTGGCTTGTTGACATATTTGAGGACACCCAAAGACAATCTCCTTGAGCAGAAATAAATTGGACCATAAGTGACTCTTTGACAATTCTGGACTTTGACTTATCTGATTTAAAAACCGTACGATTGGATATGCACAGTAGCATAACTTTATACGATTGATATGGTATATATGAGACCTTGTCTGTGCAAATCTGAAGGCACAAGTAAACCAAATAGGTAGAAGGCTCAGACTGTTAGGGTACCTACTCCTCTTACTTTGCTACCTGACCCATGGCTCATAGCAACTGCCTTGTGGGGAGATTCCCTTTTACCAAATAATGAAGAAGCAAAAGAATAAAGTCCTAGTTTATAGGAAGATTCTCATGATAAACCAGTCCTATTGATGGTAACTGCACTATGGTCCTATTAACATGTGGTCTTCAAAGATAGTATTGAAGGAAAATTCTCTCAGAGGGCAGAAATTAGATATGTATTTTGCATGGAGGGAAAGATTATCTCAGATATGGATCTACAATGATTTATAGGCAGTGACTAATGATTTGGCTGGTTAATCAGGGACTAAAAAGGATAAGATGTGAAAAGCAATGACAAGGGGATGAGGTATTCAATGGATCTCTCCGAATAGGTACATAGTATTAATATACTTAAAAGCCATATAACTGCCCACCTAAAGAAATCTACTGTGGAACATGATCTTAAATCAAGTGTATAAGGTGACCTATTTTGAATGTCAGTTAGTCTCCTTCCCTGATCACCCTGGCAATTATTCGATGAGACTATGAGACAAGAGTCCATGGTGGCATGGGTAGGGGCTATGTATGGGCTCCAAAACTTGGACTTTCTTTCATCAAGGCCAATAAAAAAGTAATAATTTCTATTCATTAATAAGGAAATCAGAAAATGGTATAATAATCATCAAAAAAAAAAGAAAATATTTAAGAAATTTGACAAAACCCAGGCTTGTTGAGTACATCAAATAAGGAACAATCTCAGATGTTATAGTACATTTAGAAAAGAGGATTTGTTTGCAGTATGAATCCATATGTAAAATGCTTATTCCTTTTGATACAGAAAAAGCTCAGTTTTAGAAGTTTACACTAAGGGAATAATTGCACATATTCAAAATTATGTACACATAAGGATTCCTCTTACGATATTTTTGAAATATAGAAAAGTCGAGAAATCATCTAACTATCCCTTGATAGAAACGGATTAAAGGAATTCTGGTACTTACATTGTATATAGCTGTGAAAAATTACTAAATATAGTTCTTTTTCCTGAAAAAGGTACTAATGATATTGCTGACTGAAGAAAAACAAGTTATAGAAAACCAATTCTCTTATTTATATAAACCTCTATTCAGGACTTTTCTGCAAAAAAATGCAAGGTTTGTGGTATTTAACATATTTTTCTTATAGTATTTTTGACAGTTTGAATTTTATAATGAACAGACATTACTCTTTGCAAAACATTCAAGATATTTTTAAAGGAAGAAAAGATTGTTTTACAAAATATGCTTTTTTTAAAATGTGTCATACAATCTTACTGGATTTGTACTTAATTAGTAGGAACACATATACAATGCTTTCCACTCTGCTGCAAATTCTATTATTTACTTCCAATTATTCCAGTGGCAAAAATTTTCAAAGACAACTCTATCTCTAAGCCATTATTATTCATTTCATAAAAATTGTTGTTTATATATGACCTTTTTTTTTTTTTTTTTTTGAGACAGGGTCTTGCTCTGTTGCCCAAGCTGGAGTACAGTGGTGTGATCTTGGCTCACTTCCGTCTCTGCCTCCGGGTTCAAGCGATTCTCCTGCCTCAGCCTCCTGAGTAGCTGTGATTACAGCCACGTGCCACCATACCCAGCTAATTTTTTTTTTTTTTTTGTATTTTTAGTAGAGACAGGGTTTCACCATGTTAGCCAAGATGATCTCAATCTTCTGACCTTGTTCTGCCTGCCTCGGCCTCCCAAAGTGCTGGGATTACAGGCATGAGACACCACACCCAGCTGCCTTTTTTTTTTTTTTTTTTTTTTTTTTTTTTATTGCTGTAAGTATATTTGCAAAGCAGTTACTTTATGTTAAAGATCATATATTTGTTATGTGTTTTCCCAGCTAACTTTCTAGGGAAGAAGTCAATTTAAGTGATACTATTCTCTTTGAAGGCAATCTTTAAAATTTGTTTTAGACCTTCTAAAATGATTGATTTGGTATGATTTCTGTTATATCAGATCTTATATGGCATACTGACTTGCCAGGGGTTTGGTATAGGTCCCTTCATTCACCAAACCAAAAGTGAATCACTGAGACAATCACTGCGAGGAAGAAGGCTTTTTTATTCAGGTGATATCAGTGGGAGTGATGGGAGCCAAACTTCAAATCTGTTTCCTTAGTTGAGTGAAATTGGGTGTTTGAATAGTGGTGGAGGGAATCTAACTATGTGTGTGGAGGGGGAAATAAATTAGGGACAAAAAGGAAGCATTCATGATGAATGAGAGGTCTGGTGTCTCACTGTCTGAATGTGGTAATCTGATGAATTTTAGTTTCTTGCCTGAGGATTGGTTACCTGAGGAAGGAATTTCAGATAAAGTAAATATTTCAAATTTAAGACTAGGGAGTGTCAATTTCCATGCTTACTTAAAAATCAATATCATCAATATCATTTCTACGGGGACATCAGGCTGGTTTCACCTAGGGATTTAAAATTTACTGTAATTAATCTATCTTGTTTTGTTGTTACTGTTTATTATAGTGTAAAAATAAACCTGTGATTTTTATACTTTAGTATAAATAATAATTAACTGGGAAATTATGAAAAATAAAGATCCTTGGCTCTAGCCCAGAGATTCTGATTCAGGTACAAATTGTCTACAGATTGAGTAAAGACCACTGGACATATTTGAGCATAGAAATGAGATCACTCATCTCAATGTGGTACTTTTTAGCATGCCTACAGGAAAGTATTACTCTCTATAACAAGACTAGTGATGTTTTTCCCAAATCTTGAGTTGGGTGACCAGTATTTACTTTTGTCATTATGGCTGGGTTTTATGCATCTCTCAGAAAATCAGTTATGCATGTGTTCAAAAAAATAATAACCCCAAAAGTCTTTAAAGCAAATATTGGTTAACAAATTGGCATAATTATTTTGCCATTGACATAAATGATTCCCTTGTCATATATTTTCTAAACTCTATAGCATTTGTATGGTTTATATAGCTGTCATAACACTATTTTATGAGCCAAGTATTACTTATAATACTTGTTCTCCAACATGGATACATACTGATATTACCTAGTGAGTTTAAAGCAAATTACTAATATCTTTGTCCTAGAAAGAGATTTTGATCTGCCAGGGTGAGGTCTGACATCAAAGTTTTTAAAAGATTCTCATGTAATGATTGTTACTGTGCAGCCACGTTTGAGAATCACTCTTTTGCAAGACTGGAAAAATAAAAACCCAGAATTGCCACTACCTGGGCTGAGTAGGCTTTTATTTAATTACTTTTAGTACTAGACTTCTATTGAGTAAACCTATTTTATGCATTGCTATGTGTTCATCTTTCAGATCCTGCTCCTCTGATGTTTTTTATTCAAATCAGTTATCATTTCAAAGGCCATTGAATCAATCTATACTTTAGAATATGTTTCTTGAGGATGCAAAGGTTGCCTTATTTCTATATACTATGGATAGGTCTTAGGTCTTAGCTAGGACCCTGACCTGGCTGTGTCCTGTGGACACTTCACAAGTGCTATAAATAAAGATAAAACCCTTCTCCTTGAGCTGAGGACAATCAACAGGAATCTGACTTTTCCCCGAGGGACTACAACTGAATGTAGTTTGAAAGAAAAAGAAAAAGGTTCAACTGTGGATCAAAGCTCTGTCAGGAAAGAGGAAGACTGATGATTAGCTCTTTAGTGTCATATTTGTGCTGGGAAGTTAACCTCTCTTAAGAACCAAACACTGTTTGAGACAGAATTGTCTTCTGGAAGAACTCCAACTAACAACCGCCCTTCACCTTTTGCACTTTAAAGAACTCAATACATTTTGTATTCTGTATGTATTTTTAAGGCTGACTGCAGGGAGTCAAATTCAGTGTTCAAAAACAGGATTCTACTTAAGTTCTGAAAACCACCGCTACAAGAATCATCTTTCTCTCCTTTGCTTCATCTTCCTTTTTACCTATATCAGCAGAAAACTCTTTTTCTCTCATTCAACTCTGAATCTTTGTTTCTAATATGACAAGAACTGGTAAGTACTAAGTTGTCAGAGCAGTCATTAAGAAGAAAATATTTACAGTTCATATTATTTGAAAGACATCTAAATGTTGAAAAAACCAAAATATTATTGAAAGGGAAAATTGATATATAGCATGACAAAGGAATAATGTGTTCATCAAATATTTGTGAAATATTCATCTCTCATATATTCATATGCACATCTACACACACATATACGTACATACAATATTTAATTCACTTTTTTCTTTCCTTTATTAACTCTTTATCAAGCACTTACCATTTGCCAAATAATTTTCTAGTTAAGGGTAGGGAGGCCTTTGCAAATGTAATGGGTCTCTTTTTTAGAAAACTTTTATTAATGTAAAAAGAAACAAAAAATAAATAATATTTGAGTATAAAAGTTAGGTTCACTAAAGAGGTGTGGATTGGATGCAAAGTTTGAACATTGTCAGAATATAGATGTTATATAAATGCATAATGCTAAATTGCATTCTCAAGAATATTAATGTGTATAGCAAAGGAAAGGCCACAGACTAAGCACTGTGGTACTGAGGAGACGGGCAGAAATCAGCAAAGAAGGCTGACAAGAACCAACAATGAGGTAAAAGGGAGATGAAGAGATGATAGTGGTTTGGAAGTCAAATGAAGAAAGTGCAAGAAGTGTGTTAAATGGTGCAAATAATTTGATAGGATGAGGACTGAAGTCTAGCCATAGGATTGGGCAATGTTGAGATCATTTGGAGCCTTGACAAAGGAAATTTCAGTGAAGTGGTTGGGATAAAAAAACTGAATAGACTGGGATTAAGACATAATCGCCGGAAACAAAATGAAGGAAGTGATTGTATGCAACTATTTTTAATAAATAAATCTTACAAAAATGCTATGAGCATGTATTGATTCTTAGGTTAGTCAGGAAGTTATTTGGGCTGTTACACTTTTTAAGAATGATAATTAGAAATGCTGAAAAACATAATAAAGAAAACATTTATTAGTTTAAAAATTAGGTTAAAATTCCATTTTAATGAAGATATTTATTATAGCATGTTAAAATTATGGACCACAATTTAGTTTTCTATGAAGCTTAGACCTCACAAGAAATTTTATAGAGGACACTAAAGAAAATATTAGGGATTAAAGGAATTACTCTATTTTGGGAATATATTGCATAGTTTCTATTGACATAGTTTGTCAATAATTTTATATTATTACTTTGTATAACAAGAAAGCCTACTGGAACATACTCCAAAGGGAAAACATACTGACTCTACATTTGAATAATATTTTCTTCTAAAACAGTATTTTAAAAACAATGTATTTAGGATGAAACTTTTCTAAATAATTTATTCAAATCAAGCAGAAAAAAAATGTGTCAATATTACTACTCAAATTGAAGCTATGATTATTATCAAACTAGTATAGCTCTTCACCTTCAGATTAACATGACTGTGTATAAGCCCTTTGACACATTACTGTTTCAGAAATGAACAAAGATCCTGAAAATAGGATTAAAAAGAGTCATTAAGGCCTTTAAAAATACTTATTGGAAGTTAAGCATAAGTTCTTAGTATGCAGTGATTCATGGTATACTCACGTGCTGCTTTAAAATAGATGAAAGGGCACTACCAGCCATTCCCAAACTGATTCAACTAACTTAAGAACAGAGAAATATATGATTGCCATGGACCTAATGTTTGTGTTTCCTCAAAATTTATATGTTGAAAAATAACCCCCTTATGTTGTGTTTAGAAGGTGGGGCCTCTGGGAGGTAATTCAGACATGAGGGTGAGACACTCATGAATGGGACTAGAGTCCTTATAACAGGCTGAAGAGGCTATCATTGTCCCCTTCTACTGTGAAGGGACACTGTTAGAAGGCATCAACTATGAACCAGAAAATAGCTTTTACCAGTAACCAAATCTGCTAGCACCATGATCTTGGACTTTTCATGCTCTAGTATGGTGAAAAAAAATTTCTGTTGTTATAAACCACCCAGTTGTGCTATTTCCCTATAGCAGCTTGGACATGCTATGGTAAGACAGAAAAATGAAATTGGATTAAAGGTGTTACTCACCACTGCTTTATGAGAGACACCATAGAGCTGTGTTCAAAAGCACAGGCTCTGTCGACAGACTGAATAGTATTAGAAACTGGCTTTGTCATTTCAAGATTAAGTATGGAGAAGTACAAAGATAAATGGGATCTAATTGCCGCCTTTAAGATGTTTGAAAGTGATTGAAGAGATAATAATTATATAGAAGGATTAGGATTACTGACAGTATAGTGTTTGGGACATGATAGGGAATGCCTATTTTTTTAGGGAAAGTTCACTCTCTTAATAAATATTTTTAAAATATATAAAATAGCCAAATTAATAATACAAGTTGGTTAGATCAGATATGCTCCTATTATATGTCCAAGATGTTTTAAATTTATAACTTATGACACATACAAGAGTTCGTTCTCTCTAAACTCAGTACCCCATAATTAATCTCTCCAACCAATATTTTTCTGCTGTGTAGAAAATTAAAACTATGGTTGAACAATTCATATTTTTAAGAACTCACCTAGAGCTACGCCCTTAGAAAATTTTGCACCCTCAAAGGGTATGTGTGAGTGGAAGAAAGTTAGAAAGTAAGACAATATGTGCCGTTGCTAACGTATTTTTCCTGAGTCCTTTTGAAACCAGTATCATAATATTAGAGAATGTTTTTGAAATAAAAATAGAAATTTGCCTTTCTACCCTTAAAGCTTAAAACTCACATTTGTCTTATCTGAGATCCTTCCTCAGGAAATAATCCTTGGGCTTCTCAAAAAACATCAAAGAACTGAAACTCACCAGATCATGACATTCGGATACAATGAGATGCCAGACTTCTTCCTCATGATTGCTTCCTTACCCCTCCCTAACTGGTGTTTTCTTAACTGACCACTGCTTCTTGTTGAACAACTTCTCTTTCTTAACCCTTCCTAGTTCCTGTTTTCCCACACATAATTACATTTCTTCTCGGCTAAATCCCCCAATTTTAGTTGGAAAAGGAGATGGATTTGAGACTAACCTCCCATATCCTCTGCTGCAGCACCCTATTAAAGCATTCTTTCCTGGCAATGCTCACTGTCTCAGTGATTGGCTTTCTGTGCAGCGAAAGCTGGACCTAGACTGAACCCCTGGCATTTTGGTAACACTTACATTTAGGGTTGCTAAATAAAATACAGAACACTCAGTTAAATTTGAATTTCAGATGAATAATAAATAATGTTTAGCTACAGTATGTGCCAAATATTGCATGGAAACTTTTTTTGGTTATTTATAATGCTTTGATTTATTTTTCCCACAAATGCGCCATTATTAATGTTCACCACTGTGAATACTGAAAATCGTAATACTTTTCTTGGTTAACCTAGAATCAGTTGTATGTCTGTTATTTTAGAGGTGTGGAAAAGGTCAGGCACAACAGGGAATTAATACTGTTGAATTAACAATGTAACTACCAGGTTTATAACTGACATTGTCAGTAACAATTTGCACAAGGAAAGAGCATGCCTTAACTTTAGCAAGCCCAAAACACAAAGTACATTTCACGTACAAGGTAATGCTCTGACCAATGATACACAATAGAATATATTTATATATTCTTATGCATACAACTTTTAATAAAATTTTTAATAATACTACTGATAATAGACTTTTTAGGACAGAATCTCACTGTGTTGCCCAAGCTGATCTCAAACTTCTAGGCTCAAGGAACCCTCCTAATCAGCCTCCTAAATAGCTGGTATTAGAGACATGTGCCACCACACCTGGCTTGATTATATGTTTTTATTTTTAAAAAATTTTTCACCAAAATAGATTATGAATGACTAATTTTAAACATCATAGAAAAGTGCTTTATAAAGCAATGTACAAGTTAAGAAGCTAAAATCAGAAAAGACAGTGTTTGGATATATGTTTATACTTTGGTTGCCAGACAAAAACAGCTTTGAAAATTATTCACCAAACGCTAGACATTAAGGAACATTTAGACTGTATGCCAAACTAGTGTTGTGTTTTTAAAAGTATGTATTATTGGCCGGGCGCGGTGGCTCAAGCCTATAATCCCAGCACTTTGGGAGGCCGAGGCGGGTGGATCACGAGGTCAACAGATCGAGACCATTCTGGTCAACGAGGTGAAACCGCGTCTCTACTAAAAATACAAAAAATTAGCTGAGCATGGTGGCACATGCCTGTAATCCCAGCTACTCAAGAGGCTGAGGCAGGAGAATTGCCTGAACCCAGGAGGCGGAGGTTGAGGTGAGCCGAGATCGCGCCATTGCACTCCAGCCTGGGTAACAACAGCGAAACTCCGTCTCAAAAAAAAAAAAAAAAAAAAAAAAGTATGTATTATTTGACAAATGAAGTGGTCACAATTAGCTACACAACAAGTCAATTTTATCCTAACAGTCACCCAAAACTAACGCAGACGGCTGTGGTAAGTAGAATTCGAAAATGGCCCACTACAAATTCTCATTCAAATCTTCTACATTGAATATAATGAAATAATGCAACCATTATTGTTACTGCGAGTGGCGAAAGAGATTTTGCAGACACAACTACGGCTACTAATGACTCTGAGTTAATCAAAGGGCCTGATCTAATCACCTGAGCCATTTATAATACGGTTTCCTCTGGCTGGTAGCAAAAAGGAAAGTGAAAGAGATTGAAGGCAAGGGAAGGATTTAGCACACCATTACTATCTTTGAAGGTGAAGGCTGCCACATACAAGGACTTGAGAGTAGCCTCTAGAAACTGAGAGCAGTCCCTCTAGCAACAGCAGCAACAAATGAAGACTTCAGTCCTATAGGAACCTGGATACTTCCAACAACCTGAATGAGCATGGGAACAGATTCTTTCCCCAAACCTTCAATAGGTAGCATCATATTGCCAGCACTGTGTGGAGAAAGCAGTCATTTGTGTTTGAAATTCTGACCTACTGAACAGGGACTTGATTTTTTTTTTTAAGCTATTATATTTTTGGTAGTTAAACAGCAATAGGAAACCAATACAATGGCTAACACAGAAAAGTTATCAGGATGTTTGATAGAAAGGTATTTTTTAAGTGATATATAATAGAAAAATATATTCCTTTTCTGTTTTCATTTTTCTTTTCTGGGTTTTTTTCAGTTTAGGCAGACTGTGACTTTCAAGACACCAGAAAAATAAAGAAAACTAGACATTCTCCTTTTGAGGAAAATTATCAGTACATTCTTGAAACCCGGGCCATTATAAAATATTACAGTTGATTTTGTCAGCTTATTTGACAACTTGCTGTCATAATACATAAATTGATAGCCTGTCTAGAAAAAAAACAAACAGAAAAGCCATTTCAGAACACAAAATACTTCAGGTTTAGAGTAAGCACTTCTTGGCCTTTTGTCCCAGAATAAAACTCATAAGCTAACCTCAGTTTGCATATACAACCTCTAAATCTAAATGTAGTAATCTCTATGGAATTAATTTAGGCCCTCCTTAGTGAAAACAAAAATGGGATGGCTCTCTGACTCATGTCCTTTAGGTGGCTCGAGTGTCAGGGGCGTTTTTTTTTTTTTTTTTTTAGACAGAGTCTGGCTCGGTGCCCAGGCTGGAGTGCAATGATGTGATCTCGGCTCACTGCAACCTCCACCTCCCGGGTATAAGCAATTCTCTGCCTTAGCCTCTCAAGTAGCAGGGATTATAGGTACATGCCACCACACCTGGCACATTTTTGTATTTTTAGTAAAGACAGGGCTTCACCATCTTGACCAGGCTTGTCTTGAACTCCTGACCTCATGATCCATCCACCTTGACCTCCCAAAAGCACTAGGATTACAGGTGTGAGCCACCATACCCAACCCACAATTGGCTTTTTAAAAGCACAAATCGGCCGGGCATGGTGGCTCATGCCTGTAATCCCAGCACTTTGGGAGGCCGAGGTGGGCGGATCACGAGGTCAAGAGATCAAGATCATCCTGGCCAACATGGTGAAACCCCGTCTCTATTAAAAATACAAAAATTAGCTGGGGGTGGTGGCATGCGCCTGTAGTCCCAGCTACTCAGGAGGCTGAGGCAGAAGAATCCCTTGAATGGGGGGTGGGGGGAGGGGGTACGACAGAGTTTGCAGTGAGCAGAGATCTTGCCACTGCACTCTAGCCTGGCGACAGAGCAAGACTCTGTTAAAAAAAAACAAAAACAAAAGAAAGCACATATCTTCCAGCAAATACTGTGCTGTGAGCATATTTAAAAAATTATGATAAAAATAAACCAAAGTCTGTACAGTACTGGATATGGCAGTATGGCAAAAGGAAGGAGTTGAAAAACTTATTTTGCTTTCATACATGGAATTTCCTAAGTGAAAAACTGGAAGGTTACCTTGATTATCCTTAATAGCTATATTAGCAAGTTGTGCCTAAAAGTTCTTCATTATAATGAAGAATATCTCTTTTGTATGAAAAGAAATATGTTCTGTTTAGTGACTATCCACACTTCAAACTAGTTAGCATTAGGTTAGGCAATTAAACTGCCAAACTCAATTTGGAATATAGACATTTCTATTACAAGAATCTAGGGTATTCTGTCAAAGAAGGAGACATGATCACTTGGATGTGGACTCCTCTGTTGAGTTGTCTGCCTTATTATGTAGAAACTGGGGAAAGCAGCAGGATTGACAAGCTCAAAAAAAAAAAAAACATTCTTTGTCGTGGACCGTCCGGGACGGGTAGGCACGTCTGCCCGGGGTCTCTCGACCTGCAAGAGGGTCCCAATACCTGGAAGAGGGAGTGTGCCTGGAAAATTAATAAAGACAGAGAGAAAGCGAGGCATCTGGAGGCCTGATAGGCTGTGCCTAAACCGCAAATTTTATTTTTCAAAGGCCAGGAATAAATACACTTTCTTGGCTCTGGTTTAAGTCATAGCAAGAGGAAATGCAAATGTATGCCTCACGTGGCCTATACAATAGAGAAGTCAGATATGCAATCAGTGGTTGTAAAAAGTAACAGAGTTTCCTGTAATCACAAAGCTTGTTTGCATCCAAACATTATTCACAAAGCTTGTTTACATCCAAACATTATTCACAAAGCTTGTTTACATCCAAACATTATTCCTCCTGGCTGCAGGTATCTCTGGTCTTACCTTGTTTTAGAACTGAGATATGAAAAGGTTTTCTGGTTTTGCTCATCAGAATATCTTTTAATCAGATTTTCCTTTGTCTGCTCCTGACTCAACTTGTCTCAACTTCCCCATTCAGGAATCTCTGAGTCAGGAATCAAAGTCATCCCTTATGGTGGCATTTGCTTTGCAAATATCGACAGTTAAACCATTATCTAGGGTACAAGGCAGTCAGGTAAGGTTTAAGGCTTATTCTTAAAGGGTTATAAAAAGGTTAAAAGCAGGAACTGGTTGCCGGTAGGGGGCCACTCGGTCTAGCAGCAACGCATAGTTTTAGGGCCAAACGATATTGTGGTTGATATTAGAAACTGATCATTCATCTTTAAGTTTCTATATTTCCGGATAGCTCGACTGCCTCCAGTAGGAAATTGTGTTTGGGATCAAACTCACCGTATAGTGAGACTCACGCCTTTTGGGGGTCTCACACGGGAATGTTCCCCACAATTCTTCTTTTTTTTTTTTTTTTTTTTTTTTGTCTGAGACAGAGCCTCACTCTTTTGCCCAGGCTAGAGTGCAATGGTGTGATCTGGGCACACTGCAACCTCTGCCTCCTGGGTTCAAGCAATTCTCCTGCCTCAGCCTCCTGAGTAGCTAGGATTACAGGTGTGCACCACCATGCCTGGCTAATTTTTGTGTTTTTAGTAGAGATGGGCCTTCACCATATTGGCCAGGCTCGTCTCTGACTACTGACCTCATGGTCTGCTCACCTTGGCCTCCCAAAGTGCTGCGATTACAGGCATGAGCCACTGTGCCCAGCCCTCAAAAACATTATTCTTAAAAGCAGGCAAACATAAGACAAGTGAATTATTTTTTGTCCAGCTCTATGTGTAAAACTCCAAAGACTAAATGATTTTCCAAATATCTAGTAAACTCTTACTATGTAACTAATACTCAAAGATAAAATGGCTTTGACCTAATACGCAGAATTAGCTGTCTTTCTGCACCTATGTATTATTTCTAGACTTTTGCTAGAAAGCTTATTGCTTTTCCTTTTACTTTTCTGCTGTTATTATGACTTGGTGTAAGTTCTAGAAGACCCAGAATGAAATTCGTTTCAGATTTTACTAAAGTAATTCTTTCTAAGGCAGACTTCCAATGAGTTGAGTTCAAAAGTATGAGTTAAGTCTCAAGTCTGTCTTTCAGAATTCAACCCTTTCCTACTCCATTACATGACTTTGAGTCAGTGGCATCACAGGCACTATAGGCACTTAAGGAATCATTTTCCTTTTTCAAGAATTAACCATGTTTTACCCTCTCAAGCCCCCATCCCCAATACTTATCAATTTAGGCAAAAGAACAAAGAGTAATAGGAATGGGGAAAATAGAAAAAACTATTTTTTACGTAATTCAAAATTTCCTGTAAATTCTCAGTTACATCTCAGGAAATTTGTTTCAGCATTTGTACCCAACAATCTAGCTGTTCATTGGTTCATCTGGCTTAACTTTCCTCAACAGTAGCAAAAACAAAAGCTTTCTGGGGAAAAGTTTATTGCAATGATCAAGCCAATTATTTGTAATATTCAAGAGCTCTCCTCTGTTTTTCCAAGGATCTCTAGCTACTAAGAGCCCTTAGATTCAGTTCCCAGAAGTACTTATATACTGCGTCTCCCTGACTTACATCGCATACATACCTTGAAAACCTGCTTTAGTCCCATTCACACTTCAAGACCTTGTCTATTAATTTCGTACATTTTTGTAATTCTAATTTTCAATCATATTTTTCTTCTGTTTCTCAATTTTATTTTTTACCATAGATCCCTGGAAAGGCCTAAGAAATATACTCTTTATTGATCAGCATTTGCCCTGGAGAGCTAATGTATGGCTCCTATCTCATTCTGCTTATTTGCTGATTAATGTAAGTTGCACATAATTGGAATAATGATACTTTATTGTTCATAAATGTTTCTCATCATTGGTGTGTATATGGCTTTTTAAATTTTATATATATGTATGAATATATATATACATATGCATGGATGCATTGATACATCTATATCAATCTATCAATCTGTTGTCTCTCTGTTATGTGCGTGTGTGTATGTGTGTGCTCACGTGCATGCACAGAGAGAGAAAGAGATAGATGTAAAAATATAAAAACCTGTGAATCCACTACAGACATGGTATGTATATTACTAACAGTATCTTCTATCTACTCATGTACATTCTTTGACATTTCTTGTAGTTTCACCAAAAGAAAGTGACTACTTTATTAAATCTCATTTTTGTCATTTCACCATTCCCTTGCATATATCCACATCTTTATCTATAACCTATATCTGTATTTGTATCATATATCTATCTATATCTTTTTAACAAAATACACTATTTTTTCCAGTCATTCTAGCCTTCATTTTATTTCAATATGGTAAATGTGTAACAATTAATAAGCTCATATTAATATATTGTTATTTTATTCAGATTTTTTCAGTTTCTCCTAATTCCTGTTTTTTTCTTTTCAGTTCCAGAATCCTATCCTGAATACATTACATGTAGTTATCATGTTTCCATAAGCTTCCTTTAATGGCCATTTCCAAGACTTTTCTTCTGTTTAATAACCTTGACAGTTTTGAGGAGTGCTGGTCAGGCATTTTATAGAAAGTCTCTCAATTTGTCTAATGTCTTTCTCATCATTAGACTTGAATAATGTGGTTTTAGGAGGAAGATCACAGAGATAGCATGCTATTTCAATGTATCATATCAAAGGAACATACTTTCAACCTAGTTTATGACTTTTGATGGGCTGGGCACACTGGCTCACACCTGTAATCCCAGCACTTTGGGAGGCCTAGGCGGGTGGATCACCTGAGGCCAGGAGTTGGAGACCAGACTGACCAACATGGTAAAACCCTGTCTCTACTAAAAATATAAAAATTAGCTGAGCGTGGTGGTGGGTTCCTGTAATCCCAGCTACTTGGGAGGCTGAGGCAGGAGAACTGCTTGAACTGAGGAGGTAGAGGTTGCAGTGAGCCGAGATCAAGCCACTGCATTATAGCCTGGGCAATAGAGTGAGACCCTGTCTCAAAAAATAAAATAAAATAAAATAAATAAATAAATAAATAAATAAATAAATAAATGGCTTCTGATGTCCACATTGATCACCTGGTTGAAATAGCGTTTATTAGGCTTCTGCACTATAGAGATACTTTTTTTTTTCCCTTTTTCTATACTGTACCCCTTATAAAGAAGTGGATATTCACAGCCCACCCATAAATAATGAGGAGTTATGTTTCTCGCTTTAGGATGGATTATCTACATACTTTATTTGTACTTTGTCCTTATGAAAAATTTGTATCTTCACATCCATTTATTAATTTATTTAGTCATTTATTTTTATAAGCTTTTGGACTCATGAAGATTTATAGTTTAAGTTACAATTTGGTACTACTTTATTCATTGTGTTGTTGTTCAAATTGTTCCAGCATTGGCCATTGGGAACTCTTTCAATGTGCACTTCTGTTTTTTGATATTCCCTCATCTTTCTCTCTGTCTGTCTCTCTTTCTCTCTCTCTCTTTCTCTCTCTCTCTCTCTCTCTCTGTGTGTGTGTGTGTGTATACGTGTATATATATATATATATGTGTGTATGTATACATGTGTGCATTTTTTTTTTTCTTTTTTTGAGGCAGAATCTTGCTCTGTCGACAGGCACCAGGCTGGAGTGCAGTGGCATGATCTCAGCTCACTGCAACCTCTGCCTCCTGGGTTCAAGCAATTCTCCTGCCTCAGCCTCCTGAGTAGCTGGGAACACAGGTGGGTGCCACCACACCCAGCTAATTTTTGTATTTTTTAGTAGTGACGGGGTTTCACCATGTTGGCCAGGATGGTCTTGATCTTTTTACCTCGTGATCCACTCGCCTTGGCCTCCCAAAGTGCTGGGATTACAGGCATAAGCCACCACACCTGGCCTATATATATATATATATATATATATATATATATATATAATTATTATTATTTTTACTAAGAGCTTTTTTTAAAACTTTTTGTCCTTGAATGATGCTCCAGTCTCATTTTGTATGTTTCCTGCCCCAGTCCTAAAATCAGCCAATTCTCTGAGAAACCATGGTTCTTTTATTGGAAGATGGTATTAGAAACTTGAGATTTGGGAACGTAAGCATGTCATTGGCTACTAAGATATTGCTTCCTTTAGGCCCTCTCAGCTAACAGGGAAAAGAAATATATCTGTGCATACTAACCTGTGTAAAAACACATACCCATAAATACTTATGTGTGCTACCATCTGGATCTATATTCATTTACATATTTATTTCCATCAGCATACAAAATATAAAAATATATCTATATTCCTTTATATATCAGAGATTATACTGACATTTCCAACTCAAATCTATTACCACATGGACTTTTCTGGCCTCCACCTCCTGCTTATTTGTAAATTCCCACTCCAACAGTTAGAACATGTTTCTCACCTTCTGCCATTCATTTCTTTTATTACTCATTTTCAATGTACATGTATAACATTACAGAATTGTTAACTCATACTCCTATGTGAAACCACTCTATCAACTACAGTACTGTATTTATGTATACCTTCTTTTGCCTTCAGAATTTTAGACTCCACTAATTTCCAAAGTTACACCAGTCAGCACCTTTTCCTTCACCATCCTAACAGTGTTGTACCATACATTTGTAATAGAGTGAGATTGTTTTCACTTTCACATTCTCCATTTCATGCTGGGATATCCTGACCTCCTGTATGATTTGTTTTAAATTTGTGTCCATTACTGTATACTTTTTATGCTGTAAGAGTCAATGGGTTTGGCAAATGCATAAGATCCTGTATCCATCATTACGATTATTTTTGTTTGTTTGTTTCACCTCTAGCTCAGTATACTATTATTTAATTCGGAGACTAACTACTTGGAGGTAGTATTGGATTCCACTAATTTAATGGCTCAGTCATTCACAAAACTACTCTTACGTCTGATGACAGCCGTACATCAAGAAGTCCCTAGGCCACGCACATATCTGACTAACTGGCTATGAATTAAGTTTGCCTATGACCTACCCTTCTCTTAGCTTCAATAATTTATTGGAGCTCCTCATGGAACTCAGCAAAGTACTATACTAATGATTACAGTTTTATGAAGGACACAAATTGGGAATCACCAAATGATGAGATATTAATACAATTGGCAAAGTATGTGGGGGAACGAAGAACTTCTGTGTGCTCTCCCCATGAAATCCAGGTGCATTATTCCTGGGACATCAATATATTTTCCAACTGGAAATCTAGACTGAGCCTCAGTGTTTATTATTTTTATTGCAATTTTATTATCTAGGTATGATTAATAAATCATTGTCCATGTGGTTGAAATTAATATCTACTTCTGCTAAATATCAGAGTGATCCAAAGTTCCAACTTTCTAAAAAAATGGTAATTTTATTTTCTGCTGACCAGCTCCCATCACAAATTTATATACAGGGCTATTATGAAGCAAGTCATTAGCATTACAGAGACACTTGTATCAGTCACAAAATTCTAAGGATTTTTGGAGCTCTGTGCCAGGAACCCAGAATGAAGACCAGATACATTCTTTATGATACACAGTATTATAAAGAATAGTTTTATTGTTCTGAAAATCACCCTATGTTTCACTGAGTTATCTTTCCTCTTACTGAACCAACAATTTTTTTTTTTTTTTTTTTACAAACTATAGGGGTTTTTTTCTAGACTGGTACATAGTCAGTAATCTTTTTATACTGGCATGTTCCATTTAGCAATATACATTGAAAATTCAGCCATTTTTTCATGGCTCAATAGGTCATTTATTTTTACCACTGAATAATATTGTATTAATGTACCAAAGTTTGCCAGTTCACCCTTTAAAGGACATATTGATTGCATCCAGTTTATGGTGATTATGAATAAAGCTGCTCTAAATATCCCCTTTTATTTTATTTTTTTTTAATGTAGGCATTAAGTTTCACATCAGGTGGGAAAACCCATAAGAGCAAAAACTAGATTAGATGCTAAGACTGTGTTTAGGTTTGTAAAAAGCTTTCAAATTGTCTTCCAAGGTGATTGTACTATTTTGCATTCCTTTCTGCAATAAATGAGAATTTAATTTATTCTACATCTTCTCCAGTGACTGGAATTGTCAGTTTATTTTGGTTAACATTTTTAATAGGTGTGCAGTATTATCTCATTGTTGTTTTAATGTGCATTTTTCTAATGACAATGGTGTTGATTATTTTTTTCACATGTTTATTTATCATCTATGTATCTTTGGTAAGGTGTCTATTAAGATTTTTGCCTCCTTAAATTGAGTTGTTTGTTTTCTTATGTTTTTGTTTGTAAACTTTTTTTTTTTTTTTTTTTTTTTTTTTTTTGAGACGGAGTTTCGCTCTTGTTACCCAGGCTGGAGTGCAATGGCGCAATCTCGGCTCACCGCAACCTCCGCCTCCCGGGTTCAGGCAATTCTCCTGCCTCAGCCTCCTGAGTAGCTGGGATTACAGGCACGCGCCACCATGCCCAGCTAATTTTTTTTTTGTATTTTTAGTAGAGACGGGGTTTCACCATGTTGACCAGGATGGTCTCGATCTCTCGACCTCGTGATCCACCCGCCTCGGCCTCCCAAAGTGCTGGGATTACAAGCTTGAGCCACCGCGCCCGGCCGTAAACTTTTATATTTTGAATACAAATACTTTATGGGATATATATTTTGCAAATATTTTCTCTTAATTATGGCTTGTAGTTTTATTCCCTTAACAATGTCTTTCATGGAGAATTTTTATATTTTAATACATTCTAATTTATTATATTTAATGAATTATATATTTTATCAACAGATGTAAAACTTTATAACTAAACTCAAGATTACATACACTTTCTCTTATGTTTTCTGCTGGAAGTTGTGTAGTTTTCATTTCACATTCAGGTCTGTATTCCCTTTCATTTTGAGTTGGCTTTAATTTAGTGTCTAGTGTGCTTTCATTTCAATATGAAGGATTATCTTCAGCATTATTTGTAAGACAGGTCTAGTGGTTATAAATCCCCACAGCTTTTATTTATATAGTGCTATGACTTAATTTATCCTTCACAATTCATGTTGTCATTGTGATAGTATTGGGTGATGGGGCTATGACAAGGCTATGAGGGCTCCATCCTCATAAATAGGTTAATATAATGATCACAGGAGTAGGTTAGTTATTGTGGGAGTTGATTTCTGAGAAAACCTATCCATCCATCTCACGTCTATATATCAAGTGTTTACTTCTGTCTTCCATCCTTGCACTGATGCATTACCCTCCCCAGATGCTGGTGTCATGCTCTTAAACGTCCTAGCCTTTGGAACCATGAGCCAAGTAAACTTTTCTTTTTTGTTCGAATAATTAGAATTACTCAGTCTGTAGTATGCAGCTATAGCAGTAGAAATGGACTAAGACATCTGAGAATGTCTTAATTTTATCCTTATTTTCAAAAGACAGTTTTGCTGGATACAAAATTATCAGTTAACAATTTTCTATTTTCACCACTTTAAATATACCATTTTACTGCCCTTTTCCCTCCAAAGTTTCTGCTGCAATATCCACTGTTAATCTTATTGAGAATCCCTTGTATATAGTGAGTTACATGAGTTTCTCTTGCTGGTTTCAAGACTCTCTTCGGCTTTTGAATATTTGATTGTTCAATGTCAGTCTTCATGGGAGATTCTTGGATTTGTAGATTCATGCATTTTCTCAAATTTAGAGAGTTTTCAACCATTAGTTCTTCAAATACTCTCTCTGCCCCTATATCTGTCTCTCTTTTCCTACTGAGACTAATGTGATCTGTATAGTGGTCCTTTTAATGAAGTCCTTCAAGTTTTTTAGTTTCTGTTTACCCTTCTTTATTAATTTTTTCCTTTTGCTTCTCATACTCAGTTATTTCAAATGACTAGTCAAGTTGTTGATTCTTCCCTCTGCTTACTTGTATCTGCTGTTGAATCCCTTTTGTGAATGTTTCAATTCAATTATACTATTTTTTTAATGCAAGAATTTTGATTTGCTTTACTTTTTATAATTTCTATAGTTTTGTTGATATTTTCATTTTGCTCTTATATTGCTTTTCTAATTTGTATTATGCCATGTCCATCTTTCCCTTAAGGTCTTTAGGCATAAAGGAAACATAGTTACTTTAAATTTTTGTATCTAGTAAGTCAAAGCCTGTGTTTCTCTAGATACAGTTTCTGCAACTTCATTGTTTGTTTGTTTTGAAAGGATCAGGCTTTTCTGATTTTTTGTATGCCTTATTTTTGTTGCTGTCAAATTTGAATATTCGAAGAAAGAAGATTCCTCTCTCAGTCTTTGAAGACTGGCTTTGAGCTAAGGAAGTCATTCTCTAATCAGCAGAGCATTTTTTGAACCTTAGAATCAGCATGAGATGAGGTTGAAGGTCTTCTCCGGTCTTTTCTGATCACGAATCTCAGTTCGGACTTCTAAAAAATCCATCCTTATGTGTAGTATAAGCTGCTTTTTAACATCTTCATTTTCCAAAGAGGTTCACCCCAGCTTTTCCTAAGAGACTTGGATTGTCTATTGTATGTCTCTACTCATAATCTTTTACCCCCAGGTGCCTGTGGTTCCTTGTCTCCCTGCGGTATTTAAGAGTTGTGCCTACCTCTTTCAACTATGTTGCCCAGACTGAGCTCCAACATAAGATAAAGAGGCAGCTCCCAGAGGGCTTAAAACATTAGAAATAGTATCCGGCCTGTATCTTCCAGTTTGAGAAAGAATATTTTAAACTGGGCTGCAACATCCTGCAGACTAAGTTGTGCTGCACCAGGAAGGTGGGACAAGTTTGAACAAAATCACTTCAAAACTTACCATTGTTGTTTTAATGTCTTGGATGTGCACTAGTTGTTGTTGACATTTGACGGTTTTTCAGAGCTCTTACAAAGTCAATTTTGTCAGTTGTTTTTCTTTTACTTTGTGATACATTGATAGAAAATAAGATCATGGGGTTTCCTGGTCAACCATTTTGTTGATGTCACTCTTAGACTTTAATTTATGGCTTTTTTGTTTTTTTCATTTTTGTTTTTGAGAAAGAGTCATGCTCTGTCGCCCAGGCTGGAGTGCCGTGGTGCAATCTCGGCTCACTGCAACCTCTGCCACCCTGGTTCAAGTGATTCTCCTGCCTCAGCCTCCTGAGTAGCTGGTATTACTGACCATGCACCACCATGCCCAGCTAATTTTTGTATTTTTTTATGGAGATGGGGTTTCATCACGTTGATCAGGCTGGTCTTGAACTCCTGACCTTGTGATCCGGCCTCCTTGGCCTCCCAAAAGTGTTGGGATTACAGACATGACCACCTGCACCCGGCCCTTGATTTATGTTTACAAATGTTGTATGTAAAGCAGTGTTAAAATTTTCTACCATATAAGTGGGAATTATTTTTCCTTGTAATTCTATCAATATTTGCTACATATACATTTTATGATATTTTTAGGTGCTTATATAATTAGAATTGCTTAAATGTGAGTTAAATTTTTATAATTGTGTAATTTTCCTAATGATGCTTTTTTTAAAGTAATGTATTTATTTATTTATTTATTTATTTATTTAATTGCATTTTAGGTTTTTGGGTACATGTGAAGAACATGCAAGATTGTTGCATAGGTACACACATGGCAGTGTGATTTGCTGCCTTCCTCCCCTTCACTTATATCTGGCCTTTTTTATCTCTATGTTAAATGATATAAACAAGACATACCAGATATTTTATTAGTAAATTTATACCATACTGATTTTCATCCTTTTTTTCTCAACTGTGTGTCTTCTATATGTGGCTTCTTTACAAGAAACACAGAGCTGGGTTTTATTATTACTGTTGTTGTTTCTATTATTATTAACACTACTCAACCTTAATCATTGTGTTTTAAATGGTTAATTTATTATAATATTATAAATATGGAAATATATAGACTTGTTTCTAGCATCCTAGTTTCTTTTTATTTCAATTTGACTCACTAAACATCTTTTATGTTTGTTATTTCTTAACACACATATACAAAGAAACAAACAAGCACAGATATCTACATTTATGCCTTCTTCCTAATTGGAGAAAACTGTTAGATGTTTTCATATTCTTGATCTGTCAATAACCTGTGCCCTGAATATTATGTTGTTGTTTTGTTTCCGTTCAATTCTAGATAACTATGAATATAATCTTTTCCTTTTTCTTTATTATTAGTCATATTTTTGACAAGTATACAATTTATCAAGTTATTTAATCATCTTTACCTTTCATGTCTCTTGCAGCATCTGATTTGTTCCTCTTATAATTTGGTTATATCCTCCAAAAAGATTTTCAAGGTGAGTCATCCTGTTGCAAATATTCTCAGGTCTTGTCTTTGTAAGAATTAAGTTAGCCTGACCTCTATTAAACATATATTTATGTGTTTTCTACTATTCTACTAGTTTTTATCTTCTTGTTTATTTGTTTTGTAACTTCTATTTATTTTGCCACTTTTATTTTCCTTCGGAAAACTTTGTTAATCTTGTTTCTCAACTCACTTGTTCAATTCGCATATGTATTTATTCAACTATTTACCCTACAATTTCTAGTTATTTCTATTTTTTTCTGTTTCATATCACTAAAATTTTTTCTTTGAATTTTTAGTATATATGTCTTAATTTTTAGTATATATGTCTTATTATAAATTCAGATAATCATTTAAAATGACCCATGTGATCTAGTATCTCCATCTTCTAGTATTGTAATTCATTTATTTTTTAAAGTATTTATACTTCTCAGATTTCTATTTTTGCCTGTGACACTTGAGTAAGTCTAATTGGAAATGCATATCACACATCAAGGGCTGGCCAAGCTTTGGTCAGTGTCACTCCCAACCTTTCTCTAGCAGTATACTCAAAGAGAAGAATAGGTAGATTCTTAGAGTAAGCAGCCCTAAGCACAGGGAAAAAAAAAAAAAAAACATTATTGATCACTCCAGTTTTATATCCACCTATAGGGAATTCTTTAAGTCAGTACCTTGATTTTGGAATCTGAGGGAAAAACAGAATTGAAGAATGCATGCCCTAGATCAGCAGTCTGTAGAAAAAAATCCAGTAGAACAAATATATCCCAGAACTAACTTGTTTTTGTACAGGCTTTTAGCTAAGAATGACTTATACATTTTAAGGGTTTATAAAAACAAGTAATAATACTACGTGACAGAGATCTATGTGGTCCTCAAAATGTAAAATATCTAATATCTAGCCCACTACAGAAAAAAGTTTCCTTATCCATATCCCAGGTTGTAATCAAATGGCTTTAGGAGATTGAAGAGGAAAGAAAAGAGTAAATATTTAATACTTGTCAACCTTCATGAAACAAAGCTTTTGCACTATTTTGCCCATGTGGACACCTGGCCAAAGGGATGGATCTTTGTCACAGAATTTCATAATGAAGGGGCAGGTGTTGATTAAAACAAGGCAACAGCAGGGGATACGAAAGAGCAGAACTCAATTATTTTAAAAATTATATTCAGCTCTGCATTCTCTATGGATATACAAAAACACACATTCCCATCAATTCAGAATGACTTTTATTTCCCTAGAATGTTTAGCACAGTTGATATTTACTTTCCTAAAAAATGTTTAAAGAAGTTTCAGTTATTTCTTCCAGGTTTCTCTTGAGGGACTGAGACAGCAGTTCATGCTAATTTATCATTTTTTGAAGAATGGAAGTAAGAATATTACTTAATTTAATTTGATAAATCCTGTCACTTTTTTTAACTTTTTTCTCTAACATTGAAGACAATTGAAACAGTTGTCATGCTCTCTCTCAAACTAAAAATAATTTCCAACTTGTTACCTGGTTACCAACAAAGAAAAAAGAGAAGCATCTTAACACCTGATTAATCACTCCACACTGCCTACTTGGGTTCTGTCACTCTTTAAATCTTTTACTTTGGACAAGCTACTTACACAGTTTTCTGTAAATTGTGACTAAGAATAGTAACTAATTTATGAAATTGAAA
The DNA here is from genome assembly GCF_048565385.1 of Saimiri boliviensis. Classification (NCBI taxonomy): domain Eukaryota; kingdom Metazoa; phylum Chordata; class Mammalia; order Primates; family Cebidae; genus Saimiri; species Saimiri boliviensis. The sequence continues at coordinate 76,154,388 of NC_133470.1, read as the reverse complement.
TAAGTATCAATTGAATGTTTTTATTATATTTAAAACTATGTTTAACATAAGTGTTACTAAAATGTTTATTAAATAAACATACTAAGAAAAATGTAAACAATTCAATATATTACTCTATAATCTTGCATTTCAAGGATTTTAATAAGGCCACTCACATTGTGATGATCCAAACATTTACCATCTTATTACCCTTCTTTTTTGGGAAATTAAATCTAACTTCTTGTTTATATTATGAGTATCTGTAAGTCACTCTGAATTTACATCTATGTCTTGTGATGGTTAATTGTATGTTTCAGCCTAACTCGCCATAGGGTATCCAGATTAAACATTATTTCTAGGCATATCTATGAGGGTAATTCTGAGTGAGATTAACATTTTCAATTAGCAGACTCAATAAAGTAGATTGGCCTCCCCAAAGTGGGTGGGCATTATCTGATTCACTGAGGCCCTAAATAAAACAAAAAAAAACAAGGAATGATAAATTAGATTGTTTTTTTCTGCCTTACTGTTTGAGCTAGAGCATCTCATTCCATCTTCTTTAGCCCTTAGACTGGCTGTGTTTTTATTGCTTCAGCAAATTAAGCCATCCTCAGATGCAGCCATTGATCTGGAAAATGATTTTTCTCCAAACCTGTCCATATGGCTGACCAGAGGCAGTTTGCTTTCAACTGAGAAGACCACCAATACACCTTCAGTGTCATACCTCAGGTTACATCAACTCCCTAGCCCTATGTCCGAATTTAGTTAACAGGGATCTTGGTCACCTTTCCCTTCCCCAAGATAGCACAGAGGTCCATCACGTTGATGATATTGTGCTGAATGGATTTAGTGAGGAAGAGGTACTACCTACTCTAGACTTATTGATAAGGCATCTGTATGTCAGGGAGGACAGGAAATAAGTCTCCATGGGCTTTCTACTTCACTCAAATTTCTGGTACAGTGATGATTTGTGGGGGTGCCTGTTGAGATATTCCTCTAACGTGAAGGATTGCCTGTTGCATCTGGCCGTTCCAACAACCAAGAAATAGGTACAACTCTTAGTGGGGCTTTTTGGAATTTGAAGGCAACATATTCCTCATTTGAGTGTGTTGTTTCAGCCCATTTACCACGTGACTAGAAAAGCTGGTGATTTGGATCGGGACCTACAATAAGAGAAGTCTGAGCAATAAGTGCAGTGCTCTTCCACTTGCGCCATATGATTTATCAGATAGGAATACTATTGGGAGCCCTTGGCCACCTGCTATAGATGAATTGCAGGGAGGGCGGGTCTTTAGGATTTTGGAGCAAGGTCCAGTCATTCTCTGAAGATGACTACTCTCCTTTTCAGAAACAATTCTTGGCCTGTGACTCAGCTTTAACAGAGACTGAACATTTAACCATTTCCACCAAGTTACCATGTAACCTGAGCTGCCCATCATAAACTGGGCATTATCTAACCCCCAAAGTCATAAAACTGAGCATGCACAGCAATACTACATCATCAGATAGAAGTGGTATGTGCATGACTGGGCCTGAGAAGACCCTGAGACACAGGTAAGTTACATGAAGAAGTAGACCTTATTCCTACTATACTACTTTCTCTCTTTTACCTTTTACATATGACCTCATGGTGAATAATTTATGATCTGTTGACAAAGAAAGAGAAAACTTAAACCCTGTTTACATCTGCATATATGCAGGCATCATTCAAAAGCAGACAACTGCAGATCTACTGCCCCCCTCTGGGATATTTCTGAAGGAGAGTGGCAAAGGGAAATTTTCTCAGTGGACATAACTTGGAGCAGTGCCCCTAGTTGTTCACTTGGCTTGGATGAAGAAATGGCCAGAGGTGCAATTACATACTGGTTCGTGGGCTTTGACCAGTAGTTTGGCTAGTTGGCCAGGGACTTTGAAGGAACATAACTGTAAAATTGTTGACAGACATTTCAGGAAGAGGTTTGTGGTTAGACCTCTCTGAATAGGCAAAAATTGTGAAGGCCTTGTGTCTTATGTGATTACTCATTAATGAGTGACTCAGCAAAGAATTTTAATGGTATAGTAGCTAGAATACCCATTTTCTGGATACTAGTCAGCCTCTTTCCCCTGCCACCCCACCGTGGCTCAGTGGCTCACAAAGTGGCCATGGCAGCAGAAATGGAGACTTGCTTAGCAACATGGCCTTTAACTCCCCCAGGGCAACTTGGCTCTGACCACCACCGAATTCCTAGTCTGCCATCAAAAAGAACTGAGTCCCCAAGATGGAACCTTTACCCAGGGTAATCAGCCAACTGCCTGTTGGCAAATTGATTGCATTTGACCAGTTCCATCAAGAAAGGAGTTGCATTTTATTCTTTGTGGTATAAACACTTACTCTGGAAATTAATGTGTTTTTTCTGCATGCAGTTCTTTTGCCAAAACTACCATTTGGGGACTTACAAAATGTCTTAGCCACTGTCATGACATGCTACACACTGTTGCTTTAGATCAAGTAACTCAGTTTACAACAAAATAAATGTCACAATAGGTCAATGCCCATGAAGTTCATTGGCCTTACCATGATGGCCACCATCTTGAAGTAGCTGGCAGAATAGAATGGTGGAATAGCCTTTTGAAGACTCAGTTACAACAGCTAAATGGAAATTCCTTTCAGGCCTGGGGAAAGGTTTTCCAAAAGGCTGTGCTTTGAGTCAGTGTTAAATATATGGTGCTGTTTTTCTCATAGTCAGGATTCATGAGTCCAAAATTCAAGTGGTAGAAATGGAGTGATACTGTTAACTAGCATCTATAGTGACCAACAAGCAAGACTTTCCTTCTTGTTTCTATGAGTTTATGCTCTGCTTGCCTAGAGGTCTTAGTTCCTGAGGAAGGAATGCTTCCACCAGGAGATACAACAGTGGTTTCTTTGAACTAGAAATTAAGTATGCTGTCTGGTCTCTTAGGGCTCTCTACATCTCTGAATCATCAAAGACAGACGTTACAATGTTGGCTGAGATAATTGATCCTGATTACCAAGGAAGATATTAGACTGCTACTCCATAATGAAGATAAAGAAGAATATGTCTAGAATACAGGAGACCTGTTATGATGCCTCTTAATATCCCCATGCCCTGTGATTAAGTTGAATGAACAACTATAACAATGTAAATAGAACTATAACAATCCACCTAAGCAGGACTATTAATGGCCCAGATCCTTCAGCAATGAAGCTTCATTGAGCACCCATACTTCAGTTGACATGCTTGCTGAAGTCAAAGAGAATAGAAAGTAGGTAGTGGAAGAAGATAGTTACCAGCTACAACCCTGTGATCAGTTACAGAAAGGAGAATTATAATGTCATAAGCATTTTTTTCTTAAGTATGTTCATATATTAGTGTGTGTGTGTGTGTGTGTGTGTGTGTGTGTGTAAAATCTGTTTTTTACTTTCTTATTCCCTTACGACGTGACATAAAATGTATGGATTTTATTCTATAAAAATTTCATTTTGGTACTGTTAATTGTACATCATGTTACATCATAGTATTTAGGTTACATGATGTCACTTATATTCTAAGTACATTCATATATTTGTGTATATGTGTATGTGTGTGTAAAATCTGTTTTTTTACTTTCTTATTTCCTTATGATGTAACATAAAATGTATTGATTTTATTTCATACAAATTTCATTTTAGTACTGTTACTTTTACATCATGTTACATCATAGTATTTAGGCTACGTAATGTCAAGGAGAAGAGTAAACATCAACTACAGAATTTGCCTCCCTTTTAGGGAAGAAGTAAGTACTTATATCATGTTAGGCAGCTTTATGATCTTGTTATAATCTTTACTTGAAGATTAAGTGTCATTTAAGGAGATGAATATGGGTGCCAAGTGGACAAGGGGTATAATTAAGATGGTTAATTTTATGTGTCATTATGATTGGCCGTGGGTTGCCCAGATTAAACGTAATTTCCAAATGGGTCTGTGAATGTATTTCCAGTTGAGTTTAGCATTTAAGTTGGTGGATCAGTAGATTATGGATCCCCAGTGTGAGTGGGCATCTTCCAATCTCTTGAGTGCCTAAATAATAAATTTGTTATTTAATGGTCTTTATTCTTTAAAGGAATTATCCAAAGATAATTAAAATAACAAATTTACTATGGTAAAAGAAAGAACTATAAGAAAAAAATGATCATTTAATAGGATTGATAAAATATATTTCCAAAAAGACTCCAATTACTTCTAAAAGGCTCTGATTACTTCTGGAATAATATAATTTTAGTCCCATGAGAACCATTGTGATTTAAACTAAAATGTGAATATTTATTAATTTTGAAAAAGTAAAACCTGTTAGGCTTTCTTACATTTAGCATCAAGGTATTTCATGACAAATGTTTCAATACATATTTTACAACATAAAAGAACAGTAATGAAAAACAAAACCTTGCAAAAAAAAAAAAACTGGTGTTGACATAGTATTTTGCTAACCTCTAGAATTTGTTCTTTCAATACTCAGTATTTACATAGTATAATATATTCTCAAAGAGCTCTTTGATCTATAATTAGTTAATTCTTATGACACTTTTCGTGTTTTTTATTTATTTATTTATTTATTTATTTATTTATTTATTTATTTTTTTGAGACAAAGTCTCACTTTGTCATCCAGGCTGGAGTGCAGTGGCATCATCTCAGCTCACCGCAACCTTCGTCTCCCATGTTCAAGCAGTTCTCCTGCCACAGCCTTCTGAGTAGCTGGGACTACTGGTATGCACCACCACTCCTGGCTAATTTTTGTATTTTTTTTAGTGGAGACAGGGTTTCACCATACTGTCCCGGCTGGTCTCAAACTCCTGACCTTGTGATCCGCCTGTCTTAGCCTCCTAAAGTGCTAGGATTACAGGGGTGAGCCACTGTGCCCAGTCTAGTTAATTCTTATGACAGTTTTATGAGATAGGTCACAACTTTGAAGAGGAAATGATTTAGCTTTATCAAATGACATTCAGAGTATGCTCAATAGGAAGCTACAGTAATTCAGGTGCTAGGTGACTAAAGACTAAATCATTGGTAATTCCCTAAAGCTAGTCATACTGTCTAGCATTCTTTTTTATTTTAAATGCTAAATTTCTATATAGCAGTATCAAAAGCAGAAAATAAAGTAGTACCTGCAAGACCACTTGTTTCTAGTTTAGGAAATTAACAAAGATTGAGTGAAACTATTCTATGTAAAATAATGTGGCTTTGATTATCTTAATTCTGTATTCCACCTCTTTTCTAGGTACCTGAATGTGGGCACTATACTTAACCTCTATGATCCTCATTTCTCATCTGTTAAAGTAGTTAACATTATATATCTTTTAGGAATTTAAAGAAGTTTAGACAAAAATATATCTAAAGTAACTAAAGTATGCAACACTCAATAAATGTTAATTGCCTCTGTTGTATTAAGGACATGATGAAAATAACAACGAAGCAGAAGAGGAGGAGAAGAAGTAAGAGTGTACTATCACAAATTATAGTTTTGTGTTTACTTGGTTTACTATTCAAGTTCAGCTTTCTCAAACTTTCAGATGTTTACAAAACAAGCTTATTTCTATTGTGTGCTGCTAGTCACCTAGGCTTGTAATCCATTATGTCCTGGAGTAGTACCTATGTTGACAGGGAGAGAGGAGCTATGATGCAATGTCTGGTAACAGATATACAATTGGGAAATGACACTGATGTGGTTTGACTCTGTGTCCCCACCCAAATTTAATCTAAAATGGTAATCCTTACATGTCGAGGGAGAGAACAGCTGGGAGGTTATTGGATCAATGGAAGTGGTTTCCCCTATGCTGTGCATGTGATAGTGAGAGAGATCTCATGAGATCTGATGGTTTTAAAAGTGTTTGACAATTTCTCCTTTTTTTCTCTCTCTCCTGCCACCATGTAAGACGTGCCTTGCTTGCCCTTCCCCTTCCACTGTGATTGCAAGTTCCCTAAGGCCTCCACAGCAATGCAGAACTGTGAGTCAATTAAACCTCCTTATACATTACCTGGTCTCAGGTAGTATCTTTATAGCAGGCTAATACAAACACCTAGTAAAAATAATCTTTATAGGGCCAAGTTGGAAATTTATTCTAAAAATTACATGAATATAAAGAAAGAAGAATAACTAAAACACTGTTAAGAACAAAGTTGGAGATAATCAACAGAAATAAAGACTTATTTAAAAGTTAGATTAAGTAAGATGGCGTGGAATTAGCCAGAATTGACAAATTGACCAGTGAATTTAATAAAGAAGCTCAGAAATAGAATAAAAATTTACATAAACTTTACATAGGACAGAACTCGCATTGCAGGTAATTACTAACTGTACTATTTGAAAAATGGTGTTAGATTATTGGTTGTGTGGAAAAGTAAAATCAAATGAATTATTTACCTAAAACTATATACAAAATTTAATTCCAGATGAAATAATAACTTATAACTGTACAATTAAGTTTAAAGATTTTAAGAAAAAAGTAACTTTATGGTCTTGAAGTGGGGAAGGTTTCATAAGCAAGACACAAAAAGGGTTAAACAACAAACAAAAATCAGGTCTTAAAATTAAGGTACCAGAAAGAAAAGAAAGGGACAAGCTGGAAGTATATATTTGCAACAAATAATCTGCCAAAAGGTAATTACTATGGTTGGTGCAAAAGTAATTGCAATTTTGTACTTTTAGTGGCAAAAACTTCAGCTTCTCACTTTTTTTTCTGGTATCTTCATTCTATTAAGATAATATTAATAATGATCATTTATATGTATATTATTTTTCTTATTCACTTTCAGAAATGTAGCCCTGCCTGGTCCCACTGCTTTGGCTTTTGCTGTCTACATTACGTTCTCCACACAGCAACCAGAATGGTGCCTTACAAATGTCGTATAACACATCTGCTAAAACTGCAATATCTCCCCGTTTCAGTCAGATTAAAAACCAAAGTCCTGATAGTTTTCTGAACTTATCTCCCGCTACTTTCCCTCTTGTTCACTTTCCTTCCAGCTATACAGACTTTCTTGCTCTTCCATGAAAATATCCACTACGCACTCCCTACCTGCATTTTTCACCTGACACTTCCCTGTGACTGGAACCCCATGAAACTCATTGAACTCCTTTAGGGTTTTGATCAAAGAACACCTTCTCAATGCAATTTACTCTGACCTCTCTATTTAAAATTGTGCTCATTCCCGTTCCTGGCACTCCCATCCATGTTATCTTGCTTCTTTATTTAAACACTGTATTGATTTGCCAGGGCCACCATAACAAAATGTCACAGACTGAGTGGCTTAGCCAACAGAAATTCATTTTTTCTCAAAGTTCTGGGGACAGAAATCCAGGACCAAGATGTTAGCAGACTTGTTTTTTTTTTGTTTTTGTTTGTTTGTTTGTTTGTTTTTTGTTTTTTGTTTGTTTGTTTTTTTTCCCCTGTGGCTTCTCTCCTTAGTTCTCAGAAAGACGATTTCTTGCTGTACTCACATGGCCTTTCCTGTATGATTGTTCATCCCTGGTGTCTCTGTGTGTCCCAATCTCCTTTTCTCATGGAGATACCAGTTGGATTGTATAAGGGACTATCCTTATGGACCTGTTTTAATTTAATTACCTTTTTAAAGACCTTAACACCAAATATCGTTACATCTGATGTAGTGGGGGTCAACACTTTAACATATAAATTTTGGGGGAGTTACAATTCCATCTATAGCAAGTCCTTATCACTTTATAATATGAAATGTGTTTATTATATATGGATGATTTTTGCCTTTTTCCCTCATTAGAATGTAAGCACAAACAAAAACAGGATTTTTTTTCTTTTCTGTTTTATTCTCTGAAGGATCCTTAGTATTTACTTCAATGTTTGGCATGTAGTAGGCATATAATACATATTTGTTGAATAAATACAGATATTTTTATGGAAAATAAATGGAAATTAACCAAATATCAAAGACAAGACAATGTCAAGTAGTGTTATTATACAAACAATATAATGAATATATTATGCTATAATCAAACAATGAAGGGATTTTCAAATTTTATGTGAGTATGCATGTCCTCGGGATCATGTTAAATGCAAATTTGTACTCGGATTTGGTAGTGGTGCCAAAGATTCTACATTTCTTAGAAACTTCTAGGTGATTCCAATGATGTTGGTCCAGGGAACAAGAACACACTTTGTGTTGCTAAGCCACACAAAAGGAAGATGAATGTACTGCACAATGCATCTCAATAACTTATGTTCAGTGAAACAAACAAGTTACAAACTATTTGCAGTATAATTCTATTTATGTTACTGTCAAAAGTAAGTAAAATTAAACAATACATGGTTTAAGGATATATTTACATGTGGAAGAATTATAAAGTGAAGCAAAGGAATAATTAAAATAAGTTTTAGATTAGTGGTTACAGCTGAGAGTACGAAAGAGGGCTTGATTTGGAAGGAGATATTCAAGGATTGTAGATGTAATTGTTGATCCTGTATGTCAAACTCAGTGATGAGTATATAATTAGTTATTTACTTTGTATTTTTTAAGCTGGGAACATATTGTAATGACCGCTTTTTCACATCTAGGAAATATTTTGAAAAAAGGAGAAAGCAGCAGTAAAAGAAGAAAAAGACTTAGAAAAAATTAAGAAGAATACAAGTGAACAGAGTGAAATATCTTTTGTCCTTCTGTCTCAAACATTTATCAGCCTCTACTCAGTATTGAGGCAGACAGAAATTAGAATTGTCTAGTAGAGCCAAAAGATTTACCAACAAATACATGTAAAAACAACAACCCCCCCCAAAAAAAACCAGTTTTTTCTGTACTTTCTAACAAAGATCAAAACACCATATAAAATTATTTTAAAGACAGGAAATGATATATTTTTTAAAACATTTGCTTTGTGAACCGTTATTGATGTGCTTACTTTAAATCCTTTCGTCTATATTTACTATAGGTGGTGTGAACGTTTTGCAACTGATATGCAGAGGAGGAAACTAAGAGAAAGTTATCTAGTTAAAAAAAGTTTCTAACACTAATAGGTTTAAAGTTTCTGTGTTTTAATATCCTTCTGTATGTTTTGTGATCTGGCTTTCCAGGGATGTTTAACACTTTCAAAACATTTTCTGTAGGAAGCGCCATTTATAAGACATCTAGAGAATTTCATAAAAGAGAAATGCAGGGAATAGTACTCTACTTCTGTGGTTATTTCTTTAAGCTGTTTCAACATACGAATTTTGTTATAAAAGTAATATACTTGCTCCCAAATGTTGCATTAGTTACACAGGAATAGTATAACACAAGCTTTTATGGAATTTGCAATTCGGAAAAACTCTTCTTGGAATAATGTACAATGTTTAGATAGGCATTCATTGTACAAATGGCTTGAATAAAAGGCGCAGACATAAATGGAGCCTTTTCAGTGCATAACGCTGATTAAACATTGGGTTAAGAGAACTATGCTGTTTACTTGCAAAGTAGCTTCACTCATAAATAGAGTAGAATTTTGAGATTTTCAGATAACATGCTGGCTTCATTTCTCCAACCCTTTAACAGGCAGATATTTTGCACTGCTAAATAAAAAGCAAATCCAGAAAGAGTAAGGAGAGACTTTTATTAAAAAGGAGTCCTGCAAGGGATGGGAGAAGGGCTACTGCGTTAGGGAGAATCCTGACTGTTAGGTCCGCCAGCGTTTTAAGAATTAGACAGAAATGGGTTTTCTTTTATAGAGAGAAGTAAACAAGGCTTGAGAGAACACAGTGTGAGGGAAGTAGGATGAAATGGTACAAGATAATAGTAGATCGTTATAGTCGGGCTTATTATGTGAATATGTGCCTACTAGAGAAATACATATAAATGTCCTTGTCCTGCGGGAATATTCTAGAGACTGAGAAATAGCCAACTGCTCTTAACATTAGCACCAAATAGAATTATTTACTTTTTAAATTCAGGCCAATTCTTCAGATTTGATCCAGTACAAAAATGTATATATTTATGTAATAACTGCAACTTCAGCAAAGTGCCTTCTAAATAGGTGACAAAGACCTGTGCAGTTGCTACAACTTTAGTCTGTATTTTCTTTTATCACAGTTTTAACATCTCTAAAAATAACCAGCTTTGTAATATGAGAAATTGACATAATAATTTTTTAAATTTCCGTTTTGTACATCATTTTGGATCTTTGCATTGATTATATGCAGAAGATTGTATTAAGAATTGTGCAAGTGTTCTCATAAAATAATATTGGCATGAATAAAGAACAGTACAAATATTCCAAAGAGTTTCAGCCTTGAGTTGTTTTCTTTTTTTTTTATTTTTGCTTTTTTTTCTCCAATAAGGATAATCAACTGTAATTATAAAACCAAGCAGTCTTTTGAGTTTATCAGGAGGAGAAACTTACAGCTGAGTTTCCCTCTCAGCTGATAGAATCATGTTTTGGACAAAACATACTTTAAATCAACGAAGATTAAAAAAATACAAAGAAAAGTATCACATAGTAACAAAGAATTTGATTAAACAAGAAAACCTAACTATTATAAGCATATGTGCACCTAAAGAGCCTTAGACTCCCCCCACACAGTAATATTGGGAAACTTTAACAGCCCACTGACAATATTAAGCAGATCATCAAGACAGAAAATTAACATATACATTCAACATCTGAATTCAGCACTGGATCAAATTGACCTCATAGGTATCTGCAGAACTCTCCATCCAAAAGCTGCAGAATGTACATTCTTCTCATTGCCACATGATACATACTCTAAAATCTATATTAATTTTAATTAATGTTAATAATTTGAGGTAAAACCCTCCTCAGCAAATGCAAAAGAGCTGAAATAAAATAATCTCTTGGACTACAATACAATCAAATTAGAAATTAAGAATAAGAAAATTCACTCAAAACCATGCAATTACATAGAAATGGAATAACCTACGACTGAATGAGTTTTGGGTAAATGATAAAGCAGAAATCAAGAAGTTCTTTGAAACTAATGAGAACAAAGGTACAACATATCAGAATCTCTGGACAAAAAAGAGATTCTTTCTGTATGGTTAGAAAAAGCTAACCCAGAATTAAAAGGAAATTTATAGCACTAAATGCCCACATCAAGAAGTCAGAAAGAACTAAACTTAAAATCCTAAAATCACAACTAAAATAGCTAGAGAACCAAGAGCAAACAAATCTCTAATGTAGCAGAAGGCGAGAAATAGCTAAAATTGGCTGGGTACAGTGGCTCTTGCCTGTAATCCCAGCACTTTGGAGGCCGATGCAGGCTGATCACTTGAGCTCAGGAGTTTGAGACCAGCCTGGTGAACATGTTGACACCCCATCTGTACTAAAAATACAAAAATCAGTCAGTTGTGGTGGCACACACCTGTAATCCCAGCTACTTGAGAGGCTGAGGCAGAAGAATGTCTTGAACCCAGGAGATGGAGGTTGCAGGGAGCCGAGAACGTGCCACCATACTCCAGCCTGGGTAACAGAGTGACACTCTGTCTCAAAATAATAATAACAGTAATAATAAACAAACAAAGTCAAGGCTGGAAACTGTGGCTCACACCTGTAATACCAGCACTTTGGAAGGCTAAGTCAGGCAGATCACTTGATGTCAGGAGTTTGTGAACAGCCTCGCCAACATGGTGAAACCACATCTCCTGGGTTTTTTAACTAAAAATTTAAAAATTAGCTAGATGTGGTGGTACATGCCTGCAGTCCCAGCTACGTGGGAGGCTGAGATAGGAGAATCAATGGAATGCTGTATTGAGCTGAAGTTGTGTCACTGCAATATAGCCTGCTTGACAGAGCAAGACTCTGTCTCAAAAAAATAAATAACCAAAATCAGAGCTAAACTGAAGGAGATGGTGACACCCACAAAAAAATTCAAAAGATCAACAAACCAGGAGCTGAGTTTTAAAAAAGTAAAATAGACTACTAGCTAGACTGATAAAGAAGAAAAGAGGGAAGATTCAAATAAACATAATCAGAAATGACAAGTTGGATAATAACACTGACCTCATAGAAATAGAAAAAAACCATCAGAGAGTATTATAAACATTTCTATGAACAGAAAATAGAAAATCTAGAAGAAATAGATAAATTCCTGGAAACATACACACTCCCAAGATCAACCAGTAATAAATCTAACTCCTGAACAGACTAATAACAAGCTCTGAAATTCAGTAGGTAATAAATAGCCTACCAATAAAAAAAAGCCAAGAACGAGACAGATTCACAGCGGAATTCTGCCAGATGTACAAAGATCTGGTGCCATTCCTGCTGAAACTATTCCAAGAAATTGAGGAGGAGAGACTCCTCTCTAACACATTCTATGTGGCCAAGATCATTCTGAAACCAAAACCTGGCAGAGACATAACAAAAAAAATGAAAACTTTAGGCCAATATTCTTGATGAACATCAATGCAAAAATCTGCAACAAAATAGTGGCAAACTGAGTCCAGCAGCACATCGAAAAGCTTATGCACCATGATCAAGGAGGCTTTTCCCCCAGGATGCAAGGTTGATTCAACATGTGCAAATCAAAATATGTGATTCATCGCATAAACAGAACTAAAGACAAAAACCACACTAAATGAATTATCTCAATAAACAAAACAATTCTTTTGATAAAATTCAACATCCAATAATGTTAACTCACAACAAACTAGATATTAAAGAAAAATACTTCAAAATAATAAGAGCCGTCTATGAAAATCCCATAGTCAAAATCATACTAAATGGGCAAAAGCTGGATGCATTCCCCATGAAAACAAGCACAAGGCAAGAATGCCCTCTCTCACCAATACTAGTCAACAGTGTTAGAAGTCCTGTCAAGCACAATCAGGCAAGAGAAAGAAATAAAGGCATCCAAATAGGAAGAGAGGAAGTTCAACTATCCCTGTTTGCAGATGACACAATTCTATATCTAGAAAATTCCAAAGTCTTTGCCCAAAAGCTTCTCAAGGTGGTAAACAACTTCAGGAAAAATCTCAGGATACAGAATCAATGTGCAAAAATTACTAACTTTCCTGAAAGCCAAATCAGGAACAAATTCCCATTCACAATTGTCACAAAAAGAATAAAATACCGGCTGGGTGTGGTGGCTCATGCCTGTAATTCCAGCACTTGGGAGGTTGAGGCAGGCAGACTGCCTGAGGTCAGGAGTTCAGGACCAGTCTGGCCAATATGGTGAACCCTGTCTCTACTAAAAATATATATAAAAAAATCAGCCAGGCATCACGGCTTGCAACTGTAATCCCAGCTACTCAGGAGGCTCAATCGGGGGAATTGATTGAACCAGGGAGGTGGAAGTTACAGTGAGCCAAGATCACATCACTGCTCTCCAGCATGGGTGACAGAGCAAGACTCTGTCTCAAAAAACACCTAGAAATACAGCTAACCAGGGAGGTGAAAGATCTCCACAAGGTTAATTACAAACCACTGCTCAAAGAAATCAGAGATGACACAAGCAAATGGGAAAACATTTCATGCTCATCGATAGAAACAATATTGTTAAAATAGCCACACTACCCAAAGTAATTTATAGATTCAGTTATAGTCTCATTAAACTACTATTAACATTTGTCACATAATTTAAAAAAAAACTATTTTAAAATTCATATGGAATGAAAAAAAGAGCCAGAATTGCCAAGAAAATCCTAAGCAAAAAGAACAAAGCTTGATGCATCAAAGTACCTGACTTCAAAATATACTACAGGGCTACAGTAACCAAAAGAACATTGTACTGGTATAAAAACAGACACATAGACCAAATGGAACACAAATAAGAATGTGAACCTACAACTAACTGATCATTGACAAAGCTGACAAAAAAGAGCAATGAGGAATGAATTCCCTGTTCAATAAATGGTGCTGGAATAGCTCGCTAGCCATATGCAGAAGATTAAAACTGGACCACTTCCTAATATCTTATACAAAAATTTACTCAAGATGGATTAAAGACTCAAATGTAAAACCCAAAACTATAAAAATCCTGGAATAAAACATTAAGGACATAGGCACGGGCAATGATTTCATGATGAAGATGCCAAAGCAATTGCAACAAAGTAAAAATTGACAAATGGGGTCTAATTAAACTAAAGAACTTCTGCATAGCAAAGGTAGCTATCAACAGAGTAAACAGACAATCTACAGAATAGGAAAAAAATTTTTGAAAATTATGCATCTGATGAAAGTCTAACATCCAACATCTAAAAGGAACTTAAATAAATTTACAAGAAAAAAAAAATGAACAACCTCATACAAAAGTGGGCAAAGTACAGGGACAGACACTTTTCAAAAGAAGACATACAGCCAACAAACACATGAAAAAGAAGCTCAATATCAGTGATAATTAGAGAACTGCAAATGAACAATGAATACTACAAGATTGTATTTCCCACATCAGAATGGCTATTAAAACATCAAAAAATAACAGATGCTGGTGAGGTTGCAGAGAAAAAGGAATGCATATTATACACTGTTGGTGGGAGTGTAAATTTAGTTCAGCCATTGTGGAAGACAGTATAATGATTCCTCAAAGACCTAAAACCAGAAATATTATTAGGCCCAGCAATCCCATTACTGTGTGCATACCTAAAAGAATATAAGCTGTTCTATCATAAAGACACATGCACATGTATGTTCACTGTTACACTATTCACAATAGTAATGACATAGAATCAACCTAAATGCCCATTAGTGGTAAACTGGATAAAGGAAATGTAGTGTATATATACCATGATATACTATTCAGAAATAAAAACGCTTCAGAGCATGCCCTTTTCAGGAACATGGTTGGAGATGGAGGCCATTATTTATAACAAACTAATGCGGGAATGAAAAACCAAATACCACACGTTTTCATTTATAAGGGGGAACTACATGATGAGAACGCATGGCCACATACAGGGGAACCACACAGGCCGGGTGCAGTGTTGCATGCCTGTAATCCCAGCACTTTGGGAGGCCGAGGTGGGTGGATCACGAGGTCAGGAGTTTGAGACCAGCCTGGCCAACATGGTGAAACCATGTCTCTACTAAAAAAAATACAAAAATTAGCCTGGCATGGTGGCCCATGCCTGTAGTCCCAGCTACTCCAGAGGCTGAGGCAGGAGAAGCTAAGGTTGTAGTGAGCCACGATCTCGACACTGCACTCTAGCCTGAGCATCGGAGCAAGACTCGGTCTCAAACAAAAAGAAAGCGGAGGGGAGCTACACACTCTAGGGCTTATCACAGGGTGGAGCATGGAAGGAGAGAGAGGATCAGGATCATAATTAATGACTACTGGGCTTAAACCTGGGTGACAAAATAATCTGTACAGCAAACCCCCATAACACAAGTTTACCTATATAACAAACCTGCACAAGTACACCTGAACATAAAATAAAAGTTAGAAAAAAAAATCTGTGTAAATTAATGTTGGACTAGAATTCATAGATGTCTTTTTGGGACATGGGTAAAACATTTAATTCTTTTCATAGAACAGGAGTGTGAAGATGCTTAATATTTTGCCCAAAGCCAGCATTATTGAAATTTTGACTTTATTTTATTAAGTGTTTATATGAGTATATATTGCTGCTTAAGAAATAACCACATACTTTGTGGCTAAACACAACACACGTTTATTTGCTCACAATTTGTGTGAATCAGGAGCCTCAGCATTGTTTAGTAGGCCCACCCTTTAGGGTTCTGCAGAGGCGAAAATTATCACCTGGGCAAAGTTTCTACCTAGAGGCTTGACTGGGGAAAATCTACTTCCAAGCCCACTCAGGTTGTTGTCAGAATTCCTTTTTTCACTTTTGTAGGAATGAGGGCTTCAGATTCTTGCTGACCATTCATAGCTATCCTTAGATACTAGAGGCTTCCCATACTACCTAGAGGCTTTTCACAGTTCCTTGCCATGTGAGCCTTTCCAACATGACCACTTCCTTCATCAAGCTAGGAGGACTGCTAGCAATATGGAGTCTAATGTAATGTGGAGAGTGAAATTCCATCACTTTTACCGCAATCTGTTGTTTAGAAGCAAGACATGGATCCCATCCATATTCAAGGAGTGGGAATTACACTAGGATGTAAATATCAGAAGCCAGAGACCATGTAGGGCTACATTTGAGTCTGTTTGTTACACAGTTTATTTATTGGCATAATATGTACATAGGTAGCATATCAGAAATTTGAATATAATCAAATATAACTTTGGTTCTGAGGATATGCTACTTTTCCATTTCAAATCTTAGGGAAACTATGTAGTCAGTAATGGCTGAACTTGATCCACTGGGTGTCTTTGGTTTTCCCTCTGGTTTATTAAAAGCAAAGATAAATGTTTGCTTTTAAATTAAACAAAATTAGTATGACGTTCTGGCTTTTAGCCTAAGATTCTAGTCAAGTTCCTGATATATGTGTATCACTAAACACACACATAAACACACACACACACACACACACACACACACACACATTTATATTTTATAGAATAATTGTAAATAAATAAAAGAAAAATACTTTCCCCTTCATTGCTTCCTGTTTTTATGTAAAATTTAGATTTTTGACAGGGCACTTGTTTGCAAGGAAGCAAAAAATTTTTAGTTTAAAATTTTAAACTAAACTTTTTAGTTTACAATTTTACTGAATAATGTATCTTTTTTTATGCTATTATGAGCACCAAGTATATATGTTTTCCTGTGTTCAATCCAATTTTATAGCTTCTTTTTGTCTGAAAGTCAGAGGTCAAAAATGGGGGAATATAATAAGATAAAAAGGAATATAAAAGAGAAAGCTTTTTTCTAAATAGAATAGTCTCATGGTATAATTGACAGGGTCATCTAATTAAGCAAATCTAATTTGCCCTGCATTATTTTTCAAGGATATGAAAGAGAAAGGTCTAATTATTATTTAAAGGAATCCTCCTTTGTACATGAGTTATTGATCGAATGTATATTAACTAAGAAAAGACAGCATTTCATTACAGCCTGAATGTCAACTGGATAAACAAGGAAATGAAGGCAGAAATAAAGATGTTTTTTGAAACCAATAAGAACGAAGACACAATGTACCAGCATCTCTGGGACACATTTAAAGCAGTGTCTTTAGGGAAATTTATAGCAATAAATGCCCACATGAGAAGCGAGGAAAGATCTAAAATCGACACCCTATAGTCAAAAATCACATCACCCTCTCTCCACCATCACTCCACCACTACCCTATAAGTGAAAGTTATTGTAACCAATAAATAGTGTGGATGATCAGAGTTCAGGGCCTTCACTGTCTCCTCCAGTAATGAGTGATGGCCCCTGGTCCCACTTTCTCTCTTAAACTGTCTTTTTTCTCATCCCTTTGTCACCACCAAACTCAGGGTACCCATGGGTGATGTAGGGCTGGTTCCCTACATTCAGCCATCTCAGACTCAACCTGGTTTTGAATCTTTGCTGTAGAGTTGATGCAGTTATATGGAGTAAAAAGAGCACTGGCTTTCTGAGTTTTCAGCAATCGTGCACTGATTCTTTGTCATATTTAGGGCTTATCTACTTTCTATCTTTGAGGTTGGTGCTTTTTGTTTTAATATATAGCAGTCTGCCCAATTTTCCATAAGGATGCTGCAGTATTCTTGGGGTTCCTAGTCACCCCTGTTCTTCCAGTACCTGGAGGTAACACCAGTGAAAGCCAGAAAACAGGAAATATGGCAGCCTGCTCCTTTTTTGGGGGAGCTCTGTCCCAGGGAGGTACAGATGTGTTGCTGGCCCAAATGCTCCTGTAGGAGATGGCTGAAGACCCTATTTGGGAGATCTCTCTCAGGTAGGAGGAATGAGATCATGGATCTTATTTAAAAAATAGTCTGGTCATGTTTTTGTAGAGCAGCTATGTCCTTCTGGGGCCCATTTCCGCCCCTGGCAGCCTCAGGCATTCTGAAGCCCAAAGGCTGGAATGGATAAATCATCCCAATAGCCAGGTTGGTGGCCTGTCTCTCCTCCTGATAACACCATCCCAGGGAGGCCTAAAACCTCTGTCAGCCAGAGAACACTGGTGGGGATAGCCAGTATCCTAGTTTGGGGGCTCCACTTGGTGATAAGGAATGGGGTCAGGTAACTGCTTTAAAAAGCAGCATTGCCATGTTTTTGTTTGGTCACTGTGCTGTGTTCGGGTACCACTTCCACTCCCATCAGCTTGGACTCTCCAAACCTGGAAAGTTAGAACTGCAGGGTAATCCAAACATCAAAGATGGCAACCTGCACCTCCTTCTGAAAGTTGTGTCCCAGCAAGTTTTCAAATCCTTGTCAGCTGTAAAACACTGGTGGGTGTGGCTGGAGGCTCTTGTTGAGAGTTTCCACCTAGTGAGGAGGAACAAGATTGAGAACCCACTTAAAGAAACAATATATCCACATTTTTGTACAGTGGCTCTGCTGTGCTGGGTTACCATTCTGTCTCAGTTGGTTTGGGGTCTCCAAAGCTCACAGGCTGGAATGTCTAAGCTGCCCAAACAGAAAAGATGGAAGCCCGCTCCTCCCCACTAGGAGCTCTATCTAAGATAAGCACAACATTGCTACTGTTGGCTGGCTGTTACACCAAGCCAGTGGGTCTTATCCTGTGAGTCACAGTGGAACTACAGCCTACAGACCTTCACTAATTGGGCCCATGGATCCAGCCTCTTTCCTAGAGGTATGTATAGGGGTCTAACCTCCCACTTTCCCAGAGTGACAGTTACTTCTACTGGGAAGCCAGGAAAGCTAGAGTATCTAAAGCGTCCATGCCTCCACATGGGCCTAAGTGGCAGTGGCAGCTTTGCCAAGGCTTCAAGTAGCTCTGTATGTCAGCCTGAAGGCCCTGGTGAAAAAGAACAAAAAAGTTTGAAAAATTTACAGCCTGGCCATGTGGTAGAAAAGAAAAAGACATTTTCAGGGGAGAAAGTGAAGCCCACTGCAAAAATTTGGTTAAGTAAAGAAGAGGCGAAGGTTAATAACAGAGACAATGGGGAAAATGCCTCCAATTTATTTCAGAGACCTTCACAGCATCGCCTTCCATTACAGGCCTGGAGGTCAAGGAGAAAAAAATGGTTTCATGGGCCAGGCCCAGGGCTTCACTGCTCTGTGCAGCCTTGGGATATGGTTTCCTGTGTCCCAGCCATTTAAGCTCTAGCTGTGGCTAAAAGGGTCCCAAATACATCTCAGGGTGCTATTCCAGAGGGTACAAGCCAGAGCTGCTAAGACTTCCATATGGTGTTAAGCCTGTAGGTGTAAAAAGGGAAAGAGCTGAGGCTTGGGGGACTCTACCTAGATTTCAGAAAATGTATAGAAATGCCTGGATGTCTGGACAGAAGTCTGGTGCAGAGACAGAGCCTTCATGGAGGGCAGATAGTAAATGTGAATTTGAAGTCCCCACATGGAGGGACTGGACACTGGGACACTGCCTAGTGTAGCTATGAGGATAAGGCCACCATCATCCAGACCCCAGAATGGTACATCCACTAACAGCCTGTACCATGCACCTGGAAAAGCTGCAGGCACTCAATGCCAGTCTGTGAAACCGCCATGGGGAATGTAACCTGCAGAGCCACAGGGGTGGAGCTGCCCAAGTCTTGGGGGCCCAACACTTGCATGGGTGTGGCCTGGATGTGAGAGAGTCAAAGAAGATTATTTTGAAGCTTTAAGATTTAATGATTTCCCTGCTGGGTTTCAGACTTACATGGGGCCTGTAGTCCCCATGTTCTGGATAATTTCTTCCTCTTGGAATGAATGTATTTGCTCAGTGACTGTAACCACATTGTATCTTGGAAGTAACTGAATTGTTTTAGATTTTACAGGTTCATAGGCTGAAGGGAATGACTTTGTCTCAGATGAGACTTTGGACTGTGGACTTTTAAGTCAATGCTGAAGTACGTTAAGACTGGGGGACTGTTAAGAAGGGATAATTGTATTCTGCAATGTGAGAAGGACATAAGATTTGGGAGGGGCCAAGTGTAGAATTATGTGATTTGGCTTTGTGTCCTCACCCAAATCTAATGTTAAATTGTGCTCTCCAGTGTTGGAGGTAGGGCCTGGTGGGTGGTGATTGTATCATGGGAGTGGTTTCTAATGCTTTAACACCAGCCTCCTAGTGCTGCCTCGTGGTAGAATTCTCACAAGATCTGATTGTTTGAAATTGTGTAGCACCTTCCCCACTTGCTCTCTCTTTCTTCTGCCAGACACATGAAGATGTGTCTGTGCATTTTCACCTTCTGTCATGATTGTAAGTTTCCTGAGACCTTCCCAGGAGCAAAAACCTATACAGCCCGCAGAACTCTGAGCCTATTAAACCTCTTCTCTTTAAAAATTACTCAGTCTCATGTCATCCTTTATAGTAGAGAGAGCATGGACCAGTACATCAGTGAAATAATATGTTGCTGAATTTTTCTTCTGGGGAGAGTTTTGGTTATGATTCAATATCTTTTCTATACATAGATATGTTCAAAATTTTCTGTTTCTTCATGATTCAGCTTTGGTAGGTTGTGTGTTTCTAGTGATTTGTCCATTTTATTTACATTATAGTTATGTTTTATAAATATAAAATATACCTTTTTTTCTCCAAAAACCTATTGCTCAGATTGAGATGATATTTCTGCAATGTTTCCAATTTTTTTCTTTACCCAAATATTACACTCTAATCAGAAAGATTCAGGGTTTTATCAGTCTTCAGATTCCCTTCTACATATCTGTGGTCCTTATGATTTGTTTTCTATTCTACTTGTTTAAATACACGCAAAGAGTGCTTTCGGCTTCCAATATCTGCAGTCACAAAACCATATAAATAAGTTAACCAGAGTACAATGTCAGTGTTTGGTCTTAATAATTGCACTTCAGTTGCTTTCTAAACTAGATTTGGTATCATAAGTATTTTTCCTTTTTTTATTATTGTATTTTTGAGCCAGAGTTTTGCACTTTCGGCCAGGGCCAGGGTGGAGTGCAGTGTCAGATCTTGGCTCACTGCAACCTCTGCCTCTCAGATTCAAGTGATTCTTGTGCCTCAGCTTGCTGAGTAGCTAGGACTACAAGTGCATGCCACCACTCCTGGCTAATTTTTGTATTTTTGGTAGAGATGGGGTTTTGCCATGTTGGACAGCCTGGTATTAAATTGGTGGCCTCAAGTGATCTGTCAACCTCAGCCTCCCAAAATGCTGAAATTACAGACATGAGCCACGACACCAGGCCAATTGTAAGTTTCCGATTCGGTAAAACCCATGCGCTCTTCTTACAGGTAGTCTCTTGAACTTCAAGATTTTAGAATATTTTCCTGTATATATAGCAACTATTTACCATATCTACTTGTAATCATTCTACTCTAATGGCCGCAATTTCTTACATCGATACAATATGTATTGCAGAAAGTCATACTCTAAAAAATATCTTTCCCTTGTGTTTTATATTTCTTTTTACAGCTTCTGTTTGAAAATAACTATGAGTTCATCAGAAGTTGCAAGTATAATACAGAAAATCCTGAAGTGCAAATTACAGATGAGTTTCTTGATCACAAATTATTGCCTTATCTTATTCATATTTCTCTTTTTAAAGGAATTACAGTAGAATTTTTGTAGAAAGACAGCAAGAAAAGTACTGAATTATATGCAAAACTTTGACATTGTGGTAGGTAGCATACCCCTGCAATGTTAGTGTTCTCATCTTTGAAACATGTAAATGTTTTATATTACATGGAAAAGGTAATTTGTAGATACGATAAATGTAGAAAAATTATCCTGATTATCCAGGTTGGGTACAATATAATCATCTAAGCCCTGAAAAACAAGGAATTTTTTAAATCTGAGATACAGCAGAAAGAGAAGCCAGAAAGTTTAAAAGCATATGAAGAACCTGAGTTACCATCGCTGGAGGGAGCCATATGGAAAGCATGAGAAGAAATGTAAGAGCCTCTTGAAGCACAGATTGATCC
Organism: Saimiri boliviensis; assembly: GCF_048565385.1. Lineage (NCBI taxonomy): Eukaryota > Metazoa > Chordata > Mammalia > Primates > Cebidae > Saimiri > Saimiri boliviensis. Next base: position 76,132,517 of record NC_133470.1, on the reverse strand, counting down.
CATCTATTATCCAGCAAGGAAATGGGGACTTTAGGCATATAATTCACAAGGAACTGTATTTGTCCAGCAGACAAAATGAGCTCAAAAGTAGATTTTCCTCCAGATTCTCCAGGAAAAAACACAGAACTACCAACATGATTTCAGCCTCATGAGATCCTAAGCAGATGTCCTAGTTAGTATACCCAGATTTCTGATCTAAAAAAAGCTGTGAAAAATAGTATATTTCTCTTGTCTTAAGCTGATACATTTATTTTGTTATGTCAGCAATAGAAAATTTTAATACAGACATTAAGTGTTTGTGCGATTTTGGAAAAGCTAGCTAAATTATTTGAGCATTGTGCCCTAGCTTATTTATCAAATGTTTATTGAGCATTTTGTATGTGTTTTAGTCATTCAAAGATATCGGTGGAACCATGCCAAGCTGATTAGTGTATAATCTCTATCCTTATCTAGAGGAAAAACTACAGAGATGATGCTTAAGGTCTCTAGGCACTAAAATTTTATATGTATACTTTAAATATTTATTGTTTGAGTGCCAAAAGTAATTTAGGAAGGCTGAATGATTGTACTTAATTTCCCCATTAAAATGACTTGTGACTCATGATACTGAGATTTGAATGCTTTCAATATTGATGGTCATTCTAAACTTTTCATTGGTTACTGTAAAAGAATACCAATAGTTAAATATAAAAAAATATAATAAATAGAAAATTAAAATAGGTTATATGGAAAAATCACATCAAGAAATATGTACTTTATATCTAGTATTGAGGAAATTAAAAATAAACATTATTAGAAAAATTATAACAAATGTTTATATTTAGTCTGTAAATTTTATATATGATTTCAGAAAAAATGTAATTTTATTTATATTAGAGAACATTTATCATCAGGTAAGATAATTTGGGTTTTTAATATTTTATCCCAATGTCCATATATTTAGGTGATATTTTAAAAGAGGAATGGCACAATTCCTGAACGCAAAATAACTTTAGCAATTTGAATAATTTCAGAAAGTGTTTCACTGATAATAAACTGTTGTTTTTAACTTAACATCTAAATTGAAATTAAGTACTTCAAAGGTTTTCAAATTCTGCAGGATTTAAAAACAATATAAGGAGCCATCTTTATAGATAATAATTTTATCATTTAGTAAATGTATTGAACTTTGCAAAATGTGTGTTTTACTTAATGAAAAAGATTAGCAGGGTTTTGCTCCTCTTGGATCAAGTCACTAAAACCAAACAACAACTTGAAGGTTTATTTTCAGATTGGCAGCTATTAAAATATTTCTGACTTTCAGGACCCATCAGTGTGCTGTATTCAGGAAATCTATCTCATGTGCAAAGACACATATTGGCTCAAAATAAAGGGATGGAGGAAGATTTATCAAGCAAATGGAGAGCAAGAAAAAGTAGGAGTTGCAATCCTAGTCTCTGATAAAATGGACTTTAAACCAACAAAGATCAAAAGAAACAAAGAAGGGCATTACATAATGGTGAAAGGATCAACGCGTCAAGAAGAGCTAACAATACTAAATATATACGCACCCAGTACAGGAGCACCCAAGTACATAAAGCAAATTCTTAACGACATAAAAAGAGACTCCCAGACAATAACAGTGGGAGACTTTAATACTCCACTGTCAAAATTAGACAGATCAACGAGACAGAAGGATATCCAGGACTTGAACTCAGATCTGGACCAAGCAAAACTAATAGACATCTACAGATATCTCCACTGCAAATCCACAGAATATACATTCTTCTCAGCATCACATTGCACCTACTCTAAACTTGACCACATAATCGGAAGTAAAACACTCCTTAGCAAATGCAAAAGAATGGAAATCATAACATATAGTCTCTCAAACCACAGGGCAATCAAATTTGAACTCAGAATTAAGAAACTAACTCAGAACTGCACAGCTTCATGGAAACAGAACAACTGACTCCTGAATGTCAACTGGATAAATAATGAAATGAAGGCAGAAATAAAGATGTTTTTTGAAACCAATGAGAATGAAGACACAACATATCAGAATTTCTGAGACACCTTTAAAGCAGTGTTTAGAGGGAAAATTATAGCAATAAATGCCCACATGAGAAGTGAGAAAAGACCTAAAATCGACACCCTATCGTCAAAATTCAAAGAGCTAGAGGAGCAAGATCAACAAAACTCAAAACCTAGCAGAAGACAAGAAATAACTAAGATCAGAGCAGAACTGAAGGAGATAGAGACACAAAAAACCCTTCAAAAAATCAATAAATTCAGGAGCTGGTTTTTGAAAAGATCAACAAAATGGGCAGACCACTAGCCAGATTAATAAAAAACAAAAGGGAGAAGAATCAAACAGATACAACAAAAAACGATACAGGGGATATCACCACTAACTCCACAGAAATACAAATTATAATCAGAGATTACTACAAAAAACTCTATGCACATAAACCAGTAAACCTGGAAGAAATTGATAAATTCCTGGACACTTGCACCCTCCCAAGCCTAAACCAGGAATAAATTGAAACCTTCAATAGACCAATAACAAGGGCTGAATTTGAGGCAGCAATGAATAGACTAACAACTAAAAAAAGTCCAGGTCCAGACGGGTTCACAGCCGAATTCTACCAGATGTACAAAGAGCAGATGGTAACACTCCTTCTGAAACTATTCCAAACAATAAAAAAGAGGGAATCCTTCCCAAATCATTTTATGAGACCAACATCATCCTGATACCAAAACCCAGCAGAGACTCAACAAAAAAAGAAAACTTCAGGCCAGTATCCATGATGAACATAGATGCAACAATCTTCAATAAAATACTGGAAAACTGACTCCAACAGCACATCAAAAAGCTTAACCATCACCATCAAGTAGGCTTCATTCCAGAGATGTAAGTCTGGTTCAACAGACACAAGTCTATAAACGTAATCCACCACATAAACAGAATCAAAGACAAAAACCACATGATTATCTCAATAGATGCAGAGAAGGCCTTCAACAAAATTCAGCAGCTCTTTATGCTAAAAACTCTCAATAAACTAAGTATCAAAGGAACATATCTCAAAACAATAAAAGCTATTTACTACAAACCTACAGCCAATATCATACTAAATGGGCAAAAACTGGTAGCATTCCCTTTGAAATCCGGCACTAGACAAGGATGCTGTCTGTCACCACTCCTATTCAATATAGTATTGGAAGTTCTAGATAGAGCAACTAGGCAAGAATAAAAAAAATAAAGGGTATTCAATTAGGCAAAGAGGAAGTCAAATTGTCTCTATTTGCAGATGACATGATTGTACATTTAGAAGACCCTATTATCTCAGCCCCAAATCTCCTTAAACTGATAAGCAACTTCAGCAAAGTCTCTGGATACAAAACCATTGTGCAGAAATTACAAGCATTTCTTTGTACCAATAGCAGACTAACAGAGAGCCATAAAATACCTAGGAATATAACTAACAAAGAATGTAAAGAACGTCTTCAAGGAGAGCTACAAACCACTGCTCAAGAAAATCAGAGAGGACACAAACAGATGGAGATACATTCAATGCTCGTGGTTAGTTATAATCAATAACGTGAAAATGGCCATACTACCCAAAGTAACTTATAGATTCGATGTTATCCCCATTAAGCTACCAATCACCTTCTTCACAGAAATGGAAAAAAAAAAACCTTAAACTTCATATGGAAGCAAAAAAGAGCTCACATAGCCAAGTCAATTCTGAGCAAAAAGAACAAAGCTGGAAGCATCACGTTACCTGACTTCAAACTATACTACAAAGCTACAGTAATCAAAAGAGCATGGTACTGGTACCAAAACAGAGATATAGACCAATGGAACAGAACAGAGGCCTTGGAGGCAACTCCACACATCTACAGCCATCTGATCTTTGACAAACCTGACAAAAACAAGCAATGGGGAAAGGATTCCCTGTTTAATAAATGGCATTGGGAAAACTGGCTATCCATGTGCAGAAAGCAGAAACTGTACCCCTTCCTGACACCTTACACTAAAATTAACTCCAGATGGATTAAAGACTTAAATAAAAGGCCCAACACCATAAAAACCCTAGAAGAAAACCCAGGCAAAACCATTGAGGACATAGGCAAAGACAAGGACTTCATGACTAAAACACCAAAAGCATTGGCAACAAAAGCCAAAATAGACAAATGGGACCTAATTAAACTCCAGAGCTTCTGCACAGCAAAAGAAACAGTCATTTGAGTGAATTGGCAACCAACAGAATGGGAAAAAAAATACTGCGATCTACCCATCTGACAAAGGGCTAATATCCAGAATCTACAAAGAACTGAAACAGGTTTACAAGAAAAAAAAAAAAAAATTCGAAAATGGGTAAAGGATATGAACAGACCCTTTTCAAAAGAAGACATATATAAGGCTAACAAGCATATGAAAAAATGCTCATCATCACTAATTATTGGAGAAATGCAAATCAAAACTACATTGAGATAACACCTCATGCCAGTTAGAATGGTGATCATTAAAAATTCTGGAGACAACAGATGCTGGAGAGGATGTGGAGAAATAGGAACACTTTCACACTGTTGATGGGAGTGTAAATTAGTTCAACCATTGTGGAAGACATTGTGGTGCCTCCTCAAGGACCTAGAAATAGAAATTTCATTTGACCCAGCAATCCCATTACTGGGTATATATCCAAAGGATTATAAATCATTCTATTACAAAGGCACATGCACACATATGTTCCTTGTGGCACTGTTTACATTAACAAAGACCTGGAACCAACCCAAATGCCCATCAATGATAGACTGGACAAGGAAAATGTGGCACATATACACCATAGAATACTATGCAGCCACAAAAAATGATGAGTTTGTGTCTTTTGTAGGAACATGAATGAATCTGGAAACCATCATTCTCAGCAATCTGACACAAGAACAGAGAATCAAACACCACCTGTTCTCACTCATAGTCGGATGTTAAACAATGAGAACACATGGACACAGGGAGGGGAGCATCACATACTGGGATCTGTTGGGGTGCCAAAGGAGGGACAGTGTGAGGGTAGGGAGGTCAGGGAGGGATAATATGGGAAGAAATGGCAGATATAGGTGATGGGGGAAAGAGGCAGCAAACCACATTGCCATGTGTGTACCTATGCAACAATCCTGCATGATCTACACATATACCCCAGAACCTAAAGTACAATTAAAAAAAAAAAAAAAGTTTTTCTGACTTTGCCAGTCGTGCAACTAATTAATCAATTTAAGACTGTATCTCCAGAGACAGAGTTTAAAAATAAAATCAGTATGCATTTTTATTTTAACTAACTGAATATTACAGGTAAATTTTTAGTAAACATTTTGTAGTTAGCAATATAAAATTAAAATACAAAGTTGTTTATGGCAGATGTCCCAGAAACTATGCTTTGACTAAAATGCATATTTACCAATCACTTCCAAATAATTTTTCTAGAACTCCTATATGAAATATACACTTTTTGATTTAAAAATATCAGGAAATAATACACGTGCTTAATGTATGAGAGATGAGTTTCAGCTGAGCTTTAACTGGACAATTCATGCATCACTTGAAACTAACTAGCAATCATCTTTTAATTCCCCTTAGCTTTCACATCTCAAACATTCTAAGTGCCTAAAGTTACCCAAACTCCCACAGCAATTATGAGAACAAAACAAGTGGATAAATTCTTCAACAAAAAGAAAAACTAGAATGCAAAATATTCATATGTGCATTATACCTCACTCTACCACACACCTCTTAAAAGCATTGTCTATCTGTTGTCACTGTAATAATATAGAAGCTAGATCTCTGCTCAGCTGTAGCTGTAGATCCCACGTACTTATTGTTGAGTATTAACAATGCATTATTTATAAAATAAATTCTACTTCCATAAAGATTAATATTGCATACACTTTGAGAAATTTGATGACAGCTTCATAAGTAAGTTCAAGTGAGAACTATCTATAAATACATGAAAAAAATAAAGCTGCCAGCATTTCTTTGTGTGTGTGTTGTTTTGTTTTGTGTTGTGTTGTTTTGTTTTTGTTTTTTGAGATGGAGTCTCTGTCTCTGTCTCCCAGGCAGGAGTGCAGTGTCACGATCTCACATCACTACAACTTCTGCCTCCCAGCTTCAAGCAATTCTCTTGCCTCAGCCTCCCGAGTAGCTGTGACTACAGGCACACACCACCACTCCCAGCTAATATTTGTATTTTTTTAGTAGAGATGGGCTTCACCACATTGGCCAGGCAGGCCTCAAACCCCTGACCTTGTGATCTGCCTGCTGTGGCCTCCCAAAGTGCTGGGATTACAGGAGTGAGCCACTGCACCTGGCCCAGCATTTCTGTTAATGGCGTAAGATCAGATAGCCTGAAAAACTTTGGGGACTAGTATTTTTTTTAATGACATGTTACCAAATGAAAAGCAAGTGTGCCCGTTAAAAAATAATAATATTGACTATAGTGGAATTTTCTATTTTGTGCCACCAAGTATTCCTACATTGGTAAAGATGCATTGGGGGCCCTAGGAAGCCGGGGCAATCTTAGCTTAGGTAACACAGGAAGAAATGCAGTGACGGATGACCACAATACTTCTTGGCCCTCCTAGAAGTACATTTATCCAAGAATTTGACTTCTGAAGAAAAATGTTATTTCAAATGTTCAAGAACAATTGACCTTAAGATTGTGAAAGGAAGATAAAAAATCGAGACCCTAATTCACTATGAAAAGAGAAAAAAGCTGTGAGATGAGTCATGTAAGAAGCTGCTTTCCTTTTGCTCCTAAACAGATACCTACAGATAGAAGATTGTCTCCAAAGGTAGCTATTCCATATCCACATTGTCTGTATAAAGTGCAAACTTGATTCACTGAGCATAAGACCATGAGAAAAATACGTAACTGACTATTCCCTTACCTGCTTCTTTGCTATTGCAACATGTGGATTACCATATCCTTCCTCTTTCCCCTCCAGCCGCTTTTCACTGTAAACATAGAATTTCTGAAAGTAATCTCTGAAGAAAGACACAGATAATAGACTGTTTCTGTTATTTTTTTTTAATCTTTTTTCTCCTGAGCATTGTCCTTGACCCTGGCAAAATAAACTTCTAAACTGATTGAGACCTGTCTCAGTTGCTTTCTGGTTTACAGGATAAACTATTTCCTATACTTAAAATTGTGAAATGGCATACCTCAGTGACATTACAGTAAAATGATTTGTATTTGGAATGTTGCTCAAAATATTGGATAAAATGACTAGAAATATTTACAATTATATGAGATTTCTTCAATGGGCTGTATTACATTTTCTTATTTGTTTTTATTTATTATATTTTAAATGTATACAGAACATATGTTTTTCAAAGCACATTTATATGTATTACTACAATTGATTCCCTCAAATTAATTCTGTGCAGTTTGCAGAGTTATAATGACCCCAGATTTTCCTATCAAACATTATGGAAAAAATACGGAAAAAGTATACAGAAACATTAAGTGACTTGTTTGTGATTTTATGGTGGCAGATATGTGACTTAAATGTAATCAGTTTTCTACATTAAAAATTCCTTCTTTTTGTATTGCATAACACTACCTTTCCAGAACATATATTCACTATCAGAAATTAATAACTGTAAGAGTTGACACATAACAGATCTTATAACTCACCAGTATTAGGAAGAAATTTTCTGTGGAATGACTAGCTTGAACCCTTTTTTCCAAATTTAGTGTCTGTCATGTTCAGGTAATGGATGTTATCTGAAATCTGTTAATCGACATGTTAGATGAACAAAAATGGTATTTTATTTGTGTCACATGAAATAAAAATATTGAACTTTTCTTTTAAATCTTAAAACACCAGTAACCTATACATCTAAGATGCTTAGGTATAGACTGCCTGAGACTAGACAAGAAGATATAATAAGATTTAGACAAACTGTAAAATATTTGAGGAGATTTATTCTGAGTTAAATGGAAGGGACCAATGGCCTATGACACAGCCCTCAGGAGATCCTGAGATTATGTGCCCAAGGTGGTTAGGGCAAAACTTGATTTTATACATTTAAGGAGGCATACGGCATTAATCAATGCATGTAAAATGTACATTGGTTTGGTCTAGAAAGGTGGGTCCACTCAAAGTGAAGACTTCCAGGTAACAGGTAGATTTAAATATTTTCTGATTAACAATTGATTGAAAGAGTTGTTATCAATAGAAAGGAATGCCCAGGTTGCAAAAACAGGTTATGGAGACTAAGGATTTTTCATGCACATGAAGGTTCTAAGTATCAGGATTTAGACAGAATCGATTGTAAATGTTTCTTATCAGACTTAAAGAGTCTACTTATATTAATAACTCCAAAGGGAGGAGGGTATAATGAGACCTATTCAGCTTTGCTTTCCCATCATAGACTGAACTAGTTTTTCAGGTTAACTTTGATTCCCTCCTTCAGATCTGTGCTGCCCCTACGGCTCCCTTGCAATTAAGCTCCTTTGAGGCCTTATATGATAGGACATTCCTATATTTTGACCTATTACTAAATGAAGAAATTGCCGCAATCACCCAGGCATGCATCTTCTTTAGCAGGCTTCCAACAGGCTCTCTGGGAATATGGATTACAAACAAACCCAAAATTGGAAGGGTAAACGTGCCCACCTCTACATCCTCCATCACTTGTTAGTCTCCCACATTTGCTCCTTTTTGGTCCATGTCTTCTAAATCTACTAACCCAGTTTGTCTCCTCTTGTCTTCAGGCCATCAAGCTACAGATGATCCTCGGTGAGGGATACCATCCTCTCAATATTCAAGAGTCACCCTCTACAGAGGACCCCTAGATGCCCATCAGTAGAACAAAAAAATTATGCTTCTGTCACTCTTAGACCTGGCTGGGTAACTTTCGTCAACCTGCAAGTTACAGAAGATAGATCTTAATTCATTATCCCAAAGAATTGAGTCTCATTCTCTTGAGCAGGGAAATGTTACAGTAGATAATTAAATAGACACTAGCCGGACAGGAGAACAGAAGAATCCCTGCCCCCTCACTGCCAGGAATGTCAGACAATCATCAGGTGAATCAGGTAC